>NC_059074.1:178331101-178938601 GCF_020497125.1 Mauremys mutica | reverse complement strand
GCGGAGAGGAGCCGACAGCAGGGTGGCGGGCGGAGAGGAGCCGACAGCAGGGTGGCGGGCGGAGAGGAGCCGACAGCAGGGTGGCGGGCGGAGAGGCACGGATAGCAGAGAGGCTTGGTGAATGGAGTAGATTGGCGAGTGGTGCGGATAGCAGAGTGGCTGGCAGAGAGGAGCGGACAGCAGGGTGGCGGTCGGAGAGGAGCGGAGACGAGAGTGGCGGGCGGACAGGAGCGGACACGAGACTGGCTGGCGGAGAGGAGCGGACACGAGACTGGCTGGCGGAGAGGAGCGGACACGAGACTGGCTGGCGGAGAGGAGCCGGCAGCACGGTGGCTGGCGGAGAGGAGCCGACAGCAGGGTGGCGGGCGGAGAGGAGCGGACACGAGGGTGGCGGGCGGAGAGGAGCGGACACGAGGGTGGCGGGCGGAGAGGAGCGGACACGAGAGTGGCTGGCGGAGAGGAGCGGACTCGAGAGTGGCTGGCGGAGAGGAGCGGACAGCAGGGTGGCGGGCGGAGAGGAGCGGACAGCAGGGTGGCGGGCGGAGACGAGCGGACAGCAGGGTGGCGGGCGGAGACGAGCGGACAGCAGGGTGGCGGGCGGAGACGAGCGGACCGCAGGGTGGCTGGCGGAGAGGAGCGGACAGCAGGGTGGCGGGCGGAGAGGAGCGGACCGCAGGGTGGCGGGCGGAGAGGAGCGGACAGCAGGGTGGCGGGCGGAGAGGAGCGGACAGCAGGGTGGCGGGCGGAGAGGAGCGGACAGCAGGGTGGCTGGCGGAGAATAGCGGACAGCAGGGTGGCTGGCGGAGAGGAGCGGACAGCAGGGTGGCTGGCGGAGAGGAGCGGACAGCAGGGTGGCTGGCGGAGAATATCCGATAGCAGGGTGGCTAGCGGAAAGTAGCGGATAGCAGGGTGGCTGGCGGAGAATAGCGGATAGCAGGGTGGCTGGCGGAGAATAGCGGATAGCAGGGTGGCTGGCGGAGAATAGCGGATAGCAGGGTGGCTGACTGAGAGGAGCGGATAGAGTGGCTGGCGGAGAATAGCGGATAGCAGTGTGGCTGGCGGAGAATAGCGGATTGCAGGGTGGCTGGCGGAGAATAGCGGATTGCAGGGTGGCTGGCGGAGAGGAGCGGCTAGCAGGGTGGCTTGGCCAATGGAGTAGATAGCAGGGTGACTGGCGGAGAGGAGCCGACAGCAGGGTGGCTGGCGGAGAGGAGCCGACAGCACGGTGGCTGGCGGAGTGGTTTGGAGAGCAGAGAGGCTTGACGAATGGAGTAGATTGGCAAGTGGTGCGGATAGAAGAGTGGCTGGCGGAGAGTGGCGGACAGCAGGGTGACGGGCCGAGACGAGCGGACACCAGGGTGGCGGGGCCGAGACGAGCGGACACCAGGGTGGCGGGGCCGAGACGAGCGGACACCAGGGTGGCGGGGCCGAGACGTGCGGACACCAGGGTGGCGGGGCCGAGACGAGCGGACAGCAGAGAGGCTTGGCGAATGGAGTAGATTGGCGAGTGGTGCGGATAGAAGAGTGGCTGGCAGAGAGGGGCGGATAGCAGAGTGGCTGCCGGAGAGGGGCGGATAGCAGAGTGGCTGTCAGAGAGGGTTGGAGAGCAGAGAGACTTGGCGAATGGAGTAGATAGTGGAGAGGCTTCGTGAGTGGTGCGGATAGCAGGGTGACTGGCGGAGAGCGTTGGAGAGCAGAGTGGCTGGGGGAGAGGAGCGGATAGCAGGGTGGCTGGCGGAGAGGCGCAGCTGGTGGTGAAGATTGCAGGAGAACCCCCTGGATAGGGATGACAATCAGGTGTCAACCTGAGCAGTGGAGCATGTAAGATGCACAACCTCACCCCCACATACCTTTCCCTGCTTCCACGCAGGCTGGGAGGTAAACTCTGCAGAGGAACTTCTGAACTCTGGAGGCTGCACTGACCAAGGACCGAAACTGCGGGTCAGGGGAGACTGTTGGGTTGCTGGACTTTTAGACCCTGAGGGGGAAAGGACACTGCTAAACTTACTTGGGGGTGGGTCTTTTGCTCATGGTTTGTGTTATGAATCCTGTGTGTGGTGTTTTCCCAACATGATGCCACATTGTTTCCCTCCTTTATTAAAAGGATTTTGCTACACTCAGACTCTGTGCTTGTGAGAGGGAAGTCTTGCCCCTTAGGGGGGTGATATGTAATTGTCCCAGGTCAAAGGGTGGGGGTCGAGCCGGTTTTACATTGTGTTATTGAAATAGAACCCCTACAGACTGAACCCGGCCCTTGTTGCTGCCAACTCAGACGGGCAGAAGGGTTTCATTAGGAAGAACAACATACAATCTGGAGCCATCCCCAGGACCTGTGCCTCACACACAGAGCTGTGCGCTGTGTTCAGCCAGCTGCCCTCCAGGCACTGTGAATCCTTCACACCCTGGAGACTGAACCTTGGCTGTGTGTTCTAGACTCGCTGGGCTGGCCCGTGGAGTACACGGCCGGCTGTGGGCAGGGGGTGGCTGTGGGCAGAGGGGGGCTGTGGGCAGAGGGGGGCTGTGGGCAGAGGGTGGATGCAGCAGGGACTGTGGGCAGGGGGGGCTGCGGGCAGGGGGTGGCTGCGGGCAGGGGGTGGCTGGGGCAGGGGCCGGCTGGGGCAGGGGCCGGCTGGGGCAGGGAGGGGCTGTGGGGGGGGCTGTGGCAGGGGCCGGCTGTGGGCAGGGGCTGCAGGCAGGGGGTGGCTGTGGCAGGGGCTGCGGGCAGGGGGGCTGCGGGCGGGGGGGGCTGCGGGCAGGAGGGGCTGCGGGCAGGGGCTGCGGGCAGGGGGGGGCTGCGGCAGGGGCTGCGGGCAGGCGGGGGCTGTGGGCAGGGGGGCTGCGGCAGGGGCTGTGGGCGGGGGGTGGCGGGGGGGGCTGTGGGCGGGAGACACACTCGCACACGGGGACCGGCTGGGAGCAGCCCCACCCCCCGGGGACTCACCAGGCAGCAGCAGGAGCCCCAGGGCCAGAGGTCCGAGGAGCAGCAGCAGCAACTGGGCCAGGAGGCAGCCCAAATGGCTCCCGCAGCCCAGCCCAGCACAGCCCCCCCCGGCGGCCGGGAGGAGGAATTACACCCTTCTCAGCCAGAGCCCTTCAAAGCTTCCCTCGCAGGGAAGCCAGTTAACAAGCGGTTCTAAAACCGCTTCTAAATTTAACAACCGGTTGGTGCGAACCGGCTCCAGCTCACCCCTGGCTGAAAGTATTGTTTTGCTGTTTCCTGTGATTACTATCCTTGTACTTAGCTAATCCTAGATCAAAGGACGAATTAACGTTTAGATGAGAATTTACTTAATGTGTAAAACTGCCAAAAAACTAAATCAAAGATTTTTTTCATAGCCAGAAACAGTCTGTATGGCTGTAATTAAATGCATTATATAGGTCTCTGTAACTGGATTGCCCACTAATGGGGAGTGAAGCATTAGAACTGTAAATGAGAAGCATGCTAACTTCAAAACATGGGTCGCTGTGTTCAACAATGAGAAATCTACCAAACCTATGCTGTGATGGGAACATGTGCCAGACTGCTTTCTAGGGAAGATAGATATAAGAATGAACCCTAGGAGCAATCCTGTTATTTCTAGACTCATGGATTCTGACAGAGATCCCCAAAGCCATTTTGGGTAATCCTGAGAGATTTATGGAAAACCAGCAGATTACTACACTTTTGCTAATCATTTGGATTTACAAACTCTGACTCACCTATAATGTATTTTACCTGCTTTAACCTCTGAATAACTCATTTCTTTTTCTTATATAGTAAATCTTTAGTTAGTTTACTAAATAAATTGTCTACAGTGTTGTCTTTGGTGCAAGACCAAGAGCATCAATTGACCTGGGGTAAGTGACTGGCCCTTTGGGATCCAGAGTGACCTAAAATGTGGTGATTTGGGGTTTTTATAACCTTTCATCATAAGATCAAGCTTGTCCAAGCGGTAAAGAAGGGCTTAAGCGGGACTGTCTGTGGCTCCATTTAAGACTAAGGGTATGTCTACACTACAAGAGTAGTTTGATTTTACTTAGGTCGAATTTGTAGATTCAACCTGATGAATTCGAATTTGTGTATCCACACTAAGGACACTAATTCGACTTTGTGAGTCCACACTAATGGGGCAAGCGTCGACATTGGAAGCGGTGCATTCTGGGCAGCTATCCCACAGTTCCCGCAGTCCCCGCTTCCCATTGGAATGCTGGGTAGAGCCCCCAATGCCTTCTGGGGGAAAAATGTGTCGAGGGTGGTTTTGGGTAACTGTCATCATTCAACCGTCACTCCCGCCCTCTCTCCTTGAAAGCGCCGGCGGGAACTCTGTTCGCGCACTTTTCTGGTCAGTGACAGCGCGGACGCCACAGCACTGCGAGCATGGAGCCCGCTGCGATCATCGCTGCACTTATGGCCGTTGTCAACTCCTCGCACCTTATCAAACACCTCTTCCACAGTCAGCTGCTGAGAAATCGGGCGAGGAGGCTCCGGCAGCGCGGTGAGGACGTGAAGTGTGAGAGTGGCACAGACCTCTCACAAAGCACGGTACGCCGTGCCGTGGAGATTATGGTGGCAATGGGTCACGTTCATGCTATGGGACGGCGATTCTGGGCCCGGGAAACAAGCACGGACTGGTGGGACTGCATAGTGCTGCAGGTCTGGGATGAATCACAGTGGCTGCGAAACTTCAGGATGCGTAAGGGCACTTTCCTTGAACGGTGTGACTTGCTGGCCCCTGCCCTGAAGCGCAAGGACACCCGGATGCGAGCAGCCCTGAGTGTGCAGAAGCGAGTGGCCATAGCCCTCTGGAAACTTGCAACGCCAGACAGCTACCGGTCAGTAGCGAACCACTTTGGCGTGGGCAAATCTACCGTGGGGGTTGCTGTGATGCAAGTAGCCCACGCAATCGTTGACCTACTGCTCTCAAAGGTGGTGACCCTGGGAAACGTCCAGGTCGTCATAGATGGCTTCGCTGCGATGGGATTCCCAAACTGCGGTGGGGCTATAGATGGCACTCACATCCCTATCCTGGGACCGGCCCACCAGGCCAGCCAGTATATTAACCGAAAGGGCTACTTTTCAATGGTGCTGCAGGCACTGGTGGACCATAGGGGACGTTTTACCAACATCTACGTCGGGTGGCCAGGCAAGGTTCATGACGCGCGTGTGTTCAGGAACTCTGCTCTGTTTAGACGCCTGCAGGAAGGTAGTTTCTTCCCGGACCACAAAGTAAGTGTTGGGGATGTGGAGATGCCTACAGTGATCCTCGGGGACCCAGCCTACCCGCTAATGCCCTGGCTCATGAAGCCCTATACAGACGCCCTGGACAGTGACAAGGAGCTCTTCAACTACCGGCTGAGCAAGTGCAGAATGGTGGTGGAGTGTGCTTTCGGACGTCTCAAGGGGAGATGGAGGAGCTTACTCACTCGCTCGGATCTCAGCGAAACCAATATCCCCATTGTTATTGCAGCTTGCTGTGTGCTCCACAATCTCTGTGAGAGCAAGGGGGAGACCTTTATGGCGGGATGGGAGGTTGAGGCAAATCGCATGGCTGCTGATTACGCTCAGCCAGACACCCGTGCGATTAGAAGAGCCCAGCGGGAAGCGCTGTGCATCCGGGAGGCTTTGAAAGCTAGGTTCCTCAGAGAGCAGGGTAACCTATGACTGTCCAGTCTCTTTATAGAGAAGCTGAACCTGCCCCTGTTTCAGTTACTATTCACTTTTTTCAGCGGTTACATACCCCGTTCACCAGGTTTCCCCCCTTCCAACAGACATTTAAAAATAAAGTTATTGGAACATTTTTAATTAACAAAGTTTTCTTTACTAACGAATTCTCGTTCAAGGGTTCCAACAGGGACGCAGACTGTGGTGGGTACGGTGTGCAGTGATGTACAGACCGCTTCTACACTCGAGGACTGACAGGTTCCTGCTCCTACAGCAGTCTCTGGGGGGAGGACGGTTACCGGAGGGTGTGCAGGAAGGGGTGGGTTTGCAGGAAGGGGTGAGGGGTGTGTGGGAAGGGTGAGTAGGTGTGGGGGGGATGATGGCTCTGGCTGGGGCTCAGGGCATCGGAGAGGTTCATGGCTAGGGTGGAAGGGCATGGTAAGGGCAGCCTGCCTTGCCATTTGTGGATGCCAGGCACTCGGACCCTGGGGCAACATACACCTCATAGACTGACCTGGGGCAGCAGACACCTCGCAGAGTGACCCGGGTGCCTAGTGACTGCACTCTGTGTGTGACCTGCTGTTGATCCTGCCCCCATGTCTGTACCCTGTTAATGGTGGCTGTCCTATGCAATTAACAAACCCCTCCCCCCCCCCTTCACACAAAGTCTTCTGCAAAGAAACATGACGGAAACAGTAATGAACAGCAAACTATTTTTAATACTCAACTACACAGTTGGGGGATGAAACTGGGATTTGGGATCGGGTGAGCCAGGAAGGCAAGCAATTCTCATACTTTAGGGAATGAGAGCTGTTTGGTACATGAGCGCTCTGCTGGGGTGGAGTGACAGTTTTCACGGCCCCTAGCGCCCCTCCTTCTTGTGATTTTGGGTGAGGGGGAGACAGGACTTTGTGGCGGGGGAGGGCGGTTGCAGATACAGTTCAGGGGGGCTCTCTGATCCTGCCTGCGGTCCTGCAGAACATCCACAAGGCGCCGGAGTGTGTCCGTTTGCTCCCTCATTAGTCCAAGCAGCGTTTGAGTCGCCTGCTGGTCTTCCTGCCGCCACCTGTCCTCCCGTTCGCTGTGTGAGCGCTGCTGCTGAGAGAGGGTCTCCCTCCACTGGCTCTGCTGGGCCGCCTCGACTCTTGAGCAGGCCATCAGTTCAGCGAACATCTCGTCCCGAGTCTTTTTCTTTCGCCGCCTAATCTGCGCCAGCCTCTGTGAGGGGGATGCCGGGGCAGTTCGGAAAGAGCCGCAGCTGTGTGATGGGAAAAAGGAAGTGATTTCCTTCCAAAGATATATGTTTGCGAACACTGAACACAGTCTACTCAGTTTCTGTGAACAAGACCATACAGGGCACCTAATCTCATGTGCTCTCAGGACAAGTTCGAATTTTCGGCATTCGCTTTCATTGCCTGGGGTCTTGCACTGGAGATCGGACAAGCGGGGCAGGACAGCAGAATCCGTGTAGCAGCCAGGCCTGGTAAGCTGTAAAGTTTAGGCTACTTAACAGTTAATGGATAGCAGTGCCCTCCTGCTGCAGGCAATCTGGAAAGCATAAAGTCTGACCCTGTTCCAGCCCCGCGCGGCTGTCCCCGGGAAAGATCCCTGTATGCTTTTCCTCTGCAGCCTACAACACGTGGCTGTTAAACGACAGTCATTGTTATGCAAAGGAAAAGTCAAGCATTCACAATAGTAACATTAAAGTAATTCCCCTAATTAGATGCAGCAGTCGCCGAGCGAGATCACCCTGAGGCGGGTCTCCAGGAGAAACAGAGAGCGCATGCTGCGTGAATCCCTGCACAGACCAGGGCCCTATGCTGTCATGCTGGTCGAGGCGATGCTCCCATTATACCTCCTGATGGCCTGGCGCGGAAGAGTGTGCTTCCACGGAGCACCCAACAAGGCACCTCTCCCCAGGAACCTCCTGCGGAGGCTTTTCGAGTACCTCTCAGAGAGCTTCGTTGAACTGTCCCAAGAGGATTTTTGTTCGATCCCTATATGCGTTGACCTTCTTTTTATATAGTTTTTATTCCTGTTTTGTTAAGAAATAAATGTTTACATGTTTATAGCACTTACCGACTGATCCTTCCCCTGATTCGGAGTCCGGGTTAACGGCCGGGGAGGGTTGGTAGGGGATCTCTGTGAGGGTGATGAAGAGATCCTGGCTGTCGGGGAAAGCAGTATTGTAACCGCTGTCGCCTGCCTCGTCCTCCACAAACCCTTCCTCATCTTCCCCATCGGCGAACATCGCCGAGAAACTGCCCCTCGACACTATCCCATCCTCAGAGTCCACGGTCACTGGTGGGGCAGTGGTGGCAGAACCACCGAGAATGGCATGCAGTGCCTCGTAGAAGCGGCATGTCTGCGGCTGGGCTCTGGAGCGTCCGTTTGCCGCTTTGGACTTTTTGGTAGCCTTGTCTCAGGTCCTTGATTTTTACGCGGCACTGCGTTGCATCCCGGCTGTATCCTCTGAGTGCCATGGCTTTGGAGACCTTCTCGTAGGTCTTTGCATTCCGTTTTTTGGAGCGCAGCTCCGAAAGCACAGACTCATCGCCCCACACAGCGATCAGATCCAAGACTTCCCGGTCAGTCCATGCTGGGGCCCTCTTTCTACTCTGAGATTGCATGGACTCCTCTGCTGGAGAGCTCTGCATCGCTGCCAGTGCTGCTGAGCTCGCCACGACGTCCACACAGGAAATGAGATTCAAAATGGCCAGACAGGAAAAGGAATTCAAATTTTCCCGGTGCTTTTCCTGTATGGCTGATCAGAACATCTGAGCTCGGACTGCTGTCCAGAGCGTCAACAGAGTGGTGCAGTGTAGGATAGCTCCCGGAGCTAGTAAGTTCGATTTGCATCCACACCTAGCCTAATTCGACATAGCCATGTCGAATTTAGCGCTACTCCCCTCGTCGGGGTGGAGTACCGAATTCGAACTAAAGAGCCCTCTAGGTTGAATTAAATGGCTTCCTGGTGTGGACGGGTGCACGGTTAATTCGAATTAACGCTGCTAAATTTGAATTAAAGTCCTAGTGTGGACCAGGCCTAATATAGTAATCCAGGGTGCATACTTGTTATTGGTTTGGTGAAGTCTCGTTATAGAATTTACCACCGTTTTGAGGTGTCTGCCCTCTTTCCTGACAGACTGTCCTGAGATTGGCTCTCTCCATTGTAAGCTACCCCAGACAACATGACAGAAATAAACAGAGAGGGAGTTGGGTGAGGGCAGACAAGATATAACGGAAACCGAACTAATACTTTGCATGGAGATCCTTTCATGACATCTTTCATAAGTTAGAATTACATTGTTTTGTAGAACCTATTTTGTGCACATAATAAAAAGGATTCTATATTTCATCCATTCCAACAACCATGACATTTAGGTCAAGTCATTCTAAAACTGAGCATTAAACTTTTGCGCAAATTCTGGTACAGCTATCAGATGGAGGTTTTAAACATCTGTAAGTATCCATCATTGTGTACCAGACAGAATATACCACTTGGGATGCATCGCTCACATTCTTGTATGACAGTTCCTATATAAAGGACATGGTCTGTCATCATATATATTTTAAGAGGTAGAAAGCAGAAGATTACAAATAACAGTTCAAATTCTTTTGGGGTTTTACAAATGATGTTAGCTGAGCACCCAATGACCCTGAATTTCTGCTTTGATTCATTAAGACAGGTAATACCAAGAATAGCAGTTATACAATTTAAAAATAAAAAAAAATAAAAAAAAATAAAAAAAATCAAGAATTATGTGAAAAACTGGTCTTCTCAAAAGATCACTGGCTATAGATTGTTCCCACAGGAGACTGCTGGTCATGCATGATTTTACAGATACATTCACAGGTGCATTACAATAAAGAAAAGACATTGCAATTTTAGTTTTTATGTATTTTATGCACCAATCTTATAGGAACATATACTGTGAGCTTAATTTTCCAAGCTGCATATTTGGTTGTTTAAATATGACTCTAGATGCAGCCACAAACACACACTTGTTAAGATTTACCCAAAGTTTCTTTAATTATTGCAATCCACCTGTAAGTGAGTATGGCTCTCCCTAGCTGTCAGTCTGAGGGAGGCCACACCCCTTTGCTACACCACCCACAGTGTGTACATTTAGCTTGTAAGTTTTCTTGTTCAGAGATTTCACCCTTCAGTCATGTTAAGATATAATCAAAAGGTCTCTTAGGAATTTTTTTAACTGATAATTCTAAGGAGATCTAACAGTGCAGTGGTATCTTGTAGGAAGGAGTATTGCCAGTTACTTAATGGTTATCTGACTACTGGCAAGATACCACAGATGATAGCTGTGATGACAGAATACCCTCAACACCCCCACTGATTTCTAGGAGCTGACACTATTGAGAAAGGGTTTAACAATATAGGGTCAGATTTAGTCATAATAAACAATCTGGAATTTGATCACTGCTATTTGAAGATTTGGTAAATATCATCCACTCCACCAGTCTCAAAATCACTTCTAATCTTTATATAGTCCTTTGCAGTGGAACCTCACATTTATGTCAACTATCCATTCAACTGGGACTATTTTTCTTGCTTGGTCACGGTTCTGACTAGCACATCAAAGAGTCGAGTGGAATTTTAGCCAAGGATGGAATCTAGTCAGATACCAGGGCAGAATTTGCAAAAACCTGATGAGGTAAGTATAATATATCACCACATTCCTTCATTTCTTCAATGCATCAGGAAAATGGCATGTATCTTGTATGTGGCCATTTTGTGCCTACCCAGATTCAGCTTAGCAGACAGCCTATTCTCCCTTCTGTTGCAGAAGCTCCACTAACAGATCAGTCCTTAGTGAATCTATAAGCCACACCACCACTTGGAGTCCTGTGTACTCCAAGAAACTGAACCACTCCTTGGCAATGTTTTTTGTCTTTACATTGGTATGGAAGTTGGTTTAAGTGCTAGTGAAGCCAGGACAAGTTTGTTTTTAATAGTCTCAAAAAGCATGATTGAGACTTAGTGATTTTCATCAGAGTCATTGCACTGTGAACATTATGTATAGTCATTATCACAAGATGGTTATCATAATGGAGATTGACTTCCTTCCTGATGCATTGGTTGCTTATTGTTGTCACTGTCAATCTAACTTGCAGTCATGGAGGATACATATGTTCTGAATCTAGATCAGTCAAAATAGCCAACTCGAAATTTTAGTACCAACAGAATGATCACAGAAGCAGCATTTCTTTTGGATGCTCAATGGACAGGAGTGGGTGATCTAGTAACTGGAAGTATGACAGCTAAAACCAAGAGCCAATTCTCACATTGTCTGAGTGGCTCACAAGTGTGAGTGCCAACTTCAGGGAAGTATCAGAGGGGTAGCCGTGTTAGTCTGGATCTGTAAAAGCAGCAAAGAATCCTGTTGCACCTTATAGACTAACAGACGTTTGCATCTGCATCCGAAGAAGTGGGTATTCACCCACGAAAGCTCATGCTGCAAAACGTCTGTTAGTCTATAAGGTGCCACAGGATTCTTTGCTGCTTTAACTTCAGGGAAGACTATCCAGAAACAGGGTACAATCCCAAAACCTGTTGTATAATTAGATTTCACCAAACAAGTGGGAATTCCTAAAGCACTATAACAGCCTTAACATGGAGTCACAGACAGCCACCTTAGGCAGACCAGTCGATCATACTGCCCATCTTTTGTGATAGAGGGTCCCTTACCAGGGCCACCCAGAGGATTCAGGGGGCCTGGGGCAAAGCAATTTCAGGGGCTCCTTCCATAAAAAAAAGGAGCAATACTATATTTGTGGGGGCCCCTGTGGGGCCTGGGGCAAATTGCCCCACTTGCACCCCCCACCCCCACCCCCACCCCCGGGCGGCCCTGTCCCTTACACACAAAATAACATCAATACTTAGCAAAGAGTCCTGTGGCACCTTATAGACTAACAGACGTTTTGGAGCATGAACTTTCGTGGGTGAATACCCACTTCATCGGATGCATGTAGTGGAAATTTCCAGGGGCAGGTATATATAAGCAAGCAAGAAGCAGGCTGGAGATAATGAGGTTAGTTCAATCAGGGAGGACGAGGCCCTGTTCTAGCCGCTGAGGTGTGAAAACCAAGGGAGGAGAAACTGGCTTGGTTTCTCCTCCCTTGGTTTTCACACCTCAGCTGCTAGAACAGGGCCTCGTCCTCCCTGATTGAACTACCTTGTTATCTCCAGCCTGCTTCTTGCTTGCATATATATACACACCTGCCCCTGGAAATTTCCACTACTTGCATCCGATGAAGTGGGTATTCACCCACGAAAGCTCATGCTCCAAAACATCTGTTAGTCTATAAGGTGCCACAGGACTCTTTGCTGCTTTTACAGTTCCAGACTAACACGGCTACCCCTCTGATACTTGACGTCAATACTTAGGTTACTTTTAGTTTCAAAGGGCCAGTCATTTCCCCCAGCTCATCTGTACTTCAGATCTCAAACCAAAGCCAAACCTGTAATTAAAGTTTTATTAACTAGGAAAAAGAAATGAGTTACAAGGTTAAAGCAGTAACACACAAATGAGTTATAGTCTTAGGTTTCAAAAGATAATAGCTTCTATAATAAGCAAACTCTATATGTCCTTTAGCACTAACCCAAGCTAAACAGCTGTGGACCCCTTGCTTATGCTTAGAAATCTTCTTCTTGAACTCTGAGGGGTGGAGGGTAACAATTTCTCCTTAACAGGCATTTTATTCCTTTTCCACAGTGTTCAAGCTCTGATGGGACAAGGACCTTATACTTTGCTTCTCTCACACTGCTGCAGAATACAGCAAAGTATTTTGTCTACAATGGCTTGTCTGATGTCTGTATACCTTCTTTTGTTGGGGAGGAGATAATACGTCTTGTGGTAAACTAGTATTTCATACTTGGCAATGCTTCTCTCCTGACTGTGGGAGATTTACAGTCTTAGCAAACATTTTTATAGCTATAGAGTAAACAATATCTATATCCCATGCTATAAAGGTATTATAAAGTAGGATGCTGCATGTATTAAACACCAAAAACTCATTCTTATAACTAGCATCTATTTTAACAATACTGATACCACAGGTAAGCCAGATTGGTTTCCAGCTACGCATTTGTCAATGTTCTGTGAGGTCTGGGGCCTCAACATGAGCTGGAATAGGGTCTGACAGCATCACACTGATCTCACAGTAAAAAAAAATGTGAATGCCCAATACCTCAGGCTCTGCACTTATTCAAGAGTTTCATCTGCTGGGGGGAAGAAGAGGAGTGGGGTGCATGCACGCACACACTAGTAAACTGAATCATTAGTTCAGATTCTAAACACAATCCAAATTGCTAAGAACAGCTATTTAGCAATTTAGGGCCTCTGGGTACTACAAAAGGGTACCAAGGGAAAGTTACAGCCCATGCAGTGGAAAAACAGAAGTATTTAGGAATCAGTTGAATGCAGTAATGCATACTGAGAAACAAGTGAGAGTCAAGACAATGACAGGGAGGAAAATCAGCAACTTAGGGAGTCTGTTGGATCTGGAAGTTTAGTTTGCCAATCCTGAAGCCAAACTGAGGTAATTCATGGCTCCTCTACTGTTCTATTATCTTTGAATAAGATCCTTGTCCACAGTGTATCCTAATGCTACAGCACACATCCCAAGCAAGACACGCTGATGTGCAAAATCCCCCAGATGATTGCCCAACATGAAACAGTTTGTTAGAATTTTTAACTATAAATTAAATATAATCCAGGCTCACACATCACACCATGTAGACATAAGAGGCAGAGAGAATGTGATTTATAAATGGGAGAATGCTAGGGTCTCTACTTAACATTTCAAAAACTCAGAATAAGTTGGATATAGTGAGTATGGAGCTTAATAGAAATACATCAGTACTGTGAACACTGAGGTTTTGGCTTACCAAAGCATCCTCAATTTTTTATTTCATTAATAGATGCAGAATGTGCTTCATATGCACAACAGCTGCATAAAGTGTCAAAGAAAGAAATACCCCAAGGAAAGTGGTATTGATCAAGTCCAAAACTCTAAAAGTAATTATTGTTGTTGCTGAACAAATCTACCTTTTTTACAAGCAAAATGCATTACTGAGATCTTGTTTTAATTATTCAACAGTATTTGAAAAGCTAAAAAGAATTGCAAGCTGCTAAGCCAAATCAGCATGGGTTAATGGCATCCAACAACTGATTTGATTTTCATTTTTATCAAGGATGGCACAGAGTCCTTAGAATTCACAAAGAATACAAAGGATGCTGTATACTTGATATGCAGAAGTTAAAGTAGTTCATGTTTTCAGTAGGGTATTAGAGTGCCTATTTTACATGTGTAGCATGTGTACATTTCCAAATATATTACTGTTGAATCTAAGATACCTATTCTAAAAGACAAAATATATACTTAAGCCAAACAAGTAAAGCACAAATAGAGGCTTGTAGAGGCTGACAGCAAAGTGAGAATTCAGCATCAGTTTGGGATTCAAAGAGAAAAGAGGGTTTAATACTAAGAGGCTCAGCTGCAATAGGAAAGAACAATGGGAAAAACAGTGGTTGGAATAAGTACAGATGTGAACACATTCACTGAAGAAAGAACAGAAGGATTGTCTAGTAGTTAGCACACCAACCTAGCACTCAGGAAATGTGAGTTCAAGTCCTGCCTTTACGAAAGGCTGCCAGTGTGACCTTGGACAAAGGGTAGTGTAAGGCACAGATACTATGGTAGCAGTTGCCATAGAAATACCTTAGGTAGGTGGATGTGGCTATTGAAATTGAGGTATTGGTCTCTATAAATAACCTTGAAACATTAGCAATCCAAGCCCAAAATTTCCATGGTTAGAATGGATAATTTCATGCCTCTGCACTTTTTTCCATTCAGCTCCAGTTATAATGGAGTAGTACAGTTTCTCAGTAACCGCTATGCAATATCAGCTAGCAAATGTAACTTCTTTAATGGTGAGTGCTGTAGAACATTATACATCAAACTTTTTTATACATACATAGGATTAGCATTAAAGGGGAACTGCTCTATTAGATGCAGTGTGGCATCTGCCACAAAGATTAATGGGGGAAACTGCAGTCTTTGTGTAGTTTACTTTAAATATTTTATTTTAATAAGGTTGGCAGATAGAACCTCCTGCTAAGTTTGCTAAGAAGTCTATGAAGCTTTGAAAGCAATGTATCCATTTTTCTGTATATTAACTCAGGATAGTCTTAGGCCTATTGAAATTATAGAATAAAAGCATTGTTCTGTCAAAACCCATATATCATAGAAGCAGCCCAAAGCCATGTTATATGGAACAGCCTTAAAAGGGTAAAGAACCCCAAATCTTTCATATTTTAAGTTACAATGATTTATTCAGTTCTCCACAGAGTAATCCTTTCTTTCTGTTTTATCACTTTGCACTCTGAACTGGACAGACATTTCATAGTGTCAACATGAACTGATAGCCTTAGAGGGAAAGGCAAAGTATTCTGTCCCTGGGTGTGCTTATAGCTCCTGTTGAGTCTACAAGAGCCATATGCATGAACCTGAAGGTACAAACATAGAGTAGCTATATAATTTGTATGTTGTTTCTAGATGTAATATGAGAAATCACAGTAATAATAAAGTGGTGTACATATGAAGATACGCTTCACAGGGGTGCCCACCATCCTGCAGGATGGGTCCTTGTTCTGTGTCAGGGGTGGCCAGCCTGAGCCTTAGAAGGGGCCAGAATTTACCAATGTACATTGCCAAAGAGCCGCAGTAATACGTCAGCAGCTTGCCCCTCCCAGCAGTTCCCCCCCGCTCCCAGCACCTCCCACCCACCAGCAGCCCTGCCAGTCAGCACCACCTCCCCCTCCATCCCTGCACCTCTCAATCAGCTGTTTCATGGCATGCAGGAGGCTCGAGGAGGGGGGAGAGACAAGCGAGGGCATGGCAGGCTCAGGGGAGGGGGCAGGAAGGGGTGGGAAGGCAGGGCCTGTGGCAGAGCCGGGGGGGTTGAGCAGTGAGCACCCCCCAGAACATTGGAAAGTTGGTGCCTGTAGCTCCAGCCCTGGAGTTGGTGCCTATACAAGGAGCTGCATATTAACTTCTGAAGAGCTGCATGTGGCTCTGGAGCCACAGGTTGGCCACCCCTGTTCTATGTGTTTACTGCTCCATGTATGAATAGTTCTGCTTCAATTATTTGAACTCTCAGGCCAAAATTTTCTAACAGATGCCTCAATAAAAGTGGTCTGATTTTTAGAGATGACAACCTGCAACTCTACTGAAGTCAACATGAGCTGCAGATGCTCAGCAAAATTAAGTAGCTTTTATTTAGGTATCTGACTGTGGATTAGGATGACTAACTTTAGGTATTCCCATTTGAAAATGTTGGTGTTTGTTTCTGAATTGTGCTCAATGGTATAGATTGTGGCCATTATTCTTTTTAATTCCTCTCCTGTTTGAGCAATGCTACTTTAGCAAACACTTTCCTTTTAAATTAAGTTTAATCAGTGCTTTATACAGAAAGTTTGTTAATATATCACAGGAACACAAGTATCAAATTATTAATGCTGGACTACACTCATCTGATAGCTTGGTGCTCTTTATATGCCCTCCAGATCCCTTTCCTGATCACAATGCTAAATGATTTCATATTTCTTTTAGTTCATTACCCCTATATTTACATCAATTTTCTTTTTCCAATGCTAGTCCAAGCTATTGTAAAAAAATATCCCTTTCAACCTGGTTTGTTTCTTGATATCTCCTATTCTTTTAGTCAACAACAAACCTCTGGATGAGAAAAATCAAAGGTAAGAAATCAAATTATTCTACAATATAGAGTCAACAAGAATGGTTTCAAAAACATCCCATTGAGTATTCTGTTCATAATATCTTTCCTTCTAAAGCAGCTGCCATTTAAATTAACACCAACTTCCCTGCTTTCATACTAACAAGGTATCTTACCTTTAATATGTAGGGGAAGGATGGTCTTGTACTTAAGGCACGTGACCAGGATTTTGATGACCTGGTTTAGCCACAGAATTCCTGCATAACTTTGGGCAAATTAATCCATCTGCCTGCCTCACTTCCCAAGCTGTAAAATTGCATTAATAGCACTTCCCTATATCACAAAATTATTGAGGGGATAAATTCAGTAGTGTCTCAGAGGCACTCATGTTATAGCAATGTGGCCCACAGAAGTACCTAGGAAGATAGTCACTACAGCTATCTGTTTAAGAGTTTCATTTTAAGACCCTCACAATAGCCACCAGCTATTGCTGAGTAAGTGATTTCACACAGGCAGGTTTTGTAAAATCTCTCTGTATCTTCACTGATAGCATCCCTGTCCAGGTATTTATAGGACATACATAACTATCTATAGCACATTTCCCAGCTACAGAAGGGATCTAGAACTAGACCTATCCCCTACATTCCAGAAACCTGGAATCATTTTCTCTTATTCACAATGACAAAACAGATCAAGATCTGAATATAAAAATCAATTTAATGAAATAATAGTTTATTCCATCTAAAATGGAAACAAAATACAGGTTTCTTCCACAAACATCATGTAGAAAAGAAACAGGAGTGTTTCTAGCAAGCATTTTTAAACTCCATGGTAATACATGAGTAAAAAGCACCTTTAGTTCTCAGTGCTGTTAACATGCATGTTGATGGCCACCATCTTAGCCAATATACCAGGAGCTGAACCAGGAACTGGCAGAACTAAAAGCATGATTTGCTGTAGTTTGAGCTTAAGAGCCAACCCTCTCTAGCTTGGGCTATAATACATTTATATCCTCTATGGACTGGGGACAGAGTGGGACTTGAAACACCAGTGGGTTACACTGGCACTAATACAAAGCATGGAAAATTTCAGCCCAAAATAATTTTCAAAAAATTAGTGAACTGGAAAAAATTGGCATCTGTATTAGGTGTTATGAAATCAAGGGGATTTGTTTCTATGGGCTTTTGGATCATGCCATTAGAACGCAAATTATTACTCAATCTGAACTTTGCACTTTTTGCATCCACTATAGAAAAATAAGGGAATGATGGTTTGTGGTGCCCACCAGCATTACTACGTTTTGTGGCCACTAAGATAATAGAAACTCAGGTGAAAAGATCATGTGATAAGTAAATAACTGCAATGTAACATTGTTGTTAGAATTTGCACAGTGAATCAGTCTGAGGTAGTTATCAGCTGATTGTAATTAGTAAGAGACATTGCTACTGATGGATACTGCTAGATGGGCTATTTGAGGTGCATACCTTCCTGCCAGTTCTGCAGAAGATTATTTAAGGCTACTAAGGAACAGGATATAAAAAGAACAGTCAGAATTAAGCCAGCCATCTTCCAGGAGGAAGGGAATGACTCTCTCTCTCTTCCCAGGGATGGAAGAAGCTTTAAGAGGCTACCACCAGAAGCCTAGTGTGAATAAGGAAGACTACTATCCTCCTAAACTGGAGCCAGCTGAGAAGTGACCAAGTGCACTAACCACCATCTGGAATAGAAACAGTGTTTTCTGTTATTTAGTTAATTCTGAAAGCATGTGCGGGGGGGTGGAGGTAGAAGAGTTCTCATTTATACAATCACAGAATCATAGAACTGGAAGGGACCTCGAGAGGTCATCTAGTCCAGTCCCCTGCACTCACAGCAGGACTAAGTATTTTCTGACAGGTGTTTGTCTAACCAGCTCATGCTTTTTGCTGACAGCAAAGGAACTATGCTACCTTTGTTCCAAAAGCCAAGAACTGATTTTGTTTTACGTTCCCCTGACAATCAGAGAACAAAGGGTAGTCCCATTTTATTCCTGCTCTGTATATATGTACACACCCCCATATACACAGATAAACAATTTTGCTCCAAATTGTTGTGTAATTTATTTTTACTTCCAAGTTCTTGAGAGTATTCCCCTGACTGCTGAGTCTGATATATCTGTATTCCTCTTGTATTAAACATAGGGGGTCTGTATTTGGGGGGGTTTGTTGTTTCCCCCATGGAATGTTCTCAGGTCCCACAATATCATTGATCCACAGCTGTCATGTCATCTCCATTTCTCAACAACAGCTCCAAAAGTGGCAGTGTCCCCGTGAGCAACACAGTTATCAAACACTCCTATATCACTCAAAAATACACCTGCACATCTGAGGGGCATTCTAGACTGAACTCACACTAAAACAAGTTCAGCCAGAAATTCTACAAAACAATAAGAAGGAAACATAACAGTGAGTACTGCCACTGATAATTCACCAAAATATCCACATTTACAGTGATAATAAAAAAGCCCCACATAAAGAATAATCTAATCAGGCACAAAACAATGTATATTAAAAAAAGTTAGAGTGAAGAGGTAAGGTTACTCATGGAATGTTGGACAAGTATTTCTGACAGGATTTACAGTCTCACAAGACTTAACTTTTTCCTGAAAATGAATTAATTCAACATCTTACCTCTGCAATAAACAGGTTTTTGTAGAGAGGATTTTTAATTTTTATGCTTGTTGCGAGTCTGTATGGCACACATTTTAAAAGTGGCCTCCCATTCTGAAAGTCACAGTTTTTGGATGCCCAACTTATGACACCCTGAGGCCTGATTTTTAGAGATGGCAAGCACCCACCACTCTTCTTGGAGTCCGTGCAAGCTGCAGGTGTTCACCCCGCTGAAAAACCAGGCCCTAGGCATTGCAAGTGGGCACTCAGGAACACAGAGGACCAAGAATGGAGCCCTAAATTCCTACTTTACCACATTGTCTTTTGGGGCATTTTTAGCTTCTGGAGCATAAGACAGTGCAACTTCACCGGGCTTGAGGAGGGTTGCATCCATTTATACCAAGGCTGAACTTAGGCCTTCAATTTTAAAGAATGCATTTCATCTGACAGCTGCCTGCATGTTTCATAGAAATCTGCATTTTATAGGAATTTTTATTAATTTCATACATTCAGTAAGACTTGTTTATATTGCAGCTCTTACTTTAAGGCCCAATCCTTCAAGCACTCACATACATAGTAATTGTATAAAACATAGGCAGCAGCATCTGCAGGATCAGGTCCCTGGAATATTTAACAGAGTGACAAGGTAGGTGAGGTAATCTTTTCTTGGACCAGCTTCTGCTGATAAGACAGACAAGATTTCGAGCTTCCAGAGAGATCTTCTTCAGGTCTTGGAAAGGTACAAGGGTGGAACAGATCAGGAGTTAACACTGTTGCAAGAGACCATTCAAGGTGAAGTGGGCAATTAACACTGTGACAGGGTTTCCAGGGTGCACCCTGGACTGTGGGACCTCTAAACCCTCCGTCCCACCAATGTGGGGGGTATCCCTCTCACCCTGTGAAGCTGTTACCAAGCTACAAACCTCTGACAGGTGCTGCACTTACAGACATCCCCAGGCAGGAACACATCCAAGTGAGTTACACGAATGCTTTCCCCAGCCACTCATGAACCCCTCACCCCCCACTACAGAAAGGATATGGACAAATTGGAGAGAGAGTCCAGTGGAGGGCAATGAAAATGATTAGGAGAATTGGGCACATGACTTATGAGGAGAGGCTGAGGAAACTGGGCTTGTTTAGTCTGCAGAAGAGAGGAGTGAGGGGGGATTTGATAGCAGCCTTCAACTACCTGAATGCGGGTTCCAAAAAGGATGGAGCTTGGCTATTCTCAGTGGTGGCAGATGACAGAACAAGGAGCAATGGTCTCAAGTTGCAGTGGAGGAGATCTAGGTTGGATATTAGGAAACACTATTTCACTAGGAGGGTGGTGAAGCACTGGAATGGGTTACCTAGGGAGGTGGTGGAATCTCCATCCTTAGAGGTTTTAAAGGTCCAGCTTCACAAAGCCCTGGCTGGGATGATTTAGTTGGCATTGGTCCTGCTTTGAGCAGGGAGTTTGACTGGATGATCTGAGATCTCTTCAAACCTGAATCTTCTATGATTCTAAGTCTTGTCATCACTCCCCCATTTTTATAGTTTCTTTCAGCTTGCTGGAAAGCTCTTTTGCTTGTGACTTGGGGGTCAATATGTCTTCATTGTCTATGTGCTCTCTCCGAGAAGTCTTCTGGGATGGCTGCTGGGCAAGTGGATTCCCTTTAATGGACCATCACATCTGGCTACTCCATTGTTGTACCTGAAAAGCTGGCTGTGGGTGTTCCCAACCTCACAACATATTTCAGTAACACACATAGGAAAACTTCGTATCTTCACATACAATGATAGCACATAAAATCCAACAGAATATTAATGTGCAATAGATCAAGACTTTTACCATGATATCTCTCAAGGCATACTTCATATGAAACATATCATAATTATATGACAGTGTTGAATATCAGGGTTTCAGGGTGCTGCTTTGAGGTACAGAGTACCACAAACGTCTACGGTCATAAGTAAAGTAAGGGATAGTGGTTACCGTGCTTTATTAAATCCATGATTTTTGGTATCTAGCCTAGTTAGGAATTTAGCTTCCCAGACTCATCTTTTGAAGGTATTGTGCAGGTTTCTTTTGAGGATGACTAAGGTGTCAAACATGGATTGATCATTTTGTGAGAGGTCTTTGACCACTGGTGATATAGTGTTTGTCTTTTATATTTGTCTGTGCGAGTTTGTGCAGGAGCATAGAAATTGTCTCGTTTCAAACGAAATTGTTATTGGGGCATTTAGTACATTGGATGAGGTATACCACATTGTAATAGGCATAATTTCTAATCATTAAGTTCTTGAAATACCAATTTTGTATATCTATATTTGAGCCATTACTTATTTACAGGGCTCTGAACCGCATGGCATCTATGTATTATAATGGATTTGGTCCATATTTGGCTTTGACCCATTTGTTCAGCAAGCCATGTAAGAACATAGTCTTGCAGTATTGCTAGAACCATTTTCTGCTCCTTGGTACTCTTATAAGATGGGTTTGAGGCGGTGGCCTAGTTACTGCCTTTTGCCATACATCATCCTGATTTTCCTGTAATTCATTCATCCCACAACTATTACTCCCTCCATGGCCTGAACTAGCCCTGGGCCACTTAGGATCATCTCCTATGTTTTGGATCTTCCTGAAAATTGTTTCTATAGAGAATGTGGACAAATCTTAACCCAAACTTCCCTGGCAGCAAAAGTGAAACAGGATGGTGCAGGCCCTGGGCAGATGGGACTGAAGTCTCAGGGCTGTGGAATGGCTCCATAACCTAGGATTCCTCATACACACAGCAGACCAGCATACAGCCAGATACATGGGTTGTGCATGGCTGCACAGGATTTAGGCCCAAGTGAGCTCCTCATACCACAGCTACAGTTACTCCAAGTGGTTGTTCATGGAGCTTTGTGGATCATTTGTTACATGTTATTTATATTCCAGTAGTGCCTATAGGCCCCAATTGTAATCAAGGCTTCCATTGTGCAAGGCATTATACATACACACAGCAAGAAACAGTCCCTGCCCTAATCTAAATTAACAAAACAGATAAGGAATGGAGGTGTGAAGTGACTTGCAGGCCACAGGCTAGCCTGGGAAAAGAACTCAGGCATAGAATATGAGGGTTGCAAGGGACTTCAGGAGGTTGTCATCTAGTCCAACCCCCTGCTCAAAGCAGGACCAATCTCCACACAATTTTTTACCCCAGTTCCCTAAATGGCCCCTTCAAGGATTGAACTTGCAACCTTGGGTTTAACAGGCCAATGCTCAAACCACTGAGCTATCCTTCCCCCAGCTCCTAGTTGAGTGCCCTATCCACTAGACATCACTGCATGAAATTAATAGACCATAACCTCACTTGAAGGAACTGAGCTCTGAGGAAAGTACTATTAAATCCTTTGAAAGGAAGAAAATCTTTGATTGGCTGGGAGCAGCAACAGTGACCTGTCTCTGCCACAATGGTGTAAACTCATTCAGTTAAATATTTAGTTCCTCCCAATGCAATAGATTTGTACTGTGGCCTTTCTGCTCATTGCCAGGACACTGCCAAACCACTGTCCGTTTGAAGAGTGCTGTTTTGTTTCCCCAATTTCTGAATGAGCTGTTACTATTACTTTCTGAGCTCACTCTCAGTATTATCATTGTCCGTTTGTCTTGTGGTTTGTTCGGGTTTTTTTAAATGTACCCCTCTCGACTGACTTACCAGTCTTCCTTGGCTTTGCAATTAGATAGTGCAGCTCTCTTTGCAATCCGTAAACTTCAGCTATTTCCAAAACCATGAAAGAATATGTTCCAATTAGAAAAATAATTGATTCAGAGGGTCTGTTACCCATGTTTTAAAAGAACATATTAATCCAAGGAGATTAGGCCACGTTTACACTACCACTTATGTCAGTAAAATTTATGTCACTCAGGGGTGTGAAAAAAACCATCCCTGAGTGACATAAGTGGTATTGTGTACAGCACTATATTAGCAGGAGAGCTTCTCCCACCGACATGCTACTGCTGCTCATTGAGGTGATTTTAGTATGTTGACAGGAGAGCTCTCTCCCATCAGCATACTGTAGCTACATGAGAGATCTTACAGAGGCACAGCTGCAGTGGTACAGCTGCCCCACTGTAAGCTCACTGGTGTAGACATGGCCTTAGTCACCAAATAAATAAAAATTCAACATTTAGAGAGAGGGGCAGGCACAAGTATGTCTGAGAAGGGTATTTTAAAAAATATTTTAAAGTAAAACAATGATTCTCATGCCATTTGAAATGGTGTCTGGACTTTTTTATACTGTAAAAGAAAATTATTCTGCAAATCCTAAGTGGAAAGATTATAAAAGAGGTTATAGGAGAGCATTATATCTGATTATGATGAAAACCTAAATGTGCGCAGTCATGAAACCTGCTGGCATCCCTGCATTGGCTGGAATTGGATAGGTTTCTGATCCCTGAAAGCCCTTTATTTTTCCAATACCCAACTAGTCTCTATCATTATAGTGGCAGTTTCAGCTACTAACTGTTGATATCTTGAGCTTATCTAATTATCTAAAACGCAAATCCAATTTCAAGCATTGTTGTCCATATTTCCATATGGCAGAATAAAAAATATTTTTACAGTTTAGTGAAGCACGTGTACAGTAAGTTTGCATTTCATGGCTTTTTTCTCCAAGAGGAAGCTAAAAATGAAATTCCTAGTGTTTCCTACCACTTCTAGTTGCTAGCCATAACTTTTGTCAGCCCACCAGTTAAAGGAACTGTCTAATATTCCCAGTTGCATCCACACACATGTACAATAGGTTCATATTATTATTAAAATCAAAACAAGATAATGACTTTTGCTCATCTCTGGTCATTACCTACTTTAAGGACTTCCATGTATGGAAGAGAGACTAATCAGAGGATGAAAATCACTGTGGTGCAGAGGCTCAATGGAAGGCTGTGCAGGGGGTTGCAAAATGGAACAGGAAGCCTTTTGCATGTAGCTGAGGGGCACTACGCTTGAAACAGCATTAAGATTTCCTATCCTTGTCCCTGACCCCTCTATCCCTTGGCTTGAATGCTAATTCCATTAAACACCCACAGGGCTTCTCATCACTAGAGAACAAACTACCTGTGCCTTGTCTCCACTACAATTTTACAGAGAGATAACTAATATGAGTTGGCTGTTTCAATCTAAAGGCACATCTCTTTCTGCAGGGAAGACAGTCTTGTTTTGTAGTCTAGGCTCTCCCTGCCCCCCTTCTCCCCCAGTTTACAACACAACAAGCTAACATAGTTTTAAGGTATTAGAGTCTACACTATTCACATGCTTGAGGATAAGCACATGCTTAAATGCTTTTCTGGGTCAGGGCCTTACTTACCATGAACACTTTCTTCAGTTTAAACCCTGAAAACAAATGCAAAAATAAACCATGTTCAGTGGCATCCAAGCAACCACACTGAAGTCAATAGGATTACATGGATGCAGAACAATCTGTTCCTTTACATTTTTCCCTTTGTTGCCAATTGCCTTTAGGGTATTGTAATAGTGCTTTGTCACTCCCATGCTCTAAGCTTCACAAAGACCTTCTCTTTTGCAGATACCACTGTGCAGTTTATTGACAGTGTTTTACTCTGCCACCTTTAAGTACCAGTGCAGTCACTATTTACAGTACTATCC
Source organism: Mauremys mutica (assembly GCF_020497125.1). Lineage (NCBI taxonomy): Eukaryota > Metazoa > Chordata > Testudines > Geoemydidae > Mauremys > Mauremys mutica. Next base: position 178,913,923 of record NC_059074.1, on the reverse strand, counting down.
AGTTTCACTACACCTGCTCCTCAAGGGGACTGGGGAGAATGGGAGGGGGAAGTGTCTCCACCCAGAGAACTCCCTTTATCAGGCTGTGATGAGGTACAACTCACCACTGCAGCACATCCTACTGGCCATCCTGGGAATTAACTCTACTTCATCAGTGCACTCTCATGTATGGCACCTTGCCGCTATTGCTTCTGTTGTCAGGACCAGTGTCACTCTCTGGACCTCAGTGCCATCTTCTGAACATAGTCCTCTGGCTATGCCCCACTCAGTTCTCCCCCCTTCTTTGGAGGTGGGGGGGGGGAAGGGCAACAGTCCTCTGTCCAGCCACTTCCTTAGTGGCAGATTACAGTCCAGGGTCTAGCTACCCAAATCAGTAGCAACTGGGACCAAGGGGGAGGGGGGAAGGTGGCAGTCACACACTGCATCACCTCCAACACCCCCCAGCCATTTCCCTGAAGCTCTAGCACCTTCTCTGCCCTGTACCAGGGCCCCAGTCTGGTAGCAGTGAGCTGGGCGCTCACTCATGCTGCTCTGACCATGATGCTGTCTCTTCTCTCTCCTTCACAGTGGGACTCTAGGGAGTGACTGAAGCGTCTCTGTTCAGCAGCCCTTCTTATATGGCCCAGCCTGGCCCTGATTCGCTGTCTCTCTAACCCTTCTCCTGATTGGCTCTCTCTACAAGGCCTTTCCTAATTGGCTGCCTCCTGCACAGCCTCCCAAGGGCTGCTTTATCCCCTCCTTCTGTCAGTGTTGGGCAGATGCCACATCACACAGGCCCTGCTAGCTTCTTTTTGTTCTTTTCTGCTCTCCCCTCCCTCTCCTTCTTGTACACTTTTATCCAGTCTCCTTGTTAATGGGCTAATTAGCTCACTAGCTACCAGATCAGATAGGGGCTGGGAAATCAGGAACTTCTCTCTTTTAGTTTGGCCCTCCTCAAGGCCTAAATGGTTAAAGAGTGACCAAGGTGCTGATTCAGTTGCCAATTCCAAGCACTGTCACAGGTATATCTACAGTTCAAGTTGGAAGTGTAATTCCCAGCTCAAGGAGACACTCACCATACCTCTGAAAGAGCTATCATGCTAAAAATAGATGTGTAACCATAGCAGCACAAATAGAAGGATAGACTAGCCACCAAGTGCAATCCCACAATGCCATACATGTACTCAGGCAGCTAGCCCTCCCATCACCACTGCTGTTTTTAGTGCACTAGCTCAGAGCTAATATGGGTATGGCTCCTCCTCCTCCTCCAACTCAAAGTGTAGCCAAACCCTTAGTTTCAATGTTTGCCTGGGGTTTGGCCAGGTCAGCTGAAATCTAACACTCTGACTAAGGAGAACACAACACAACTGGAGAGGTGCAAAGATGCCTGCTTCCCCATGCTACACTAGCCAAGGATCAGGCCGCTGACTGGAGTAACTCAGAACAGCTGCCAATGGTCTCAAAGGGCTGATACAGCAGCCAGGGATGAGCAGGTACACTTCCAATACTTCCTTTTTCTGCACAGCTGTATGCCATCAGAGCATCTTCCTTCACTGGGATGACCCTCCTGTGGCCAGATACACCAGCTTTAGGGCCAGACTCTGCCAGCATAAAACACCTGCAAAGCATCCCAGCATCTGTGCTGACATGTAATGGGTAAAGTAAAAAGAGTTTTCCAGGAAAGCTGGCACCTGAAAACAAACATGTGTCTGATGTTTACATATGGAATAGTAATAGTGACATCTTTTTGTCCCTATCATTCAGTAAGTAATATCTTAGCTTATTAAATGAAAAAGGGTATTAAACACTGGGGCAAACAGGGGTTTCATTTACTCATTTCTGCCTCCTAAGTGTAGATCTGTTATTAATGTGTCAAAAGACTTTAAATTGAAAGTACTAAATTAGGCCTTGTCTACACTACAAGACTATTTCGAATCTACTTAAGTCGAATTTGTGGATTCGACCTTATGAAGTCGAATTTGTGGATCCACAGTAAATACACTAATTCGAATTTCTGAGTCCACAGTAACGGGGCTGGCGTCGACTTTGGAAGCGGTGCACTGTGGGAAGCTATCCCACAGTTCCCGCAGTCCCCGCTGCCCATTGGAATGCTGGGTAGAGCCCCCAATGCCTGCTGGGGGGAAAAATGTGTCGAGGGTGGTTTTGGGTAACTGTCATCATAGAACCGTCAATCACGCCCTCCCTCCCTGAAAGCTCCGGCGGGAAATCTGTTCGCGCCCTTCTCTGGTCGGTTACAGCTCGGACGCCACAGCACTGCGAGCATGGAGCCTGCTGCGATCATCGCTGCACTTATGGCCGTTGTCAACTCCTCGCACCTTATCGTCCACCTCTTCCACAGTCAGCTGCTGAGAAATCGGGCGAGGAGGCTCCGGCAGCGCGGTGAGGACAGGAATTCACAGAGTGGCGCAGACCTCTCACAAAGCAGGGTACGCCGCGTCGTGGAGATCATGGTGGCAATGGGTCAAGTTCATGGTGTGGAACAGCGATTCTGGGCCCGGGAAACAAGCACGGACTGGTGGGACCGCATAGTGCTGCAGGTCTGGGATGAATTACAGTGGCTGCGAAACTTCAGGATGCGTAAGGGCACTTTCCTTGAACTCTGTGACTTGCTGGCCCCTGCCCTGAAGCACCAGGACACCCGGATGCGAGCAGCCCTGAGTGTGCAGAAGCGAGTGGCCATAGCCCTCTGGAAACTTGCAACGCCAGACAGCTACCGGTCAGTAGCGAACCACTTTGGCGTGGGCAAATCTACCGTGGGGGTTGCTGTGATTGAAGTAGCCCACGCAATCGTTGAGCAACTGCTCTCAAAGGTAGTGACTCTCGGAAACGTCCAGGACATCATAGATGGCTTCGCCACGATGGGATTCCCAAACTGCGGTGGAGCTATAGATGGGACTCACATCCCTATCCTGGCACCGGCCCACCAGGCCAGCGAGTACATTAACCGAAAGGGCTACTTTTCTATGGTGCTGCAAGCACTGGTGGACCATAGGGGACGTTTTACCAACATCTTCATTGGGTGGGCGGGCAAGGTTCATGACGCGCGTGTGTTCAGGAACTCTGGTCTGTTTAGACGCCTCCAGGCAGGAACTTTCTTCCCGGACCACAAAGTAACGGTTGGGGATGTGCAGATGACTACAGTGATCCTCGGGGACCCAGCCTACCCGCTAATGCCCTGGCTCATGAAGCCCTATATAGGCGCCTTGGACAGAGAGAAGGAACTCTTCAACTACCGGCTGAGCAAGTGCAGAATGGTGGTGGAGTGTGCTTTCGGACGTCTCAAGGGGAGATGGCGGAGCTTACTGACTCGCTCGGACATCAGCGAAAAGAATATCCCCGTAGTTATTGCTGCTTGCTGTGTGCTCCACAATCTCTGTGAGAGCAATGGCGAGACCTTTTTGTCCGGATGGGAGGTTGAGGCAAATCGCCTGGCTGCAGTTTACGCTCAGCCAGACACCCGTGCCGAGAGAATATCCCAGCGGGAAGCGCTGTGTATCCGGGAGGCTTTGAAAGCTAGTTTCCTCGGAGAGCAGGGTAACCTTTGACTCTCCACTTGCTTTCAATAGAAACTGACCCTGGGCCTGTGTCTGTATGTGTCGATTTCGATCTGCGGTTACATACCCCGTTCTCCAAGTTTCCCCCACTTCCAAAGCACGTTTTAAATACAATTAATTGTTACACTCATTATTAATAAATCTTTGTTTTACTTTGCATTTCTGTTCAGTTGTTGAAACATGGACGCATACTGTGCTGGGCACGGTGTGCACTGATGTACAGACCGCTTGTTCCATAGAGGAATGACATCCTCCTGCTCCTACATAGGTCTCTGGGGTGGGGGACGGTTGCAAGTGGTTGTGCATCAAGGGGAGGGATTGCAGGAAGGGGTGGGTTTGCAGGAAGGGGCGAGTGGTGCCTTCTTTGGATAGGGGTTTGGATGACGGCAGTGGGCTGCGGGTTTGGGCGTAGGAAGGGGTGAGGGGTGTGGGGGAAGGGTGAGTATCTGTCCGTGGATGAGGGCTCTTGCTGGGGCTCAGGGCAGCGGAGAGGCTCGTTGCTACGGTGGAAGTGCATGGTAAGGGCAGCGTGCCTTAACATTAAGGGGGTGGCAGGTGCTAGGACCCTGGACAAGCATACACATCACAGAATGACCCGGGGCAGCATACACCACACAGAGTGACCCTGGTGCCTACTGACTGCAGTGTGTGTGTGCCCTGCAGTTGATCATGCCCCCAAGTCTGTACCCTGGTAATGTAGGCTATATCGTGCAATTATAAATCCCCTCCCCCCCCATACACAAAGAAATCCTCTGACACGAAAGACGTGACCGAAACAGTGAATAACAGCAAACAGCTTTTAATAATCTAATACACAGTGGGGGGATGAAACTTGGATTTGGGACTGGGTGAGCCTGTAAGGGAAGCACTTCTACAAATGTATAGCGTGAGAGGTGTGTGGTACATTAGCGCTATGCAGTGGTGCAGTGACAGTTCTCACGGCCCCTACCGCCCCTCCGTCTTGTACTTTTGGGTGAGGGGGGGGGAGGACTTCTTGGCGGGGGAGGGCGGTTGCAGATACACTGCAGGGGGGCTCTGTCCTCCTGCCTGCGGTCCTGCAGAACATCAACAAGGCGCCGGAGCGTGTCCGTTTGCTCCCTCATTAGCCCAAGCAGCGTTTGAGTCGCCTGCTGGTCTTCCTGCCGCCACCTATCCTCCCGTTCGATGTGTGTGCGATGCTGTTGACATAGGGTCTCCCTCCACTGTGTCTGCTCTGCCGCCTCGGCTCTGGAGGAAGCCATCAGTTCCGCGAACATCTCGTCCCTAGTCTTTTTCTTTCGCCGCCTAATCTGCGCCAGCATCTGTGAGGGGGGTGCCGGGGCAGTCTGGGAAAGAGCCGAAGCTGTGTGATGGGAAAAGTAACTGATTTCCTTGAACAGATACATGTTTGCGAACAGTGAACACAGTCTAGTCAGTTTCTCTGAACAAGACCATACAGGGCAACAAGTCTCACGAGATCTCGGGACAAGTTCGAGATTTCGGAATACGCTCTCATTGGCTGCGGCATTGCACAGGAGAGCGGACAAGTGGGGAGAGACAGCTGAATCCGTCTAACAAACAGTCCTGGTAAGCCTTACAGTACATTCTGCTTATCAGTTAATGGATAGCTGTGCCCTCCCGCTAAAGGCAATCTGGAAATCATATACTCTGACCCTTTTCCAGCCACTCCCGCCAGTGCACGGGAAAGATCAATGTATGCTTTTCCTATGTGGCCTACAACACGTGGCTGTTAAGCGAGGGTCATTGTTATGCAAAGTAAAAGTCAACCATTCACAACAGTAAGAATACACTAATTGCCCTAATTAGATGCAGCATTTCATGAACGAGATCACCCTGATGCGGGTCCCTCGGAGTCACAAAGAGCGGATGCTAAGGGAAGCCCTGCAGAGACCAGGACCATATGCGGCCATGCTTGTAGAGGCGATGATTCCCATCTACATAAGGATGTCCTGGCGCGGAAGAGTGTGCTTCCACGGAGCACCCAACAAGGCACCTCTCCCCAGGAACCTCCTGCGGAGGCTTTTCGAGGACCTAAATGAGACCTTTCTTGAATTGTCCCTGGAGGATTATTGTTCAATCCCTATATGTGTGGACCTACTTTTCATATAGTTTTTCATTGAAAATTTTATATATAGTATTTCTATTTTTTATACCTGTTTTATAAAAAATAAATGTTTACATGTTTCTAGCACTTACCGCCTGATCCTTCCCCTGATTCAGAGTCCGGGTTAACGGCCGGGGAGGGTTGGTAGGGGATCTCTGTGAGGGTGATGAAGAGATCCTGGCTGTCAGGGAAAGCGGTTTTGTGTTCGCTGTCGCCTGCGTCGTCCTCCACAGACCCTTCCTTATCTTCCACATCGGCGAACATCAAGGAGGAACTGTCCAGGTTCACTATGCCATCCACTGAGTCCACGGTCACTGGTGGGGCAGTGGTGGCAGACCCACCGAGAATGGCATGCAGTGCCTCGTAGAAGCGGCATGTCTGGGGCTGGGCTCCGGAGCATCCGTTTGCCGCTCTGACTTTTTGGTAGCCTTGTCTCAGGTCCTTGATTTTCACGCGGCACTGCATTGCATCCCGGCTGTATCCTTTCTCTATCATTGCTTTGGAGACCTTCTCGAAGGTCTTTGCATTCCGCTTGCTGGAGCGCAGCTCCGACAGCACAGACTCCTCGCCCCACACACCGATCAGATCCAGGACTTCCCGGTCTGTCCATGCTGGGGACCTCTTTCTATTCTTGGATTGGCCGGACTCCTCTGCTGGAGAGCTCTGCATCGTTGCAGGTGCTGCGGAGCTCGCCCCGATGTCCAGCCAGGACGTCAGATTCAAAGTGCCCAGACAGGAAAATGAATTCAAATTTTCCCGGGTCATTTCCTGTGTGGCTGGTCAGAGAATCCAAGCTCGGACTGCTGTCCAGAGCGTCAACAGAGTGGTGCACTGTGGGATAGCTCCCGGAGCTACTAAGTTCGATTTGCATCCACACCTAGCCTAATTCGAGCTAGCCATGTCGAATTTAGCGTTACTTCACCTGCCGGGGTGGAGTACCAAATTCGAACTAAAGAGCCCTCTAGTTCGAATTAAATGGCTTCCTGGTGTGGACGGTTGAGCGGTTAGTTCGAATTAACGCTGCTAAATTCGAATTAAAGTCCTAGTGTAGACCAGGCCTTAATTAGTAAATGGTTGAGGGCCTGTTATAAGATGGAGTGTAATCCATAAGTCATGCACTACTTGTGGGTATTTTGCAGAGCAACTCACATTTCTGTATTTCAGGGTCCACACTGCTGCGGAGCGTTGGCATTTTACCTTTCCACCTACTCAGGGGCCATTTAAGACTTGTTATTCTCAGTTCATAGGAACTGTGAAAATAAAATTCCATCTGTTTACACACAAAATGGAATGAGAGAATATTCATAACTCCACTTTCATGCCACCTATGGCTTTGGTACAGAAACACATGGAGCTATGTGAAGTAAAACTGTTTTCCTAGTAGGAAAGATTGTCTGTCAGTTTTGCCATTTGGTAATCAGTTGATTTTAAAAACCAAAGCCACTTTTAATATTCACAGATTTTGGTATTTTAGTTGGTGTTTGGAATTCCAAAATAATTCCAAAGGGAAAAGCTTTTGGAAAGCAAAGCTCAATTTTATTTAAAGTGTATTATATTCATTTTCCACAGTATTTCCACTGTTGCTGCACAATGGCCTTGATCATTTGTTTGTAAATTTGGCACTATTACTCACACAAGAACCAGATTAAAGGAAACAAGAAATGGTGTGAGTTGGAACACCCTGGGAATAAAATGGAGATAACCTGAAACTTCTTAGTACCTACTAGTAGGTATATCATATCAGGCAAGAGAATAAGCATACCAGTGAAAATGTACATGGAATGTAAAGTGCAAAGAGGGAGGAGATGAAAAGGGACAGAAGAATGTGGGGAGCATGGAAAAACAAACAGGTTTGTGAGGACATTGAGGAAGTACAGGCTAACTGGGGAGGGGAGGCTGAAGGAAAGTGTGGAGCTTGGATACTGTGAAGAGAAAGGGAAGACAAATGTGGGCAATGTGTGTAGGGGATGGCCTGGGGACAGGAGATTGCATGGAGCACAGAAGCAGAATATAAGTGTGGAAGAGTGAGACACAGGAGGTATAGGATGGCAGCTACTCCCACCCCAAAGGGAATCCATCTCCAAGCAGCTATTGGGAAGGTTCCCAGTTTGCATGTACTTCAGTGGTTCAATTTTGAACATGAAATTAACACACAAATTGGTGCAGGCAGCTTTCCCAAAGGCTCAAAAGGAAATAAAAACCCTCACCTTTTTGAATCTCATTACTTTTAAGCCAATTCAATGATTTTTTAACACTGAAGTTTGGCAATGCTCTGGTATAGTGTAAGTACTCCTGAGGGAATTCTGTGCCAAAAATTAACAATTCTGCACATTTTATTTGTCAATAAATAAATGTGGAGGCTCCAGAATGGCAGTGGGGGGTTCAGGCCACAGGCTGCATGGATGTGGAAGATCATCCCACAGCCCCCTCCCACACACCTGGGACAGGGACTCAGCAGTGAGGCTGCACCTAATTCTGACACAGCACAGGGCTGGGCCTGCCCCAGAAACACCCCAGGGCCCTGCCCCTCTGCACCAAGTATGAGCAGGCAGGCTCACCCCAGCAGGATTCAAGAGTAGAGGGGCTTAGTGTGGAGGGATCCAGGTGTGGGGTAAGAGGATTCTGTGTGGGGCAATCTTGGTGTGGGCAGCTCTATGTGAGATCTGGATGCACAGAGGCTCATTAAGGGGTTCCGGATGCAGGGACAATGGGACTTTGAAGGGGGGTCCAGGTGAAGGTAGTTGGGGCTCAGCAGGAGGGGTCGCTGTTGGGAGATGGGGCTTGGCGGGGGGGGTCTCGGCGTGGGGAGCTCAGCAGGGGGCTCTGGGTGCTGGGGGAACAGGGCTTGGTGGGATGGGGTCCAGGTGCAGCTGGTTGAGGCTTGGTAGAGTGGGGGTCCAGTTGAGGGGAAGCTCATCAGAGTGGTCCAGGTGCAGGGGGGTGAGGCTCATCAGGGTGGGGGGTAGGATGGGCCGGGCTAATGGGAAGTCTCACCTGCTGCTGCCACCACCGCCAAGGGGATGCCACATGCTGGGCCACCACTTCCCCCCACCCTATTCCCCAATCCCTTTCTCTTCCCCAATCCCTCCCACTTCCTTTCCTCACTGTCCCCCGTACTCCCACATTCCTCTCCCCCTGCCCTTGCCCTATCCCACCCACTTCTCCCTTTTCCCCTGCCCCACTCAGCCCCACTTACCCTGCCCCATCACAGGAACTCACTGCTGTACAGAAAAAAGGATGGCTCCCAGCACCTAGAAGGGAAGCACGACCAGCACTAGGACCCAGTAGGTGACATCCAAGCAGCACCTTCTTTCAACCAGACAGCTCTGTGCTCACTGAAGGGGGGGGCAGTGGCATGTGACCCCATGTGCCCCCCCCCGCCTTGCCTCTGTTTAGGGGGGGCAATGCCCCCACAAACTATACCCTTGGGCATCCCCCTCACACAGCTTCCTTTTCTTCCCTGTAATTTTCTGAAGGGAAGCAAAGAAATCTTCAGGGGGACATGAATTCTACACACACACACAGTAGCTCAGAATTCCCCCAGGAGCAATTGTAAATTTATTATTAGGGTTTAGCTACAAAGAGTCCTATTTTAGGATTCTGTGGAAGGGAGCTCTGATTCAAAGCCACATTTCTCATTCAGCAGGTGTCTTTTTTTATACAGTTCCAAGACATTAACTCCACAAACTGAATTCAGTCATCATACCCTGAAAGGCCCGCAGCACTCTTTGGTGGCACTGGATAAAGTTTGGTTAAACAAAAAACTGTTTCTGTTGAGGTAAGGTTTTTCCTAACTGGGTCACAAACCCAACCGCAGAACCTGCTTTTATCGAGGCTTGGGACCAGCAGCACTGCTTTATTAAGTATGATGTGGAATAGAATGATTGCCCTTATATGAGAGGTAGAACAGGAAGCAGCAAAATTGGATTGAAAGCAAATGCAGAGAAAACAAAAGTTCTGAGGGTAGGAAACTGGACAACAGATGCAAAGTTATATGTGGATGGAAAATAAATCAAACAGGTAGAAGAGTGCTGCTATCTGGGGAGTGTGATGACATCTGAATGTGGCTGTGATAAAGATATCCATACAAGATTAGAAAAAGAAAACCACTTTTGGAAGGATGAATAATATCCTTAATAATAATATTCAAACATGAATATGGTCAAACAGAGGTCTCCACACCAGACTAAAAGTCAAATTATAACCATGTGATTGTACGGAGTAGAGGCTTGACTGATAAGTGGTTAACAAAAAAGTTGAAGACTCTCAATTACAGATGGCAAGTACCACAATTAGTGAGCAACTATAATCAGTGACAGAACTGGACTGTTCAATATGTCAGCAGCACAAGAAGCACTAAGGATCTAGGAACAGAAGACTATGAACAGAAACCTAATTGTTTTCATAACAAATACACCTCTACCCTGATACAACGCTGTCCTCAGGAGCCAAAAACATCTTACCACGATATAGGTGAAACTGTGTTATATCAAACTTGCTTTGATCTGCCGGAGCATGCAGGCCCCCACCCGGAGCACTGCTTTACCACATTATATCCGAATTCGTGTTATATCAGGTTGTGTTATATCGGGGTAGAGGTGTATTAACATCTCTATTACTGGACAATTACCAACTGTGATCCAAGGCTCATGGAACTGTGTTGAAACAAATATAAACCATGAAAATAGTGCCTTCTTTTTCATCCTGCACTTTAGCAGTATACCAAATTAAAACATTTTAAGACTCTTAAGAGTCTTGATCAGTTAACCACTGAAATGGTTTGATAGCAGCAGGATGACTTTCTCTACTGCCCTATTGTTTGGAGGTCCCATCAAGAAGGTAATAATTGGAGATATACCCATCTCCTAGAACTGGAAGGGACCTTGAAAGGTCATCTAGTCCAGCCCCTGCCCTTCACTAGCAGGACCAATTTTTTCCCCAGATTCCTAAGTGGCCTCCTCATGGATTGAACTCACAACCCTGGGTTTAGCAGGCCAATGCTCAAACCACTGAGCTATCCCTCCCCCAATCCCAAGTCATTCTGGTTTTGATAGATCTGATAGAGTACTGTTAGATAGCTTTATAATGCCACAGTGGATGTGCATATTACTGGAGGTTTTATAATTCATAGCCAATTAAGAGAAAGAAATAGAACAGAAAAGCTTCAGTTTTATTTGCTGGAGTAGATCTAGTGGTGCCTTAAAAAAGTTATTACCTAATTAAATTGCCTGAATCTCCATATTAGCAGGAGAAAGCATTCCTTAAGTATTGTGAGAATCTCTTCCTGATAGTGAAATTTAATAAGTCTAATTTCAAAAATCAATATCCTACAATGCTCTCTATTTCAGATTCTAGAGCATTGAATTTAAAAGAGAATACTTAAAATGTAAGCTAAGCATTATCTTTTAAAATGTTACTATAGAGTGCCATTTGGTACATTGAAATAAACTGTTAATGAAGTTTGTCACAAAAATCTCTCAGAAAGTAAACTAACTTTCTCCTTTTATATAAGCCAAGTTGCTAATTGCTGAGGTTAGGTCCCAGGATGGGTCACTCATTTGTACTCTGAAGACTAAACTACTTGCTTTTTATTTATTTTTATTTCAAATTTTGCAAAAAGAATATTTAAGAGTACTAATGTAAAGGATGTTAAGAACCACCTACATCTATACCTCCATTTTAGAACATATTTCTAAAATGTTTCAAGGAGCACCTAAAGCAAAGTCAGGCACTTCTTTTTATGGAAGGAGAGTATAGATCATAATGAATATTTATAATAAATAATCTATTAAAACAATTTTCAGTGTAAGGACTCATGACATATTCAAACATGAATATTCTACATGGGGTTGTGAAGTTGCCTGAATGTGTAACTGAGCAACTATTTCCTTGAGGAGTTGAGAACAGTCTTGTATATTTTAGTATATGAAAGGAAGAACAGCATGAGGAAATGTTCATTTTTAGAATAAAAACCTTGGCTTATCCAGCACTTCTTGGGAGCCTGCCTTCAATAGTTGAAAATATGCACTTGTGACATCCAAAAAACTACATGGAAAATTAAGGTTGCAAAGTCAAGCACTCAAAAGTTTTAGGAAGTGCAAGAATTAAGGCTGCCTGTACAAACAGGCAAAAGGAACATCCTTGATACCAAGGTGACCCTCTTGCCAAAAATCAAGTCCCTGCTACAAAGTATGGAGGCACTGGAACATCACAACAAAGCAATTATAAAGACATTTTTAAACATGGGCAAAAACAATGTATTTTTCCCAGAGCTCAATATTAGAAATAGGCAAACCATTTTAGCTAGAACTTTCTAAAACTATTCCGCCTGAGGTACACACCTGGTATGGAAAATTTCAGTCCAAATTGTGTAAGTTTGGTAAAGTTATAAGAAATTGAAAACAAGGACTTTTCATGGGAAGTGTTCTATAGTATGTGCTATCTTCCCATCTTATAGTTATTACAAGTATGTAGAATGGTCACTCACCAGCCAATACACCTCCTTTTGGCTGGTCACAGTGCAGCAGCCGCTTCTACTTTGGCACCCCCTGACAGTGGTCCTTTGAGTCTGTGGTGGTTTGCCCCTTCTCATGACCCAGCCCTCCAGCCAGGTCACTGATAGTCCCACCCCTTCCAACAAACAAAAAACACTCCAATTATCTTATGTCAGGTCTTCAGACCCACCCTGGGCTCCGTAGTCCTCCCCGCTTGCATCTGGAGAGTTTTGACATCCCTTTTTCTAGTGATTGGTAGGACAACCCAGGCCCTCCCTCTCCTCTGGAATCCAGCCTAAGACTCTATGCTAAGCAGTGCAGTTTCCTCAGAATCACTCCTGTTTTTCTGGGCAACACTCCTACCTTTATCTGCCACCAGGCCTTTCAACAGAGCAACTCCTTCCAGTGCTTTCTCCCAAGAATTTCCAGCTCTTTGCATGGCTTTTTACCAGTTTGTGGCTGATACAGTCCACTCAGGCTCCCAGGCAGCCCCTTCTGCCTGGTCTGCAGGCTCTTAACCCAGTTGTTGATGGTCTGCCAATTAGCTGCAGCTGGGGAGGAATCCACTCTCTCTCTCTCTCTCTCAACCCCTTAGTGACTGTGGCAGGGTGGGTGAGACACTCTGCACCCCATATTCACTGTGGTGATATAATTATGACATGTTTTGTACAAAGTGAGGTATCATTTTAAAAGTCTTAACCTGTTGAACATTAATACCCTGTTAAGTTGTATGTGCTAGTATTGTATATCAAGTTATGAAGTTTTGCTATGTGTGTGCCACTGAAACATGTTGTGAGGGTGGAAACACCCACCAGCTGCCTCTCAGGTACAACAATAAAAAGACCAAACAACATTTATGGCCCATTGAGGAGATTACAAACACTCACAAGGATTACTCCAGGAACTGTGTACAATGGAAACCTCTCAGAGATAGTCTCCATTGGGTACGCGCGGCGCCAGGGTTTCTGGCACCCTAGGCAGAATTCGGGGGGCGGCATTTTGTGCACTCTCCATGGGAGCTTCCAGTTCCGCTCCCATCGCACCACTGAAGAAGGACCCTCCGCCGAAATGCCGCAGGCGACAGCGGCAGTCATTGAGCTGCTCAATTGCCTGCCGCTGTTTTCCGTGGCACGTTGGCAGAAGGTCCTTCTTCGGCGGCGCAACGGGAGTGGAACCGGAAGCTCCCGTGTGCCCCATGGGGATCACACAAAATGCCGCCAAATCCTGGCGCCCTAGGCGACCACCTAGGGTCGCCTAATGGAAGCGTCGGCCCTGTACGCGCTTTTTGACTCATGTCACAGCAAAAGATCTTTCCAGCAAGCTGGAAGAAGATATAAAAAGGGGAAGTGACATCATCACTGGGCCTCACTCCCCCCACAACACAACAGCTGAAAACACCTGAGGAACAAAGACTGAATGGGAAAGGGGGTCCCAGGTGGGACAGAAGAATTCCAGCCAGTGTAAAAAGCTGTAACAGGCTTGTACTAGCTAACAGGGCGAGGCACTGCTTGATTCAAATCCTATCTAGTTCATACTGCTTAGATTGCATTTTGTTTTATTTCTGAGGTAATCTGCTTTGATCTGTACACTCACTACTTATCACTTAAAACCAGGTTCTGTATGTACAGAGACATCCCCTTCTCTAAATACACTGTTTTACATTAATAATAAATTACAATACTTTGCACTTGTGAAATACTCTTTATCCTTGAATCTCAAAGGGACAGATTTTCAAAACTAGATGCATCTTTGGGTGCCTAAATATCTTAGAAAAATCTGGACCAAAGTGCTTTACCTCATTATCCCTGTCTTGGCTGGAGAATCTATAACACGGAGCTAGGGACTTGTCCACTATCTCATAGAGAGTTAGTGGCAGAGCAAAGGGTAGAAGCCAGCTTGCAACCCACTCAACCAAAATTCCTTTTCCAGAGAGGGGACTCAACTCTTCAGCCACACACAACCTTTAAAAAAAACCCTATATTCACAACTGGAATGTTACTTTGTGCCACGTATTCCTACCATCTAGTGATCAACTTACTATTTATAAGCTGCTTTCTGCATGTCTTAAACAGAGCAGTAAATACGTATCCACTGAAAGCTGTCTTTTACGACACTGTCATGGGGCTGATCCACCCATTACCCTTTAAGGGGGAGGGGGCATTACGGCCCCGCAGTTGCATCTGTAGGGCTGCCAACCATCTTGGAGCTGTGTGGCCCTGTGGCCTTAGCTCGATGGCCCTGGCTCTCGGGACAGTGCGGCCCAGTGGCCAGAGTGCATACTATGGCCCTTGCTCTCAGGGCAGTGCGGCCCAGCGGCCAGAGTCAATGTTATGGCCCTCCCCCAGTGCCCAGCGGACGGAGTCCATAATAGTGGTGAGCGGGGCTACCACCCCGGGGTGGGTGGTGACCAGGATAGCAGGACCCAGGCCCGCCCTCTTCACCAGGTCCCAACGCAGGAACCTATCAGTTGCCCATCACCAACTCGGCGGGGCTCCAGCTGAAACATGCTGAGCCTTGCTCCAGTTCTGTGACCATTTCCCCACAAAAAACCTCCCTGGGTTCCTTCCTACCCGAGTCACTGAGGTTTTCCATCTCTGGGATTCTCCAGTCTCTCCATTCTCTGCAATGTCCAAGCTGGTGTGTCGGGGTCACTCTCCGACCGGCTGGCCTCCACATCTTGGAGTGCAGGCGGTCCTCCCTCAGGAGCTAGCAACACACTTCCTTCCCCACCAGCAGTCATCCCAGGCTGAGCTGCTCTGCTGGCTCGTATACCCTGCTTCCAGCTGGAGCATGCCCAGCAGAGCAGGGGTTGGGTTGGGGTGGGGGGAGGGGGTGGCCCATTTACCCAGGGAGACCCATGTATAGAAAGCAATGTGAGCAGAACTTAATTCTTAAGATTTAAATGTGACACTTTGCTACAGTGTCTTACCTTGATTCTTGAGGTTACATGTTGTTCCATTCAAGTTCTTACATCCCACCCTCCACTGTAGTATCTACTCACCTAGGATTTTCTGGGCTTTATGCTTCCCTAGATCTACATTGGTGCTCCCATTGATGTCAATGAGATTCAACATGCAGATTGAAGGCAACCTGCCTGTTAACACCTAGAATAAAATTTCCAGCTCTATTATATAGGGGAAAATATCATACACATGTGTGGCTCACACAGTAACTCCAGAAATGTAAGCAGCTACTTACTGTGTGCTGTGATTATTGGTGTTCATTGAAAGCATCACCTAGTGGCTAGTGGGTCTTACCTCCTTAATGCAGATAGGAGTTGGTAGGGGAGTCTGGGCCCTCCCACTCCACCGGGCTCCAGCCCGGGCCCGCTAAGGGTTAGCCAGGGTCCAGCAACGAGGAGCACCTTAAGGCTGCTCTCTTTAGGCCACTTCCTACTACCCACTCTATGTAGTCCAAGTTTTGCAATCTGTGGTGAACAGGCAATAAAGAAAGATACCAACCGTCCTTCAGAGTTTCTGGGCCCAGCAGTTAGGCTTCTCTTCTCCCGAGGAAGGCTCCTATAGTTCCCCTTCTCAGGTACTCCCAAGCCAGGTCCTTCTCCCTACCTGGTCCGCCCCCTTCTAAGCTCCCTTCTCCATCTGGAGCATGCTCTACAGGTGTGGCTGGGCAACACTGTTTGGGCCCAGAATTGCTCTTTAACCCTGTCAGTTCTATGGCAAGGCTCATACAACCCACCACATGTGCAGCGTCATGACTTTTGGTATATAATAACAAGACAACTTTGAGGTCCACCTTGGGGTTATATATATATATATATATATATATATATATAAAATGACAAAAAGCATCTCCCCTCATGCATTAATTGTTTAGAAATAACAGATTGTTTAGTGAGAATAATGAATTGGAGTCCCAAATGTTGTCCTAGCTGTTACAATTATTGCACAAGGCAATGGTGGGAAATGTAATGACTATAGAATATGTCACTGCAATCAGCTCCCAGGGGGGGGATAAGATTTGGAAGTGGAGAAAATCTTAGCATCATGAGAGAAAAGAGAGTCATAAGTTTAGGGAAGTTATTAACAAAAGATCCTTTGAGTTGCTAAATTTTCAAAACACACTAAAAATGTTGTCTCCAGAAGTCAGTCTATGGAAAAGTCTTCACCTGTTACCATTGCTGACAAATGACTTCAGTAGCACACATTAGATTTCCAATCCCTTTCTGCACTCAAAGACAGTTTCAGAGTTTAGAATATAAAACTCAGGAATGAGCAATCAGTCCATTTGTTTAAAACAACCATTCGGTTTTAAATTGTTAGACCAAAACTGATTATAAAAGGTGGCTGGAAGAAAGGGTGGGGGGAGGGAGGTTTGCACATTAAATTACTCCAGCCACTGCACATAGCTGTCCGTTGCTACAGACTGAGGTTATACACACACAAATAAGCCTGACAATGGAATTTAAACTTCTAATTAAGATATATTTTGATGCAAGAGCCATGAACCAACCAAATGGGAGCTGCTGGGTGCCAGCACTTTTGAAAATCAGACCCACATAGGTGTCTGTATGTAAATTGAAAAGCCTAAATGTGGGCATCTATTTTTAAAATCTTGGCCCAAACACTGTCAGGTTTTACCTGTATTAATAATTAACATCACTGATGTATATTTCATTTGCCTTACTGAGTCTGGAGAATGCTGCTATTATATTCATGGTCCCTTTTGTTGTGGTCTTCAATAATGAACATATCTGGGGGAGAAGACATTGAAGTTATAATTTACCATCTCCTTTATAAAATGGGTAGTATTTATACCTACAACAATATAAAAGATGAACAATTAAGGAGGCGCTACTGTATGCAGTTGTTGGTGGGTGATGTAAAGGCAAGCATGAAAAGGTTTTCCCTCTTGATTTGAAACAAAATTCCTATAGATGAAGTAAAAAGAAGAGATTTTGGGAGTTAATTGAAAACCCTGGAATGTTTAATTTGGGATAGCAGAACAGAAGAACCGGCTTTCTATGCGGTGGAATGTAGCTGTCAAGAGAGAGTTACCATTTACTTCCACTGTGGGGTGATATCATTGCAATATTCAAGCTTGCTGAGCAGGCTATATTCTTATACAGCCCCAGAAACTTAATAGATTTATATTTTTTCCTCCCAAGCAGTTCCCTTATCCCATATTTCTAAACAACTGGTTGTTAAAATCTTTGCCAGTTCCAATTCAAATCATGAGATCAAATATTTGAAAACCCTCCTAGTCCCAATAAAGGTGATTCATTGTATATTATTACCGAAAAATTGACAACTGTCTCCCCTGGGGCCTGACAAAAGATGGTCTCTATTTTGAGAGATCAAAACACTATGAAGATCTGGATGACCTTGTAAACTGGAGTAATAGTAATAGGATGAAATTTAATAGTGAAAAGTGCAAGGTCATGCATTTAGGGATTAATAACAAGAATTTTAGTTATAAATTGGAGACACATCAGTTGGAAGTAACAGAGGAGGAGAAGGACCTCAGAGTATTGGTTGATCACAGGATGACTATGAGCCACCAACGTGATATGGCCATTAAAAAAGCTAATGCAGTTTTAGGATGCATCAGGCAAGGTATTTCCGGCAAAGATAAGGAGGTGTTAGTATCGTTATACAAGGCACTGGTGATACCTCATCTGGAATACTGTGTGCAATTCTGGTCTCCCATGTTTAAGAAGGATGAATTCAAACTGGAACAGGTTCCGGGACAGGCTACTAGGATGATCCGAGGAATGGAAAACCTGTCTTATGAAAGGAGACTCAAAGAGCTTGGCTTGTTTAGCCTAACCAAAAGAAGGTTGAGGGGGAATATGATTGCTCTTTATAAATATATCAGAGGGATAAATATTAGAGAGGGAGATTAATTATTTAAGCTTAGTACCAATGTGGACACAAGGAGAAATGGATATAAACTGGACACTAGGAAGTTTAGTCTTGAAATTAGACGAAGGTTTCTAACCATTAGAGGAGTGAAGTTCTGGAACAGCCTTCCAAGGGGAGTAGTGGGGGCAAAAGACATATCTGGCCTCAAGACTAAGCTTGATAAGTTTATGGAGGGGATGGGATGATGGGATAGCCTAATTTTGGCAATTAATTTATCAATTGATCTTTGATTATCAGCAGGTGAGTATGCCCTTAATGACGTATGGGATCTGCATTACTACAGAGAATTCTTTCCTGGGTGCTGGCTGGTGAGTCTAGCCCACATGCTCAGGGTTTAACTGATCGCCATATTTGGGGTCGGGAAGGAATTTTCCTCCAGGGCAGATTGGCAGAGGCCCTGGAGGTTTTTCACCTTCCTCTGCAGCATGGGGGCATGGGTCACTTGCTGGAGGATTCTCTGCAGCTTGAGGTCTTCAAACAACAATTTGAGGACTTCAGTAACTCAGACATAGGTTAGGGGGTTGTTATAGAAGTGTATGGGTGAGATTCTGTGGCCTGCATTGTGCAGGAGGTCAGACTAGATGATCATAATGCTCCCTTCTGACCTTAAAGTCTATGAGTCTATGAAGACAAATTTAGTTATTGAGTCATTTCTCTTCTCATTCTAGGACAGTGGTCCCCAAACTTTTAATTTTGCACTCCCCCCAGCCGTGGTTGGGAGCCGCAGCCAGGAGCAGGGCCGCAGTCAGGGCTGGGGGCCGAGGCTGGGTCTGGAGTTAGGAGAAGGCTGGAGCCAGGAGCGGAAGAGCCAGGGCCAGGAGTGGAGCCATAGCCACGCCAGACCCAGGGCCATGTCCAGGTACGGAGCCACAGCCAGGCCAGGAGCCAGGGGCCAAGGCTGGGGAGTGGGGCCAGAAGCTGAGCCGGGGCTACAACAGCGGGTGGGGCCGGGAGCAGAGCTGCGGCCGGGAGCCAGGGACGGAGCAGAATTGGGGGAAGAGTGGAGCTGGGTGATGCCCCATCTCCACCCCCCACGGGGGCTGGTCCAGGCCCCACTGAATGTTCTTCCCTGCACACACACACACACACACCCCTGAGGGGCTTGCCCCACTGTTTGGGAACCACTGTTCTAAGATAATGAAAGCGTGCCAGGTTGGCTTTTACTTTTATTTGGGTGAGCTAATTAAACTATAAGATTTCTCATGCACTTATCACCTTAGGATCTAAGGTAAAATTTTCAAATGCTCCTAGGTGATCTAGGAGCCTAAATCCCATTTTCAGAAGTGATTTGTGGAGAGGGATAGCTCAGTGGTTTGAGCATTGGCCTGCTAAACTCAGGGTTATGAGTTCAATCCTTGAGGGGTCCATTTAGGGATCTGGGGCAAAAATTTATCTGGGGATTGGTCCTGCTTTGAGCAGGGGGTTGGACTAGATCAGAGTTTCTCAAACAGGGGTCACCGCTTCTGTAGGGAAAGCCCCTGGAAGACCGGACCGGTGTGTTTACCTGCCCTATCCGCAGGTCCGGCTGATTGCAGCTCCCACTGGCTGCGGATCACTGCTCTGGGCCAGTGGGAATTGCTGAAGCGGCGGCCAGTAAGTCCCTCGGCCCGCACCGCTCCCAGCAGCTCCCATTGGCCAGGAGCAGCAATCCGCGGCCAGTGGGAGCCACGATCGGCTGGACCTGTCGACTGGGCAAGTAAACAAACCAGCTCAGCCCACCAGGAGCTTTCCCTACAGAAGCGGCAACCCCTGTTTGAGAAACCCTGGACTAGATGACCTCCTGAGGTCCCTTCCAACTCTGATATTCTATGATTTAGGGCTTGTCTACATGATGGGCTAATGACTCTACAGCCTGGCCCGTGCCACTTCCCCCCAGGTCTCATTGGCTGGGAACGGCAAACCACGGCCACTGGGAGCTACAAGCGGCCATACCTGAGGATGCTCATGTAAACAAAGCATCTCATGGCCCGCCAAGGGCTTGTCCTGAACAAGCCGCAAAACAAGTTTGGGAACCCCTGCTCTACAGGGATGTGATTTCTAAAGCACACTGATGTGTTGTACGTTAATTGGTCTGGGTAGACCCTGCGGGTGTGCTTTAACAAAATGCTGTTTGAAATTGTACTACTTTAAAGTATAGGGAGCCTTTAGTGCACACTAGCAGGCTCTACCTTGACCAATATCAGAAATCACACCACTTGTACAGCACTTTACTCACCCACACTCCACCCTTCCCATGAAGACAAGCCCTAGGCACTTAGAAGACTAAGTCCCACTGAAAGTGAATGTGACTTAGGCACCTAAGTCAGTTAGGTACTTTTGAAATTTTTACCATAATTGCAAGGCAGTGATTTCCAGCCACTAAAGTCTAGGGATCCTACTAGGTTATTTTAAAAGGCAGGTGTTTTAGATGGTATTAATGAAGGTTCTTAGTTCAAGACCAGAAGGGACCATTATGATCACCTAGTCTGACCTCCTGTTTAACACAGGTCATAGAACATCCCCCAAATAATTCCTAGAACATATCTTTTAGAAAAACATCCAATCCTGATTTACAAATTGTCAGTGATAGAGACTCTACCATGACCCTTGGTAAATTGTTCTAACGGTTAATTATTCTCACCATTAAAAATTTGTGCCTTATTTCCAGTCTGAATTTGTCTAGCTTTAACTTCCTGCCACTGGATCATGTTATACCTTTCTCTACTAAATTGAAGAGACCATTATTAAATATTTTCCCCATATATATTCTTATAGACTGTAATCAAGTCACCCCTTAACCTTCTCTTTATTAAACTAAACAGATAGACTCAAAAAGCTCAATCACTCAACATACATGTGTTTTCTTATCCTTTAATCATTCTTGTGGTTCTTCTCTGAACCCTCTCCAATTTTATTAACATCTTTTTTGAACTGTGGGCACCAAAACTGGACACAGAATTCCAGCAGCAGTCACACAAGTGCCAAATAGAGAGATAAAATAACCTCTTTACTCCTCCTCAAGATTCCTGTTTATTCATCCCAGGATCGCATTAGCTCTTTTGGCCACAGCATCACCCTGGGAGCTTATGTTCAGCTGATTAGCCACCATGATCCCCAAATCTTTTTCAGAGTCACTGCTCCCACTGGATAGAATACCCCATCCTATAAGTATTTGTGTTCGTTGTTCCTCTAGGTATACATTTACAGTTAACTTTATTAAAGCACGTTGTTGACCTGAATTTGATGGGTTAGTTTTTATGGCTTGCCAGTGATCGCATCCGACCAGATGATTTATAGGTTCTTGTCCAATTCAGACTACAGAGTTCAAGAACTCAGAGAGCTCTATATTGGGAGAGGACTCTCGGGGTGCTTGGCAAGAATGCATACACTGAGGACAATATCAAATTGATAATATCTTTATTGCCATTAACATAAAAATAAGGAATGCAATGAAACTTATAACTGCAAAACAGTAAAAGAATTCCAAAACTCCTGGTGGTAACATTTCTATTATAAGTACCTTGACCTAACATACTCACACCCTTCCTTGGGAGCCCGGTAATAGGAGGTGAAGGACCAGCCTCACTCCTGGCATGCCCAATTATGCAATGGTTCTGGCTTCCCCAATGGTTAGGAATGTTGAGTAGTTATACTATACTATACTACACAAGCTGAGCTGATAGTGTGATAGAAGATAGAATAGATAGATAGATGAAAAGATCTAAGAAGTAAAACTTAGTTTAAGAGCTGTAAGAGCTTAAGACCCTAAGAAGTCTAAGAAGAAGAAAAGAACTAACGCCAAAGCATCTACAAGAAGAAGGTTTAAGAGAAGAACTAACTTAACTCTCTTACAAGGTATTTTATAGGATCCTGACTTATGTAATTCAGGCCCAACCTACTGCTGTATACCCAAATCTTGTTTCCGTACCCTAAGAAATTTATGGGTACATTTCTCCTATAGGTTAGAGGATTATGACACTTACTTTCTAAATGTATTAATAAGGATTATCTCACTCCAAAACTTCCAACCTAGGCTCTCTTGATGACCTCGAGTTGTGGTGTACCCTGCGCTTGTAGAAGCCAGATAAACCTGTGATGTGATGTGAATAGTTCCTCCCTTGGTTCCCCAAAGTTCAGGGACCATTCTCATCTGTGCCAAAGGTTACCAGCTTTTATGCTAACATATTTATAACTAATTCTACTTTTTGCTATATAGCAGATCTTACCGGATCTTACAGGCCGGTAGGTTTCTTGCATTTCAGCAAAACTTATTATTAGGAAATACATGCCTTAACACATCCTAAATTCCAAGGAATTAATACTGATAAAATATAAGAATAAAATGGATTAATTTCAGAAAAAGAAACATATTAATTAATACTGCTAGCTGGATTAGTAGAATATAATAGCTAGCAAATAATCCTATGGGCTACAACATATTGTTTAATTGCACGCAGTTTGCCAAGAGATCCACATCTCTCTGAATTAGAGACTTGTCCTCTTCTTTATTTACCACTCCCCCAATTCTTGTGTCCTCTGCAGTCTTTATCAGTGACGATTTTATGTTTTCTTCCAAGTCATTGACAAAAATGTTAAATAGTGTAGTGCTAAGAACTGATTCCTGCAGGACTTCACTGGAAACACACCCACTCAGTGACAATTCCCCATTTACAATTACATTCTGAGAACTATCAGTTAGCCAGTTTTTAATATATTTACTTGTGTGCCATGTTAATTTTATATCATTCTAATTTTTTCATCAAAATGTCATGTGGTTAGGGATGCCAACCCTCCAAGATTGACCTGGAGTCTCCAGGAATTCAAGATTAATCTTTAATTAAAGATTATGTCATGTGATGAAACCTCCAGGAATATCTCCAACCAAAATTGGCAGCCCTACATGTGCTACCAAGTCAAATGCCTTAGAGAAGTCTTAGTTTATTACCTCTATCAATCAAACTTGTACTCTCATAAAAAAGAGATCCTGTCAAACTAAATAAGTCTTTTCCATAAACCCATGTTGATTTGCATTAATTACTTTATCCTTTTCTAATTCTTTATTAAATCAAATCCCATTATCAGCCCTGACATTATAGGCCTGTCAGCCTGACATCAATCCCAGGCAAGATAATTACCTTGGTCATCCCATTTAGCCTTTTTAAAAATTGGCAAAACATTAGCTTGTGCATGGTTACTTTTTGGTTCTCATTCAAGTTGGAAGGATGGCTGCAGATTGGCTCCCCACTCTTCCTCTCCACATCCCTGCTAAGTATCAGAGTGGTAGCCATGTTACTCTGGATCTGTAAAAAGTGACAGAGTCCTGTGGCACCTTATAGACCCCAACTCACCCAACAATATTGTCAATTTATCCAGCTACACACTCAATCTGGCAGAAGAATCTGACCTATCTCAGGGACTCTCTTTTTGCCCCAACACCCTCACGAACATGATACAGTTCTGCGGTGATCTGGAAGCCTACTTTTGCCGCCTCCAACTCAAAGAATACTTTCAAGATAACACTGAACAGTGCACTGATACACAGATACCCTCCCACCAACAGCACAAGAAGAACTCCACATGGATTCCTCCTGAGGGTTGAAATGACAGTCTGGACCTATACATTGAATGCTTCCGCCGACGTGCACAGGCAGAAATTGTGGAAAAACAACATTGCTTGCCTCATAACCTAAGTCATGCAGAACGCAATGCCATCCACAGCCTCAGAAACAACCCTGACTTATAATCAAAGAGATTGATAAAGGAGGTGCTGTTGTCATCATGAACAGGTCTGACTACCAAAAGGAGGATGCCAGACAACTCTCCAATACCAAATTCTACAGGCCACTTTCCTGAGATCCCCCTGAGAAATACACTAAGAAACTGCACCATCTACTCGGGACACTTCCTACACTAACACAGGAACAAATCAACATACCCTCAGAGCCATGACCAGGGTTATTCTATCTACTACCCAAGATCCATAAACCTGGAAATCCTGGCTCTCTACACAAACATCCCACACACAGATGGAATACAAGCTGTCAGGAACAGTATCCCTGATGATGCCACAGCACAACTGGTTGCTGAGCTCTGTGACTTCATCCTCACACACAATTATTTCAAATTTGATGACAATATATACCTCCAGACCAGTGGCACCGCTATGGGCACCCGCATGGCCCCACAATATCCCAACATTTTTATGGCTGACCTGGAACAACATTCCTTAGCTGTCATCCATTCACACCCCTTCTCTACCTATGCTACATTGATGACATCTTCATCATCTGGACCCATGGGAGGGAGACTCTGGAAGAATTCCACCATGATTTCAACAGCTTCCACCCCACCATCAACCTCAGCCTGTACCAATCTATACAGGAGGTCCATTTCCTAGAAACCACGGTACAAATAAGTGACGGTCACGTTAACACCACCCTATACTGAAAACCCACCCACCTCTATGCCTACTTTCATGCCTCCAGCTTCCATCCCGGACACATCACATGATCCATCATCTACATCCAAGCGCTGAGGTACAACCGCATTTGCTCCAATCCCTCAGATAGAAACCAACACCTACAAAATCTTCACCAAGCATTCTCAAAACTACAATACCCAGACAAGGAAATAAGGAAACAAATAAACAGAGCCAGAAGTGTACCCAGAAGCCTCCTGCTGCAAGACAAGCCCAAGAAAGAAACCAACAGAACTCCACTGGCCATCACCTATAGTCCTCAGCGAAAACCTCTCCAACGCATCATCAGAGATCTACAACCCATCCTAGACAATGATTCCTCGCTTTCACAGGCCTTGGGAGGCAGGCCAGTCCTTGCTCACAGACAACCCGCCAACCTTAAGCATATTCTCACCAGCAACCACACACCGTACCATAGTAACTAATTCAGTAACAATCCATGCAACAAACCTCGATGCCAACTCTGCCCACATATCTACACCAGCAACACCATCACAGGACCTAACCAGATCAGCTACAACATCACCGGTTCATTCACCTGCACGTCCACCAATGCAATATACGCCATCATGTGCCAGCAATGCCCCTCTGCTATGTACATCAGTCAAACTGGACAGTCCCTATGTAAAAGGATAAATGGACACAAGTCAGATATTAGGAATGGCAATATACAAAAACCTGTAGGAGAACACTTCAATCTCCCTGGACACACAATAGCAGATTTAAAGGTAGCCATCCTGCAGCAAAAAAAGTCAGGACCAGACTTCAAAGAGATACTGCTGAGCTTCAGTTCATCTGCAAATTTGACACCATCACCTCAGGATTAAATAAAGACTGTGAATGGCTAGTCAACTACAAAAGCAGTTTCTCCTCCCTTGGTGTTCACACCTCAACTGCTAGAAGATGGCCTCATCCTCCCTGATTGAACTAACCTCGTTATCTCTAGCCAGATTCTTGCTTGCATATTTATACCTACCTCTGGAAATTTCCACTACATGCATCTGACGAAGTGGGTATTCACCCACGAAAGCTTATGCTCCAATACATCTGTTAGTCTATAAGGTGCCACAGGACTCTTTGTTGCTTTTTATCTCTACTAAGTCACTTCCTCTTTCCTCACTCCAGTTTCTGCAGGCTATCCTCTGGAAAAGGATCGCATCTCTGTCAATCTGTTATGGCAATAAGCACTATGCCCAGTTAGAAATGCTTACAGAATCAGGTGTTATACCAGATTTTTAAATTAAGAAAATATATGTATGTAAAAATTATATAAAGTACTTTCAATGTATTCATAGAAATATGGCTGTTTACCTGATGTTCACAGCAGGCCAGATCCTCAGCAGTTGCAAATGGACACGGCTCCATTGAAATTAATAGAGCTGTGCTGATTTACTCCACTGAGGATCTCGATTAGGATTTGATTCCTTTACTAATAAGTAAATTTCATTTGGATTCCATTTTCAAAGCACCATGCCTCCCTCAGGCATGCATTTGGTACTAAGCATGGCTAATTTGTACTAGACATAAAATATGCATGCTTGCTGCTGTCCATGGGACTAAAATATTCAACTTAC
Organism: Mauremys mutica; assembly: GCF_020497125.1. Classification (NCBI taxonomy): domain Eukaryota; kingdom Metazoa; phylum Chordata; order Testudines; family Geoemydidae; genus Mauremys; species Mauremys mutica. The sequence continues at coordinate 178,887,858 of NC_059074.1, read as the reverse complement.
CAATACATGTTAAAGCCAAGCTTCCCTGTACACTACAAAATAATAAGGATATGCTATAGTAGGTGCACTTGTGAATTGGGAAAGCACCTAACATTTTATAAAAAACAGTTTTGATTGCTGAAATAAGTCTGTAAGTGCAGGCATTGATGTGTGTACTCCCAATAGAATAGTGCAACAATTTAAAGATCTATTTGCATAGCTACATATTCTAAATTTGACCACATTCTTACTCCAGCTAAATCTCAAATCCCTTCCAAGAAGTGAGAGGTTCTTGCCTGCAGGATTTTTTATTAAAAGAAGGGGAAAAAATGAAAAGATGAAAAGTAAAGTAAATAAAAAGTTATTGGCCTACACCTTCCTGTAATTATAGCACAGGAGAACATCAGGATCCCTGGAACTTACACTCCTGCACCTGAGAAGACTATTTGTTATGCATGGGAGAATCTATGTGCCACTGCATCAGTTGCTACATCTCCTACTCCCTCCCCTCCCTCTCCCTCGCATCCTCCAGCATAGATGCAGGACCACAGAATCATTATACCCTGGCATGTCCTAGCTACCACAACAACCCCTTGAGGCTGTAGTCAGCCAGGTGCCCTGAGGTTGCCATAACAAATGCCAAGGACTGATCTGGTCCCTGCTACCATCCCACCTTTGCCATACTCCCTCCCCCTAGTGCTGAGTCAAAGTGTCTAAGCCCCTCTATGTATATTTCTAAAGGTGTCACTAGTAGATAAGCTGTATAAAACTGTTGGTAATTTAAAACAATGGTTTCTCCTACCTCTCAGATGACGGACCGTTTACCTTTGAAACCTATTTTTAACCTTGCTTTTTACTTCATATATCCTCAGAGTCCCAACTATCTGGGATTACTTTGGCCAAATACACCTCCAATGTTTTATGAATATAGTGGGGGGCATGGATCAGCATTCTCGGCACACTCCCCATCGATACCCGTCCAGGCCAGGGAAGCTAGTGATCCAACCAACGGACCACATTCAGTGATCAGTCCAGGTCACATACCACCTAAGGCACATTGTGCATAGGCTAAAAAGATTAACATAGTTTAGGATAATCCCCAAGATAAGCACAGTGCAGCAGTCCAAGGCAGAGACCCAGGCTATGGCGACACTAGAGAATTTACAGTGCCACTATAAACTCTCTGTATAGCTGCTCTAAGCCAGCAAGAGAGAGCTTTCCCATCTCCCACCAACATAACACTGTCCACACCGGCTCTTAAATTGGCATAAATTATATCACTCAGCTGGGAGGCTAATTCACACCCCTGAGTGACATAATTTAAGATGCAGTGTAGCCATAGCCCTTGAAAACTAAACTAATCTAATAGTTCAGACATTGGCCTGGGACTCAGGAAGCCTGAGTTTCCTGCGTGACCTTTTTCAAATCTCTTAGAGCCAGATTCTTCAAAGGTACTTAAGTGCTTGAAGATGCATTCAGGTGTCTAGTGGGATTTTCAAAAAAGTATCAAAAACAGGATAAGCACCTAATTTCTATTGAAATTAATGGGATTTAGGCACCAAACCTGTTTAGGCATCTTGGAAAATCTCACTAGCAATTATCTGCACCTTTAGGTACAAAATATCTTTGGAAGTCTGGCCCTTAATCTCTTTGTGCCTCAGGTCCTCATCTATAACGATGGGAATAATCTACCTCACAGAGATGTTGCCAGGTTAAATACACCTCTACCCCGATATAACGCGGTCCTCGGGAGCCAAAAAATCCCACCACGTTATAGGTGACACCACATTATATCGAGTTTGGTCCAGTACAGAGTACTGGCTTCCCCGGCGATGATTTAAAGGGCCACTGCGGGGAGCCTCAGTCCCTTTAAATCACTGCCAGAGCTCTGGTGGCAAGGCTTGGGTGGGGATTTAAAGACCCTGGGGCTCCCTGCAGTGGCCAGAGCCCCAGGTCCTTTAAATCACCGCTGGAGCTCTGGCAGCAGGGCTCAGGTGGGGATTTAAAGGGCCCGGGGCTCCACATGAATTTGGATATAATTGGGTAAAGCAGCGGGGCTCGGCTGGCGCTTTAAAGGGCCCGGGGTTCCCCGCTGGTTTACTGCGCTATATCCAAATTCGTGTTATATCGGGTCGCGTTCTATTGGGTTAGAGGTGTACAATAATAAACTGTGAGGTTCTCGGATTCTCCAAGGTGGTGGCCCAGATAAATTAGACTGATAGAATATGGAGGCAAGAAAGGCACAGGAAGGCCCACATCCAAAAGGAAAGGTTGCAACTTCTGAGTAAGAAGCAAATGAAAAAAGTCACCACTGACTACTGCTAGCTGAGAATCCCAGAGCCAAAGCAGATCCAGAAGGTTCTCTAGATTGCAAACCACATTAGTAGGCAGGTACATCCCATTAGAGAGAGAAGTCATTGCACTCATTGCCTCCACTATATTGTTCTGTCTTGACTAGGCATGGAATTGTGCCATAGTCACGAGGTCCATATGTTTCATCTTATGTAAGCAACATGTATGTATGTATGTAAAATGCTGTTAGAAAGAGGTGCTTGTCACATAATCTGGACTATCACCACATGAAGTATCTATTTTGCTGCCTAAATTGGTTTGCTGTCTGTAAAATTTTGTTTGTGAGTAGAGTTTACCACATTTAGGCTCTTTTCCCTGGGGGAAAGAAAAAAAATCACATGCAGTGACTTGTACAGAGCTAAGCTTTATGCTATATAAATCCTAAATAGCATCTACATAGGGGCCACAAATTTGACCCACTACTGCAAAAACTGCTGTTAGGGAAGGCTGAGTTGCCAGCTACTACACACATCAACAAGCCAACAATATTAAGACAAACTGTTACTGCTACATTGCACTCTATATTCAAGCCATAACCTATGCTATTTTCACTGTTAAATAGCCTGGCTAGTGAGAACTCTGCTCTTGACAGTTTGATCTTTTATACAAACGTGGTATGATTAATTTATCCCTCCTAAAATAGCATAATGATGAAATCTGCAGTTTAATTCCTCTATTACAGCTCTGACTATGGTCTAGTCTTCAAAATGCTCTTTGTCATCTATCACAGGTTCCTCTGAGCTGCCAAAGGTTTCGTGTGAAGTTGAGTTTTAAGCACCAGTAGAAGATTAATTTTGCAAAGAGAACAACCACTAAATACTCAGTAATAACTCCTGCACAGCCTCAGACATAAAAAATAAAAAATAAGACAAATTCACAAAGAGAGAACATGTTGCCCTCGTTATTTGAGATACCCCAAACATTTTTCCCCAAAAAAAGAACCCTAGGATACTTAACAGTAAAGCACAAAAAAGTATCTAACACCCAAAAGACAAGGAAGGAGGGAATTTGATTTTAAGTGGTATTGAAAAGACAGCACCATTAACAGTGCAACACACCAGTGTACATCACAATTCTGTATTGGATATGAACCCAACTGTAATGGATCAAATATGTGTCTTCTCCATTTACGTTGTGCTGCAGCTAGTAAAATGTTCATCTTGCACAAAATAACCACATTCAAGATTACCTAGACAGCATCACAACTATTAAGAATCTGATTTTCAAAAAGACTGTCTCCTTTGTGGGCATGGTTAGCACCTGCAAAATTATACCTGGATTTTTGCACCTGCAGTTATATGGTGGATGTTAATCTAAATGTGAACCTCCATCTAAGGGTATGTCTACACTACCCGCTGGATCGGCAGCCAGCGATCAATCCAGCGGGGATCGATTTATCGCATCTAGTCTAGACGCGATAAATCGACCCCTGAGCGCTCTCCCATCGACTGCTGTACTCCAGCACTGCAAGAGGCGCAGGCAGAGTCGATGGGGGAGTGGCAGCAGTCAACTCACCATCGTGAAGACACCACGGTAAGTCGATCTAAGTACATCGACTTCAGCTACGTTATTCACGTAACTGAAGTTGCGTAACTTAGATCGATTCTCTCCCCCCTCCCCAGTGTAGACCAGGGATAAATGTAGGTGCAAATCAGGTAGCTAGAGGTGTAAGTACAAGACTCAGAGCTGCACACACTCTGTGCAAACTGCACCTGCCCAAAGGGGGCAGGGGGGAGCTTCAGTCTTCTTAAGATTTATCCCCAAAATCAGAAATATTTATATAACCAAAGGAGCACCATACTTCATAGGGACTATAGTGAGCACCACTCCTAGTTGTACATATTTGGAGGATTAAGCATGCTTATTTATACATATACATACACAAAAATTCTACCCTGCCTATCAGTTAAAGGCTGGTCCTCACATAGCATCTAACATAGAATAAAAAAACCAAGCAAATGAAAATTTAAGTAATCTAATAGTTCAGCTCAATCTACCCACCGACACAGACTCTGCCAAAAGGGACTTAAACTCAGCATTGCAACACCTACCTTTTAGGGGTCCTGCCACTTAGTGGAACCCACCCTATACAATTCATGGGCACAGTTAGCCACCTAAGACTGGGATTCACAAAAGCCTGCACACTGAGTAGAAGCCACCTAAGCTAGCCAGTAGGAAATGCTATCCTAAGCCCCACCCCTCACTGGAACTTACACTCCCAACTCTGAGCTAGAGGGAGGCGCCTATGTCTGTTCAAGACTCCAATCTGTGAGCCCTCTCCTGAAGTTAGGCACCCAAGCCCTTTCTTGCAAGAAGTGATGGTGCCAGTGTAACCACCCTTGGGCTCTTTAGCCCAGTGGTTAGAGGTTGTAGGAGACCTGGGTTCAAATCCCCCTCTACCTGAGGTGGTGCAGAGACTTAAACCTAGGCCTACACACTGAGCTGTGGGGTTAATCTCTCCTGTTGAAGCTATTCCACTTTATTTAAAATACTTAAATAATCATTGAAACAGGGACTTGAAAGTATGTCTCCCACATCATGAGTAAGGGCCTTAACCACTAGACTGTATAGTCAATTTCTCTCTTTGGGTGGAATGCCTAGTCATTTAATTTAGGCACTTTCATAATTAGGCAGCAGATGAGCAGTGGTTTTAAGGATAAAGTTTGGATTTAGGCACTTCGGGTAGCAGTTAGGTGCCTAAATCCATTTGTGAATCTAGCCCTAATAGCACAACTACTATCTACCCGTCCACAAGCCACACATTGTAACCTTATCTCTGTCCCTTGGGGATACCAGACTACTGCCCTTCCTTTTCTCATACTTCCCCATCTCCCTCGGCAGCAGAATTAAAGTTGAAATGTGAGGGGTCGGTGGTGTTCAGGGCTTGTGCTGTTAGTGAGCTCTTTGGACTAGATCCTGAGCCCCTGCTAAGGTCCCTTTGCTCTGCCAGAGCAAGGTAAGAAGAACATAAACCATTCCTAAACCGTCCAAGGATTTCCCCCTGTGACGTTGCACTCTATATGATTTTATGAAAGTATGCTGATGAGTATGAATATAATGTAACTGGAATATGCTTCATGCAAAAGTTATCTTGTAAGGTATCATTACAAAGCATATAATCTACTGAGTGTGGTTAACCTATTTGTATAAATGTATCACTCTTGTATCAGAAACTAGAAATATGAAATATAATTCTGAGGGCCTATTGTAGTTATGCAAAGTGTGGGCCATTAATGGTGGTTTTGAATCTTGATGGTTCCCATCAACCAGGACAATTGACTGCAGATGGCTCTGTTTTACTTGTAGGTCTTCCTGTATACGTGTGTGCTGGCAAGTGGGTAATGAAGTCTTATAGTGACATGTGATCATGGCACCTGAACTGGAATCCATCTTTAACCTGGTGCTTTTCCATTGAGGTGTGGGGGGACCCAGAGAGGGACAAAGGATTCCTGCCTTATGCAAAAGATATATAAGTGGGTGGAACAGAACAAAGAGGGAGCCATCAAGAGAAAGCCCCTAGCTACCACCCGAGCTGGAACAAGGGCTGTACCAGGGGAAAGTATTGTGCCCAGACTAGGAAGGCATCCAGTCTGTGAAAGAAACTTACTGAAACATCTCTGAGGGTGAGATTTTATCTGTATTCTGTTTTATTACTGTATTAGGCTTAGATTTCCATGTTTTATTTTATTTTACTTGGTAATTCACTTTGTTCTGTCTGTTACTACTTGGAACCACTTAAATCCTACTTTCTGTATTTAATGAAATCACTTTTTACTTATTAATTAACCCAAAGTATATATTAATACCTGGGAGGGCAAACTGCTGTGCATCTCTATCAGCATTATAGAGGGCAAACAATTTATGATTTAACCCTGTATAAGCTTTATAGAGAGTAAAACGGATTTATTTGGAGTTTGGACACCATTGGGAGTTGGGCATCTGAGTGTTATAGACAGGAACACTTCTGTAAACTGCTTTCAGTCAAGACTGCAGCTTTGGGGCATGTGGTTCAGACCCTGAGTCTGTGTTGGAGCAGACTGGCGTGTCTGGCTCAACAAGACAGGGTGCTGGAGTCCTAAGCTGCCAGGGCAGGAAAGCAAGAGCAGAAGTAGTCTTGCCACATCAGTTGGTAGCTCCCAAGAGGGTTTCTGTGATCCAACCCGCCTCTCCCCTTGGTGGAATCCTGCTATGCACAGTGGGTGTAATCCTGGTTCCACTGAAGTCAAACCAAAAATTCCATTAACTTCAATGGGACCAGGATGTCAGCCAGTATCTTTATATACAAGGGAAGAAAAATTGCATAAACAAAATATTTTGTCTTTACAGTTAATAATGACCATGATACAAAAATATAGATTAGTTATTCTGAACACTTTTTGCATTTATTCCTTGTATTAATATTCACAGCAGCTGAAGCATTTGAAAGTGTTGAACAGCATTCTTTATCTGTTCTTGACTATAGTCATAAGATTCTGGTCATCATACGTGGGCATAAGCAGCATGCATAAAACATCAGTGGAAAATTGATATTTCAGATATGGAAACTGGAAACTACAGTCTGATACCTTTGAAGTTTTTATTATTTTTTTTAAATAACCATAAAAGGAAGTGTGGAACAGGAGCTAAGCTCTGCAGGGGGTGGGTTGGGGGAGGGGTGGTTACCAAAGATGTTAGCTCATCAAGGATAGGGAGAAGAATATATAAGAGGGCCAGAGAAGTATCACATGATTGGAAGACCATTAAAAGAAGACGATGGAACATCTGAAAACTGGGCAACATTTCAAAGTAGCTACAAAAGCAATCCATACCCATGGGATTATAGAAGAGACTGGTGGAGTATGGCAGAGAAGGAATGCTTCAGCAAGAAAGAGGGGCACAAGGAATAAGCCAAGAGGATTGCAGAAGGCACCTTTATATCAAGATATATCTTGGCAGTTGATATAAAGAAGATATGATGTTCAATATCTTCATTAACTATTTAGATAATGACAGAGAGTACACTTATAAAGCTGGGAGGGGTTACAAGTGCTTTGGAGGATAAGATTATAATTCAAATGATCTGGACAAACTGGAGAACTGGTCTGAAGAAAATAGGATAAAATTCAAAGGGTACAAATGCAAAGTACACTATTTAGGAAGGAACGATCAGTTGCACACATACAAAATGGGAAATGACTGCTTGGGAAGGAGTGTTGCGGAAAGGGATCTGGAGGTCATAGTGGATCACAACCTAAATATGAGTTATCATTATAATACTGTTGCAAAAAAAGGAAACATCATAGACTCATAGACTTTAAGGTCAGAAGGGACCATTATGAAAACCTAGTCTGACCTCCTACACAATGCAGGCCACAGAATCTCACCCACCCACTCCTGTAACAAACCCCTAACCTATGTCTAAGCTATTGAAGTCCTCAAATTCGTGGTTTGAAGACCTCAAGCTGCAGAGAATCCTCCAGCAAGTGACCTCTGCCCCATGCTGCAGAGGAAGGCGAAAAACCTCCAGGGCCTCTGCCAATCTGCCCTGGAGGAAAATTCCTTCCCGACCCCAAATATGGTGATCAGTTAAACCCTGAGCATGTGGGCAAGACTCACCAGCCAGCACCCAGGAAAGAATTCTCTATAGTAACTCAGATCCCACCCCATCTAACATCCCATCACAGACCACTGGGCATACTTACCTGCTGATAATCAAAGATCAATTGCCAAATTAATTGCCAAAATTAGGCTGTCCCATCATCCCATCCCCTCCATAAACTTATCAAGCTTAGTCTTGAGGCCAGATATGTCTTTTGCCCCCACTACTCCCCTTGGAAGGCTGTTCCAGAACTTCACTCCTCTAATGGTTAGAAACCTTCGTCTAATTGCAAGTCTAAACTTCCTAGTGTCCAGTTTATATCCATTTGTTCTTGTGTCCACATTGGTACTAAGCTTAAATAATTCCTCTCTCTCCCTAATATTTATCCCTCTGATATATTATAAAGAGCAATCATATTCCCCCTCAATCTTCTTTTGGTTAGGCTAAACAAGCCAAGCTCTTTGAGTCTCCTTTCATAAGACAGGTTTTCCATTCCTCGGATCATCCTAGTAGCCCTTCTCTGAACCTGTTCCAGTTTGAATTCATCCTTCTTAAACACGGGAGACCAGAACTGCACACAGTATTCCAGATGAGGTCTCACCAGTGCCTTGTATAACGGTACCAACACCTCATCTTTGTTGGAAATACCTTGCCTGATGCATCCTAAAACCCCATTCGCTTTTTTAACGGCCATATCACATTGGCACCTCATAGTCATCCTGTGATCAACCAATATTCCGAGGTCCTTCTCCTCCTCTGTTACTTCCAACTGATGCCTCCCTAGCTTATAACAATAGTTCTTGTTATTAATCCCTATATGCATGACCTTGCACTTTTCACTATTAAATTTCATCCTATTACTATTACTCCAGTTTACAAGGTCATCCAGAACTTCCTGTAGGATATCCCGGTCCTTCTCTGTATTGGCAATACCTCCCAGCTTTGTGTCATCCACAAACTTTATTAGCACATTCCCACTTTTTGTGCCAAGGTCAGTAATAAAAAGGTTAAATAAGATTGGTCCCAAAACTGATCCCTGAGCAACTCCACTAGTAACCTCCTTCCAGCCTGACAGTTCACCTTTCAGTACGACCTGTTGTAGTCTCCCCTTTAACCAGTTCCTTATCCACCTTTCAATTTTCATATTTATCCCCATCTTTTCCAATTTAACTAATAATTCCCCATGTGGAACCATATCAAATGCCTTACTGAAATTGAGGTAAATTAGATCCACTGTGTTTTTGTCTAAGAAATCTGTTACCTTCTCAAAGAAGGAGATCAGGTTGGTTTGGCACGATCTACCTTTTGTAAAATCATGTTGTATTTTGTCCCAATTACCATTGACCTCAATGTCCTTAACTACTTTCTCCTTCAAAAATTTTTCCAAGACCTTACATACTACAGATGTCAAACTAACAGGCCTATAGTTACTCGGATCACATTTTTTCCCTTTCTTAAAAATAGGAACTATGTTAGCAATTCTCCAGTCGTACGGTACAACTCCTGAGTTTACTGATTCATTAAAAATTCTTGCTAATGGGCTTGCAATTTCATGTGCCAGTTCCTTTAATATTCTTGGATGAAGATTATCTGGGCCCCCTGATTTTGTTCCATTAAGCTGTTCGAGTTTGGCTTCTACCTCAGATGTGGTAATATCTACCTCCATATCCTCATTCCCATTTGTCATCCTATCATTATCCCTAAGCTCCTCATTAGCCTCATTAAAGACTGAGGCAAAGTATTTGTTTAGATATTGGGCCATGCCTAGATTATCCTTAACCTCCATTCCATCCTCAGTGTTTAGCGGTCCCACTTCTTTTTTCTTTGCATTCTTATTTATATGGCTATAGAACCTTTTACTATTGGTTTTAATTCCCTTTTCAAGGTCCAACTCTACATGGCTTTTGGCCTCTCACTTTATCCCTACATATTCTGACCTCAATAAGGTAGCTTTCCTTGCTAATCTCTCCCATCTTCCACTCCTTGTAGGCTTTCTGCTTTTTCTTAATCACCTCTCTGAGATGCTTGCTCATCCAGCTTGGCCTACAACTCCTGCCTATGAATTTTTTTTCCCCATTCTTGGGATGCAGGCTTCTGATAGTTTCTGCAACTTTGACTTGAAGTAATTCCAGGCCTCCCAAGTTCTTCAGTCCAATCCACTTCCCTAACGTATTTCCTTAATTCATTAAAGTTAGCCCTTTTGAAATCAAAAACCCTAGTCTCAGATCTATTTTTGTTTATCGTTCTGGGATGTATTAGCAGGAGTGTTATAAGCAAGACATGAGAAGTAATACTTTCGCTCTACTACATGCTGATTAGGCCTCAACTGGAGTACTGTCTCCAGTTTTGAGCCCCACATTTCGGGAAAGATGTGGATGAATTGAAAAGTGTCCAGAGAAGAGCAACTAAAATGATTAAAGGTCTAGGAAACATGACCTATGAGGGAAGATTGAAAAAATTGGATTGTTTAGTCTGGAGAAGAGAAGACTGAGGGGGGACATGATAACAGCTTTCAAGTACATAAAAGGTAGTTAAAAGGAGGATGGCAAAAATTATTCTCATTAACCTCTGAATAGAACAAGGAGTAGTGGGCGTAAATTACAGTAAAGGCAGTTTAGGCTGGACACTAGGAAAAACTTTGTAACTGTCCGGGTGGTTAAGTACTGGCATAAATTGCCTAGGGAAGTTGTGGAATCTCCCTCATTGGAGATTTTAAAGAGCAAGTTAGACATACCCATGTCAGGGATGGTCTAGATCAGTGGTCCCCAATGGGGTGCCCGTGGGCACCATGGCGCCCACCGGGGCATCTATGTGCGCCCGCATAATGGCCGGTGGATGAGCATCCACCGAAATGCTGCTGGGAAGTGGCAACGTCAAGAGGTGTTGCTGCCGAAATACTGCTGAGAAGCAACGTCATCAAGAGGCGTTGCCACCAAAATGCCACTGATTTTCAGAGGCATTTCAGCGGCAATGCCTCTTGACATTGCCGCTTCTCAGCGGCATTTCGGTGGATGCTTGTCCGCCGGCCACAGTCCTCGGTGGCTCATTGTCCGGTGCCCGCCAGATGAAAAAGGTTGGGGACCACTTGTCTAGATAGTACTTAGACCTGCCTTGAGTGCAGGGGACTGGACTAGATGACCTCTCAAGGTCCCTTCCAGTTCTACAATTCTATGATTTTATAATGCACCCATTTTCCAGTTCACAAGCAAATTAACTACAGTGCTAAATGTCACTAACCAGTAAGAGCTAATTTATAGTTCTAGAGCCTCGAGTCCAAGATCCAAAAGTTAATTCAGAGGGTGAAAAATATGATCCTCTGCACCAGTGACATCATCCTGGAGATAAGTTATTTTATAAAAATGTATGTTCTGCTCTTTGTGTCTATGCAAATGTACCAGTGTTTCTCCAGGAATGTTTCCAAGGTAACTTTTGGCTTTGAGTGACTCATCATCATTATGATTATTATTATTTTTTATTACTGCAGTGCCTAGGAACCTGTGCCACTAATCTACAGTAGGTTACACAGGAACACAAAAAGTAAAAAATTTGCACATAACTTTTCAATATAGTTTACATGAAAGTCAAATGTAAATAGATTATACATTATTAAAACGTAACCAATTTGTTAGTCATATAGCTGGGGAAGCTAATGATCCAACCAGCAGACCACCTTCAGTGATTAATCCTGGTCACATGCCACCGGAGGCACTTTACACATATGCTAAGAAGAATACACGGCAATATAGTGTGTGAATTACAGTGTTCTCGCTTGCTGCACAATAATGTCCCATGTGGTCACTGCAACAACACACTCCACATTCATTAGTGCACCTTGACTACTGCTGTTTGAAACAAGACTACATCAAAGCACACTATGCAACTTTCAGTGCACTCTAGCAAGGTTCACATGGCAAGTCAGAGAGCTGTACAGTCACACCCTGACTTGCTAAGCACTAACTCACCATGTACACAAGACCTAGGTTATCTTTGTGTGTGCTGTGCTCATGAAAGGTACCTATGAACCACTGACAATTACTCTCTGGGAACGGTTTAGTTATCAGTGGTTCACAGTCATGCTGGAAGGGCATAATGAGGGTCCCACAGGGATCAGTTTTGGGTCCGGTTCTGTTCAATATCTTCATCAATGATTTAGATAATGGCATAGAGAGTACACTTATAAAGTTTGCGGACAATACCAAGCTGGGAGGGGTTCTGATTTAGTTGGGGATTGGTCCTGCTTTGAGCAGGGGGTTGGACTAGATGACCTCCTGAGGTCCCTTCCAACCCTGATATTCTATTCAACTGCTTTGGAGGATAGGATTATAATTCAAAACAATCTGGACAATCTGGAGAAATGGTCTGAAGTAAATAGGATGAAATTCAATAGGGATAAATGTAAACTACTCCACTTAGGAAGGAACAATCAGTTGCACACATACAAAATGGGAAATGCCTATAGAGGAGTACTGTGAAAAGGGATCTGGGGGTCAGAGTGGACCACAAGCTAAATATGAATCAACAGTGTAACACTTGCAAAAAAAGGAAACATCCTTCTGGGATGTATTAGCAGGAGTGTTGTAAGCAAGCTCTACTCTGCGCTGATTAGGCCTCAACTGGAGTAGTGTGTCCAGTTCTGGGCGCCACATTTCAGGAAGGATGTGGACAAATTGGAGAAAGTCCAGAGAAGAGCAACAAAAATGATTAAAGGTCTAGAACACGTGATCTATGAGGGAAGATTGAAAAAAATGGGTTTGTTCAGTCTGGAAAAGAGATGACTGAGAAAGGACATGATAGCAGTTTTCAAGTACATAAAATATTGTTACAAGGAGGAGAGAGAAGAATTGTTCTTAACCTCTGAGGACGGGAAAAGAAGCAATGGGGAGCTTGCAGCAAGGGAGGTTTAGGTTGGACATTAGGAAAAACTTCCTATCTATCAGGGTGGCTAAGCACTGGAATAAATTGCCTAAGGAGGTTGTGGAATCTCCATCATTGGAGATTTTTAAGAGCAGATTAGACAAACACCTGTCAGGGATGGTCTAGATCAGTGGTCCGCCGCTTGTTCAGGGAAAGCCCCTGGCGGGCCAGGCTGGTTTGTTTACCTGCGGACGAATGCGGGTCCCGCTGGCCACAGTTCGCCACTCCAGGCCAAAGGAGGCTGCAGGAAGGGCAGCCAGCACATCCCTCAGCCCGCGCCGCTTCCCGCAGCCCCCATTGGCCTGGAGTGGCGAGCTGCGATCGGCCGAACCTGCAGACGTGGCAGGTAAACAAACCAGCCTGGCCTGCCAGGGGCTTTCCCTGAACAAGCAGCGGACCAGCTTTGAGAACCACTGGTCTAGATAATACTTAGTTCTGTCATGAGTGCAGGGGACTGGACTAGATGACCTCTTGAGGTCCCTTCCAGTCCTATAATTCTATGATCAACAGCACTGAAAACTGCAGTTCAGATGCAACAGCCTGAAACTTGCAGTGGTAGTGCAAATTTTTCACATTTTGTTCTGCAGAGACCACCCCTGAGGTAGATCAGTCTACATGCCCATTCGGTCTTTGAACACTCTATTGAGACTACCACCACCAACCTCAGTTAGTTCTAACTGAGAGGTGGATTGATGCCAGCAACTCAGTTCACATACTGTAAACAACCGAGTAGCAATCATTACCAGCACAGTCCAGATTTGAACACCTAATCCCATTGCCAATTCTCTGAACCAAGCAGTACCCTTTTCACATTCATATTTGAAATCATGTTCAGAAAGAATGACTGACCTTGCCTTGGACCCATGAAGGTTGCAATAGTAACTTCAGTGCTAGAGTTGTGATTAAGTTAAGGAAATGACTGTGCCTCTATGTGCTTATTTTCAGAATAGTTCAATAAAAATGTGACACAAAGAGAGCTTTTTCTGGTCATCTATTTAGCGTCTGTTACCGTGGGGAAAAAACTAATAGGCTGCTTCAGTCAATCTGTAACAATATAGATGTACAATTAAACTAGAAGGGTAAAAGGAAAGAGTTGGTCCATATAATTTTCCCTCTTACACAGATAAGTATTATAGCACAAATTTAGGCTCTTAGATGTAATCATGTTAAGAGAAATCAGTCATGCAAAAGCAAAGCAGATTTCAGCCCACAGTAAGATGTTAGATCATTGCAAAAATATGACAACTGTAATATTATTTTTAAAATTATGATCCAAATTCTCTGCTGGTATAATTTGGTACATGACTATTGTTTTCAGTTGAACTGCCCTAATATAGACCAGCAGATAATGGGGCCCTGTGTTTGCAAAAGGAACATATAACTCTATACTTTCCTATATTTCCTCTTATGCATATTTCTTTTGAAGTTATTTATCCAGACATGGTATAATGGATGTCTTATTTCTGTATAGTACTTCTGAAGGTTTATTAAACGAAGTGCTGTGTAATGTTGTAAATAAGTCTTTAAAGCTTTTGATCAGTACAACTCCATTTACAATACAATAATCTGCTATTTTTTCCATGGGAAACACAACCCTCTGCTGTTAAGGTCCAAATTTTCAGCAAGTCTCAAGCTGGCATTGATCATATAGGTTCACTTATGCTAGTAGTTACACACCCATTGTGTGTGTGTGTAAAACCTATGTTTGTTAGGTTTATTAAACTATATCATACTCTGGGTACCTCTGAGAATTAATGAAAACAATAAATCAAGGTCTCCAAAAGAAACCAAACAACAACTCCATAATATAATGATAACTAAAATGCAATGTGGGAAAAATAAAACAAATACATCAAGACAAACTTTCAATATACATTTGCTCAGGCAATATTCAGTTCCTCAGTAGCTCTCCCAAAGAGGTAAGTCTTATCCTGAAGGTCACTAGATTCAGGCTATTTTGAACTGGTGGGGTGAGAAAATGCACACCAAAGGAAAGTGGCCCTACTGGAGAACTCCCCACCAGCTGCCCTCTTTGGTTTATAGCAAGAGGGACCTAATGTGAGCTCCTCTGCAGATCTCAGCTACGGCAGTATGGTTCAGAAAAAGGGAGCGTCTCTCAGGTAGGTGTCCAGGATGCTGGAGATCTACATTTCCAAACTACCTACATATGTACATTGGTATACATCCATTTTTGCAAGTATAAATCACTTCTGTATGGAAAATTAGGCAGGCTAACCTTACTTATAGAAGATTCTACCCAACCAAGAGGCCAAGGTGTGGAACAATTAGTGAGGCATTTCCATCACACCCTGACTGCTGCTGAGAACACTAGCACCAAAGTGCCCTTTTCTCCCACCCACTGGGATGGGTGTGGATCAGACTCCTGCTTTATTCACCTTCTGTGGAAAGAGGGGGGGGAAAATGAGCCTCCAAAGCAGAATAGCTTTAAAAAAGTTGCTGAGCTTGCTTAGAGTGTGAAAAATGTTATCACGCATTTATTTTTAAATAATTTCTGCAGTAGCTGTCATTCCTATTTCAGGAGGCAATCTCTCCTGTTCACCATGGAGATTCTATAGTTCCACAAAAAATATGTGAATGTTTTTGATTTTATGAAACGTATGTGAAATTGATCAGATGAAAAAAACAACAGCTTCCCTTAGAATATCACAATAATAGATTAAACACTTTATTTTTGTCTCTAGAAATCCGCTTTAGAAATGTGAACAAACAGCAAACCTTTTGTGTCGCTGCATACTTTAGGTGGAAGCAGATGGAGGCCAACTCCCTCAATGGGAACTAAAGGGATTCAGCTCCTCAGAGCCGCAGTTTAGCACTTTCTGGGGTCAGGCCCCAGGCAATAAAATTCCACTGGTATTCTGGGTTCATGTATGCACATAAAGAAAAATATATTATGAATAATAGATATCTCTGACTTGTTTCTAACATTAAGCTAAAGCTTTTCAGGTATAAAATAAGAGCACATTTCAGTGCTGGCTGTTCCAATGACCTCCATAAGACTTTTAATCAAATCTTTCATATAACTGGGACTCCAGAGATGATTTGATTTCTTCTCAGGAAAGAGGGAGATAGCTCTTGTTTCAATTAATATTTCAATCTCTCAGACTCCTGCATAATAAAAAAAATTAAAAGGCCCCTGTAATTTCAAAAAATTGAGCTCAATAATTAAAATAAAGATTAAAAATACCATGGAATCCATATGTGGCAAAAGTAATATAAATATACCTCATGAGACCATAGTAACACTTTCCATATTTCCTTCTTTATTAAATCAATCACTTATCTTGTGGGCTTGTAAAACATCATTCAGTGAGAAGGATTTTTTGGCATCGTTCCATAGTGCCTATCTTTATTTCTCCCCTTCTCTTGAGCTTGTCATATTGAAACACTAGAGGTCAGTGTACTGAAGAAATCTAATCACTGCTCTGTTTTAAATTCATGAGGAATTATGGGACTTAGAGGGTTTGCATTCAAAAGTAGCACTGGAGATTCAGAGATAAGAAAGCTGGCTCAAACTGCACACAACCTCCTAGGGGGTGTCAGGCTGGGGGAATTGTTTGTTCTTAATCCAATCTTTTTTGAATATCTGGTGGATGGAGATTGAGCCAGCTAGATGAATATAAATTTTACATTATATTTCACAGACTTCTGTGTGAAACCACTGAGAGTCGACAAGCACAGAGACAGAAGAAAACTAACAGCTTTGTAATGTCATTCCCAGAGCACAGAATGCAGATTCCAATTTTTTGTCAACATCCTGAGTGAGTTAGACTCTCAGGAGTTTCCAAAAAATCGACAGGTTGTTGGCAGCAAAAGAATTGCTCATCTAAGAAAACAAAATACCATCTGAACCATGTAAAGAGGAGCTTGGCCTCCTTTGGGAAAAGTGTAACATTTAATGTATTCTCATTTAATTTACCTCTGTTGGGTTTCAGGATAAGATATTTAAATCCTGCAAAGACAAAATACAACATGTGTGGGCCATGTTCTTCCAGAATGAAGTTCAGTGGCACCTAGTGGTGTGTCTGCACAGCATTTTGGAGTCAGCATCCCATCCCAGGTCAACAGACTTGGTCTAGTAGGGCTTGTACTAGCACTTTTTTTTTTAAAGCTGTGTAGACTGCCCTTTGAAGTTATGGCTTGGGATGGATTTGAGGCTTTGAAGCCTAAGAGGCAAGTGGGCTTCAGAGCCTGAGCTCCAGACTGAGCTGCAACTTCAAAGCCCTGTCTATGCTGTAATGCTGCCTGCAGTGACTCAAGGACATGAGTACCAGCCTCTGAGCAGATTTTTAGGAAGCAAAGCACAAATCCCCAACTGGTTGTGAGTTCTATACTTTGATTTCACTAACCAAACACCAAGTGTAAACTCTTCAGGCATTATAAAAGCCTTAATATGGAATCACACTTTGACACTCTGAACTATCTCACCATCAAGATAGTCCCTGACACCCGCAATCACAGAACTATTCAGGTTACTCCCAGTCCCAAAGGACCAATCACTTACCACAGATCAATCTTACACCAACAACAACACCACTTATAATCTAATAAACTGTATAAAGATTATCTAGTAGGAAAAAGGAAACAGGAGTTATTTACAATGTTAAAGCAATTAAACACACACACACACACAAAAATGAACAACAATCTTAAATTGTAAAGGTAATAGAAGCTTCCATAATAAGCAAACTCTATAAGTCCTTTAGAGCTAACCCAGGCTAAGCAGTTGGGAATCTCTTGATCATGCCTAGAAAACCCTTGCCCCCAGAGTCAAGCAATATAGAGATACCTTTTTCCTTTTGTTTAGGTTTTTATCCCCCTCTTGACATGCTCTGAACTGCCAACCCAGCTGATGGGAGGAACGCACTTGCATGCCTCATCTTCATGTGGGGCTATAAAAGAACAACAAAGTATTTTGTCCTCTTTAACATCCCACAATATTCCATTTGGTGTCGATGGCCCTTTCCTGTTGGGAAGGCTGTACCACCTGTTGAAGATCAGCCCTTCACACTAATGTCTCTCTCTTTTCAGGTGATTTACAGTGTCACAGAGCTCACACTACAAACATTCAAATATTATCTTGCAATATAGGATACAGATGTTATAAGTGCAATTAATGCATGCAGCAATTCATAAGCATTCAATGAAGTCTAAACACTAAACACATTGTTATAATTCTGATTCCATCTATGTATTTGTCAGCGTTCAGTTGAAACATGGGGACTTTGGCATGATCTGGCACCTGATCTGCCAGCACCACATATACAGGTATTTTTAGAGAGCCAGACCAAGCCCCACTAGCCTGAGTCTGTCAACCAGGCTGAAGTCTTGCTCCCAGTGCTCTGTGAGCAACCTCAGTGTCACTGAGTGGCTAGAACCAGGGTCTTAAAGTGAAGAGTTCTGGGATTCTTTCCTAACACGCTCACTAACTTGTGTCATGACTTTGGGAAAGTCACTGAATCTGTCTGTGCTTCAGTTTCTATCTCTGTAAAATGACAATAATACTTGTCCTCCACATGGACATTATGCAAAAAATGTTCTCAAGTCCTTGGATGAAAGGAATTACATACATGCAAAATATTATGTATTATCTTACATTTGCTAGTGCTGTTCTTACAGCAAGCGCCTCAAACACTTCACATTTACAGAAATTACTTCACCTCTGAATTCACCAGGTGGGCAACAATGCCCAGCAACTCTATACAATACGAGAGGACAGAAGGTGAAGCAGAATAACATATGAATTAGAAACTCCACCAGAAATATCAGCATTGCTGGAAAGATGCAATTACCCAAACTAAAATTTGACCAGGACACTGAATGAATCATAGAGTATCAGGGTTGGAAGACACCTGAAGAGGTCATCTAGTCCAACCCCTGGTCAAAGCAGGACCAATCCCCCAACTAAATCCCCAAATGGTCCCCTCAAGGACTGAATTCACAACCCTGGGTTTAGCAGGCCAATGCTCAAACCACTGACCTATCCCTCTCTGCCCCCCCCTGCTTTTGGGGGGTGGGGGTAGGGAAGAGGAAGGCCAACAGGATCTCTAATATCCAAAAGGGTCAGGACTGCAGTTTCACATCTCATCTGAAAAGCGGCTCCTCCAGCATAATAGCAGGATGCCACATGATACACTCAGGGGCATTGATTCAGCACACTGAAGACAACAAATGCCCTCCAGACCCCTGGGATTTCCTTCTGGATGCCCCACCATGTACTAACCGTGCTCAGCTTTGTTTCGCTTGTGAGAGCTGATGAAATCACAGCTTGAGGCATATCTCTTGGGTGGTTGTTTTTGGGCTGGGTTTTTGTTTGCGGGGCTTGCGGGGCTTGGTTATTCTTTTGCTTTGCTTTATTTCTCCTTCTATAACCATCTGCCTCTTTCCCATCCCCCTCCTGTCTTTTTCAGAATTGGTTTTAGGTCAAATTACCTTTTTGTTCTCCTTCCCTTCTCCCTACTAAATTCCACACTCCATCCAGCCTTCTATTCTCATTCCCCTTCTTGACTATTACTGCTTTATCAACCTTTCACCTCCAGCTCCCACACACTCCTCTTCCAATTGCAAGCAGCCAGCCAGTGGCCAGGAGGCAATGCAGATAGCTTCCTACCCATGAGTTGGTGCAGCAGGAACCAGGTACCCTGAACCCACAATTTTGACAGGAAGTCACTGTCAGAACCTTTAAACCCTAGAGACCAGGTTAAAGGGGAGACCAGGCTAAATTTTCTATATGTTTTGTTGTAATATGATGGAAGTGAGGTTTGAGAGACAGGGCAGTAAGCTGTTTTTCCCCTGGAAGTCCATTAAAGATTGAGGAGAAGGGGTGATATATCTTTTCCAACCCGCCACCCAGTACTTTTGCAAGTGGATTACATTTCATCATCAATTAGAATACACAGAACAGCTCAAATTCCATCTAAAATAATAAAAGGCATCATTGGTCTTCCACACTATATGGTCCAGATCCTGGTATAAAGTAGCACAGCTTCATTAACTTTAATGCAACTACAGTGACCTACATCAGTCAGCTGAGGGTCTGGCCCTACATGTTCTTTAGTCCCTCCCAATCACATTTTATTTACAGCAATCATCTTACTATTTTGAACCATGCACATAGTAATTATGAACCAGTTCTGAAACAACAAGGGACAAACAAACAAGACCTAGCAAGAAATTTTCATGACAGCCAGTGGTAGTATTGTGAGATTGTCATGTGATAAAACCCGCCAAGAAACAAATTCTGGGTAAGACAGTAAAATGAGATAACCAAGGAAAGAGAAGCTTCACAGTGGACATCATTTCCGGTCTCCATGCATAGTATATGATGTGTAGAAAATAAATACAGGGAATGTCTGACTTAATTACTTTGTATTGAACATTTAATTGTAGTTAGCAAAGGTTACGGACTAGTAGGACAACTGTTTTCATTACTACTAATTAATCCACATGGTATATTTCTTTACATGCTGTTCATGTGTACAAACCAAGATTTAATTACTTCCTTAAATGGCAAAAAATATATAATAATAAATAATAATATTAATTATTAACAACTCACTCCCCTTCATTATTTTCCTGGTTTATTTAGTATGTCAAGTTGATGGTTCTTAATCACATCTTCAAGGTTCTTCACAATTTCATCACACCTACAGCTCTTCTCTCATTTCTTCCTTTGGAGCATGGACTGAGGCCTTATCTACACTATGAGGGTAACTCGACCTAAGTTACCCCACTCCAGCTATGTGAATAATATAGATGGAGTCGACATACCTTAGTTCAACTTACTGCGGTGTCCACACTGCGCTGTGTCAACGGGAGATGCTCTCCTGCTGACTTCCCTTACTCTTTTCATTCTGGTGGAGTACTGGAGTTGATGGGAGAGTGATCTGCAGTCGATTTAGTGGGTCTTCACTAGACCCGCTAAATCAACCCCCGGTGCATCGATCACAACAGCATCGATCCCCCAGTAAAATGTAGACAAGCCCTATGTCTCACTCTCTGTGGCCCCCATCCAGCACATTACCTAAGTGCATGCCTCATTTTAAGCATGTGAAGAATCCCATTGACTTGAATGGAACTTTGTAATGTGTTCAAAAATAAAAATTGAGTGGGAATTCTATTGGAGGAGAAGTTATTTGTATTTGTATGTGTAGAGGCTGGTAGGGGCAGTGTGCTGGGAGAGAAGCTGAGCCCTGTTTAGGGTGCAGGGCTTCTCTGATTAGGGGTGCTATAAAGGTAGCCAGCCAGCCAGTCAGGCAGCGGCACAGACAACTGCGGTGGCACAGGAGTCAGCTAACAGAGCTGTAAACAGGGGAGTTTGCAAGCCGAGTATGGGGGAAGACTAAGAGAGGCAGGCAGAGGAAAAGATGGGCTAGTGAAGGAGAAATAGAGCTCAGGAACAGGTTTGCAGAGTTTGAAAATGAAGAAGGGGCACAGCAGGTGGTCGCTAAAGGTGAGAGGGCAAGGAAGAAGAGAAGAGCAGCTAGTTCTAAAGGAAGAAGAGAAGAGTCAATGGAGATAACACCAAATATGAGACCCAGGAGGATACAGGATGGGTTGCAGAGGATTTCAAGGGAGAATAGGAATAGAGAGGACTTGCAGCCAGAGGGAACAGGGGATAGACCGGAGAATCGCATCATCACCAGAAAAAGGCAGGTCTACATGATTGGGGACTCCTTACTGAGAAGAATAGACAGGCCTGTAACCAGAGCTGATCCAGAGAACAGAAGGATGTGCTGTCTGCTGGGTGCTAAGATACGGGATGTGGACCTGAGGCTGAAGAAGATCCTAATGGGAGTGGGAAAGAATCCACTGATTGTTCTTCATGTGGGAACAAATGATACGGCTAGATTCTCACTGGAACATATCAAGGGAGACTATGCCAGGCTGGGGAAGATGCTTAGGGAAATCAAGGCTCAGGTGATCTTCAGTGGGATTCTGTCTGTTCCTAGAGAAGGGCAACAAAGGTGTGACAAGACTATGACGATCAATAGATGGCTCAGGCAGGGGTGCTATAAGGAGGGCTTAGGGATGTATGGCCACTGGGAAGCATTCACAGGCAGAGGACTGTTCTCTCAGGATAGACTTCACCTGAGTAGGAGGGAAATAGACTCGTAGGCTGGAGGCTGGCACAACTGATTAAGAAAGCTTTAAACTAGGAATTTGGGGGAGATGGTTGGGAGATGTCCAGGTAATCTTCACACCAGTTTTTAACATTGAGAGGGAAGAAAATGGAGTAAGAAAGGATACGGCCATGGGTAGGAGAATGGACATAAGGAGGAAGGATAGTGTAGATACCAGTCTAATAGGTGATACTGGTGGTAGAATGTCTGTGCCTAATTGGGTAAAGAATGTGAGCAAAGCCAAACAGCAAGAATTAAGATGGTTGTACACCAGTGCGAGGAGCCTAGGTAACAAAATGGAGGAACTAGAGTTACTGGTGCAGGAAGTGAAACCAGATATTATAGGGATAACAGAAACATGGTGGAACAGTAGTCATGACTGGAGTACAGGGTATTGAAGGGGAAATAAAGGCAAAGGTGGTAGAGTAGCATTGCATATCAATGATGAGGTGGACTGTAAAGAAATAATAACCGATGGAATGGATAAGACAGAGTCTGTCTGGGCAAAAATGACATTGGGGAAGAAAGCTACTAGAGTCTCCCCTGGGATAGTGCTTGGGATGTGCTATAGACCACCGGGATTGGATATGGATAGAAACCTCTTTAATGTTTTTAATGAGGCTGATAAAGGAGGTGCTGTTGTCATCTTGAACAGGTCTGACTACCAAAAGGAGGATGCCAGACAACTCTCCAATACCAAATTCTACAGGCCACTTCCCTCAGATCCCACTGAGGAATACACTAAGAAACTGCACCATCTACTCAGGACACTCCCTACACTAACACAGGAACAAATCAACATACCCTTAGACCCCCGACCGGGGTTATTCTATCTACTACCCAAGATCCACAAACCCGAAAATCCTGGACGCCCCATCATCTCGGACATTGGCACTCTCACTGAAGGACTGTCTGGATATGTGGACTCTCTAGTCACATCCTATGCCACCAGCACTCTCAGCTATCTCCGTGACACCACTGATTTCCTGAGAAAACTACAATGCATTGGTGACCTTCCAGAAAACACCATCCTAGCCACCATGGATGTAGAGGCTCTCTACACAAACATCCCACACACAGATGGAATACAGGCTGTCAGGAACAGTATCCCTGATGATGCCACAGCACAACTGGTTGCTGAGCTCTGTGACTTTATCCTCACACATAATTATTTCAAATTTGGTGACAATATATACCTCCAGACCAGTGGCACAGCTATGGGCACCCACATGGCCCCACAATATGCCAGCATTTTTATGGTTGACCTAGACTCCTAAACTCTTGTCCGCTGACATCCCTTCTCTACCTACGCTACATTGATGACATCTTCATCATCTGGACCCATGGGAAGGAAACACTGGAAAAATTCCACCATGATTTCAACAGCTTCCACCCCACCATCAACCTCATCCTGGACCACTTGCTTGACACCACGGTGCAGATAAATGACGGTGACATTAACACCACCCTATTCCGAAAACCCACTGACTGCTATGCCTACCTTCATGCCTCCAGTTTCCATCCTGGACACACCACATGATCCATTGTCTACAGCCAAGCACTGAGGTACAACCGCATCTGCTCCAACCCCTCAGACAGAGACCAACACCTACAAAATCTTCACCAAGCATTCTCAAAACTACAATACCCAGACAAGGAAATAAGGAAACCGATCCAGACGTGTACCCAGAAGCCTCCTGCTGCAAGACAAGCCCAAGAAAGAAACCAACAGAACTCCACTGGCCATCACCTATAGTCCTCAGCGAAAACCTCTCCAACGCATCATCAGAGATCTACAACCCATCCTAGACAATGATTCCTCGCTTTCACAGGCCTTGGGAGGCAGGCCAGTCCTTGCTCACAGACAACCCGCCAACCTTAAGCATATTCTCACCAGCAACCACACACCGTACCATAGTAACTAATTCAGTAACAATCCATGCAACAAACCTCGATGCCAACTCTGCCCACATATCTACACCAGCAACACCATCACAGGACCTAACCAGATCAGCCACACCATCACCGGTTCATTCACCTGCACGTCCACCAATGTAATATACGCCATCATGTGCCAACAATGCCCCTCTGTTATGTACATCGGCCAAACTGGACAGTCCCTACGTAAAAGGATAAATGGACACAAATCAGATATTAGGAATGGCAATATACAAAAACCTGTAGGAGAACACTTCAATCTCCCTGGACACACAATAGCAGATTTAAAGGTAGCCATCCTGCAGCAAAAAAATGTCAGGACCAGACTTCAAAGAGATACTGCTGAGCTTCAGTTCATCTGCAAATTTGACACCATCAGCTCAGGATTAAGCAAAGACTGTGAATGGCTAGCCAACTACAAAAGCAGTTTCTCCTCCCTTGGTGTTCACATCTCAACTGCTAAAAAAGGGCCTCATCCTCTCTGATTGAACTAACGTCATTATCTCTAGCCTGATTCTTGCTTGCATATTTATACCTACCTCTGGAAATTTCCACTACATGCATCTGACGAAGTGAAAGCTCATGCGCCAATATGTTTGTTAGTCTATAAGGTGCCGCAGAACTCTTTGCCGGCTTTAATGAGGTAAATACTAATGAGAATTGTGTGATCATGGGAGACTTTACCTTCCCAGATATAGACTGGAGGACAAGTGCTAGTAATAATAATAGGGCTCAGATTTTCCTCGATGCGATAGCTGATAGATTTCTTCACCAAGTAGTTGCTGAACCAACAAGAGGGGATGCCATTTTAGATTTGGTTTTGGTGAGTAGTGAGGACCTCATAGAAGAAAAGGTTGTAGGGGACAACCTTGATTCAAGCGATCATGAGCTAATTCAGTTCAAAATAAATGGAAGTATAAACAAAAATAGATCTGTAATTAGGGTTTTTGATTTCAAAAGGGCTAACTTTAAAAAAATAAGGAAATTACTTAGGGAAGTGGATTGGACTGAAGAACTAGTGGATCTAAAGGCAGAGGAGGCCCGGAATTACTTCAAGTCAAAGTTGCAGAAACTATCAGAAGCCTGCATCCCAAGAAAGGGGAACAAATTCATAGGCGGGAATTGTAGACCAAGCTGGATGAGCAAGCATCTCAGAGAGATGATTAAGAAAAAGCAGAAAGCCTACAAGGAGTGGAAGATGGGAGTGATCACCAAAGAAAGTTTCCTTATTGAGGTCAGAATATGTAGGGGTAAAGAGAGAAAGGCCAAAAGCCATGTAGAGTTGAACCTTGCAAAGAGAATTAAAACCAATAGTAAAAGGTTCTATAGCCATACAAATAAGAAGAAAACAAAGAAAGAAGAAGTGGGACCGCTAAACACTGAGGATGGAATGGAGGTTACGGATAATCTAGGCATGGCCCAATATCTAAACAAACTTTGCCTCAGTTTTTAATGAGGAGCTTAGGGATAATGATAGGATAACAAATGGGAATGAGGATATGGAGGTAGATATTACCATATCCGAGGTAGAAGCCAAACTCGAACAGCTTAATGGAACTGAATCAGGGGGCCCAGATAATCTTCATCCAAGAATAATAAAGGAACTGCCACATGAAATTGCAAGCCCATTAGCAAGAATTTTTAATGAATCTGTAAACTCAGGGGTTGTACCGTATGGCTAGAGAATTGCTAACATAGTTCCCATTTTTAAGAAAGGAAAAAAAAAGTGATCCAGGTAACTACAGGCCTGTTAGTTTGACATCTGTAGTATGAATGGCCTTGGAAAAAATTTGATGGAGAAAGTAGTTAAGGACATTGAGGTCAATGGTAATTGGGACAAAATACAACATGATTTTACAAAAGGCAGATCATGCCAAACCAACCTGATTTCCTTCTTTGAGAAGGTAACAGATTTCTTAGACAAAGGAAACGCAGTGGATCTAATTTACCTCGATTTCAGTAAGGCATTTGATATGGTTCCACATGGGGAATTATTAGCTAAATTGGAAAAGATGGGGATCAATATGAAAATTGAAAGATAGATAAGGAACTGGTTAAGGGGAAGACAACAACAGGTCATACTGAAAGGTGAACTATCAGGCTGGAGGGAGGTTACTAGTGGAGTTCCTCAGGGATCGGTTTTGGGACCAATCTTATTTAATCTTTTTATTACTGACCTTGGCACAAAAAGTGGGAAGAGGAATTATTTAAGCTCAGTACCAATGTGGACACAAGAAAAGACGGTTACTCACCGTTGTAACTGTTGTTCTTCGAGATGTGTTGCTCCTATCCATTCCAGTTAGGTGTGCACGCCGTGCGTGCACGGCTCTTCGGAACATTTTTACCCTAGCAACTCCGGCGGGCCGGCTGGGCACCCCCTGGAGTGGCGCCGCTATAGCGCTGGATATATACCCCAGCCGGCCCGTCCGCTCCTCAGTTCCTTCTTGCCGGCTACTCCGACAGTGGGGAAGGAGGGCGGGTCTGGAATGGATAGGAGCAACACATCTTGAAGAACAACAGTTACAACGGTGAGTAACCGTCTTTTCTTCTTCGAGTGATTGCTCCTATGCATTCCAGTTAGGTGATTCCCAAGCCTTACCTAGGCGGTGGGGTCGGAGTGAGACGTGGCAGAGTGTAAGATTGCAGAGCCGAAGGCTGCATCATCTCTGGATTGTTGCACCAACGCGTAGTGGGAAGCAAAGGTGTGGACAGAAGACCAGGTGGCCGCTCTACAGATGTCCTGGATTGGTTCATGGGCCAGAAAGGCGGCAGACGAGGCTTGCGCTCTCGTAGAGTGAGCGGTGAGGCGGCGTGCTGGCACGCGAGCAAGCTCATAGCATGTCCGGATACATGCAGTCACCCAGGAGGAAATCCTTTGGGAGGAGACCGGCTCGCCCTTCATGCGATCAGCAACCGCTACGAACAGCTGGGGCGAACGCCGGAAGGGCTTCGTCCGCTCTATATAAAAAGCGAGGGCCCTGCGGACGTCCAGGGTGTGAAGCTGTTGCTCACGAGGTGAGGCGTGCGGCTTCGGGAAGAAGACCGGAAGGGAAATGTCCTGGTTGAGGTGGAAGGCCGACACCACCTTAGGGAGGAAGGCCGGGTGTGGTCGAAGCTGCACCTTGTCTCCGTGGAAGACGGTATACGGTGGACCAACCGTTAGGGCACGGAGCTCGGAAACTTGTCTTGCTGCTGTTATAGCGACGAGAAAAGCCGTTTTCCACGAGAGATAGAGCGGGGATCATGTGGCCAGGGGCTCGAAGGGCGCTCCCATAAGCTTGGCCAGAACGAGGTTTAAATCCCAGGACGGGGTAGGACGTCGTATCGGCGGGTACAAGCGGTCCAGGCCCTTAAGGAAGCGGGAAACCATATGGTTGGAAAAGATGGACCGACCTCCTATGGATGGACGAAAGGCAGACACGGCTGCCAGGTGTACCTTCAAGGAGGAGACCGCGAGTCCTTGTTCCTTAAGGGACCAGAGGTAGTCCAGGATCGTAGGAATAGGGACCAGGAAGGGATTAAGGCCTCTGTGATCGCACCAGAGC
This sequence comes from Mauremys mutica, assembly GCF_020497125.1. NCBI lineage: Eukaryota > Metazoa > Chordata > Testudines > Geoemydidae > Mauremys > Mauremys mutica. The sequence continues at coordinate 178,860,412 of NC_059074.1, read as the reverse complement.
GCGAAACGCTTCCATTTCGCGAGGTAGGTTGAGCGAGTGGAAGGCTTCCTGCTTTCCATCAGGACTTGCTGCACCGCCGCCAAACAGTCCCGCTCCGTGTGGGTCAACCACGCAGGTACCAAGCTGTAAGATGGAGGGACTGTAGGTCCGGGTGGCGGAGTCTGCCGAAGTCCTGCATGATGAGGTCCGGCCATAACGGAAGGGGAATGGGATCCCGAACGGAGAGCTCGAGCAGCAGAGTATACCAGTGCTGCCGTGGCCAGGCCGGAGCGACGAGAATGAGGCGGGCCCTGTCCCTCCGAAGCTTGAGTAGCACCCGGTGTATGAGTGGGAACGGAGGGAAGGCGTAGAGGAGGTGATCCGTCCAGGAGCAGAGGAATGCGTCCGACAGGGAGCCTCGGGAACGACCCTGGTAAGAACAAAACCGGTGGCACTTCCTGTTCTCCTTGGAGGCAAACAGGTCTATCTGGGGAAACCCCCACCTTCAGAAAATTGTGAGCGCCACATCCGGACGAAGGGACCACTCGTGGGCGAGGAACGACCTGCTGAGATGGTCGGCCAGTGTGTTCTGCACTCCTGGAAGAAAGGATGCTGCCAGGTGAATCGAGTGGGTTACACAGAAGTCCCACAGGAGCATCGCTTCCGTGCAAAGCAGGGAGGAGCGGGCTCTGCCCTGCTTGTTGACATAGAACATCGCCGTCGTGTTGTCTGTGAACACCGCCACACAGTGCCCTTGCAGATGGACGCGGAAGATGTGACACGCCAAGCGGATCGCTCGCAGCTCCCTGACGTTGATATGGAGGGAGAGCTCTCGGGGCGACCAGAGACCCTGGGTGTGTAGGTCGCCAAGGTGAGCCCCATCCCAACGCCGAGGCATCCGTGGTCAGGGTGACGGATGGGCGAGGAGGGCGGAATGGGACTCCTGCACACACGACCTCTGGGTCCAGCCACCAGCTGAGCGAACCGAGGATTGGCTTCATGACCATGACTACCATGTCCAGAGGGTCGCGGTGCGGATGGTACACCGACGCCAGCCAAGTTTGAAATGGGCAAAGGCGCAGCCTCGCGTACGTGGTCACGAACGTGCAGGACGCCATGTGGCCCAGGAGGCGTAGGCAGGACTGAACCGTTGTCGTGGGAAAAGCGTGCAGGTCCCGGATGATGGAGACCATTGTCTGGTGCCGAGGTCGAGGGAGGCAGGCCCTGGCCAAACTGGAGTCCAGGACCGCTCCGATGAACTCCACCCTTTGTGATGGAGTTAAAGTAGACTTCTCGGCGTTTATGAGAAGGCCCAGGTACCGAAACAGGGCTAGGATCTCGGCCATTTGACCTGCCACTAGCTGTTGGGATGGCCCGCGAACCAGCCAGTCGTCGAGATACGGGTAGACGTGCATGCGACGACGGCGGAGGGCGGCGGCAACCACTGCCATGCACTTGGTGAAGACCCTCGGCGCGGTGGAAAGGCCGAAGGGTAGTACCGTAAACTGGTAGTGCGCCTCGTTGACTACGAACTGCAGGTAGCGTCGATGGGGAGGATAAATCGCGACATGGAAGTACGCGTCCTTCATATCGAGGGCGGCAAACCAGTCTCCCGGATCCAGGGAGGGAATGATGGTCCCCAGGGTGACCATGCGAAACTTAAGCTTGAGCAGGTACCTGTTGAGCTCCCGGAGGTCTAGTATAGGTCGGAGACCTCCTTTCGCCTTGGGGATGAGAAAATATCGGGAATAAAATCCCCTGCCTCGCATGTCGTTCGGCACCTCCTCTATGGCACCCAAGCTCAACAGAGCCTCGACCTCTTGTAAGAGGAATTGCTCGTGAGAGGGGTCCCTGAAGAGGGACGGGGAAGGTGGGTGGGAGGGAGGGGGCGAAACAAACTGAAGGCGGTAACCATACTGGACCGTACGAAGTACCCAGTTGTCCATTGTTATTTGGGACCACGCCGGGAGGAAGTGGGAAAGGCGGTTGCAAAATAACGGGGAAGGATCCGGTAAAGAGTCTGATGGGCCGTCCTCGGGTATCCCATCAAAATGTCTGCTTAGGCCCTTGAGGGGCCTTGGAGGGCGCCTGGGCCTGGTTACGCCTGTTGCCCGACGGTCTACGGCAGTTTAGGCTGCCTCTGTGACTATTATAAGGCCTTGACCTGGCCTGAGTAAATGGTCGGTATGGCTGTTGCCGGAACGACCTCCGCTGGGTAGCCGGTGTGTGCATACCCAGGGTGCGGATGGCGATTCGACCATCTTTGAGGGTCTGATTCCTTGAGTCCGTTTTCTCAGAAAAGAGACCCTGAGTGTCAAAGGGGAGGTCTTGCAGGGTGTACTGCACCTCGGGCGGCAAGGTGGAGGACTGCAACCAGGAGATGCGTCTCATGGTCACTCCCGAGGCCAGAGTTCTGGCTCCTGAGTCCACCGAGTCCAGAGCGGCCTGGATGGAGGACCGGGAGGCTTTCTTGCCCTCTTCAAGGAGGGCCGAGAACTCCTGTCAGGAGGCTGTTGGGACCAGCTCCGAGAACTTGGACAGGGACACCAAAATGTCATAGGTATAGCGCCCAAGGAGCGCCAGCTGGTTGGCAATCCGGAGCTGGAGACCACCTGCCGAATAGACCTTCCGGCCCAACAGATCCATGCGCCGTGCGTCTTTAGATTTTGGCGCTGGAGCGGGTTGCCCATGTCTCTCCTGGTCATTTATGGACTGCACCACGAGGGAGTCCGGAATCGGGTGCATATATAGGTACTCGTAGCCGCTGGGAGGAACCGAGTACTTGCGTTCCACTCCGCGAGCGGTGGGAGGGACGGACGCCGGTGACTGCCAGATGGTAGTGGCATTCTTTTGTATGGTGTGGATAAAGGGTAGGGCCACCCGCAGCAGGGCCTCAGCTCCAAGCACCCTGGTCACCGGGTCATCATCCTCAGCGACCTCTGCCACGGGGAGGTCAATAGCCTGTGCCACCTGGCGAAGAAGGTCCTGGTAGGCCCGCAAGTCAATCGGAGGGGGGTCCACTGTAGATGCCCCCGCCACCGCCTCGTCCGGCGAGGAAGACGAGGACAGACCCTGGACCACGGCCTCTGGAGGTGGTTCTTCCAGGGGGTGGGAAGCCGCCTCGGCCACAGGATGCTCTGCCGCTACAGGTGGCGGTGGGGCCTCACCCTGTGATGATGGAGGAGGCCTGCTGAGCGTTGCTTCCGGCACCCTGCATTCGGAGCCCCTGGGGCACAGGGGGGGGGGAGAAGCCCTTGAGCCTCATGGTAGGCCCAGGGGGTCCAAAAGCCCCACTGCTGCGGACCGTGGTCTTGCCCTTGGTGGTCGGCCCGGAGATCGCCACTGCTGTCCGCCTGAGAGGCGATCGAGGGTTGGCGAGAAGGCCATGGGGGGGCAGAGGCGCTCAAGGACTGCGCCGTCGATGCCGCCGGTCTGTCCCTGGATGGTGCCGGGGATCGGTGCCGGTCGTCGCGGTGCTAGGAGCGAGAGCGGGACCAGCGACTGTGCCGGTGCCGGGAGGTCGACCGCGATCTCGACCGATGACGGTGAGAGCGGCTTCGCGAGTCGCGGTGCCGGGAACAGTACCGGGAACCGGACCTCCTTCGGTACCGACGGTCTGGTGACCGGGACCGGGAACGTCTCTGGGAGTGCGACCGGTACCGCGATGCGGAGCGGTACCGGGACTGCGACCGGCGCCGAGACGGGGAGCGGTACCGAGATGGTGATCAGTGCCGGGATCTGGACCAGCGCGACGGCGACCGTCTCCGGGATCGGGACCGGGACCTGGAACGCCATCTATCCCGTCTGTCAGGGGAAGGTGGCCTTATCATAGCTGGCTTTCCCACTGACTGTACAGCCTGCACCGGCGGTGCCGGGGGCCGGAGGCTCGGTGCCTCTGTGAGCTCGATGAGCTCTCTCGCTGTCGAGAAAGTCTCGGGCGTCGACGGGAGAGGCAGCTCGACCGCGGTTGGCACCGGGGAGCAGGGCGGTACCGGACTCAACGGCCCTTGCGGCGCCGGAGTCGACGGAACCGTGCACAGTCTGTGCACCACCACAGTCAGTGCCGGAGGTGCCGGCGGTGGCTGGGTGAGCGGTCCCGACGCAGGTGCCTTGGTAGGCTTCTGCTGCAGCCTTCGTTTCCCCGATGGCGAGAGGGAACGGTGCCGAGGCCTCGGTGCCGGCTGCTTCTTTTTAAGAGTCTCGGTGCCGGACCGGTCGGGAACCGCTGGTGCGCTCCGTGCCGAAGTCGACTGCGGAGCTGATGGTGTCGGCACCGCAGGGGTAAGCGCCAACTCCATTAGGAGCTGCTTCAATCTAATGTCCCGCTCCTTTTTCGTTCTAGGCTTGAACGATCTGCAAATTGGGCACTTATCTGCGCGATGGGCCTCTCCTAAACAACGCAGGCAGGAGTCATGAGGGTCCCCAATCGGCATGTGCCGCTGGCAAGCCGCACAGGGCTTAAATCCCGGTGTCTTGGGCATAAGCCCGCACCGGTCGGGAGAAGAGGGGCTAAGCCCCCCTAAATCCCCTTAATCTACCTAATTACTAACTTTACTAACTATTTTAACTGACTATATACACTAAATACACAACGAGAAACAGCGAGAAGCTAGGGATGTGGAGGTCAAAGGAGCACTCCACTGTTCCAACGGCCGTCATGGGCGGGAAGAAGGAACTGAGGAGCGGACGGGTCGGCTGGGGTATATATCCAGCGCTATAGCGGCGCCACTCCAGGGGGTGCCCATCCGGCCCGCCGGATAAAAATGTTCCGAAATGGGTAAAATGTTCCGAAATGGGTAAAAATGTTCCGAAGAGCCGTGGGAACCATGGCCCAGAGCACTGTTGTAACGGTTTGTAACCGTTAAAGTTAAGCAAAGTTAAGCAGTCTCTGAGCCCCAGGTAAGGGTAAGCATCAGCACAGTCTAGGTGCTCAGATAAGGCTGGACGGTAGATACCTCAGGCTTCCTGGCCCAAGATGGGGGCGCTACCACCCCAAGGGTGGGATGGCAGGGGGTAGGGGAATGCGGGCCCGCCCGACTCCATGGCATCCCAGCTCAGGGCCCTAACAGTTGTGGAGTGGTCCACCACTGGGTCAGCGGGGATCCTTCTGCAACTTGCTGACCTTGTATCAGGCCAACACTCAACCAGATTGTCATCTAGTTTCCCTGGGCTACTTCTGATATCTCCAGGGTTTGGTACCTCTATGTTGTTGTTGTCGTCGTCGTCCTTTGTCTCCACGGGGTAGCCCCAACGGCTCCTTGGCATCTCAGTCAGCCAGTGGTCCTCGGAGCTCTGGACAGTCCTCAGGCAGCAGCCCCAGCAGTTCCTCTGCAGGTTCCAGCAGCAAGCAAGATGTGTCTGTCTCCAGTTGCGGTTCCACCCTAACCGACCTGCGGGGGCCACCTTTTGTACTTCCACTTCCTGTACCACCCTTCTGCTTCCAGTGGGGTGGATGTGGCTCTTCTGGTTCTGCCCACCACGGGGTTTACTGTGGTCCCTCCCTGTCAGTGTCTGAGGGAGGCCTCACCTCTTCACTACATTGTATTTAATGGTATGCTGGAGTCATATCCACATTTTAGAAACATATAGAGTTGCAATCCATAGCTCTATTCACACTTCCACAAAGCACTCTTTATTCTAGCACCCCAAGTGGATACTCAATTTGGTAGAGTACTAGTCACTGTTCATTTAGGACTCTTTGAATACATCAAAACTTCCAGCTGTCTGTATGATTCCCAGCTTGAGGAGACATACTCGCTCTACAACTCATCAAGCGAGCATGTTAAAAATAGATTGTAGCACAGCAGTGCAAGCAGTGGGACAGGTTAGCTGCCCCAAATCTTACATTGTTATGTACTCGGGGAGGCTAATCCCCCCCTGCAGCTCACACTGCTACAGCTACACCCTATTTTAGCATGCTAGCTTGATGAAAGCTAGTGTATGTCTCCCCAAGATGGAAATCACTCTCCCAGCTGGATGTGTAGACATACTCCAACTTCCTCGGATGAGAATACTGCTTACTAAGTTATCCTTTGAGTAGGAATGTATAGAGTCCACCTGAAGAAAAAGTTAAAGTTACTCACCTGTAATGGCAGCAAAGAATCCTGTGGCACCTTATAGACTTGCATCCGACGAAGTGGGTATTCACCCACGAAAGCTCATGCTGCAAAACGTCTGTTAGTCTATAAGGTGCCACAGGATTCTTTGCTGCTTTTACAGATCCAGACTAACACGGCTACCCCTCTGATACTTGTCACCTGTAATGGCAGTTCTTTGAGATGGACTCTGCACATTCACACTCTCCACGTGCTTTTGTCTCTTCCTCAGAGTCCTAATTATAATCTTGGAGCTGAGGAGATGATGGAAGAAATTGAGGGGTCTGGAATGTCACATTCCCTTTCATAGCCTCACCCTCAGAATCTTCAAGAACAGCAAGGGGAGCAATAGGGGGTGGAACGAGAGCGCTCCAATAGGTGCTCCTAGGATACATTCCACCATCAGAGCCACACAGTGGGCACTTCTCCATGAATGTGAATCTGCAGAGTCCATGTGGAAGAACTCCAATGAGAGGTGAGTAGTCTTCACTTTTTAATTGATTTAGAAGTTCACCCAGGCTATGCTGGTGACTTTAAAGAGGGCAAATGACCAAATTCACTGCTGGTGTATATTGGCAATTCTCCATTGAAGTCAATGGAACTCTGCTAAGTTATGCAAGCAGAGAATTTGGCCCAGAGACTCAAGGGATTGACAGTCTCAAAAGAGAAACTAGAAAATGTGTTTATTACTTATTAAAACTTATGGTTATATTTTGATTGTATTCTTCCTTCCAATATTTCCATGCCTAGCTTGTCTTCTTAGGCCCTAGTCCTGCAGCCAGATCCACCCACATAGAGTTATTTGCAGGATTGTTGACTGAGATTGTGAGTTCTTTGGAGGAGGGACCTTGTATTCATCCAGCATCAAGGACAACAGGGGCTTGATCCTGATGGGGGAGGCTGATAAAGCAACAGAAATAATTATAGTAAGTGTATGTTTCAATCAGTTTGAAAGTTGAGTAAAGTGTGAGCAGATCTTCTAGGCCCCAGTTCAGCAGGACACTGAAATACATACTTAACTTTAAGCATATGCTTTGACTTCAATGGGAATTAAGCTCATATTGAGCTGAATTATGGCCATAATCACTAAGAAGATCCTTGACTTTTATTTATCTTGTGGTAGCATCTAGGAGCTGCAGTCATTAATCAGGACTCCAGTGTGCTAGGCCCTGTACAGTTAGTTTAGTTTTAAGATGGTATAGTTCTTAAAATTTGCCTTTGTACTCTGAGCATTCTGCATAATTTACTACAACTGGCACTCCTCAATATCTTAAAAGTCTTTCATAAGAACAGCCATACTGGGTCAGACCAAAGGTCCATCTAGCCCAGTATCCTGTCTTCTGACAGTGGCCAATGCCAGGTGCCCCAGAGGGAATGAACAGAACAGGTAATGATCAAGTGATCCATCCCCTGTCGCCCATTCCCAGCTTCTGGCAACAAGAGGCTAGGAACACCATCCCTGCCCATCTTGGCTAATAGCCATTGATGGACCTATCCTCCATGAATTTATCTAGTTCTTTTTTTAACTCTGTTATAGGCTTGGCCTTCACAAAATAGTCTTGGCCTTTCAAAGCAACAGTATTGTAAAAATAAAGATATATTCTGTATCAGCTCTGTACAGTGCTGTGGGCTTAGTATTGTATCATTTCTTTGTAGTTTCTCTAATATAGTTGGCACAGACTTTTTTTTTTTAATGTAAAAAGCTGTATCAGAATTTTAATCTTTGAGGATTTACCACCTGAGGTTGCTTGCATGAGAGCTGTGACAGTGAGAACATTTACATAAAAGCTTAAAATAACTAATACAATGAAAATGTCAAGAAGTTGGGCCTGTATGCTACAGCTCTAATTGGACGAAAGAGGAATTGTGATGGGGACGCACTCTTGCATGAGTGATCCTTCCTCATGTGCCTTCAACTTGACCTTCTTTAATAATGAACACTTCATCTAGGTTTCTCTTGGTTGCAGGGGCTTACTTGTTAGCAGCCCCACAACTTAGTTACCACCACTTTTATCGCTGTTCCTCGTAGCTTCCCTTTGCGGTACCTCAGCAATAAGGGTTATTAAGAAGTCAGAGATGAGCAGAAACGATGGTCCTCATAGACAATGAGAGAGATGTTCAAAGAGAGCAAAAGAAGGGGGAATTTCTGCTCACACCTCACATTCTTCTCTTTTCTAAGTGGAAACTATAAGTGCTCAAATCCCCTCCCCTCTCCCACCTCCGCACAAATAATTTTAGAGCTAATTGAAAAGCAACATCCAGCAAAGAACTTGGCAATGTCACTTTTTCTTTGATAATGTTGCTAACACAGTGAACTATGGACCTTCAGCAAAGCAGCAGTGTGGTAGGCAGACTTCAGTCTAATGATCGATGGAGCTGTGCGTAGGGAGAGCAACAGGCAGTACAGAATATATTCTGTCACATATGTTGTCTCAAAAGTACTTGAGAAACATGCTTACATGTGTTGTGCCAAGATGCACAAAGATGGTTCAGCTGTAAGTCTCTCAGTGCTGAAAATCACTGGGAGAAGAAATAAAATTAATTGTATTTCTGTTCAAAAAAATTACCTTATGTTATTACAGTAGCTTCTCTACTCTGAGCAAAATAAGAAATTGATTGGAAATCAGAGCTGGACATTAACTTGGTTAGCTTCAAGCTAATTTATCACCAGTGATGCCTTTAAGCAATAAAGTAAAATAAAAGGCACTACATCGTGAAAGGGCTGGGATTATTCTCCCTGTGGTGCAGTGCAGCACTCTTGGAAAGAATTTCAAAATTAGTGGATGAAGGGAATTAAATTGACATAATGGGCCATATTCTTCATGTATTATCCCAGTGAAATCAGTGGAATTACACCAGAGATTAATTCTGCCCCTTACAGTGGTTTTAGCAGAGCATTTGAAATGTGTCAGACAAGATTTAAATTTCTAAATTAATTCAAAACAGCCTGGATGGGAACACTCTCATGGATAAAAAACTGCGAAAGGACTGTTCAGAAAGGTTAATAATATATGGCAAAGGGAAATATATGGGAAAGGATCTAATGACATATTGATATTAAGTCTGTTAACATTTTCATTACAGATCTGGAAGAGAGAGTAAGCATTCCTTCACATTAAAATATATCATAATAAAACACCGAGGATGAAATCTTTCCCCATTGAAGTCAATGGCAAAACTCCCACGGACTTCGGTGAGGCCAGGATTTCACCCAGAAACTTCAACAGATAGGGCTATCACAACTTTACAACAATGTACAGCAGGATGAAGTCAAATGTGTGCTCAGTAAAGAAGTCCAAACCCGGGTAAGAGAAGAATGTTTCAAGCCCAAATATTTCTTCACAGATGAAAATGGCCCCCTTACCAAATGTTTAAAATGGGCATTGTTTGTACTTGTATTTCTACACGTTAGATTGTTAATACTTGACGAGAATGATTGAATCAGGAAAGTTACTGTGGAATTCACTTTACTAGTCAAAATACAGCATCAGAATGGTAATATTGGTGAGAGATCATACTGGTTCTGCAGAGAGATGTTATATAATATTGGGTGCTCAAAGAGGCTAAGAACTTGAGGGAAGGAACACAAAGGATTTTGACATCTGGAAGCCTGGCTTTGAGCTAATGTGAAACAGCCATAGAATTATGATTACACCTCTAACAGATGGAAAAGCCTACTAAAGAAAGAGGAAAAATATTTAAGAGACAAATAGGACACCTGTAATTGAAATTCATCTTGGTTAAGTTAAAGGGCAACAGAGGCCAATATGGGTAAGTAGGGATGAAAAAGCAATAGGCAAAAGGCTTCTAACAATACAACCAATCTATAAAACCAAGAAAAGCAGAAGCCAGTTAAAAAGGACAATTAAAGGAGCACAGAGAAATACTGAATTTCAAATTGCAGAGCATATTTCAGCTAAGTGTAGAGACTCATATTTCACCACAGACAAGAGATAAAAGAAAAAAATAGTCTGACAGCATGAAAGTGTAGAGAGAGAAATGCAATTTTTGCATTTCTACACAGGATGAAAATTAATTGCTGCTAAGCTGAGATCTGATGTGCTAATACAATAAAGGAGAAGTTGGATTGTTCTCATGTATAGTTGAAAGCAGTTATGAATAGAATGGGGGCAGTAAACGTAATGGTAGTGGAGAGAAACCTGGAGGGAATGAGTTAGCTGGGCACAGTGGAATTCCTATCCACAAATATCTTTTATCCTTATCACCTTCTGACCATGTTTCCAAACAATCACTCTAGATAAATATGCCTTCTAAAATGTGTGTATTTTATGCTTTAGAAGCAGACATTTAATATACATAAAAATCACAATGCTATTTTCTCAGTTCCAAGTGGTGAGCACAATGGAACCTGTGGAGGGCACGATATAACAGTAATCATGTGAGTCTGTGGATATTGAATCCATTCATGTGATAAGGGTATTTATACTGATCAGCCTGACCCAGAAGACATGATTAGAGCCAGGAAAGTGTCAGTTTTCATAGCCACACACTTGTGTGTCAGACCATTATTACAGGGTATGGGAAAGGTAAAAACAGCACAAGCGCCTCTGAAGTCTGGATCTGGTCCTATATCTTCAGAAATAACAATTTGCTTAAGGCAGGAAGCTATAGATAGGAATTTTTGTCTTCAGAGTACTGTGTCCCCTTATCTTTTGGAGGCTACAAATTTGTTAGCAGTGGCCCAGAGCTCAGCACCCAACACCTCCCATTCAGGCACCAAAATAAGCAGTCAGATCATCAAGAGAGTTCAGCTCCCATTTAGGCACTTAAAGTTGGTATTTTCAAGAGTCTGAGGGAGTGAGGTGCCCAATTCCCACTGAAATTCAATGCGAGCTGAGTGCCTAACTCCCTTTGAAAATCCCAGCCATAACACTTAAATCTATCCCTACTCAGCAAAGCATTTAAGCATGTGCATACATCTCATTAACTTAAGCAATTAAGCAACTGTTTTGCTGAATAGGAATGGACTGCTGAATCGAGGCCTTAAGTGCAAATAATTACACACAATTTGAATATTTGAATATTCACGAAAAGCAACTGTATATTCAGAATGTAGAATTCATAGTTCATGCTGTGCTGATTAAACAGAAAGAAAGCCTCCCTGATTATGCAAATAACCAACAATTGTGAATTTTTACAACCGTTTAGATGTTTTGCAGGCCAAAAATTGTTCATTGAAGAAATTCAGTGAATTCACTCAAGAAATTCATTGAAGAAATTCAAAATGTTGAATAATGAATAAAGTTCAGAATTTCACCATGTGCAGATGATCAAGAGCAAACAGAAAAGGGGTGAAATTCATGAAATTATTCTCTCTGGTCTAGTTACTATTGACTTCCTTTGGCAACATAACTATGACTCCAGTTTCTCCACATTGATGTTATTCTCATTACTCTCATTCATGCCACTCCCTGTTACCACAAATTCAAATTAATGGACTTGTGGACTCTTGTAATTTGATAAATAAGCTTCTAAACCTGGGAGGTGGCAAATCAAAATGTATCAGATTTCATGAGCAACAGCCACTGAGTTATGTCCTTAACATGGATAACCTACTAGTTTAATGCTCATGATCTCATAGGTGATCTAATAGTTAAAAATAGTTTCTGAAATCTGTTATGTAAAACTTCACAGGCTTTCTTTAGCACATTGCTGGGTCTCACATACTGCCAACCCTACCAATACATCAATACATCTATAAGAAGTACAACTGTGATAAACTATCTGTTCAAAAGAAATAGTTTATCCTTGAATGCACTTGTGCAGAGTAAATCTTAAATTCAGGCATTGTGTAAGGAGATTCCTGTTATGTTTCAAGAGCAATGAAAGAATCATCTGACCTTCACTCTCAAAAGTGCTGCTAACTCCACTAAGATATCTTAAAAATTATATTCTCTTCCAGCTAGACCTGGTGAACAACTTACTTATGCATTTTGAAATTTACAACAGAGATGCTGAAATAGGGGCTTGGACCTTGCTTCACTTGGTCAGTTGTGTCTTCCATTTCTCTCCTTTGGTCTTATTAATGAAACTGAAAATGAAAAAAGACATCATGCAAAGGGTACAGAAAATTGAAGGCTGCTATCAAATCCCCCCTCACTCCTCCCTTCTGCCGACTAAACAAGCCCAGTTCCCTCAGCCTCTCCTCATAAGTCATGTGCACTCAGCCCCCTGATAGTCCAGCGGAGGGCAACGAAAATTTTCTCCAATTTGTCCACATCCTTTCTGTAGTGGGGGGCCCAAAAACTGGACACAATACTCCAGATGTGGCCTCACCAGTGCCGAATAGAGGGGAATAATCACTTTCCTCGACCTGCTGGCAGTACTCCTACTAATGCAGCCCAATATGCAGTTAGCCTTCTTGGCAACAAGGGCACACTGTTGACTCAGATCCAGATTCTCATCCACTGTAATCCCCAGGTCTTTTTCTGCAGAACTGCTGCTTAGCCAGTAGGTCCCCAGCCTGTAGCAATGCATGGAATCCTTCCGTCCTAAGTGCAGGATTCTGTGCTTGTCCTTGTTGAACCTCATCAGATTTCTGTTGGCCCAATCCTTCAATTTGTTGAGGTCATTCTGGATCATAGCCCTACCCTCCAGCATATCCCCCCAGTTTAGTGTCATCTGCAAACTTGCTGAGGATGCAATCCATCCCATGATCCAAATCATTAATAAAAATGTTGAACAAAACTGGCCCCAGGACCAACCCCTGAGGTACTCCACTTCATACCAGCTGCCAGCTAGACATTGATCACTACCTGTTGAGCCCGACAATCTAGCCAGCTTTCTATCCACCTTATAGTCCATTAATCCAATCTTTTAACTTGCTGGCAAGAATACTGTGGGAGACCATATCAAAAGCTTTGCTAAAGTCAAGCTATATCATGTCCACTGCTTTCCCCATTATCCACAGAGCCAGTTATGTCATCATAGAAGGCAATCAAGTTGGTCAGGTATGACTTGCCCTTGGTGAATCCATGTTGATGTTGACTGTTCCTGATCACCTTCCACTCCTCCAAGTGCTTCAAAATGGTTTCCTTGAGGACCTGCTTCATGATTTTTCCAGGGACAGAAGTGAGGCTGACCAGTCTGTAGTTCCCCAGGTTCTCCTTCTTCCCTTTTTTAAAGATGGGCAGTATATTTGCCTTTTTCCATCCATCTGGGACCTCCTCTGATCACCACGAGTTTTCAAATATAATGGCCAATGGGTCTGCAATCACACCAGCCAATTCCTTCAGCACCCTCAGATGCATTAGATCGGGACCCATGGATTTGTGCATGTCCAGCTTTTCTAAATAGTCCTTAACCTCTTCTTTCACCACTGAGGGCTGCTCACCTCTTCCCCATACTGTGTTGCCCAGTGCAGCAGTCTGGGAGCTGACCTTGTCTGTGAAGACCAAAGCAAAAAAAGCATTGAGTACTTCAGCTTTTTCCACATCATCTCTCACTAGGTTGCCTCCTTCATTTATTAAGGGTCCCACACTTTCCCTGACCTTTTTCTTGTTGCTAACATACCTGTAGACACTTCCGGCTCCAGGCACCAGCAAAGGAAGCAGGTGCTTGGGGCAGCCAATGGAAAGGGGCGGTACATTGAGGTCTTCGGCGGCAGGTCCCTCAGTCCCTCTTGGAGTGAAGGACCCACTGCTGAATTGCTGCCGAAGAATGAAGCAGCGCAATAGGGCTGCCACTGATTGCAGCTTTTTTTTTTTCCCCTATCTCTCTCTCTCCCCTGCTTCGCCTCTTGGGGGTGGCAAAAAAGCTGGAGCCGCCCTGCCTGTAGAAATCCTTCTTGTTACCTTTCACATCCTTTGCTAGCCTGCAACTCCAGCTGTGTTTTGGCCTTCCTGATTATACCCCTGCATGCTCGAGCAATATTTTTATATTCCTCCCTAGTCATCTGTCCAAGTTTCCACTTCTTGTAAGCTTCCTTTTTGTGTTTAAGCTCACCGAAGATTTCACTGTTAAGTCAAGCTGGTCACCTGCCATATTTGCTATTCTTTCTGCACATCAGGATGGTTTGTTCCTGCGCCCTCAATAAGGATTCTTTAAAATACAGCCAGTTTTCCTGGATTCCTTTCCCCTTCATATTAGCCTCCCAGGGGATCCTGCCCATCAGTTCCATAAGGGAGTCAAAGTCTGCTTTTCTAAAGTCCAGGCTCTGTATTTTGCTACTCTCCTTTCTTCCTTTTATGGGATCCTAAACTCAACCATCTCTTGGTCACTGCTGCCCAGGTTGCCACCCACTTCTACTTCCCCTACCAATTTTTCCCTGTTTGTAAGCAGCAAGTCAAGAGGGGAATGGCCCCTGGTTGGTTCCTCCAGTAATTGTACCAGGAATTTGTCCCCAACACTCTCCAAAAACTTCCTGCATTGTCTGTGCACTGCTGTATTGCTCTCCCAGCAGATGTCAGGGCGATTGAAATCCCCCCTTAGAACCAGGGCCTATGTTCTGGAAACTTCAGTTAAGTGTCTGAAGAAAGTCGTAGGTAAAAACTCAATATTTTATTTATTGAGCACCAACCAATAGTGAAAGAGAAAGGAATGGTCCCTGCCTGCAAGGACTTTACATACTAAATTAAAAAAAAAAATCAACTCAGCTTTTGTCTTAGAGTATAACACATGTTGTACTTTATTTTAACAATAGATTTATGAGAGGGATTTGAAATGAAACATATATTAACTCCTTACACAAGAATCAGTTACACGCCCCAGGGACACAATGGAAAAAAAGCACAAAGGTTGGAGTTAATACAAAATGCGAGGTAAGTGGGAGGGTAGGGTGGATCAAATGTATTGACCTTTATATTTCTAGAGCTGTTAACCATTTTGCTATAACAATAGAACTTGGTGATATAACTGTCAAATGGCCACTTCAGAAAAAAGAAACAAACAGGACCATGATGCTAGAGGCTAAAGAAAACAACAACTAAAGGCCTTTTAGGGTTGCATGACATAATCTTTAATTAAAAATTAATCTTTAATTCCTGGAGAATCCTGGAAGGCAATCCTGGAGGGCTGGCAACTCTAAGGCCTTTGTATGTTGTACTGAGGGGTATTTGGTCTCACACTCACTTGCAATGCAATGCATCATCAGAAGAGTCAATGGACAGGTGGCGCACCCTCGTTTAACAGGGTAGGGCATAGCAAGTTTCCTCAACTAGTACCCTCTACCAAAAGCCACTCCAGTTCTGTGGTAGTCTGGCTCTTCTCATCCCTTAGCCCTCTGGTCAAGTGGCTTTTAATCCCATGCCTCCTAGGGCATCAATGTCCTAAACAGACAATGTCCCAGCACAATACTGGTCATTAATATGACATATTATGCCCCTCTGGGGCTCCTCTTCCATTCCATTCTTCTGTCTGCATAGTTCCCCCAAAGCATCTCCCTGGAGTCTCTCAACCACACAGAAAAAACAAAACAAAAAACTTCTTCCCTTTTCCCAGGCTTGAAAAATCCATCCCAAGTCCTCCCCATCTCTCCATTCTTCTGCAGAATGCTAACTCTCAGGAATTACCTCCCTGGAGTCTTGTCTGGATCCTCATATCTCATTTACCCCCAAGTTCATCTGCCTGTGGGTTGCCCTTCTCACAGGCCACTTCAGAAGTCTTTCCCTATTGCTGCCTGCTCCCCTGAGGCCCAATCCTAGGGTATAAACTGCCTCCTAAAGCTCTTCTCTCCAGCTGAGCCCTTTCAGCCTTCTGTGCAAACCCTCTCAGGCAAGGTTGAGCCTGACTCCCCTTAAAAGGCTAGTCAGCCCGTGACAACATCATCATCCAAAATAAGAAGCAGATTTCTCCTGAAAAGCAGGACTGATCTGTAGGGACAAGCAGCACGTTTGATGGAAGGTCTTACCCTATCAAGGTCCCTTCTAGACCTAAATTTGATGATTCCATATGTTACATGACAACATGGACACCAATAAAAAAGTGGTCCTTCTCCTTATATTACAGAAAAGATACAAAAATAGCAATATCTATGAGACAGTTTCAGTGTTTTAGCAGATTTCCAAGGAAAATGGCCATGAATTCTTGAATAGTCAAATTTTGATCGCAGTTGATACCAAATAAAACACCAGACCCAAATATCACTCAAACCTTGGGGAAGTTTGGAACTGGCTGTATGTATTTATGAAGCACCCATTCACTGCAGTAAGTAGGCACTAGTACAAATTTTAGGAATATCTTGATCTGGGCTTTTCAGCTATGCCCCCTCCATACAACCATTATTATTTACGATTTATATTAAAGTAGTAACTGAAGGGATCAAGGCCCCATTGTGATACTATATGTGCGGACAATGTGTAAAGAGACATTCAGTATCCTAAAGAGCTCACAATCTCAGCAATGGGCCAAGCCAACCCCCTGGATCTAAACATACATACACAGATACAAAAGCAGATCTGAATGTGAGGTTGGAAGCCATTTCTAATTTTGATCTAACATAGGAGCAGAGCTTGTATTATTCTACACAGGTCAGAGATAACAGAAACTATCAATCATTCCTGCCCTTAAAGGCACTAGAAGTGTATCATTTTTAACAAGTCCTGTGCTATTTTTAAGTTAAACCTCAGCAGTCAAAATCAGAGAAAGATTATTACGTACGAAAGGGATCTCAGCAAGCTAAGCAGTGCTTTTTTATTCCTGGAATGACAAAGCTGCATGAGAGTATGTATAATACAGGCATAAGATTGCCAAGATACTGAACTCAGGCTGTTTCCAGCAAGTTGACTGTCTGCTTGCCTTTCTCCACTAGTTTATGATGACTACATGGTATCTGGTAGCATTTTCAAATAAAGATTTCTGAAATGGACTCAGATTTGATTTGGAATAGTAGGGATTCTGGTGCCAAGAGACTGACAAGCGGCCAGGCTTCCTGTAGGCAGATTTTTGACAGTTAAGAGTGCATGTTGACAGTACCGCTCAAGTCACATTTTAAATGGAAATTAAAACTCATGTTGCCAGTGGCTTCAAATTCTGATTGCCTGAAATAGATTCTCAGGCATGTCTATGAAAGTTCTTTGCAGAAAGCTATCACTCTCTCCTCCTTCCTTCATCTCCATGTCCATCAGCAGGCTGGGCAGAACTACACCTGTAGGAAATGAGAGTTCATGGACTTTGACTATGAAGTAAGGACAGTACTGGTAGAGGGGAAACCCCAGAGCAAAGTGAACACGGGCTGCAGAGTAACAGCAGACACTGCTGCTTATTAAAAATAAAACAGTCTATTTCTTTGTTTTGAGCAGTCTGAGCTCTTTACAGTTGAAATGAAATAACAGCGGCAGATAGCTCTGTCTGCTGCAAGTGCAAGTCAGAAAAAGGGTGTGCATTTCAGTTCCAAAGGAACCTGACCAATGCCTCAGTTCCATGTGCCTGACCAAAAGCTGTGTGCATGAGCAGGTGGTGAGTTCTTGCTCAGTCAGTTCTGGGAGAGCTAAAAGCTAGACTTTCACTCCCTCCCACAGTAGGGCAGGGGCACTAGGAAGCAGCCTGATAGTCCCTGCCTTTAAGCTCATGAGAGAGAAATGAAGGTCTCATTGCAGCCCTTCCCTCTTCACTCCAGGCAGTGCACATCCACTCACAGACAGTTGGTGACCTGAACAACAGTCTGGTGCCTTCTGACTGCCTCCTGTCCCTACTGCCTGGAGTACTAGACTGACCTACACTTCACTCCCCAAAGCCATCCTGAATCTCTCCTGCTTCACTTCCTCCCGCTACATTAGGATAGCAAACAGACAGTAGAATGGAACCAAAGCACCAAGTGACCTGGAGCAATTAGAACAGTGGAGGGTGGCAGCAAAGGGAGAGATTTAATGCTTATAATGTAAAGCCCTCACCCACAAGGGAGGAAACAATGCAAAATTGGAGAATGCACCTAGGCTGCCACAGACCGCATTGAAGAGAACTCATCACCTCAACTCCTCAAGTACTCTCCAAACATTACTTTTCCAGGTAACCAAGGGCCACAGCTGCTTCAGAATAATGGAGAGCCAGCACTGGGATGAGAGTGGATTGCTCCTTCTAGAAGAGGTCAATGGAATTTGAGGGAAAGGCTCCCTGATTACTTCCTTTTAAGGCTATGGAGAGAAGAAACTTCAGAAAGAAGAGAATGAGGAACTAGAAACTTTATTGTACTGGTTTTATTTCAGTGCAAATCAAAGACAAACATTTTTATCTAGGTTGGACTGGAACTTTTAAAAACTAATTAAGGACAGGAAAATGTTAACCCTCAGGACACTGGCTAGTCCAGAGGTGTTTCAACCCATTAAAAACTGGCCCGTTTCTTCTATTTGAGTGGAAACCATTAGAAGTATGAGAATGTGTCCAGGGGCTAGGGGCGATCTGTGGAGAAAGACCCACCCTGCAATCTGCTGCTGAAAACCCCTCTTACAGCCTGCTTGCCCTCCTGCTCTCTCTTCTTTCCTTGCTGCTTGTTCCTGTCCCCTTTCATATTGGGAAGTACCAGGTAGTGGGGGGCTCAGAGAATCAGCAATGAGCAAGGGTGGCACAGACACGAGAATCTGCAATGGCCAGTGCCCTAGGTAAAGGAAGCAGGGTGCTCTCAGCCCAGCAGGCAGAGGCCTAACCAAATGTCTCTTGGGAAAGGAGAGGGCTAGGCAGGTGGGAGGGCAAGCCAAGAGGGACTAGGATGTTGCTATATCCTCCTATTTAGGCTTCTCACAGTTAAAGCGTAGTATAAAAAAGAAAAATTTATTTCATAGAGTTTAAGTGTGGGTTGTGAAATAAAAGCACGACTTACCCCATGCATCTATGGCAACAGAAATTTTAAAAAACCACATTCGTTCTACAGAGATATTAAAGATGTAGCTAGGAATTCAACAGCCAGTGCTCAAGTTATTAGTGCTAACTCAGGACCCTGGGCTTCCAGCACTAAATGTAAAGGTCCTTGCCCTGACTTATAAAACTCTGTACACAGCTACTCACCTACATCGCTGATCACCTACAACTACTTCAGCTTCTCCCCAGCTGCTCTCTCTCTCTCTCTCTCTCTGTACCCTTCTGATGCCCATTTCCTAGCCATTTTTCTCACTGCTGCTTTTCAAGTCCTTGCATAAACCATCACACTTCTTTGTTAGACCTATCAATTATAACATTACTCCCATGACCTCTTGGTGGTGCTATGATTTATAGTATTCACTCTGGAAGGTGCCCATTTCAAGAATAGCACAATGTTATCAGCCATCCCGCCTGCCTGCCCAACAAATGCACCATTCTCCTAGGGACTACTGCTTTGAGAGCTGAGCCTTCCAGGTATAACATTCGAAATCCAGCCCATATCCCACAGTTCAGATAAGTCCACCCAATCCCCCAAATGTGCTAATAGAAACCCATACTTCTGACTCAACTATTAAAAATAAACCAGGGAATGTGAGAGAGAAAGAGAGAGAGAGACATTGACCTGAATTTATTCATATTTTGCAGTGTTAAGGAATCACTCTGACAGCATTTACAATGTTAAAGATACTATTTGAGTCAGGAAGACTCCAGTTTAGCAGGGTAAGATTCCAGAATATACAGTCATTTTGCAGAATTACAGCTTCAAACTATTTCTTACAGATAGTGCAGAATCATTAATATTCACTGTCAATTGTTGGAAGTGTAAAGCAACTGAAGCATGGCCATCTGTAATTATAAAGATTGTCCTGTCAGTAGAAAAAGAATTTGATTCATACACTACTATCCTCTTTAAAAAATTATTCTCCACTCATCCATGAACGAAATGGGAATTTTGCTTAAGCTGATAGTCCCCAATTCATAAACTGGAATGTATCTTCTATAACTCTATCATTCAGAAGCATAAACTTCTGGCCATGCCATACCCAGATGTGGAAATAGTCTTTCAGCTGCATGCTGCTTCAGCTGAGCCTTCTAATAATAGGATATGCTATATTTTAAAGGAATAGAGTACCCACCTAACATCCACTGCTGCTCTCTCTTCCCTGAGGGGAAATTTACAGGTACAAGGCCAAGCACTAGACTCAAGTCAAATTTTGGGGACTTATGGAGAGCAGAACATGCTGTAGACTGTTCTCCCTAGTGAATAATGGATTTAAATTTTCAGCTAACTTCTTGTCTTGCACAAGATTCTAAGGGACGGTAAGTAGAGTAGCTGCTTGATAGAGAAAGGATAACGCCTTTGGAAAGGTCTGGCTCCACACCTAGGACCCTAGGATTCGGCTGAACCCAGACCTAAGGAGTTTTGTGTTTGCTTTCTGCTTCCATGAAATGATACTCCACGACTCTGAACTAGAATTCTATTTTATGTGCTACTAAACTGGTGGAATAATTCATCAGAAATTACCAGATGTTAATCAAGCAGAGTATTTTCTACAAGGATAACATTTATAATAAGAATGATACAAGCAGGGTCGTGTGTGCCTGTCATCTGTGGTATAAGGGGCCCAAATTCCAGGGCAACAATGGCCGTGTTAATTTATTTTGCTGCCTTGAAATGCCCCTTATTCTCATCCTCCTCTCACACACACACACACACACCCCAAACCCACACAGCTATGGCTCTGTTCTAATTAAAAATAATCACTAGTATAAGACTTACTCATAATTTTCAATGGGATTTTTTGTTTGCATGTTTTGGGTTTATTTAGGATGGATTTGTGTGTTGTGCTCCCCAGGTAGCCTGGCTCCTGTTACTGGGCCTCAGCTCCTACTAGGTCATCCAGGTCAGGACTCAGCTATGTCTGAGATCATTTCCGCAGCCCACATGGGATGAGTAGCGCTGGAGGAGCCCAGATTCAGGCTGTTCAGAACTTTCTCAGCAGTAGAATGGCAACTAAGTAGCTGCTTACCAGTCTGAGCTCTGGCCTGACTGTATTCACAGGGGGGACACTAGCACATTGGGGGCCTTAGCAGTGTGGCCACTTATTGCCTCTCAAGCCACTGGTGAGCAGAGGTCACTCTATAGCACCCTATCTCTATGGCCATCTCATCTCTACAGGGTAGGGTTGTCAACTTTCTAATCGCACAAAACCTAACACCCTAGCCCTGCCCTTTCCCTGAGGCCCCGCCCCCGCTCACTACATTCCCCTCCTTCGGTGGCTCATTCTCTCCCAACCTCACTCACTTTCATTGGGCTGGGGCAGGGGGGTGGGGTGCAGAAGGGGGTGAGGGCGCTAACTGGGGGTGTGGTCTCTGGGGTGGGGCTGGGAATGAGGCGGTTCCAGGCTGGGGGTTGGGGCTGAGGGATTTGGACTGTGGAAGGGGGCTATGGGTTGAGGCAGAGGGTTGGGGTGTAGGAGGTGGTACAGGCTCTGGGCTGGGGGTGTGGGATCTGGGGTGGCACTGGGGATGAGGGGTTCAGGGTGTGGTAGGGAGTGCTGGGCTGGGGCAGGGGGTTGGGGTGAAGAAGGGGTGTGGGCTCTGGCTGGAGGGTGCAGGTTCTGGGGTGGGGCCAGGGATGAAGGGTTTGGGGTGCAGGATGGGGCTCCAGGTTGGGGGGAGATGCTCAAGGCTGGGGCTCCAAGTTGGGGCACAGGCTTACCTCAGGCTCTCCAGCCCACAGACAAGCCATCCTGTTACATCAGGAATATTTTGGGGGGGCTTTACCCCTCACCCACCTCCTAAAAATACTAATTGCATTATTTCCTCAAACCAAATACAATTTCCATATACACAGCACATACTAACATACTTTGTTAAAAGTCCATGTAAATAAAATGAATGGTATTAGGTGGGTTTGTGTGGCCTGTTTGGGAGAAGAATTTTGCAGCAGTGCATTCGGGATGCTGGCCTTTGGGCCCTGTAGCTGCAGTACCCCCTCCACTTTGGCCAGGTTGCCCTAGAGTAATAGAGGTATGGTCGGACTCCCTACTACCTGGGACACTAGCTCAATGCCTTCTCAGCTTGGTAAAAACTGCCAGAGCATATGCTCCACCGTACTTTGCTGTCGAACCCTGTTCACCCCCACACCAATGCTGAGGTAGGGAGGTAGGATTTTGTGGGGGTGAACAGGGTTCGACAGTGATGTAGTCTGCAGGCAAAACAATAGGTGGACAACCCGCATCAGTGACTAGATCCCCAGAGACCACAAGCAACTGCTGGGCAGTCCAAAAACGCGCTGGGCTGATCCCACAATAAGACTCTTTGGCCAGAAAAGGAAACAAGGTGCTCACAACAAACCAGAATGGTGTAGCATCAACTTGCATTCATTGAAGGACTGACAAGGACAAGCCAGACAAAGGTGATTTTGGAGGTAATACTAAATTGGGGGCATGTTGAGCTGTTTGGTGTCCTAAGCAATTGCTTAGCCCACTTATGCCTAGCACACCCCACTGTGTATTCACATCAAGATGTGACTGGCTAAGCAGCAGTTCTGCAGGAAAGGACCTGGGGATTACTGTGGATGTGAAGCTGGATATGAGTCAGTACTGTGCTCTTGTTGCCAAGAAAGCTAATGGCATATTGGGCTGTATAGTAGGAGCATTGCCAGCAGATCAAGGAAGGTGATTATTCCCCTCTATTCGACACTGGTGAGGCCACATTTGGAGTATTGCGTCCAGTTTTAGGCCTCCCATTACAGAAAGGATGTGGACAAATTGGAGAGAATCCAGCGGAGGGCAACGAAAATGATCAGGGGGCTGGGGCACATGACTTACGAGGAGAGGCTGAGGGAACTGGGCTTGTTTAGTCTGCAGAAGAGAAATGTGAGGGGTGATTTGATAGCAGACTTCAACTACCTGAAGGGTGGTTCCAAAGAGGATGGAGCCAGGCTGTTCTCAGTGGTGGTAGATGACAGAACAAGGAGCAGTGGTCTCAAATTGCAGTGGGGGAAGTCTAGGTTGGATATTAGGAAAAACTATTTCACTAGGAGGGTGGTGAAACACTGGAATGTGTTACCTAAGGAGGTGATGGAATCTCCATCTTTAAAGGTTTAAGGCCCAGCTTGACAAAGCCCCGGCTAGAATGATTTAGTTGTTGTTGGTCCTGCTTTGAGCAGGGGGTTGGACTAGATGACCTCCTGAGGTCTCTTCCAACCCTAATCTTCTATGATTCTATGACCCAACTATTTGTTAAATTCTTCCCCCAGAAATGACACCTTCCCCTGGTAAAGATCTAAAAAAGGTTGGTGTGAGGTAAGAGGGAAGAGATAGAGGGATGGACAAACATAAATCCTAGAAGTGGGGAGAAAGATAAGATGAAAGGATAAAATGCCAAATGCTAAATTTATTGATATATACAGCATGCAGATACTTTAGTGCTAGGTGCCTACAAAATACCTAAAAGAGATTGATTGAAAGGACCCAGGAGATGTTACAGAGACAAGTTCCCCCGTTTCCTCTTTCTATACAATCCATTTCCTAGAATGGACATAGATTTCTCCTCAAACCAGAGCCACAGCCTGCCTGCTTCACCCACCTCTACTTCATCACACAAATAGCCCTTCTCAACTTCCTTCCCCTGATTTCCACCTAAACATGGCCCTTTCAGGCACATAACTGAACTAGGAACCTTAATAGAGATCCAAGTTTATTTCTCTTCCTTAGGGCCCACTTCAAAAGGCTCCCAAATAGTTAACAGGTGCTGCCCACCACCACCTGTGGTAGAGCTAGTCTCAGGACTTCCAAAGGAAACTTTGGCTTTGGCTCTCAGCACATCTGTGGCACTGAGCACAGCCTAAGCAGCTCTGTTGTGAACCCTGAAAATAGCACAAGACTGGGACCTGAAGGATGGAGCCTAGTTACCTTTCTTGATTGAAGAGGCCAGGTTTGGGGAGAATGGGGCTGGAGGTGGGAAGACAAAGGAGATGTGGCGGGGAGAGGGAACTGTGGCAGTTTAAACTGACCCTTCTATCTCCCTGCAACATGGGCACAACCCCACTTTCATCTCCCCTTTCTATTACAAAACTAAACTGGCAATAGTTAATATTTCTATTTAACACTTTTAGTTTAGTTTTTGTAAGAGCAGGCAATAGGGGTGAAAGTGGCAGTTGGACTAGTACTGTAGGGACTGCTGAGTTTCGGTCAGGCAGGTGCATTTTTGTGGGACACACTGGTTAGTTTGCTGAAGACATGGCTGATGTATATAATGACCTGTGAATATCAGTGGATGCAAATGCTTTTCCAAGTACACAGCATCACTGTGTTGTGGATGCAGAGGCATTTGGGACACTTAGTAATTTGTTAGCCCCACAGAAGCCAGTGATTGCTTTATTTGTTGGAATGATGATCAAGCTAGAGAATTACTATTTCCTAAAGTCATTTGTGATTGTGGTTCCAACAATATAAAACACAGTCGCAATAGACCCAGTTTGAGATCTTGCTAAAAGCCATATGAACAATGAAATTGCAACTAATAATAATAAATTAGGAGATCAATTTTCTGCAATGAAGCAGCACGGAAGACTCATCAGGATATGATCTACCTTCAAGATGGTTATAAAAACTTTGTTCTCATGGGCACCCATAATATATTTTCATGGCTGAAACTGTTACTTTTTGTGACCTTTATGTTGAAATGTTCCCATTGAATATTAAGTTAAGGGTGTTAAAGATAAGGCTGCAATAAAACCCAGTTTAGTCCCTTACAGAAAATTTACCAGGTGACACTTTGAATGATAAAACAAAACTTTATTCAAAAGGAAAATGAATAGTTAAGCAAATGGGCATGCAAGTATCACCTACACAATACTGCAATTATACTTACACTGAAAGACAAAACAGTGTATCAGTGGGTGATCAATCCACTGACAGCAGAGTGAAATACAGCCTGATAATCCTGGAACCTACTGGTACCCTTTTGACTAAAATTGGAGCTTTCCTGCAGTTTAACATATCTACTCCTTTTATAACCCATTATAATAGTAATTAACATTAAATTGCACCTTACTATTATTATATTTTTGCCATCTCTTGATTGGCTCTTTACATTACACTTTAATTAAAACAACATCTGCACCAATGTCCTTCCTATTCTATCAATATAAACAGCATTCTAATAAAACATTCACAATGCTTAAAACCCCTTATTAAAAATCTTGCTCAAACCAGTTATACCCAAAATATAATGGTAACATAACCTTGGGTCATATCCTTGCTACCTCTTACTTTTCCATAACACTGTATCTGTGACTTATCTCTAACTTTCTCACACTAGCAACTTCAGCTTCCCGTACTCCTCTACACTTTCACTAACTTAGGCTCAAAATCAAATTTTTACTTATTTCTTTACCTAAACCATCCTATAGGCTACAAAATCAGTAGGTCACATTTCAGAAGCACGCCTGAACTGATATAGTAGTGTAAGTCAACATGTGCTATGGTATTGGCTCCAATGTTTCATATCTGAAATCCTGGTCTAGGAAAACAGTAAGGCACACTACAAACTCTGAATGGAAAGCAGAATTCTTTGTGCAATTCTCACTATCATGAATGGAAAATAAAAAGAGGTTATGCTTCCCCCACTACCCCGCTCGGCCAAATAGTTGCTAGACTTTGCAGGAATCAATGTTCGCTCCTAGAATCGAATGCAGATACCTTTAGGGCTCTTCCCTTTCAGATAAGAAGGAAAATACTTCTGTTTAGGACATTCATCTCATTCGATTGTTTATTCAATTACAGTGGCTGCCCATTGCAATGAGAGTTTAATTCAACATCCCATCACTAAGCTCTTCAAGGTCATGACACTCAGGTACACTCAAAAGCTGGCTTCTGTGGTTTCTCCATTGTGTTGGTAACATTTGTGTCTCAGTTTATCCCTGCTCTGCCCATTCCTTTCATGTGCACACTAAAAATGATGAGATTTTGCACATGTCTTTGCCTGGTTATTTATTAATAATTATTCATTAATAGATTAGTACATCTGGGAAAGGTCTACTCTTGGGTCAGTCAGGACTCAGGTGGGGTAGGGCATTCTTAGACAGAGGTTTTGCTGTGAAATTCTCCAAAAGGAGGTTTGCCGAGGTCTTTGGTGATGTAATTTGCTGATAGTCCTTGCAACATAATGCAAGCCTCACTAATTTTAGCAGGTTTATCCTTGATGGCAGGCCCTCTGACAGCAATTCTGGGCCCCAGGGCCAGGACCATCCCTAGAGGGGCACAGGGGGCTGGGGCGGAAGTGATGAATCTGTAAGTTCTGGGACCGACCAGTCATTTCTGGGACCGACTGCACTGGCCAGTAGTGACGGCCTGAAAAAAAAAAAAACTCCCCCCCATCTTAACTGAATTTAACACAAGGTCTGGAGTGGTCAGTCCAATTCGCCATACCCTAGGGACAGCTCTGCCCTAGAAAGGTCCACCTGACATTTGGGCGGTGCTGCATCTGCGCTGGCTGGTGCCCAGAGAGCTGCTGCCAGCGCTCTTCTGGGATGGCCAGGGCTTCTACATGCCCACCCGGCTGCCTTCGCCACACCAATGCCACCCCACATCTGCTTAGCAGCCCTACAGCCCTACCAAGAGATTTAAAAGGGCTGGGGGGGCCTGGACCCTTTTAAATCACCCATGCCCCTGGACAATAGCCCCCTTCCCCTCCCCCCGCCGCAGGCAGGCCTGCTTCATGATTTAATGCAAACCATAAGCTGTTCTTTTGGTTCTGTTGGTGGGTGGGTGTTTCTACACTTCTGTCAGTTTGAAGTTTGGTATGAATTGAGAATGTATCCCTTTTTGTCCTCTGCGGTGGCTTTCCTGAAGGTGATCAGGTTTGCCATTTTGTCAGATCCTTTGTTTCAGGTTGGCTACATATTATGGAGTAGTGGGTTCTTTATTTTAATAATGTTTTGTGCTGATTTGACTTTGTAGCATTCAGATGCCTATGAACAGGGAGTATTTCATGCATAATTAATATTCAAGGCCATTTTTTGTAAAGTGGAGGCTAACCTATGTACATAAAAAATACATATACACAACCACAGGAATCCACTGATTTTTTCATGTAAATGGACATGTGCATGGAAAAAAGATGAACTCTATGCATGCACAGCTAAATGACCTGGCTGTGCAGTGTGGTGGGGTGGATGCACCTTTTTATTTTTGTATGTGGATTTTGATTTTAAACAGAAGGATCAAGTTAAATGGATTTTATAGAGAATGCTGGAGTTGTTCAACTGTGATAGTATTTTTTTCACAACAGCAATCTGATCCACTCAGTCCACATTTCAAAATTTGATCTGAAAATCTTTTTTCACCCATCTTAACTTAATTAATTTTCTTAACTGAATATGTAGATCTTTGCTATGAATGGTAAGAAAGAAAGAAAAACATTAGTTAATTAAAAGTCCCCAAAACATGAGACTATATTTGAATAAGTGCAAATGTAAATTCTTGTCCAAACCAGTGATGCTAGAGATAGTTAAAGTCCCTTCTGAGAGTCAATATTCATATCCTCCTCTTTCAAATCATACTAAGATAGGACTTTGCTAGAGAGACAAGACATAAAGCATTTATTTATTACTTGTTGCTCCCCTAAAATCTGTCTCCACTAATTCAGTCAGATCTTGAATTCATTCTTCTCTTGTCTACACAGGAATCAACACTTCCTTTAAATCACATTCACTTAGGGAGGTGATCTCTCTCTGCCCACATGACAGAATGATTTGGACAAAAACACACAATTATTTTACCAGCTGTACTGGAAGAGAATCTTTCATATAACTCACTTGCACAAAAAGCATGCTTAAAACCTTTTAGTTTGTTCCCAGAGCTCAGATGCCAGTGGCACTAACAAACAGCAGTTAGTCATTAAGGGATTGGATGGCTCAGGGGATTAGTAGTAGGATAAGGAGCCTTTCATCTTGGAGTCCTTATAGACATTTTAAAAATTACATTATTCATAAACTGGTCTCTCATTGGATAAAAACACACAGTTTACTAAGCCCATCATAATTCATTCATATGGTACAATAGGCAGCTGTCATTCTGTTGTACCAACATCCATCAGACAAAATTTGATATAATATAAAAGCCACTAAACATAGTAAACCACTACCACAAGTGCACTTATATTAATTCTTTCACTGAAGATCTCAAAGTGCTCTACAAATCTTCATTAGACTCAGAATACATGTGTGAGGTAGGTAAGTACAGCATTTCTTTCATTTAGTAGATGAGAAAACTAAATACACAGAAGCTAGATTACTTAGACAAGGTCACACAGCAAGTAGCAGAACTAGGAATGGGACCCAGGAGTCAGGATTCCCATTGCTCTGCTGCTCTAATCAGTAGACCACATTCCTGCGTCTACATTGTCCCAGGATTGAAATCTGCTTTTGTGGGGAAAAAATGGATGTTTGGGCTTTGCATCTGCATTTATCTGGCATCAGGAGACCATTATCCTGTGGCAAGGTTCTGCTTCACTGACATTATCTGGGAATATACAGGATTTCTCATTTTCCTGAATAATTCTTTTTAACACCTTATCAGCCCAGCTGTCTGCTCTATATTAGAAACAGATTATTTCTTTGAAGTTTGACTTTTTTATATACTGAGGCATTCTATTCTGTCTTTGTAGATATTGTTAATGGGAATAATGGTTTGAATTAGTGATGTGCAAACAATGCTCTCTCAGAAAAGGGGAGAAATCAATTGGGTAATGTTCTAAGCCAAGAATCCCTACAGCCATTTTGGCCTAGATAAAAAAACAGTCCATTCTGGAGTTGACGTATAGAGTATAATTCTTGTACACTTCATCTTGGTGAAACCCCTGACATGCAGAGATGGTCAAAAAATGGAAATGAAAACTGCTAAAAACCAGGGGAGGGGAAGAAAAAAAAAGTGTTTTAGAGCAAAAAAAAACTGCTTAAAAACAAAAAAAAACCCACATTTTTTGAGGAAAGCAGACACTTTCACAA
Source organism: Mauremys mutica (assembly GCF_020497125.1). Classification (NCBI taxonomy): domain Eukaryota; kingdom Metazoa; phylum Chordata; order Testudines; family Geoemydidae; genus Mauremys; species Mauremys mutica. The sequence continues at coordinate 178,831,507 of NC_059074.1, read as the reverse complement.
AAATTTTCATTAAATCAAAAAAAAGTTTTGGCTGAAAAATGTTGACCAACCCTACCCATATGTTCTACTTGCTATATGGTTTCTGGCAAACCAGATTTATATTCTGAACAGTTCATAGAGTCTAGCGCTAGAAGGTATGTTAGCATCAGGAAGAAGGTATGGGGAAGTATGGGACATTTATTGAAAGGGGGAAGAAACCTAGTGAGAGAGGATGTGGAAAAAGCTGAAGTACTCAGTGGTTTTTTTGCCAGGGTCTTCGCAGACAAGGTCAACTCCCAGACTGCTGCACTGGGCAGCAGAGTGTGGGGAGGAAGAACAGGGTAAGAACTATTTAGAAAAGCTGGAAATGCATAAGTCCATGGGGCCAGATGCAATGCATCTGAGGGTGCTGAGAGAGTTGGTTGATGTGATTGCAGAGCCATTATCTTTGAAAATGCGTTGAGATCGGGGCAGGTCCCAGATGACTGGAAAAAGGCAAATATACTGCCCATCTTTAAAAAAAGGGAAGAAGGGGAACCTGGGGAACTACAGACTGGTCAGCCTCACTTCACTTCCTGGAAAAATCATGGAGCAGGTCCTCAAAGAATCTATTTTGAAGCACTTAGAGGAGAGGAAAGTGATCAGGAACAGTCCACACGGATTCACCAAGTGCAAGACATGCCTGACCAACCTGATTGCCTTCTATGATGAGATAACTGGCTCTGTGGATATGGGGAAAGCAGTGGACATGATATATCTTGACTTTAGCAAAGCTTTTGATATGGTCTCCCACAGTATTCTTGCCAGCAAGTTACAAAAGTAGGGATTGGATAAATGGACTACAAATTGCATAGAAAGCTGGCTAGATCATCGGGTTCAATGGGTAGTGATCAACGGCTCGATGTCTAGTTAGCAGCCAGTATCAAGCGGAGTGCCCCAGGGATCGGTCCTGGGTCCAGTTTTGTTCAACATCTTTATTAATTATCTGGATGATGGGATGGTTTGCACTCTCAGCAAGTTCACGAACACTAAACTGGGGGGAGAGGTAGATATGCTGGAAGGTAGGGATAGGGTCCAGAGTGACTTAGACAAATTGGAGGATTGGGCCAAAAGAAATCTGATGAGGTTCAACAAAGACAAGTGCAGAGTCCTGCACTTAGGATGGAAGAATCCCATGCACTGCTACAGGCTGGGGACCAACTGGCTAAGCAGCAATTCTGCAGAAAAGAACCTGGGGATTACTGTGGACGAGAATCTGGATATGAGTCAACAGCATCCCCTTGTTGCCAAGAAGGCTAACTGCATATTGGGCTGCATTAGTAGGAGCATTGCCCGCAGGTCGAGGGAAGTGATTATTCCCCTCTATTCAGCATTGTTGAGGCCACAGGTGGAGAACTGTGTTCCGTTTTGGGCCTCCCGCTACAGAAAGGATGTGGACAAATTGGAGAGAGTCCAGCAGAGGTCAACAAAAATGATTAGGGGGCTGGGGCACATGACTTATGAGAGGCTGAGGGAACTGCGCTTATTTAGTCTGCAGAAGAGAAATGTGAGGGTGGATTTGATAGCAGCCTTCAACTACCTGAAGGGTGGTTCCAAAGAGGATGGAGCCAGGCTGTTCTCAGTGGTGGCAGATGACAGAACAAGAAGCAATGGTCTCAAGTTGCAATGAGGGAGATCTAGGTTGAATATTAGGAAAAACTATTTCACTAGGAGGGTGGTGAAGCACTGGAATGGGTTATCTAGGGAGGTGGTGGAATCTCCATCCTTAAAGGTTTTTAAGGCCTGGCTTGACAAAGCCTTGGCTGGGATGATTTAGTTGGGGTTGGTTCTGCTTTGAGCTGAGGGTTGGACTAGATGACCTCCTGAGGTCTCTTCCAACCCTAATATTCTATGATTCTATGATCGGGATCATCTAGTCCTACCTTCTGTATAACCCAGGCCATAGAAATTCCCCAAAATATTTCCTACAGCATCTCTTTTAGAAAAACATCCTTCAAAAATTGCCAGTGATGGGGAATCCACCATGTCCCTTAGTAAATTGTTCCAATGGTTAATTACTCTTACAGTAAAAAATTTACATATTATTTCCGTTCTGAATTTTTATAGCTTCAGCTTCCAGACATAGAATCATTTTATACTTTTCTCTGGTAGACTGAAGAGCCCATTATTTCATAGTTGTTCCCTTTGCACTTACATATGGACTGTAATTAAGTCATACCTTTACCTTCTCTTTGTTAAGTTAAATAGATTGAGCTCCTTGAGACTAACACTATAAATGAGATTTTCTAAGCCTTCACATAGCTCTTCTCTGAACTCTCTAATTTATCAACATCCTTCCTGAATTGTAGACACCAGAACTGGACACAGTATTCCAGCAGCAGATGCATGAGTGTCAAATATAGAGGTAAAATAGCCTCTCTACTCCTATTCAAGATTCCCCTGTTAATGCATCCAAGGATCTCATTAGCTCTTTAGATCACAGTATCATACTAAGTATCAGAGGGGTAGCCGTGTTAGTCTGGATCTGTAAAAGCAGCAAAGAATCCTGTGGCACCTTATAGACTAACAGACGTTTTGCAGCATGAGCTTTCGTGGGTGAATACCCACTTCTTCAGATGCAAGTGGTGGAAATTTCCAGGGGCAGGTTTATATATGCAAGCAAGAAGCAAGCTAGAGATAACGAGGTTAGTTCAATCAGGGAGGATGAGGCCCTGTTCTAGCAGTTGAGTGAAAACCAAGAGAGGAGAAACTGGTTCTGTAGTTGGCAAGCCATTCACAGTCTTTGTTTAATCCTGAGCTGGTGTCAAATTTGCAGATGAACTGGAGCTCAGCAGTTTCTCTTTGAAGTCTGGTCCTGAAGTTTTTTTGCTGCAGGATGGCCACCTTAAGATCTGCTATTGTGTGGCCAGGGAGGTTGAAGTGTTCTCCTACAGGTTTTTGTATATTGCCATTCCTAATATCTGATTTGTGTCCATTTATCCTTTTCCTTAGAGACTGTCCAGTTTGGCCGATGTACATAGCAGAGGGGCATTGCTGGCATATGATGGTATATATTACATTGGTGGACGTGCAGGTGAATGAACCGGTGATGGTGTGGCTGATCTGGTTAGGTCCTGTGATGGTGTCGCTGGTGTAGATATGTGGGCAGAGTTGGCATCGAGGTTTGTTGCATGGATTGGTTCCTGAGCTAGAGTTACTATGGTGCGGTGTGCAGTTACTGGTGACTGTTCTGTCCTCCCTGTTCTTCTCCTCCCTGTTCTTCTCCTCCCGTGCTGTGGGGCCAGATTCTGGTGCTTCCCAGTCCTTCTTGGGTCCAGTGATGACCTCATTCTGCTTTTCACCTGCCTCAGGGCCAGGGGTTGCTTTCGGTGGGTATCCCCTCCCCCTACATGAACAGTCCTCTATATTGGGAGACCAGTAACTCCTTTCAGACCTGCTGCCTTGCTACTAAGACTAGGATTGTCTCTCCCCATCTTGTTTGGTGGCCTGAGCTCAAAGTGACAAGGGCTGAGCATGTTCTGGTGAACCATCTTCTCCTGTCTATTCACAGACTCTGCTCAGATCTTGTATACTGGCCATTTGGGGTATGGGATCCCATACACAATGTACAGTTTGGGGTCTCAGGCTAAGTCCAGCTTGGAACACCTTTGCTGCATGAGTAGGTCCCAATCCCCCAACAACACCAATGGCCCAGTATCAACATGCCCATCTCAGCTACATTTCTGTCCATCTAAGGCTTGGCTCACATAGCAGCTGCAATCTGGCCTGCCTCAAAGAAGCATTGGTGATGCTCATGGATCCATTTTGGAGACCCTGGATCCTGGTTCCCTGGAGTCCCCAGTCAAACACCCAATGTCATGTCTGTTGGCATCCCACAGTGCCTGCTGAACCTCAGGAAGAAGGATGTAATTTGTGGAGGTGTGCACCATGGTTGTTATAAACATAGGTCAGGTGTGGTGGGAAGGAAAGCTAGTCTCTCCACTGTGCCTCTGACAGGATCCTCAGACCTTCTAGCAGTGTCTCCTTAGCTCACTCACAGCAGCCATTGCCTTGTGGTGGTAGGCTGTCATCCTCAGCCTGTGGCTGCCATACAGAAAGTACAATTCCTTGAACATCTGAGACTCAAAGGGCATGCCTCAGTCTGTGAGCATCTTGGTGGGGTAGCCATAGGACTTGACAAAGTAGCACCAGAAGGCTCCTGCAGTTGCTCTGGCCAGTGGAGCTGGAATGGGACAGGGAGTCAGGGGACAATGGCCCTCCCACTTCTTGAAAGCGGATGGGTCTCGCCAGTCCACATTTCACCATGGTGGACCCCGCCCTCTTCCCCTCCTTTTCCACCCGAGGCCCACACCCCGGCTAGGCCAGCAGCTGGTAGAGCCTGGCCAGGGATCCCAGGCAGTTCTGGGAGCCACGCGGCATGGACCTTCCACATGGTGTGGAGGACCTGAGCATCCCCCAGCCCATGTCCCCATCCCAAGGGCCCCTGCCTGGCCATGGGCAAGTGGACATGGAGGGTCTACACTGGCTCCCCACAGCTGCCCACATGGCTCTTACCCCAACCTGACTCCGGCCGAAGGGAGGGGCAGGGCCTTGGAGCCTCATCCTGGCCATGGTAAGAGTTGCACGGGCAGCTGTGGGGAGCTGTGGCACAGACCTCCCACCTGTCCTGTACAGAGGTTCCAGGGGGTGGGGACACTGGCTGGGGGCTACTCTTGGCCCCACCCCAAGTGGCAGGGGACGGGGTCCCTGACTCTCCTCCGGCTTCCAGTTTGGCTGGGAGTAGGGCCTTTGGGGAATAGGCGGGGCCTTGGAGGAAGAGGAAGGGCCTCGGGAGGAAAGGGAAGGGAGGGGCCTCAGGGGGAGAGGTGGGACAGATGTGGGGCCTCAGGGGGCAGGGCCCCCTCCCCTCCCCCACACACACACTTTTGGGACAGCTCCACCACCCCTGGCTCTGGCCATGATCTCCCTGAGGGACGTGGCAACGAGGAATTTAGTGTAATGATCTATCATGGTGAGAATGTAGGATGCACTACTCTGGCTTGCCTCCACTTTCAAGTAGTCCAATACACAAAAGTCTTTGCCAGCACTGCATCTCAAAGACTTCAGTTTTCTTCTTGTTATTAGCATTACTTTCCCAGTATTCACATCCATAAGTCGCTGTGGAAAAAAATAAGCTTAGTATAAATAAAATAAACAAACAAACGTTGAACTCATTGACATGCAGAACTTCGTCCATCACTGGTGTGCAACACGTACATCTGCTGGGCCTGATTCTGAACCCACTCAATTCAGTGGCAAGATTTCCATTGGTTTCAGTCTGAGACAGAGAAGGCTCATAGTCATTAAGCTTTCAACTCACTTCCAGCCAGGCAAAGAAGCAATCTGTTTTTCTGCTTCATCTTTGAAGTCCCTTGTGGCAGTGAGCTGAAAAGCTTAATGACATCAGAGCTATGCACAGCACAACTAAAAGCTGAAGCATTGTGTATCAATGATTTTAAAATGTAAGCACACTGGACCTCAATTGTGCCATTAGATCATTTTTAAATAAATACTTTGAGTTCTACGGTTGTATTTGGGTGCTAAATTCTAACCAGATGGACAGATCAGCAAGAGGGTAACATCAGGCAATCAGCAGCTGGTAAAGTAATAGGGGAACAACACAACATACAATTAAATGGCTGAACAACGCGATGTTCTACACAGCTTGGTGGCTTTTTTCTGGCTCTGTCTACACTAGCACTTTTGTCAGCAAAACAACTGTCGGTCAGGGGTGTGAAAAAACATATCCCTGCGTGACATAAGTTTGACCAACAAAAGTGCCGCTATGCATAGCACTATGTCAGCAGGAGATGCTCTCTCGCCAACATAGCTAACGCCGCTCATTGGGGTGGTTTAATTAAGCCAGCGGGAGAGCTCTCTCCCACTGGCATAGAGCGGCTACACAGAAAACCTTACAGTGGCACAGCTGCAGTGGTACAGCTGTGCTGCTGTATATTCCATAGTGTAGACATAGACTCTGTCTCTTTATTTGTAATGTGGTAATTTCTGAATGTCGCGTCCAATCAATTCCAAAATTTCAGGGAATGTTGTAGACATAAATAGTCAGAACCTCACTGATTTTGGTGAAACTCAAAACACCAGAAAGGGGAATTGGGGGACACATGGCGCTCCTTGCATCTGGTCAGCATAGCCAGCAGGTTCAGTCATCTCTGTAATTGTCTGTAGATCAAAGCATTGGTTGATGGCAGCAATTGACACCTCTCAGTGTAACAATAACACTCATCCCAGTTCTGCCCATCTTCCCAAAGAGTTTTAAATGTTGATACCCCGTATGACTTCTCTCCCAGACAGATAGAAATAAGCAAGAATGGAGGTGAGGAGGGAAATGCAGGGGGCAACACAGAGTCCCTGACATAGGGAGGGAGTGGAGGACTCTTGTATGGTGGCAGGGGAGAGAATGGGGGATATACGGGGAAGGGGGTATTGGAGAAGGGAGATATGAGGGGGCACCCAGCCAGAGCCCGTGGCACTAAGGAAGAAGTGGGAAGGAGTCCCTGAATAGGAGGGGATGTGTGGGTGGCACAAAGGGAGTTTTTGCAGGGGAAACTGAGGAACATAAGGAGTCCCTTGACCTACAAAAGCAACAAAGTGTGCAACCCTCTAGTGATAGGCACCTGCCAGAAATGCTGTTCTGTATCTTGCATTACCTCACCCACCTTGATTCTGTATCTTGGCATCATTCTGTAATGTTAATGAATGAACAGCTTCATTTACATTTGTATATTTCATTTTAGGAAAATGTTAACCCACCAGAGCCAAGAGCACTACTATACATAGACTGCAGGATGGGAGGATCCCAAAGACAAGCCTTTCATCCATCACGGAGGAACTCCAGTTAAATGTTAGACAATTACTGCTGAAACAACCTGTAATAGTTTCCTTTCAGGGAAACAAGGGAAGACTAAGGAAACTACAGTACAGTAACCTCCAGAACCTGGATAATTAACGAAGAACCCCATTAAGTTTGAAGCTCTAACAAGAGGGCATTTGATAAAAGCAGGACCATTGTCTGAAGCCATTATAGATGGTTCAGAAGTCCCTCACTGAAATCAGAATCAGGCCCATAAGAAGTTAAGCTATGCAATCTAGCATTTCAAATGCCTCAGACTGTAGACCCGCATTACAACACAACTCCCGAATGAAGGAAACAGATGTTCACATTGCAATTCCATCTGTTGGTTCCCCCCAAATTACCAGCATAGCTTCAGCCTTGTCTTGGTTTAATTGCAGCCAGTTCAGCCTCATTAAAGTTCCAACCCTAGCAAGACAATGGGTAACCCAATTACACTAGCAGTGTCCAGAGACATAGTGTGGTGTGTTGTTCCAATCCTAGAGACAATAACGTCACCTCAGTATTTCGCCCAGAGGCATCACATACATGTTGAGCATAAGAGATGACAGGAGGGAACAATGCATGAGATCAAGTATCAATTCTTTAAGATTAGAAAACTGTGTTTGCTGTCAGACAAATACAAGAGAAGTGCATTGAACAGAATATGCACCTATATGCTGTCTTCATAGATCTGACAAAGGCGTTTGATGCCATCAACAGGGAAGCCCTTTGGACCATTCTAACATGACTTGGCTGCCCAAGAAAATTTGTCCAGGTTATACGCCTTTTTCATGACAGCATGACAGGCAAAGTATTGTCTGCTGGAGCCACATCAGCCCCCTTCAACATCACCAGTGGTGTGAAACAGGATGTGTTCTCGCTCCTGTCCTATTTAACCTGTTGTTTGCATGCGTCCTTAACCATGCAATGAAAGATCTGGACCGAGGTATATACTTGAAATACCGGCACGATGGTTCACTTTTTGACCTCCGTCGCCTGAATGCAAAGACTAAGACAGGCATTTGGCTGTCTGTGTGTCAAAGTTTTAAACCACCACAACATCCGGATGTCAACAAAACTGCTTGTGTACAGAGCTGTTGTTCTCTCATCTCTTTTGTACGGGTGTGAAACATGGACACTATATAGGCGTCACATCAAGCAGCTCGAAGCATTCCACATGCGCTGCCCCTGCAACATCATGAAGATCCGCTGGCAAGACAAAGTGTCCAATCTCGAGGTCCTCAAGAGAACCCAGATGACAAGCATCAAAATGATGATCATGAAGTCACAGCTATGTTGGACCGGTCATGTCAGCCGCATGGATGCCAACAGAATCCCCCGCCAGCTTCTGTATGGTGAGCTCTCCCAGGGCATCCAGCATATAGGTCGTCCACGGAAACATTACAAGGACACCATCAAAGCCAATCTGCAGTACAGCAGTATCAAACCTAGGGACCTTGAGGGCGCCGCCAGCGACAGAACACAGTGGCGTTCAACAGTTAGAAATACCTGCATCGCCTTTGAGGAAGACCACTGCCGGTGTCTACAAGAGGCACGCGAACGACGTCACAGAGCATCAGCAGCGCACAATCCACTGACCGCGAACTTCCCATGCACCATCTGCAGCAAAATGTACACCTCTAGAATTGGCTTGTACAGTCATCAGAGGGCATACCATGAGACCAACAATAGATGATCTGCACAGATTTGTCATCATCGGATCAATGGACTACCAAGAAGAAAACTGTGTAGGAAAACAGGGAGAGGAGGCACCTGTTTTTAGTAGTGTGTGTGTGAGAGAGAGAGAGAGAGGGCGGGGATCAGTTCCTATTTAAATATAAGTAGGTTTGGCATAATTCAATTTTTATTTTGTTATAATTTTGTTGGATATCAATGTTAATTTTTAAGCATTCTCAGATTTTTATCAATTTAAATGTTCAGAGTTGCAGGAAATTATGAGGGTCAGACAATAATTCTTTACTGAGAGTACACATTGAAATTCAGAAAGTTAAAGCTTTATAAACCATTAAAAACACAAACTGTCAACATCACATGTCAAAATATTCAAAGTAAATATCCTTAAATCAATAAATTATATCTGTTTTTGCCATTCATTCACTTGCCCATTGGAAACAAGTCTAATTTAATAGTCTAAATCACTGCATTTTGCACATAAAGTCTCTGTTTACCTGTCTGTACATTTCGATTATTGTCAATGGAAATATTTTTTCATTGGTTTTGTGTGTGTGTACAGTGAACTGGACATTTACTGATAAAAATCTAATCCTTCCAAGCCTAAATATAAGGTGTGTGTAGGGCCAGTCGGGGGGAGGGGGGAGCAGGAGGGCCATTTGGCCTGGGCTTCAAGCTCAAAGGGGGCCTCAGATTTAGACACTTGTTAATTTTGTGGCATTTGATAAATTTCGCAACTTGTTCTTTGGGCATCCCTATCAGACCAAAATGTGACACACTCTCTCAGCTTAGAGCTGCAAATTTAAGCATATAAGAGATGTGATTTGGTAAAAGATTTTTTTTTGTTAACCAATATAGATTTTGTCATATTAAAGAGTTAAAAATGTTCATAAATATTAATAAAAATATATCAGTTCTGATGGCACAAGATTAGACCATGTGTCGTCATTTTTTATTTTTATTATGGCTAGGGGCCTCAAAAGGTGGAAGTGGCCCCACCCTTTCTGGACCTCTGAGAGGGCCTGGGTGTGTGTGGAGGGGGAAGATTCCACCCTCCTACTTGAAGGAAATATTGGTTCAACTGTTTTAAGATCTGGGATTTAGATATGTCTGTCGTTATCAGTATGAAGGCTCTTCTTTTCTCGTTTGTTTTCATGGGGGAGGGATATGGGATGTTAAACCTGCTTCGATTTACAAGGGTGCTAAATATCACTGTGACAGCACAAGCAGGAATTGCTTTGTAGATTATATTATTCAGAAAACCAACCCAACAATATGGCAATGAGCATTTGAGCATTATGCTATAAGCATTTCGAGGAGCTACATGAGGTGTTTTGTCCCGTCCTCCTTCTCCCCGCCTCAGTGAAGGGAAAAGTCCTGCCTAGGGTTTGTGCATTTCCACTAAGATGAGGAAGGATAAAGAAAAGCAGAAATGTTGTAGGGAGCCTCACACACACAAACATACACACACACACAGAGCACAGCATAGTAGGATTCCTGTCTAGCACAGTTGATCCCCTCCTTGCAACACAGCTCCAATGTAAAAGACATTCCATTGTGAGATTCTGAGTCTGCTGGCAAGGCGCATGGCCAGAGCTCCTCTCCCCAGCAGGCTAGTGCATATGGTGCAGTGTGCAGAGAATGCTAGCAGAGGGTTCATACTACTCTTTTGAAAAGCAGCAGCACTGTGGGCCCCTTCCATGTGCTTCTCCCTGTGCCATCCTGCCCTGCATTGACAGGATGGCCCATCTCACCCAGGCACAGCAGGGTCTGTCTCACTCCCTTGCACCACTTCCACCTGCAGTGGGAGAATTTGCCCATAAACATGTCATCTCTCTAATCTCTCTGACGACTCTAGGATAATATAAATTTAGTGACATCTGCCTCACAGCTCCATGTGGAGACATACTGCTGCTTCCCAATGTTGCTGCTGCTAGTAGTGAATTGAAGGAAATTCTTTTAGGACCCCATTCAATTATATTTATGTATGTTATCTGGGTGTCAAGAGTTGGAGTCTGTCTGTCTCTCTGTCTGTCACACTCAATTCCATAGTCATCATTTCTAAAATTAATTAATTAATTAATTAAAGGCTTTTATCTTTTGGATTTTTGGATTTTCTCTTGCTCCTGAGATTTTAAACACCCACCTCACAAGACACTGGATGAAGCCTCATTGTTATCATCAGCATTCTATATATGGAGATTTGTCTCCCTGTTCTTCATCATTCATTAGCAAAGCACAGACCCTTTTGACTCTTCCTTTTCATTGAAATCTCTGTTTTGTGACATGCACAATCTAGTGTGGAAAAGATTCATCAAAGTCATCTTTATTCTACATTTATCTGCACTGAACTCGCTTTCTCATCTATTATCCTTTAAATGATCTAAAGCATTTCTGTATTTGGCTGTATTCTTCCTCATTATCTGGCACTCCACTCTCATCCCTTTCTGACTCATGCTGCTCTTTGTTCTCTGCCTTTCATTTTCTGAGGCAAATTGCAGTAGTGCTTGCAATGATTTAGATGTTCACAGTCAAAAGTCGTGTTAATGATTTTCTGAAAACAGCGCGGAGAAAAGATGCTTTGTTATTTACATTGGCCCCCATATTATATGAAATACCCCATCTGCTCCATTAGACTGTACCCTTTTTTCTACCAAATCTCTGAGAAAATGCCACTGCCTTGTATGAAATGACACAGACTTGACTTTCACTTAGTCTCGTCTTTATCCTTATCATTCATATTTAATGTTACACATACTTGACTTTGTGACTCTTTTTAATTCCGTATGTTGAACAGCACATACATTAGTCTGATGTATCTTTCTCCAAAGTCTCTGCATCATTTATCAGCAGGACTACCCTTGTCATGTATTTATTAGCTTTTTAAAAGACTTGTCTCTTTGTATGTACAAACGGGCTGAATTCTTCATCAGCATTTGTCAAGATTACCACTGTTCTCTCAGTTATCTGCTTTACAGTTTCTGAGTCAGACTTCCCCTCATTCCAGAGACCACCACGCTCAAACTATTAACATTCACCTTGGATGCTGAGTTCTCTCACAGATAGTTACTGAGTGAATTGATCACAAGTTTTTCATGCTAAAAAACTTTCAGCTGTTTCCCAGTCTTGAATTGTGTTTAAACATTCAGTCTTAATGCAACCATTGGGGCACGGAGTGAAGAACCAACTTACCTTTGAACCACTCTAGAATGTGGCTTCTCAATTTAGGGATCGCAAATAGGACTAAGGTGTTATACCCAGGGGCAACTACAGGCACCAGCACACCAAGCGCGTGCCTGGGGCAGCAAGCCATGGGGGGGCGCTCTGCCAGCTGCCACGAGGGCAGCAGGCAGGTTGCCTTCGGCGGCATGCCTGTGGAGGGTCCACTGGTCCCATGGCTTCGGCGGACCTCCCGCAGGCATGCCGCCAAATCCACGGGACCGGGGACCTCCCTCAGGCAAGCTGCCAAAGGCAGCCTGTCTGCCGTGCTTGGGGCAGCAAAATACCTAGAGCCGCCCTTGGTTATACCCACCCTCCCCTTCTACATAACTGTATACAAGGGAGAGCCTGAAATTATGGAAGGAGGATACATGGCGTGATGTTATGAGAAAGGCTAAGAACTACTGTTCAAGATGGAACACAGGTAACAGGTATTTTGGGCACAACAAACTAATGGCCTGAACTTGGAAGATGATGACTACCCTTGGTATTCAGTGGTTTGATCAGGCTGAGAAACATCCCAAATATTGTGCTTTCCAGAATTTCAGACTGAATCAACAAACAAATAGTAACTGAGCAAATATATTTATATACAGGGAATCAGGCAATTTCCTCCCAACACTCAGTGTATTGCCCTGAGTAAAAGACATTCCATTCTGAGATTCTGAGCCTGGTTTTCCCTTGCATTGTACCTCATCTGTAACCTTAGCAAGATGGGTGTGAAACGCTAAGCACAGGATTTTGACCTAGTAGCATTTTACTTCCATGCTGTACAAGTGTAGATGACTACACATGGACCAGGGCAATGGAGAATCAGGTCCACTGAAAGCAATGCAACTTCTTCACATTTATTTTTTATCTTCAACTCATTGTACATTTTAATTGTATAGATTTTTGTAGATGGGTAGCATGTTGCAGACATAGTTCTGTCTTCATGTCTGCATATCTCTGAGCAATGAAAAAGAAATTACTGGAACCCACCTGCCTAGCACACTTTATTTAAACAATACTGTTCTTAAAGTTCACCAGGCCCACAATGTGAAGGCAAGTTTGATTAAAATAACAACATGCCATAGCTGGGGAATCTGTTCTATCAAACATGGGCTTGAAATGATCGAACTGAATGTGACCAATGACATTCAGCTCAGGGATTCAAAGAAAGGAAATAGAAAAGCAAAGTCTGCTACATAATTGCCCCACTTCTGTAGAAGGTCTTGGAATAGTTTAAGGTTATAATCTTAAAATGTCATTCCTAGTCCTACTCTCTTATATTGGAGCAAGTGTTACTTTTATATCCTATATTAAAATCAATAATCCACTTAAATCCAATATATATGGTTATTAAACCATGTTTAGATTACATTCATCCAAAAGGTACAACTCACTTCAAAAATACAGTGGGAAGTTTGGTTGTCCATACAGAAATGCAGATGCATACTCAAACACTCAGAACTCTTGTTGTAAAAATCAAGGCAATGTGACTCTAAAATGTAAGTTTGCATTATCAAGTCGTCATAACCTTCAGCTTCTGTACCAGTGCCAAGTGGCATACAATTCTGAAACTGAGACAGAAACGCTGTGCCAATGGCTGTATAAAAAGGACCTATTTGTAGGTATGCAGGATAGTACAGTATGTTCCAGGATATATCATCCCTGGAACATCAGGTGCAGAGTAACAAAGCAATTTAAAATACATACCTAGTTCCTTATGGTAAGACAAGTGAGTTTGAGATTGTTATCTATTTGTAAGAGCAAGCTTTTTGTTTTTTAAAGTGCTGTGGCTTGAGGGGAAGTCTACAAATTTCAAAGATTTTTTTTCCCCTGCATTGGTGATATATATAGAGAGACTTATCTCACAGAGCTGCCTTCGCTAGCAGGACCAAGTACTGTCCCTGACAGTTGTTTTTTTGTTTGTCTGCCCCCCAGATGCCTATATGCCCACCTCAAGGATTGAACTGATAGCCCTGGGTTTAGGAGGCTAATGCTCAAAACACTGAGCTATCCCTCCCACACAGGCCTAGAGGATTTTGAAATATAATCACAAAAATATATAGCATCAGACTGCAGCTAGTGGTCACTGATACACACAGAAAGGATGCTGAACAAGCTGTGTATAAACATTATCAATAGAAGCTACTATCTACTTAGCAAAAGGCAGTGGGCCACATTCTCAGTGACTATAGATTGGCATAGCCAATGGAGCTATTCTGAGTGGGAGCTATGCCAATATACAGGTATGAATCTGGCCCAGTTAATTTATTTTGTATCAGAATATCACCACCTTAGAAACAAAAAATGTGTCGCAAACTTCATCCTAGTTTCCCTGCAAAAACCACATCTTCTATCTGAATCATAGAGAGGAAACTGAACTTCTGTGTATTTCCTTTTGGAATGTATAGGGGCTTGGGTCCTAAGAGGGAGAATATGGTGTAAAAACCTAACCTGAAAGATTATAAAGAAACTGCACTACAGAAGGTGAGGGCTGACTGCCAAAGGGGCCTGTGGGTTTTTCTGATGGGATGGGGCTTAAATAATTGCCCTTAACATCCTATGACATCTAGCCCCTCAACACCCCATATATCACTCTCTGGTGTCTTCTGCCACACCTGGACTCTTCATCAGGCCTCTTTCACCCTTCTGGACAGCCACCCCAGCCCTCCCAGCTGGAGGGCAACCCCACTCTTCCCAGCGGGAACCCCCCAGCCTCTCTGCTGGGAGTTCTTCCTCATCAGTACCCTCCCATTCATCTGCCAGGACAGCAGCCCGGCCCTTCCAAATGGAATGCAGTCCTACACTCTCCTGCAGGAACCCCCACAGCCTCTCTGCTAGGAGTCCTTCAGCCCTTAATCCAGCTCTCCAGCATGGAGACATCAGCAGGTAAGCTCCTCTACTTCTCTCTCTGCCTTCATCTCTTGGCACCACCTCTCCAGCTTGGAAACCAGCAGATAACTGCCTTTGCAGGTCTCTGGCCTTCAGCCTTTACAGCCCTAGCTCTCTGATTTGGGGAGATCAGTCAACAAATCCCTCCTGCTGCTTTCCTGCCTTCAGTCTTCTCCCAGGAAACACCTTCTGACTCTGGCAGCTCTCACCTCTTGCCAGTCTCCAGCTCAAAGGCAGCTATCACCTGCCTTTTCCCGACTGTCTCACCAGGTCCCTCTGCCCTTTAGGGCACATGTGCCCTCTTTTAAGCCCAATTGGAGTGAGCTGATGAGTCACAGGTGCACTAGTCCTGCTCCCTTCTTAAGTGCCAGAGCCACCCTGTGACAGGAACTGCTAAGAATCCCCAATTATTCCACTCTCCCCCAAAGGCCCCATATGACAGGTAAAATTTTCCATGAAAGATGGACTGAATGAGCATCCCTCCAGGGCCAAGAGGAAATTAATATCAACAGTGTCATGTACCAGATATGGACCGGTACATGACTAATCAATTGCACACATACAAAACAGGAAATGACTGCCTAGGTGGGAGTTCTGCAGAAAGGGATCTGGGGGTCATAGTGGATCACAAGCTAAGTATGAGTCAATAGTGTAAAACTATTGCTAAAAAGCAAATATCACTCTAGAATGTATTAGCAGAAATGTTGTAAGCAAGACATGAGCAATAATTCTCTGCTACTCTGCTCATTAGGCCTCAACTGTAGTATCGTGGCCCATTCTGGGTGTCATATTTCAGGAAAGATGTGGACAAATTGGAGAAAGTTCAAAGGAGAGCAACAAAAATGATTAAAGATTTAGAAAACATGACCTATGAGGAAAGATTGAAAACATTGGGCTTGTTTAGTCTGGAGATGAGAAAACTGAGGGAGGACATGATAACAGTTTTCAAGTACATAAAAGGTTATTACAAGGAGGAGGGCAAAAAAAATTGTTCTCCTTGACCTCTGAGGACAGAACAAGAAGCAATAGGCTCAAAATGCAGCAAGAGCAGTTCAAGTTGGACGTTAGGAAAAACTTCCCACTGTCAGGGTAGTTAAGCACTGGAACAAATTGCTATGGGCAGTTCTGGAATCTCCATCACTGGAGGTTTTTAAGAACAAGTTAGACAAACACCTGTCAGGAATGGTCTAGTTATTATGTAGTCCTGCCTTGAGTGCATCTCCCTATTTAAGGTTTACCATTTACAATCTTTGTATCTTTAAAGTTCAGTTTATCAGTCTGTGAACTATCTCTGAATCATACTGGTTTTCTAATTACACATAACAACTTGGTCATCTGGCTGTCCATTAGTTGCAATGACTAATGATTAGGGGGCTGGAGCACATGACTTATGAGGAGAGGCTGAGGGAACTGGGATTGTTTAGTCTGCAGAAGAGAAGAATGAGGGGGGATTTGATAGCTGCTTTCAACTACCTGAAAGGGGGTTCCAAAGAGGATGGATCTAGACTGTTCTCAGTGGTAGAAGATGACAGAACAAGGAGTAATGGTCTCAAGTTGCAGAGGGGGAGGTTTAGGTTGGATATTAGGAAAAACTTTTTCACTAGTAGGGTGGTGAAGAACTGGAATGGGTTACCTAGGGAGGTGGTGGAATCTCCTTCCTTAGAGGTTTTTAAGGTCAGGCTTGACAAAGCCCTGGCTGGGATGACTTAGTTGGGTTTGGTCCTGCTTTGAGCAGGGGGTTGGACTAGATGACCTCCTGAGGTCCCTTCCAACCCTGAGATTCTATGATTCTATGACTATTTCTGGTTAGTTTGGAGTCTTTGAATTTTCTTGTTCTGCATCCACCATCTATAGAGTTTGATCTGGTGATTATTCTTTCTGAGGAACAAACTATAGATGTTGACAGTTTCTGTTGAAATCTCCACTGTCAGTCTCAATCACATATGATCTTGGTGGAGAATTCTTTGTCTTTATGGAAGCTGGAGTTCTCCGTCCTTTTTCTCCATCCAATTTGACATAAACATGGTCACTAGGTTCTAGACCTGGAAGTTCTATCCCCCAACCTGAAGCAAATACTCACCAGCAACTACCCACCGCACAACAAAAACACTAACCCAGGAACCAAACCCTGCAACAAACCCTGTTACCAACTCTGTCCGTATATCTATTCAAGGGACACCATCATAGGACCTAACCACATCAGCCACACCATCAAGGGCTCACTCACCTGCATATCTATCAATGTGATATATGCCATCATGTGCCAGCAGTGCCCCTCTGCCATGTACATTGGCCAAACCAGACAATCTCTACACAAAAGAATAAATGGACAGAAATCAGACATCAAGAGTTATAACATTCAAAAACCAGTCGGAGAACCCTTCAATCTCCCTGGACACTCAATAACAGACTTAAAGGTAGCAATTCTTCAACAAAAAAAACTTCAGAAACAGACTCCAATGAGAAACTGCAGAAATGGAATTAATTTTCAAACTGGACACCATCAAATTAGTCCTGAATAAAGACTGGGAGTGGATGGGTCACTAGAGAAACTAATTTCCCCATACTAATTTCCTCCTGCCGTTACTCACACCTTCTTATTATTCACACCATCCTGCAGCAAAAAAACTTCAGGACCAGACTCTTAAGAGAAACTACTTGCATCCAATGAAGTGGGTATTCACCCACGAAAGCTCATGCTGCAAAACGTCTGTTAGTCTATAAGGTGCCACAGGATTCTTTGCTGCTTTTGCTGAGCTTCAGTTCATCTGCAAATTTGACACCATCAGCTCAGGATTAAACAATGACTGTGAATGGCTAGCCAACTGCAAAAGCAATTTCTCCTCCCTTGGTGTTCACACCTCAACTGCTAGAAGAGGTCCTCATCCTCCCTGACTGAACTAACCTTGTTATCTCTAGCCTGATTCTTGCTTGTATATTTATACCTGCCTCTGGAAATTTCCACTACATGCATCCGACAAAGTGGGTATTCACCCACTAAAGCTCATGCTCCAATACATTTGTTAGTCTATAAGGTGCCACAGAACTCTTTGCCGCTTTCACACCTTCTTGTTAACTGTTTGAAATGGGCCACCCTGATTACTTTTCTCTCATTACCACTACAAAAGTGATTTTTCCTCCTTTGGTATTCTACTGTTGAGAATAGCCCATTTCCACTTTAACTGAATTGTCTCATTAGCACTGACCCCCCACTTGGTAAGGCAACTCCCATCTTTTCATGTACTGTGTATATATACCTGTCTACTGTATTTTCCACTCCATGCATCTGATGAAGTGGGTTTGAGCCCACGAAAGCTTATGCCCAAATAAATTCATTAGTCTCCAAGGTGCCACAAGTACTCCTCATTGTTTCTGTTCTAAACGTATTTGTAAGCTCTTTTTGCCTTTTTATTTGATTTGGCTAGTCTTTGCATGTCTGATCACTCTGGAAATTAGAAAAGAACCTAAGTCAGAACAATAGTTATAGGATATCTTCCCATCAGGATTTGCGCTAGATTATATCCACTAGCTGTTATCAGTGTTGATCTGTAACTCAGAAGAGCAAGGAATGGATCTTCCTGATGAAGAATTTTCCTGGCAGTCTGTACAGCTCTCTCAGCCTCTTCATTTGGGTAATGTGGGCTGCTAGTAATATGATCAAAATCATATTTTATTTGAACTGACTTAAATTCTTCTGCAGTGAACTGTGGATTGTTGTCTATCACTTCTTGTTCTGGAATACTGAAATGAGCAAAAGTGCACTTCAGTTTCTCTAACCTCTGAGACATGTTATGTCTTTCATGTACATTATTTCTATATACCTGGAAAAACAGTCCACTATGACCAGGTAATGATGTCCTCTGAATCTGCATAAATCTGCAGCTAGGTGTTATTCTATATGGTTCAGCATTGTCTCTTAAGGTGAACTGGAGCATATTTCAAAAGTCCAATATCACCAATAGAGCCATAACAGAGCCAACAAAGTCACATGTGCCCCATAGTTCTGCCTATCATTTAGCACAGAGGTTTTCAAACTGTGCGACACATCTCCCTAGGGGGATGCACCCCAATTTGAAGACTGTTACATTCTGCCAGGAGCTGGCAGATTTGAAGCTGATGGGACCCACCTGGTCCACTTGGGCCCATGGCTATTCGGGCTGTGGGAGCTGGGGCACTGGCTGGCTGTCTGGCAGCCCTTCCTGCCCTGTTTCCAGAGCCAGACAGACTCTTCATAGCTGTATACTCCCCAGGCATGGTGGGTGGCACAGCTCCAAGCTCCACCCTGACATATTCTTGTTTCTGCCCCAAAGGAATTCAGCGCCAGCCACTGACACTCCCTGGAGCCAGCCCCTGCCAATGGAGCCTGGCTACCATGAAATGCTCCCTAAGTTGCTCCCTGGAGTACTCATTCCCCTTGGGCACCTGCCTCTCAACATCCTGGTCACACCCCCTTGCAACACGGGAACCTGCCATTGCAGGCAGGTCACTCTCCCCACACTCCCTGCATGCAAAGTGGAATCACCTCTTGCTCCCCTGGGCTGCCCATCCCCAGCCCTGTGGCTGCCAGACTCATGATCACACAGCCCAATCTCTGAGCTCAGCCAGGTGAGTCTGGTGCCCAGCCCAGTTGCTGGGAGCAGGAGGCTGCTGGCAGGGCAGACTCACTTTCATCAACTCAAGAAACCAAGGCAGTGAGAACAAAATGACTCCTAGGGTTACCACGTTCCAAATAGAGGACACTGCTGGGGGAAGAGGGAGGAGGAGCTGGAGAAATTTGGTGCTGGGGGAGCCCTGTGTACTGGGAGGGATATTTAGGAGGTGCTGAAGAGGGTATTTGGAGGGGATACCTGCGGCAGGGTACACATTGGAGGTGGGCTGCCAGTGCTGCAGGGGATGGGCCAGCTTAATGGGGGAGTCTCAGCTGCTGTCAAGGGGATTCTGCATGTGGGTCCCCCACTTCCCCCCTCCCATTCTCCTATCCCCTTTTCTTCCCCATCCCATTCCCCCTCCCCAATACCCCATCCCCTCTTTTCCTTTCCCTACCCCATTTCCTTTCCTCTCCCCACTGTCTCCTGTCTCTATTCCCGACTCCTACCTCTCCCTTACCCTGCCCCATTCCCCTATATCCTTTTCTTCCAGCTTCCCCCTGAACTCTGAATGCAAAGCTTTCTTCTTTCGTAAGTTGTTTCTGGCCCATGCAATTCAGTATACCTCTAGGGATAGTCAGGGCTGTATCAGGTAATTTCAGCTCTGGGAGGGGTTGAAGGTGATGTGACTATCATGTCTGTCCCTGAGTCAATTTTAAAGTCAATAGTCATTCCATGAATATTCAGTTTCACTCTCCAGGCAGGCTGTGTGTCATCACACATGATAGATCCCAGAAACAATGGCTCTTGATTGTCTGCAATATGTGTCAAGTCCCTGCTGCTTTGATGTTGTAAAATGTCCATATTTTACACATTTATTACATCTTGCACCTTTGACTGGCCAGGGATCCCTTGGGCTATGAAAATTTCCACATCTTGTGCATGTAATTTGTGCAGTTAGCCTGGAAGTTCTCTCTCCTTGCCTTAGGAGTTTATAGTAATGATTTATAGCACTCAAGTGGCATCTATGTACTGCTCCTAAACTAGTTTTTTCTCTCCAAGTTTGGCAAGTTGCTCTTGGTTTTGCTGTTTCATCAGCTCAGACTACTTTGTTATTTGAATAGCTGTGTGTAGGGTTAAGTCTGGTTTTAGTTGCAGCTTCTGTGAAAGATTTTTTATCTGCATACCGTATTTCTAATTTATCTCTAATATTTTCATACTTTACAGTCATAAAATCACAGTTTTCTGTCAATGAAAGTAAAATTCTGATAAAAGATTCAACAAATTCCCCTAGTTGTTGAATTTGCTGATGAAAACATGCCCTTTCATAAAAGCACATTTCTGAGGTATAAAGTATGAATCAAACTTAGCCAGAACCCTTTCATAGTCATCTTTGTGAGTGTCTTCAGTAAAGGTAAAAGATTCAAAGATATGCTCTGCCTACTTCCCCATGGCATAAATTAAAGAGCATGCCTCTATGTCTCCAGTTTCCTTGTTGAGTTGGGTTGCAAGGTGAAATCTTGCAAAGGGTTACTTCCAGTCTGTCCATTCTGAAGATCCATGAAAGCTGAAGTTCTTAGGATCATTGAAGAGCGACATTCTAATTGGATCGATCCTGCAACTTTTTTTACCTTTTTCTCTCCACTTTCAGCCTTTGTTGCTACTTTCCTTCTGTTTCTTTTGTCTTCTGGCACCAGTTAGGCTGCCTTTACTTTCATACCATGTCACATACCAGATATGAACTGGTTACAGAGCTTCCACTCCAGAGAGATACATGAGATATGTTCTCCTTATAACATTTTAAGGTACTGCCAGGTATATATGCTGTATGCTCAGATAACAAATATTACCCACAGTTCCAGCTGGGGCTGAACAGTATAATACAGTTTAGCATACCATTCCAAATGGTGTTTGTTTCCCACTCCCATTCCCAGATCTCTCCACAACTGGTGTCGGAATAAGTTTAGCTGCTAGTGTGCCAAATCCTTTCCAATTTCCAGCAAAGACAGTATGCTAGAACCCACTTTACACCACTTATGAGACACCTTATCCTAAACAGGGTTACCATTCAAACACACCTCGAGGCACCTCACAGTCTTCAGTATCTTAGAGTGCCTTCCAACAACGGTTCTCAACACCTTCTACAAACATAAGTGAATCTGCCTCAGCAAATGTTACAGATAGAGAAAACGAAGGATAGCGAAGTAAGATTACTTGACCCAAGGTCACATAAAAAGCCTGTTATAGAGCAGGGAATATAACTTAAATCTCCTGGTTCCAAATCATGTGCACTAAGCAAAGATCACCCTTCCTGCATCCTCCCTCTCCTTTCCCCATACCAGCACAGATATGGACACCAAATACCCATATATATTTGTGGATAAGTAATTACCAGGCAGACATTCATCAGACACATCAAATACCTGATTTTTTTTTCTATTTTAAAATGCAGTACTATATATCTATGACTACATTGTTTTAATATATACATTTGATAACCCCAGATGAATCATAGCAGGTGGTGTAAGTGAAGCTACAGTTTGTTTTGCAGTTCAAAGTAAGACCAGCTAAATCTGTAGCTGTTTTTACTTTGATCTATCTCATAGGATGGGAATTAAAAAAATATATTCACCTCAAGGGGTTACATCTATTGACTGCACAGCAGTATAACCCTGTGGGGGATGAGGTTCTGAATCTGTAGACTTAACAGCATGAGCTCTCCTGTGCATGGCTAATGCAATTGCACATCAGAAGTAATAAATAAAGGGTCTGCTGACTTTACCACCCTTTGTTCATCTAAAAGTATGTAGAAGAATATTTAAAGGTAGTATTTTAACTCAGAATTCACCTTTGACTAGATTTTTGAATTTTATTGCAGTAGCTTCTCTTTCCACAAGCTTTTCTTCCTATTAAACAACTTATACACTTAAAGAGGATGGACCACACTATTTTTTGTTCCTGAGTGGTGGTGATAGTCTTGGTCAAACTCTTTACTGGTATCAACCATAATTTTTATGTCTTCTATGGGGCATTCATTATTCAGTTCATTTTGCCTTCAGCCAATCTGCTGATGAGGAAGTGTGAGCCAAAGCAGACGGGTATTGACACCTACGCTGTATTGTAATAGTCTTTGTACAAAATATGCCTTGTGAGGTATCATTTGAAAATTAATAACTCACTGATCATAAATATGTGATATATGTATCCAGTGTGTATTAAGAGTTATGGATATATGCTGAAATTATTACTAAAGTGTGTTTAAACCAGGCGTGTCAGGGGGTGTTGGTAAACAGGTCTGTCCTGAACAAAGGAATGTGGGTTTGCCTCAATTTACATATAAGCAGTAAACAGCACTATCAAGACAACAGGGGGAGGAGATAGCAGGAAACAGAGCAATTTGCATTTTAGGAAACGTCTGTGGGGAAAAAAACAGTATGATACTAAGGCCTGGTCTACACTAAGGGGGGGGGGGTCGAACTAGGGTATGCAAGTTCAGCTACACAAATAGCGTAGCTGAACTCGAAGTACCCTAGTTCGACTGACTTACTCGTCCAGACGCGGCGGGGTCGAACTCCGCGGCTCCAAGGTCGACTCCGCCACCGCCGTTCGCGGTGGTGGAGTTCCGGAGTCTACCAGAGCGCGCGGGGAGTTTGAACTATCGCGTCTTGATTAGACGCGATAGTTTGAACTCCGAGAAGTCGAACTCACCGCGTCGACCCGGACGGTGAGTATAGCCCTACCCTTACTTCACCACCAGACTGCATGTCACCTTCATCATAACTTGAATAAACTTTCATTTGAAGGCAACCTTCAGAGGAATCCATTTTAAAAGTTCACTGGACTATGAAAAAAAGAGACAGAAAATCCCGAAGTTCTTGTCACCTAAGTAGACAAAGGAACCAGCACTTCTGGGCTTCTCAAGGAGCTTCTGACAGAGGGGTAGGGGACCAGCCAACATCTTGCTGGAAAACTGGGGGTGAGAAAAGCCATCTTAAACAAAGCCTGTACCATGCTAGATTAAGTTTTAGACTTTTAGAGGTGTCTTCACTTTTATTTGCTTATAACAATTTTAACTTTATCTCTTATACTTGAACTCACTTAAAATCCTATCTTCTTTTTTTTTAAGTGCTGTGTTGAAATTATAGTGAATGCTAATTCCAGTTAATGTGCCAAGATGGTGGGTTTTGTCTTTTTAAGGGAGCAACTGGATCTTATTATTCCTCTGAATGTTGCAGGAGAGGGTTGGACATTGCACAGCAGAGGGGTTTGGGACTGGGGGTCTGTTGAGATCATCTGCTATCATTAACCAAGTCTGGTCAAGACAAGACTGTGTCTGTGATAACTGCTGGCCAGCTGTTGGATTCAAAATAGTTGAATCAGAACTGGACAGCATACAGGACACAGAATGTATGCTGGTTGTGTATGTGTCTCAGGCAGGGAGCCATCAGTAGTAGAACCATTTTGGGGCACTCAGGTTTATAATACAAGCAGGGACACAACCTCTGACTGGCCTAAACTGCACCCCATAATGTGATGGGAAGAAAGAGGCTAATGTGATATTAGCTTCCTTCCACATTAGCTTCCTTCCAGTCACCAACAGATATTATTTACCTCCGTTCCCTACTACATTCAGTCAGTCACAATCGTCCAATCCAGATTTGAATCCGGTACGGGTGATCTTAACCCCATCAGGATTTAGTCCTTGGAATCCAGGCCCAGCAGCTGCAGAAAGTCCGATGCAGAAGTGACACTGTAAAGAAGAAAAGAGAAAAGAAGGGAGAGAGAGGAAAGAGGAGAGGAGAGAAAAGAAAAAAGAAAAGGAGTCAGTCTGGGAGTGAGAAATAGGAAAAGGGAGAGGAATGAACAAGGGAAGAGAAGGGAAAAGAAGGAGGAAAAGTCTGTCCAAGAGGGGAGACTGGGTCATTGTGTCCATTTGGAGATATAGAGGAGAGCGGAGACAAAGAACAGGGGTCCTGAGGGAGCAGGAGAAATCATGGTGGGTGGATGGAGCTGGGAAAGGTACTAGAAGAATCAAAGGAAAAGTGATCTCCTTGACCACCCATCTGAACCTTTTTATATGTTCATAACTGGGGAATGATGTAAGATCTGGGATGGTTATTATTCTCCACCTTCACCCAAGGTTCACCCATCCCTACTTATTGGCCACAATATCACTTTTACACTAAGAACATAAGAACGGCCGTACCGGGTCAGACCAAAGGTCCATCTAGCCCAATATCTGTCCACTGACAGTGGCCAATGCCAGGTGCCCCAGAGAGAGTGAACCTAACAAGCAATGATCAAGTGATCACTCTACTGCCATCCATCTCCATCCTCTGACGAATAGAGGCTAGGGACACCATTCCTTACCCAAGGGCCGGCTCTACAGTTTTCACCGCCCCAAGCAGTGGCCGAATTGCCACCGGACAGCGGGGGCAGTCCCTGTGCCCTTAGGGTGGCAGGCGCGTTTCCACAGCGATGGCAATTCGGCAGCAGCTTCTATGTTTAGCTGAAGCCGCCGCAGACAGCTAAACATAGAAGCTGCTGGCAAATTGCTGCCACTGCGGAAACGCGCCTGCCGCCCTAAAGGCGCACGGACTGCCCCCGCTGTCCGTGGCGGCAATTCGGTGCGCTGCTTTGGGGCGAAAACACAGAGACTGTCACCCCTTGCAGAATGCCGCCCCAAGCACCAGCTTGGAATGCTGGTGCCTGGAGCCGGCCCTGCCTTACCCATCCTGGCTAATAGCCATTTATGGACTTAACCACCATGAATTTATCCAGTTCTCTTTTCTCTAGAGGTGATATGAACCAGAGCTAGGTAAAAAATGCATCACTCACCCTGTCTTATGGAGGCAGACATGGACAAGCATCAGCAGGTGAGAAAAGAGAACCCATGTGAAGGAGAGCATGTAAGAGTTAAAAAAAAAAAACACTGAGCTGCCTTATCAGAAACTGTTACCCTCCAATTCATCCTTTGCCTTGGTTTCCTTTCATTCTGTGGTACCGAGAGGTCAGCCTACCTGCAGGATGACTTGAAAAAACATAAAGCTGTGATTTTGGTCTGGATCTTTTCATTGTGTGTGCTTTCTGTATTATGTGAAGAGGACTGGGCTAAATATTGACAAAGTAGGTTCAAGGGGCAGGGGTGGCAAAGTAGCATTATAGCCTGGAATTAATGAGTCACTCAGTTATAGACAAACATTTTGAATACTGATTGCAGCAACACTGAATCCCAGATTCACAATTTAAATCACCAGCAATGACAGAATAGGTGGAAATATTATGATGCTCCAAAGCTTAGAAGTCCAGCCCAGAAGTGCTAGGTAACAATAACCAAACCCCCGACAGCAGGACACTTAAGGGAGGCTGTTTTTACTTTTGTCTATGTATCAGTGACATTTATGAGCAGAGTTTTAGATATCCCGGGGTTCTGTGGCTACAGCATTTGCTTACAGAAATCACACCTTGCCACAGAACTGTGCTCCAAGATCTCGACATTTTATGTTTCTAGAGTTTATGGATGCAAACAAAGCCTTGCATACAAGTCTAATTGAGGTAGTGATGTCTAGCTGGGTCTGCAGACAGCCTGAAAGAAAAGTTCTGAGAGGTGTGAACTACCCATTCATCTCAACCATGGCCCCTTGGACTCCACAATTCTGCAGCCCTGGAATTTGGTAACTTTCCAAGAAGAAATGGAACTCATCATTTCTGTCATGGAATTCACTGTTTTGCTGCTGACAGGTGCCCAACATTTTTTTTAATCTCGGTGCCAAGCCCTAGCCAGAGTTTTCCCCACAGGGAGGAGTTCACTGGATTGCAATGCAGATACCCTTCATATTCTGAGCCCCAGCTCTCCTAGGGCTTTATACATCACTGCCAGAGTTGGTCAAAATTTGTCAAAATATTTTTTTTTAATTTTGTTAAGGAAAAAGGAGACTAACATTTTCACACTTTTGTCCCATTTTCAACTAGATCTCATAATCCCCAACACCTTGAACTGCACAGGGGAGTGAACGGAAAGCCAGTGAGAAGCTCAATCACAGTTGTTACTTGCTCACCCTGGCTTGTCTACTCAAACAGGAAACCACCTTCTGCACTAGCTGAAGCTTCTCCAAGGGCAGCCCTAAATATAGTGGTGTAATGGAGCTGGAATGCACTGGAACACTGTGCCTGTACTAGCCACTGACCACCCCAACCTTCAACCCTCCCACTGCCCTCCATAGAACACCCCCTCCCCAACCCAACATTGGGCTCCACAGCCCCAGAGTTAGGCCATACCCAGGGTGTTAGAGAGCAGCATAGAGGCAGAGGACAGAGTTAGAGAGCAGCATGGGGCTGGGCAGGGCCAGCTTTAGGCCTGTTCCACCAATTCCCCCGAATCGGGCCCCACGCCTAAGAGGGCCCCGCGCCCAGTGAGAATCCCTTCCCTGGCTAGAGGAGCCTTTTTAATTTTTACTCACCTGGCGGCGCTCTGGGTCTTTGGTGGCACTTCGGTGGCGGGTTCTTCGCTCGCTCTGGGTCTTCGGCGGCACTTCGGCGGTGGGTCCTTCGCTTGCTCTGGGTCTTCGGCGGCGGGTCCTTCAGTGCCGCCAAGGACCTGGAGCGAGTGAAGGACCCGTCGCCGAAGTGCCGCCGAAGACTCGGAGCACTGCCTGGTGAGTACAAGCCCCACATGTTTTTTTACATGGTTTTTTTTAGTCATCCCTGCGGGGGGCCGTCGAAACTGTTCGAATTGGGCCCCGCACTTCCTAAAGCCGGCCCTAGCTGCAGGGAATACATCACGTCTCTCTATGTGAGACAAATGCATGTATATCTATCATTCTCTATAGAGATAGAAAGATAGTCATGTGCCTTTATTTGCTATTTTTTTCACTGTCTCTGATACTATGGGATAGTCAGGGGCGGCTCCAGGCACCAGCACGCCAAGCGCGTGCCTGGGGCGGCAAGCCACGGGGGGCGCTCTGCTGGTCGCCACGAGGGCGGCAGGCAGGTTGCCTTCAACGGCATGCCTGCAGAGGGTCCACTGGTCCCGCGGCTTCGGCGGACCTCCCGCAGGTGTGCCACTGAATCCGCGGGACTGGGGAGGTACCGCAGGCAAGCCACCGAAGGCAACCTGCCTGCCATGCTTGGGGCGGCAAAATACCTAGAGCCGCCCCTGCGGATAGTATTAAAATGGAAAAAAGTTATGATGGTTATGAAGGAGATTAGAGAGATACAATGTCTGATAGTAAACAGTCAGGATGAAAGTTTTAGAGTTCACTTAAATAGCTGAAAGCTAAGAAATAAAAATGATGACACAAGATGACAAAGCGCCAGGTTTAATTTTTAAAGCAAATTTAACTTAACATTTTCTACTGATGCCGCCTATTTCCGTCTATGCAGAGCCCTTTCCTTCTATGGTGACAATGAATACACGATGTCAAGTAACACACAGACTGAAACAATGTTAATGTCAGCTTTTGCCTTTTGGCCCCGCTCCCCCGGCCGGAGCCCCGCGGTCCCGCTCCCCCTGTCGCAGCGCGGCAAGTCCCGCGGCCCCGCTACCCCGGCCAGAGCTCTGCAACCCCGCAGCCCCGCTCTCCCGGCCGGAGCCCCGCAACCCCGCGGTCCTGCTCCCCCAGCCGGAGCCCCGCAACCCCGCAGCCCCGCTCTCCCGGCCGGAGCCTCGTGGCCCCGCTACCTCGGCCAGAGCCCTGCATCCCCACTCTCCTGGCCGGAGCCCCGCAACCCAAAGGAGTCGCACTCCCCCGGCCGAGCGCAGCAAGTCCCGCAACCCCGCAGCACTGCTCTTCCGGCCAGAGCCCCGCAACCCCGCGGTCCCGCTACCCCTGCCGGAGCCCCGCAATCCCGCGGTTCCGCTACCCCGGCTAGAGCCCCGCAACCCTGTGGTCCCACTCCCCCGGCCGCAGCGATGCAAGTCCTGCTGCTTTGCTACCCCAGCCGGACCCCCGCAACCCCGCATCCCCGCTCCTTCGGCCAGAGCCCCGCAACCCCGCGGCTGCAGTCTCCCGGCCCGAGAGTGGCAAGTGCGGCTGCCCCGCTCCCGTGGCCGAAGCCCCGCAACCCCGCGGCCCCACTACCACCACCGGAGCGCGGAAATCCGAAGTGCCGCCCGGAGAGTACATGCCCCAGGAATTGGGCCCTCAGTGGCTAAAGCCGGCCCTGACGGCGGGGTTAGAGAGCAGTGTGGGTGCAGAGTTAGGAAGTCAGACTTTCGAGGATCTCTGCCATTCACTGCCAAAATAAAGCTCATTTCAGTTGTTCAGCCTGAAAGTGACAAAGTGTAACTATGAATGGTCTGTCCCACTGCCCAGTTCAGTCAATAGGAGTATCTCCATTGAATCTCAGTAGTCAATAATATCTCCATTTACTTCAGTGGGCATTAAATAATACTTTAATCTGGGCTAATGAATACCCCACTTCAGATATTATCTTCTTTTCCCCATATCCATTACTGATTTCTAAATCATAGAAACATAGGGCTGGAAGGGTCCTCGATAAGTCATCAAGTTTAGGCCTCTGAGCAGTGGTGGGACCAAGTAAACCTCACTCATTCCTGACAGGTTTGTCCAACCTGTTTTTAACAACTTCCAAGGAGGTAAATTCCACAACCTTGGAACCCTATTCCACACTTAACTCCCTTTATAGTTAGTTTTTCCTAATATCTAACCTAAACCTCCTTTGTTGTAGATTAAGCCCATTACTTCTTGTTCTCCATGTCCACCAAGGGTAGGACAATTGATCACTGTCCTCTTCATAATAGCCCTTAACATATTTGAAGACTGTTTCAGGTCTTCCACTCAGTCTTCTTTTCTCAAGACTAAACATGCCCAGTTTTTTTCAACCTTTCCTCATAGATCAGGTTTTCTAAACCCTTTATCATTTTTGTTGCTTTCCTCTGGACTCTTTACAATTTGTCCACGTCTTTCCTAATGTGTGGTGCCCAGAATTGGACACACTACTCCAGCTGAGGCTTCAGCAATGCTAAGTCGAGCAGAACAATTATATCCCATGTGTTACATACGATATTAATGTTAATGCCCCCTGAAATGGTATTAACCTTTTTTACAGCTGCACCATATTGTTGACTCATATTTTTGATCTGCTATAAGCCTGAGATCCTTGTCAGCAGTACTGAATTCAAGGGTCTGTTTTTTCTTAGGCAAATCTGGGACCAGACACAGGCACAGAATCATAGAAATATAGGACTGGAAGGGACCTTGATAGGTCATCTAGTCCAGTCTGCTGCACTGAGGCAGAACTAAGTATTACCCAGCCCATCCCTGACAGGAGTTTATCTAACCCAGGCCTGCACAACATGCGGCCCGGGAGCCACATGCAGCCTGCGGGTGCTCACTGTGCGGCCCGCGGGGGGTGAGTAGATGGGCTCACTGTGTGGCCCGTGGGGGGTGAGTAGGTGGGCTCACTGTGCGGCCCGTGGGGGGTGAGTAGGTGGGCTCACTGTGCGGCCCGCATAGGGTGAGTAGGCAAACGATGGGTGAGGGAGGGAGGCTGAAGAGGTGGGGGGTGAGGAGGCGAGCTGGGGGAGTGGGGGGCTGAGGAGGTGAGCCGGGGGGTGGGTGGTTGAGGAGGTGAGTGGGCGGGCAGTGGCGGGGGGTGAGTAGGCGAGCCGGGGGGGGGGCTGAGGAAGTCAGTGAGGAGTCAGTGACTGACCTGTTCTACTGATCTGGTCTGGCTCCCATCCCCTCTCCAAGGGTTACAGTTGTCTGCAGGCAGGGGCAGCTCCAGGCCCCAGCACACCAAGCGCGTGCTTGGGGCGGCATGCCGCGGGGGGCACTCTGCCTGTCGCCGGGAGGGCGGCAGGCAGCTCCGGTGGACCTCCCGCAGATGTGCCTGCAGAGGGTCCGCTGGTCCGCGGCTTCGGTGGAGTTTCCGCAGGCGTGCCTGCGGGAGGTCCACTGGAGCCGCGGGACCACTGACCAGCAGAGCGCCCCCCGCTGCGTGCTGCCGTGCTTGGGGTGGCGAAATCGCTAGAGCCGCCCCTGTCTGCAGGTGTCTGCCTTCCACGCCTTCCTCAGTCACACCTCATTCATTCAACAGGGAAATTGATTACAAAGTTGGGGGAAGATCTTATTCTACTTCTAGCAAAAAGACATTTTTCTTTTACCTTAATTATACTACCTTAGGGGCCCACTATAACATATTACCAGGGTTCAATACCTCTGTTTCGGTGGGGCAGTGCTGGGGAAGGAGGGTTTGTTTCCGCGGGGCGTGCAGTGCTGGAGGAGGGTATTTCAGGGGGGCTGGGCGGCACTGGGGGTGGGGGGTTCGGTGGGGCAGGAGGGGTTTGGCCCTCAGCTGTTTTCTTTGGAGTAATATGGCCCTTGACGCTTTACGAGTTGTGCAGGCCTGATCTAACCTGTTCTTAAAAACCTCCACTGACAGAAATTCCACAGCCTTCCTAGGTAATTGTTTCAGTGCTTAACTACCCTTACAGTTCAGAAGTTTTTCTTAATGTCTAATCTAAATTTCCCACGCTGCAAGTTAAGCACATTACTTCTTGTCCTGTCCTCAGTGGATAAGGAGAACAATTCATTCTCATCCTCTTTATAACAACCTTTTATGTACTTAAAGACTGTTATCTTGTCTTGTATATCATATCCCCCACCCCACCCCCCGCCCATCTTCTCTTGTCCAGACTAAGCAAACCCAATTTTTTCAATCTTTCCTTGTAGGTCATGTTTTCTAGACCTAGAATGCTTTTTGTTGCTCTCCTCTGGACTTTCTCCACATCTTTCCCAAAGTGTGCTGCCCACAGAACCTGACACAGTACTCTAGTTGAGGCCTTATCAGTGCTGAGTAGAGTGGAAGAATTCTCAAGTCTTGCTTACAACACTCCTGATAATATATCCCAGAATGACGTTTGCTTTTTTTTGGCACGTATTACATTGTTGACTGTGATAAATTCAGGACAGACAGCTGCAAGGAGGGGGTAGAGAACAGTCTCAGAAGGTTAAAAGGCCCTCCTCTCTATCAACTAAGGAGGAGTGACTCAGGTTCACCTGAGGAGAGAGTTACCAAAGATCAATTAGGATCAGTTGGGAGGGAGTTACCTGAGGTCAGTTAGGATCAGTTGATTCCAACTAAGGGCTGCCTGAGACCTTTTTAAAACCCTCCCCAATTCAGGAGGCGGGGGGGGGGGAGAAGAGAGAAAGAAGGAGTCATGCTGCCAGTAGGTTAGGAGCAGCAAGACAGTGAGCCTTACCAGAAGGGGAGGTTGCATTCCCTCCCATAAGGGAGAAGAACAAGCCCAAAAGACTGGTGGAGAGAAGGAATGGACTTCCCCTGTGTAACCAAGAGGGGCTGTTTTACCCAAGCCTGTCTCGCCAAGGCTAAAAACAGCTGAGGCTGGTGAGACCGAGAAGGTGTCTTGCCACATGATTCATATTTAGTTTGTGATCCACTATAAATCCCAGATCCCTTTCTGCAGTTCTCCTTCTCAGGCAGTCATTCCCATTTTATATTTCTGCAACTGATTATTCCTTCCTAAGCATAGTACTTTGCATTTGTCCCTATAGAATTTCATCCTATTTATTTCAGACCATTTCTCCAGTTTGTCAAGATCATTCTGAATGCTAATCCTTTCTTCCAAAGCACTTACAACCCCTCCTAGGTTGGTATCATCTGAAAACTTTATAAGTGTACTTTCTATGCCATTATCCAAATCATTTATAAAGATACTGAATAGAACCGGACCCAAGACAGATCTCTTTGGGACTCCACAAACCCTTCCAGCTTGACTATGAACCATTGATAACTACTATATGTTTTTTCCAACCACTTGTGCACCCATCTTATAGTAGTTTCCATCTAGGCTAGATCTCCCCAATTTGCTTATGAGAAGGTCACATCAGACAGTATCAAAAGCCTTACTAAAATTGAGATATTTCACATGTACTTCTTCTCCTCATCCATGAGGCTTGTTACATTGGTTTGACGTGATTTGTTCTTGACAAATTCATATTGACTATTACTTATCACCTTATTATCTTCTAGGTGCTTATAAATTGATTGTTTGATTATTTGCTCCATTATCTTTCTGGGTACTGAAGTTAAGTTGATTGGTCTATAATTCCCCAGCTTGTCTTCATTCCCCTTTTTATACATAGGGACTATATTTGCTCTTTTCCAGTGTTCCTCTCTCATCTTCCATGAGTTCTCAAAGATAATTACTAACGGTTCAGAGATCTCTTCAGCCAATTCCTGAAGTATTCTAGGATTTTTTCATCAGGCCTTGCTGACTTGAAGATATCTAACTTGTTTAAGCCATGGTCTACAATACAAACCTATGTTGGTATAACTACGTTGCTCCGGGGTATGGAAAATCCACATCCCTGTGCGACACAGTTATGCTGACCAAAGTCCCAGTGTAGACAGCACTATGTCAATGGGAGAGCTTCCCATTGCACCATTGCTGCAACATTGCACTGCTACAGGTATAGACAAACCCCAAGTAATTCTTAATTTGTTCTTTCCCTAGTTTAGTCTCATATCCTACCCCCATTTACACTGATGTTCAGTATGTTAGTATACCAATTACTGCTAACCTTTTCGGTGAAAACTGAAACAAAAGAGACATTTAACACTTTGGCCATTCCTGTGTTTTCTGTCATTGTCTTTCCCTCCTCACTGAGTGATGGGCCTGCTCTGTCCTTGGTCTTCCTCTTGCTTCTAATGTATTTGTAAAATGCTTTATTATTGCCCTTTATGTCCCTAGATAGTCTAATTTCATTTTGTGCCTTGGCCTTGGCACATGAGTTAGTTTTTAATTAGTTATTTTTTGTAGCTATTTTTCTCCCCGTGATGATTCATTTCTTTTTCCCTTACATACAAAATCTGTTGGTGGGTGTATCACAAACATCTGGCTGTCACTGCAGGCATGTATTGTGCTAATCATCTACTGATAAATTACTCCATTAATATGTAATAGTTAGCACTTCCATATACAAGTAACATGCTCTTCACAAAGCTATTTGTCATGTGTCTTTTACAGCTATCATTCTGCAATGTTAAAAACCTCATATATTTTACAGACAGCCTGTGACAGTGATTAATAGTAATATTGGCTTCAGTATATGTTTGGGAGGCAAATTGCTTTATTTTTAAACACCATTTTGTGTTTCTCTTTTTTATATGTTAATAAATATATTTCTTACATTTGCTATCATAGCCCTCTTGTGCATCAGAGTCTTGTAAACACTTCTAATGGCAATTAAAAATGCTTCCTTATTTGCCTGGTTGATCCACTTACTTCTTGTCTGAATTACCCAACTCATTACATTGAATTACTACTTAAAACATGCTGAATTGCTCAAGAATGGCAGCCATTTAGAATTCAGCATCAAAATGCTAAAGTTTGGGTGAAGTGTGATGTAAACCTAGTACATCTAAACATTTATTGATCTTGTTTCTTTGTTGTTAATTAGGAATTGACTTTTTTCAGTCATTTTACATTAGTAACAGATTGGGATGAAGTTAGGATGAGAAAAGCTTTGGTCCTTGTCAGGGCCGGCTCCAGACCCCAGCGCGCCAAGCGCGTGCTTGGGGCGGCATGCCACGGGGGGGCGCTTTGCCTGTCGCTGGGAGGGCGGCAGGCGGCTCTGGTGGACCTCCCACAGGTGTGCCTGCGGAGGGTCCGCTGGTCCCGCGGCTCCGGTGGACCTCCTGCAGGCATGCCTGCGGATGCTCCACCGGAGCCGCGGGACCAGCGGACCCTCCGCAGGAAAGTCTGCAGGAGGTCCACCAGAGCTGCGGGACAAGCGACCGGCAGAGCGCCCCCCACAGCGTGCCGCCGTGCTTGGGGCGGCGAAATTGCTAGAGCCGCCCCTGGTCCTTGTATCTAGAGGAGCAGATACTTGCAGGGTATTTTAGGAATGTGCATTAAACAAGTCAATGCAAATTCCAGCCAAGAGCCAACAGATAACAAAAATGACAGCATTAGCAGACGAGAAAGAAAGATGACTCTGGTTAGATTCATAGTCAAATCAAGACTGTTTACATTCATAGTTGGAGTAGCTCAAGCTATTAGAACATAAGAACAGCCAAACTAGGTCAAACCAAAGGTCCATCTAGCCCGGTAGCCTGTCTTCTGACAGTGGCCAATGGCAGGTGCCTTAGGGGAACTGATTAGAGGAAGGGATGGCTCAGGAGTTTGAGCATTGGTCCCCTAAACCCAGGGTAGGAGTTCAATCCTTGAGGAGGCCATTTAGGGATCTGGGGCAAAAATCTATCTGGGGATTGGTCCTGCTTTAAGTAGGAGATTGGACTAGATGACCTCCTGTGGTCCCTTCTAACCCTGATATTCTATGATTCAGAACAGGTAATCATCAAGTGATCTATTCCTTGTCACCCACTCCCAGCTTCTGGCAAACAGAGGGTAGGGCCACCATCCCTGGCTAATAGCAATTGATGGACCTATCCTCCATGAATTGATCTATTTCTTTTTTGAATCCTGTTATAGTCTTGGCCTTCACAACATCCTCTGACAAAGAGTTCCACAGGTTGACTGTGCATTGTGTGAAGAAATACTTCCTTTTGTTTGTTTTAAACCTACTGCCTATTAATTTCATTAGTTCTTGTGTTATGACAAGGAGCAAATAACACTTGCTTATTTACTTTCTCCACACCAGTCATGATTTTATAGACCTCAAACATATCCCCCCCTTAGTCGTCTCTCTTCCAAGCTGAATAGTCCCAATCTTATTAATCTCTCCTCATACGCAGTATTCAAGATGTGGGAATACCCTGGATTTATATAGAGGCAATATGATATTTTCTGTCTTATTATCTATCCCTTTCTTAATGATTCCCAACATTCTGTTCACTTTTTTAACTGTTGCTGCACATTGAGTGGATGTTTTCAGAGAACTATCCACAATGACTCCAAGATCTCTTTCCTGAGTGGAAACAGCTAATTTAGACCCCAACATTTTATATGTATAGTTGGAATGATGTTTTCCATTGTGCATTACTTTGCATTTATCAACATTGAATTTCATCTGCCATTTAGTTGCCCTGCCATCCAGTTTTGAGAGATCTTTTTCTAGCTCTTCGCAGTCTGCCTGGGACTTAACTATCTTGAGTAGTTTTGTATCATCTGCAAATTTTGCCACCTCACTGTTTACCCCTTTTTCCAGATCATTTATGAATATGTTGAATAGGACTGGTCCCAATACAGACTCCTGGGGGACGCCACTATTTACCTCTCTCCATTCTGAAAACTGATCATTTATTCCTACCCTTTGTTTCCTACCTTTTAACCAGTTACCAATCCATGAGAGCACCTTCCCTCTTATCCCACGACAGCTTACTTTGCTTAAGAGCCTTTGTCAAAGGCTTCCTGAAAATCTAAATACACTATATCCACTGGATCCCCCTTGTCCACATGCTTGTTGACCGCCTCAAAGAATGCTAGTAGATTGGTGAGGCATGATTTCTCTTTACAAAAACCATGTTGACTCTTCTCCCAACAAATTATGTTCATCTATGTGTCTGACAATTTTGTTCTTTACTATAGTTTCAACCAGTTTGCCCGGTACTGAAGTCAGGCTTACCAACCTGTAATTGCAGGGGTAACCTCTGGAGCTCTTTTTAAAAATTGGCATCACATTAGCTGTCCTCTAGTCATTTGGTACAGAAGCTGATTTAAATGATAATTAGTTAGTAGTCCTGTAATTTCACATTTGAGTTCCTTCAGAACTCTTGAGTGAATACCATCTGGTCCTGGTGACTTATTACTGTTTAGTTTATCAGTTTGTTCCAAAACATCCTCTAATGACACCTCAATCTGGGACAGTTCCTCAGATTTGTCATGAATGGCTCAGGTTTGGGAATCTCACTCAAATCCTCAAATCCTCCACTGTGAAGACCAATGCAAAGAATTCATTTAGTTTCTCCGCATTGGCCTTATCATCCTTTAGTGCTTCTTTAGCACCTTGATCATCCAGTGGACCTACTGGTTGTTTAGCAGGCTTCCTGCTTTTGATGTACTTAAAAACAAAATTGCTATTACTTCTTGAGTCTTTGGCTAGCGGTTCTTCAAATTCTTTTTAGGCCTTCCTAATTATAGTCTTACACTTCATTTACCAGTTTACGCTCCTTTCTATTTTCCTCACTAGGATTTACCTT
Source organism: Mauremys mutica (assembly GCF_020497125.1). NCBI lineage: Eukaryota > Metazoa > Chordata > Testudines > Geoemydidae > Mauremys > Mauremys mutica. Next base: position 178,795,111 of record NC_059074.1, on the reverse strand, counting down.
CCACTTTTTAAAGGATGCCTTTTTGCCTCTCATTGTTTCTCTTACATTGTTGTCTAGCCACGGTGGCACTTTTTTGTTTCTCTTACTATGTTTTTTTAATTTGAGGGTATACATTTAAGTTGAGCCTCTATTATGGTGTCTTTAAAAAGTTTCCATGCAGCTTGGAGGGATTTTACTTTTGGTACTGTACTTTTTAATTTCTGTTTAACTAACCTCCTCATTTTTGTGTAATTCCCCTTTCTGAAATTAAATGCTACAGTGCTGGACCACAGTGGTGTCTTCCCCGCCATACGGAAGTTAAATTTAATTATATTATGGTCACTATTACCAAGCAGTCTAGCCATATTCACCTCTTGGACCTGATCCTGTGCTCCACTTAGGACTAAATCAAGAATTGCCTCTCCTCTTGTGGGTTCCAGAACTAGCTGCTCCAAGAAACAGTCATTTAAGGTGTCAAGAAACTTTATGTCTGCATCCCATCCTGAGGTGAAATGTACCCACTCAATATGGGGATAGTTGAAATCCCCCATTATTATTGAATTTTTTACTTTAATAGCCTCTGTAATTTCCCTGAGCATTTCACAGTCACTATCACCATCCTGCTCAGGTGGTCAGTAATATATCCCTACTGATATATTATTATTATTCGAGCATGGAATTGCTATCCATAGAGATTCTATGGTACAGTTTGGTTCATTTAAGATTTTATTGGATTTCTGACCACAGCCAATGTATATTTAACACATTAACCCCCAAAAGGAACACACCTGGAAAGTTCATTAAACAGTGTTGCCAGCTCTCACAATTGTATCATTCACCTCATGATACTTGGGATTTTTCTTAAAGACCAGTTCCTGGAGTTAAATGATTATTTAAGAATCTCAACATTCTTTTTTTTTTAAATAGCTGTGGAGAGAACCTTGAAAATATAAATGCTAACAGATAGACAAATAAAAAAATAAAAACCAAAATGTATTTATTTTTAAACTAGTCTCATGCTCTTTTCAGGCCTGACTCATGGTTTTGGGATTGGCAATACTGCACACAGATTAAGTTTAACTGTTTGGTTTGTTTTAATGATGTTTTGGGAGATGTGAATAGACTGGGATTTTATCCTGTGTTGATCCATCACACACATATGCACTAACACAATCTCAGTACTCTTCTTGGAATGGGTAGGATTTTTTGTTTGAGGTTTTATTAGCAGCTAAAATTACCCAGCATTAAACTCAGCCTAAATCAGGTGGAGCTATGGTGATCATACTGCTGACTCCAGTGAAAGCAGGTGAGGCAGTCAAAGGTGTATGATAAATGAATGTATCATGTGACTGAAAATTATTATATAGATATCACCTCCACATTGTATATGTGTATTGCGCGCACACAGACTGACACACCACATACAGAGTAACACTACCACCAAAATAGAAATTTTCTGTAGATTTCCTCATGTATTCCCTATATAATATACATGCTATATTATAAAGAGAGATCATACATTGTATTCACAGATAGAAGATAGCACTCTGTGAAAATGCTTCCATAGAACACTGTCAATTATCTCACTCTTACTTAGGTGAGCCAAACTCTGCACAGCAGAAGATACAGAAATTAAGTCTTTACACAATACCAGCTCCTCTGTCCTGGCAACAAATTCTTCAGCCCTGCTAACCTTGACCACATTATCTAGTTCTGTAAACTAGTTTCCATAAAGGACTGAGCTGAGAATACTAAGCTCTCAACTTCAAATTTACATTAAAAAGGCAGAGCCAAAGGGGATGAGAACTCAAAAACTCTAGCACAATGATTGATCATGTGAAAAAACAGTTCCAAACCTCCTTCATCCCATGCATGTGTAACCCACACACTTTCTAGGTGTTGTTCTGTCCGAGAGAGAGAGAGAGAGAGAGAGAGAGAGAGAGAGAGAGAGAGAGAGAGAGAGATTAATGAGTTTGTTCTACAGCCTTAGCTAACAGCCAGTTGGCTTTCAGCCCATGCAGTAGAGGCTCATACATTAAGCTCCAGAGGGGCGGGGGGGCACGAGCTCCCACTGGCACCAAGAAAAGTTGGTCCCTGGGCCTGGGCGGTGCTGGAGGTGGTACCTGCAGGAGGGATACTCACTAGAGGTGGTGGGACAGTGTCACTCCCTGTCATGGTGGCAGGGCAGCTAGCCCAAGACCCAGTGCCAGCCATCAGTCAGCACCTCCCCTGCCTGTGGGACCCCCTCCTAGGGCTGGGAACCAGGGCTGCAAGGGAATGGACCAAACAGATGCAGGGGAGGGACCAATCAAGAAGCAGAATAATCGGGGCTCTTTCTGAGCTACAACGTCTGCTCTGCAAAAACCTCAGATTTTGACTCTTATTTCAAAAATCCACCCAGTGGCAGTGTTGCCAACTTAGCAATTTTGTTGCTAAATTTAGTGACTTTTTTATTTCCCTAGTGAGGAAATATGTGTCAAAGCAACCAGCGACAAATCTAGCAGCTTTCACTGCTGATTACAGTGATGTTCAGAGAAAGAAGCCACCAATTTGTTGCCGGCAGCCCTCAGCCCTGAGCTGTGGAGTGGGGAACAGTCTCTGGACCAGCAAACCCACTGAGTTGAGAGAGGTCTAAGCAGCAGCCAAGATGTTGATCCGCAGGTGCAGCCAGGCCTGTAGTTGCTGCATCCTCCAGCGGATGAACAGCTCGGTGCTCCCCCTATCAGTCCTGGGAAGGCCAGGATCAGGTGAGGAGGGAGAAGGCTGGGGTGGAGGGATGCTCAGCCAAGTAGGCATAGCAGAGCCAGAGCAGAGGAAATTACCTTGAATGACCTTGAGTGGTCAATGTAGACTATGTGGCTCTGGGAAGAAGGATAAAGGAGTTTGAGGCACAAGTCGTGTTCTCATCCATCCTTCCTGTTGAAGGAAAAGGTGATTGGGAGAGGACCCGGACAATTGGAAAAAGGCGAATATCGTGCCCATCTTCAAAAAATAGAAGAAGGAGAATCTGGGGAACTACAGACTGGTCAGCCTTAGCTCAATCCCTGGATCAGTATTCTTGCCAGAAAGTTGAAGTAGTATGGATTGGATGAATGAACTATAAGGTGGATAGAAAGCTGGCTAGATCGTTGAGCTCAACAGGTAGTGATCAATGGCTCAATGTCTAATTGGAAGCTAGTAACAAGTAGAATGCCACAGGGGTCAGTCCTGGGGCCGGTTTTGTTCAACATCTTTACTAATGATCTGGATGATGGGATGAATTGCACCCTCAGCAAGTTCGTGGATGACACTAAGCTGGGGGGAAAGGTAGAGCCACTGGAGGGTAGGGATGGGGTCCAGGGTGACATAGACAAATTGAAGGATTGGGCCAAAAGAAATCTGATGAGGTTTAACAAAGACAAGTGAAGAGTCCTGCACTTAGGACGGAAGAATTCCATGCACCGCTACAGACTGGTGACCAACTGGCTAAGCAGCAGTTCTGCAGAAAAAGACCTGGGGATTACAGAGCATGAAAAGCTGGATATAAGTCAACAGTATGCCTTTGTTGCCAGAAAGCTAATGACGTATTGGGCTGCATTAATAGGAGCATTGCTAGCAGATTGAGGGAAGTGATTATTCCCCTCTATTTGGCACTGGTGAGGCCACATTTGGAGTATTGTGTACAGTTTGGGGCCTCCCACTACAGAAAGGATGTGGACAAATTGGAAAGTCCAGTGGAGGGCAACAGAAATGATTAGGGTGCTGGGGTACATGAGTTACGAGGAGAGGCTGAGGGAACTGGGCTTATTTAGTCTGCAGAAGAGAAGAGTGAGAGGGGATTTGATAGCAGCTTTCAACTACCTGAAATGGGGTTCCAAAGAGGATGGAGCTAGGATGTTCTCAGTGGTGACAGATGACAGAACAAGGAGCAGTGGTCTCAAGTTGCAGTGGGGGAATATTAAGAAATATTATTATGCATGTTGGATATTAGGAAAAACTATTTCACTAGGAGGGTGATAAAGCACTGGAATGGGTTACCTAGGGAGGTGGTGGAATCTCCTTCCTTAGAGGTTTTTAAGCCCAGTTTGACAAAGCCCTGGCTGGGATGATTTAGTTGGGATTGGTCCTGCTTTGAGCAGGGGGTTGGACTACATGACCTCCTGAAGTCCCTTCCAAATTTGTCTAATCTTCTATGATTCTATGATAAGATGGTGTCTCAGCTGCCACCTCCCAAGCCCTGGGAGAACCAGTGCCTTGTGGGCACCATGGCAGCGGCCTTCCAGTGAGTGTGCACCCCCCTTCCCAGGGATACTCCCTCGGAGATGCAATAAGAAGTGCCCATCTCACATGAGGGCAATATCTCTCACCTCAGTAAGTGAGGGGCGCCCAGGACAACATCAGAGTAAGGGAGTCTCTCCCACTGTGGGCAGGAGGGAGCTGGGGTAGGGTCTGGGGGGCGGGACTGGGTTCGTGTGAGGTATCTCCCCTCCAGTGAGGGAGGGCAGGGTAGCGGGGGAGACTCCCTCACATGGACTCTGCCTCATCCACCTCAGCTCACCCCCTCCAGGGGGAGAGACTCCCTCACTCCAGTGTTGCCCTGGGTGCCCCTTGCTCATTGAGGGGAGAGATATTCCCCTCAAGTGAGATGGGCACTTCTTATTGCATCTGTCTGAAATATTCCCTCATGTAGATTACATAGCGACATCTAGTGACTTTTCAGGGTTTCTCTGACCACTTCCTGTTATGTGGAGTTGCCAACAGACAACCAAAAAAGATGTCATGTCTGGGAAAACCCAGACATATGGTAACCCTACCAATGACGACAGGTTTAGCTATCATAAGGTATAATATAGATGCCCATATTTCAAGTAGGCATGTGACTTTGGTGGAATTCCAAAAATTTGCTGTAGCTGTACAAAGATATGTGAAAACAAATGCTTGCAGTATTGCTAACTCGAAACATTCAAAACATGAGACAGGCATTGAAAACTAATTAGACTGGCTTACAAATCATTAGATTAGTTTTTAAAATGATAAATTTTGGGTTCTTTTATTTCCCTTCTGGTTTCTGAGCCCTTGGGGTCCACTTGCTTTATGTTCTCAAGCTTTTCTCCACAACCATGAGGGTTGGAAACAAACATATTTTTAAAATGAAAGGTGAGATTCTCATGCAATCTCTTGATTCCAACAGCTGTGGCTTTTAAGAAAAACATTAAATACTGCGAAACTCACAATAAAATCGCAAGAGTTGGCCATGCTGGTTTGATTAAATTTTTCTACCTATGCATGTGTCTACAGCTCACCGGTTAATATATTTTATAATGAACAATTCAAAAGGGGCCTTTAGTTCTGGACCATAGCCTTTGGCAGCACTGAAAAATACCAGATACTGCTGTGCTCCAGCTGTGCCTACTCAGTATTAATATAATTCAGGGAACTACCATGTCACAGCAATGAATGCAGTGTTCAGTGGAGATACAACAGTACCAGGCTTACCTCAGCCCATAGCATACAAAAGTAAACACTTCTGATAGCATTAAAAATGCAGAATAAGCAGCATACAAGGTTTAGCACAACCCTATACGTGCATTAGCTAAGGCAACCAGGATGAACAAAGTTAAATGTGTCCCTATGAGTCAACAGCCTGGTACCCTTTTCCATCACCCTCAAGGGCTTCATGAATAAAGATAAGATAGACAAACAAACACTCTCCATCTACTTTTTCCCCAACACCATTGCATGTGCGCACTTAATAAACATTCTTATCTCTTTTGGTAGGAATGACCTGAAAGAGTCAACAAAACCACAGCTTGAATAGTTTAAAAATACCCAGACAAATATCTGAGAAAAATGATAAGGGGATGTATAGCTGACAATGGCAAATCAACATAAACTTATCTTTAGGAGACAATACAATCAGTGAATGTAGGATGTCAACAACAACAAAAATTCTATCGAATAACAAACAAACAAGAGTTACCTTGACTTTTCTGTTTGGCATGCTATGATTTGCAATGAAATGCTGGCAGGTATGAAAAGACCAAAAAATGCTGAAAATATTCAAGACTTGCTACCATTTTGCAATGTATGGATTAGGGTTTTAAACGTAACATGAGTTTTAAGATTTGGATCAGTTCATGCAATTTGGTATAAATTTAAGTAGAGCATCAGTTTAACATTTGAAACATAGTCCATCTGGAAAATATATCCTGCGTTTTCAGGGAGATAATCTCAGGGGTCTCTTCCATTTATAGCTTCTATGACCTGTGCCTATGCAACTTCTGCAAAGCAATCTATCTCACTGCAAACAAACATACCATTAGTATGGTAGGCAGATGAAGGAAATATACTTTTCTACAGAGTTACATCAGCATTTGATGGTCTGATTTTCAGAGTGACTCAGCATACACAAGTCCCACTGAAATCAATGGGACATAGAGGTGCTCAATATCTTTGAAAATCAAGCTATGTGTATTCAAGTCAGGCTCAGGGCCTGACCTGAATACTCTCCTAACTCTCCTGTGGGCCTGGGGCTATTAGACTTTGTGGGGCCACTGAGGGTTTGGAGTGGGGGAGTGAGCTCAGAGCTGGAGCAGGGGATTGGGGACCAGAGGCAGTGCAGCTCCACGGGGAGGGAGAGCTCTGGGGTGGAGACAGGGATGAGACAGAGGGTTGGTGTGGGGTGTAGGCTCCGGCCAGTAGGCACTTACCACAGATGGTTCCTGGTTGGCGGTGCAGCAGGGCTAAGGCAGGATACTTGCCTGCCCTGGTGTAGGCCAAAAGCGTAATAGGAAGAAATTGTCTCAAGTAAATTGTACTCCGTTTTGCTTATTTTCTTTATACTCCATTTTGCTAGCTTTGAATTAGTAAGAAGGAATTGTAGCCTTGAATTAGTGAGAAGAAATTGTTTTGAGTTTATTCTTTGCTGATTGTGTTAATGACTGTTCTTAGAAGGATAGAAGTTTTATGGCTGTAATTATTGCCTTATTTACTGTTTGGTATGTGAGTGAAGAATGTAGGTAATTAACTGAGAAAAACAGCTGGGCCGGATGGTCAAGAAGGGAATGAAGAAGTTGAGAGGCAACAGCTTTATTATCAGAATCACCGGATGGCAGATTGAGGACCCAAAAACAAGATAAAGGGTGGAGCTAGAGGGACGAGATAAGAAACAGCTGCGGATACTCCCAGTAACAACCCAAACAATGCTGATTGGGAGCAACCCTGACTACCTCGTGATTAACAGCTCCGGTGACATAGCAAGGGCCATAGACTTGTATGGGAACTTATTACTATAAAAGACGGGTGTATTGCCATAGGACTTTGGGTTCATTCTGCATCAACATCAGAGCTTCAAACGTGTTTGAAAGAGGCTCAGCTCCCCTCCCTCGTGTGCAGTTTCAGCTGGCCACTGGAACTGATTGAGTAACAGTAAGGACTGGTAACTATAAAATCCAGCTGCAGAACCTTTTGGGTGTGTGTGTGTGTGTGAGTGAGACAGAGAGAATGGAAGCATATGCGGATTTTAATTCTTAAACTGGACTCTCAATAAACGCAGCGTATTGCCTTATCCCCTTTAAAAAAGATTCCATGTACTTCTTATAAGCATAACACTGGCTCCATGCTGCTCTGCTCCTCAAGGTAGCCAGCATGTCCAGCCCCTAGGCAGAGGGGCCAGGCTGCTCTGCATGGTGCACGCTGCCCTTGCCTGCAGACACTGCCCCTGCAGCGTCCATTGGCCATGGTGCCTGGCCAATGGGGGCTGCGGAGCCGGTGCTGGGGGGGGGGGCAGCACACAGAGATTCCCTGAATGCCCCTCACCTAGGGGCCGCAGCAGCACATTGGTGAGCCAGCACTTGTGGCTACAGCCCCGGGCGCAGGGGCAGGGAAGCTGAGGCTCGGAGACCGGTGTCCAGATCACAGCTTGGAGACTTGCCGTGGGTCAGATTAAAAGAAGCAGTGGGTCGCATCCGGCCCATAGGCCTGCGGAGCCTCCCTTAGTCCAAGGCCCTGGGCTGCAGCCCCTAAAGCCCCTGCATTAATCCGGCCCTGCACAGGCTGGAGAGTGAGGAACTTGTAATGGTAGTTTTTCAAGATCCACTGTTTTTGTATGAACAGCTTCTATTCAAAATCACGCTGAAGCTTTCCTTTAAGAATATCTTTGAGGCCAGATTTTCAGAAAAATGTTGTACCCAAATGTTTCCATCTGAGGACCTAAATGAAGGGATCAGGTTTTCAGAAGAGCCAAGGACCAGCAGCTCCATTGTTTTCACTTAATATAGGTGCCTAAAAGGCAACAGCAGCCTAACAATTGAGAACATTGGGAGCTGCTAGGGGCAGAACACTTTAGAAAAACTGGCCCTTTAAGTCGCCTTCTTTTATGTAGCTTTAATTCATGCACATTTCTTTGCATTCCTTATTTATTAAGATATATTTTAAACTTAAAGACCTACAGAGGCATGTTTTCAGAAGTGCTCACTCACAAAATAAATACCCACATCTTTTTGGAAATATCTAGAGCAGTGGTGGGTTTCCCGCAGCTCCCCTTGGCTGGGAACGGCGAACCGTGGACAGTGGGAGCTGCGGGGGGACATGCCTGCGGACGGTCAACTTCAGCAAAATGTCTCATGGCCTGCAATCAGATTACCCTGATGGGCCGCATGTGGCCTGCGGCCCGCAGGTTGCCTCCCACTGATCTAGAGTGTCTTTGTAACATGACCAAGGCCAGGATCAAAAGTTCTGTATGCCCAAGAGTCCCCATGGAAGACATTAATTATTCTGAAGTCACTTGAAGTTACTGGGTGCTTGACACTTTTGAAAATCATATCATTTATTTAGGAGCCTAAATATGGACTTAGGAGCCTAACTTTAATAGCTTCCCTATTGTTTAAGATTTTGGCCCAGGGTGATTCCTATCCATCACATAGCAATTAAAATTAGGGCAGGTACACAACGATTGACTTTATACATTTTACTCTCTCTAGTGTATGTGTTATATCTCTTATGTTCAACAGACTTGAGGGTTCAGTGGGCTTCTTGTCCATTTTCATGTAGCTGGCGCCTGCTCTCCTTCCTTGGTTTATCCTAATTGCTTAGAGTGTTACTTTAACTTGCAAGATTCCTTTGGTACAAGCTCTTGGTCGCCTCTGGAACCCAGACACTACAGCTTCTGCTTCTTCCCCTTCAGCTCTCAATATGCTATAAAATATTTGCTTCCATGCTACTGACCCAGCATCACGTGTCACAAGTTGCCACAAATACGCTCCTTATGACCTGCATCATCAAGACAAACTGTCAGATTAACTGACAACCTTTTCCTCCCTTTCTTGTCAGGAGTTTATTACTGAGTCTCTGTCATCAGATTCACCTAAGTAAGTACTAAACAATGCAAAGCCCAAATGTCACAGATGGAGAGGTGCTCCCTGTTCCCATTCAGAGTTTTCACATACTGGTATGGTTGGGGGATACGTGTGGGGAGGGGTGAGTGGAGAGAACAGAAACACACATTATCTGTATCTATATAGAATCCGTCTCAGCTCTAAAGACTGCTGAACATCAACCTGCAGAAAATGCTGTGAAAGTAATTACTGAAATACTGGAGAAGTCAGGCAGAAAAAGTAAAAAAAAATTAATCCTGCCATCATGTCTCAGGAAGAATGAAGCATGCAGGATGTAAAGTGGAGCAGAGCAGAATGGCCTGAGCGAGCAGACAATAGATCCAGGACCATTAATTAAGCTACATGGGGCCAAATGCAGTATTAATTAGTTGGCTCAGTCATCACACAGTGTGCATGAGAGCGGTCGTCAAAAGGAGGGGAGTCAGCTGCTTGGGAACCAAGGTGGCCATGAAGGATGAAGAGGCCATAGTAATAGCACTGGAGAGACGTTACAAATCAAAAGTAGGGAAATTGGAGTTAGATCGAGTTTGACAGTAGAAATATGCCAGTTTTCATGACCACGTTCATTCTATATATCTGTGAAAGGATACAGTGTACCAAACTAGACTGTTCTCGGTGGTGGATCTAGACTGTTCTCAGTGGCTGGATCTAGACTGTTCTCAGTGGTACCAGATGACAGAACAAGGAGTAATGATCTCAAATTGCAGTGGGGGAGGTTTAGGTTGGATATTAGGAAAAACTTTTAGGGTGGTGACGGGAAGTGATGGAATCTCCTTCCTTAGAGGTTTTTAAGGTCAGGCTTGACAAAGCCCTGGCTGGGATGATTTAGTTGGGAATTGGTCCTGCTTTGAGCAGGGGGTTGGACTAGATGACCTCCTGAGGTACCTTCCAACCCTGATATTCTATGATTCTAGAAATGCTGCTGGCCCACCTACAAGTCAGCGCTCTCTTGGAGAATTCATCCAGCAACACATGAATAAGGCACTAATCAGTCACTCCTCTGTGCTTATCCACTATGGAGCATCAAGACTTTTGCCATGTTAAGAGTCATTCCCAGAACCACCATCACCATTTCAAATAGTGAAGAACAGGGATTGAATTGTTCACCATGGCATGGTTCATGGGTAGCCATTTGGATAGCATTACTTAGCCATACCGAAGGAGCAGTTCATCCATCAGTTCTACAAAAAAATACTGCCTCTAGAAAGGTCTCGGGAATCTTCTTCAGTGATGTGCATCCTACACTGACAGCTAGCAGTTTATAAATAAACCTCATGGGCAAAATATCCAATCATTTTTCTGTCCTCCAGCACCCACTCTATTTCATAAGCTTCTGGTGATCAATACTGCACGTTAGCCCCAACTTTACTTTATACCTGTCAGGTAAAAGGAGATTTCTGCATGTCATTAATTATGTGTGAGGACATCTGATTTGTTTTTAATTGAAGAGGTGGACTGCCATTTATAGGTAGGAGAGAAATACATAACTGAATTATCATTTCTGAGCTGGATCAAATGGAATATATCATTGTTAAAATTATACTTATTGAGAAGAATCTTAGAAACAATTGCATGTTTCATCATCAAAAAGAAACATTATTGCTCTTACCAAAAAGCTTATTTAACCAAATGAAATCAAGAAAGCTATGGGGAAAAGGACATTTTGCTCACTGCATAGTGACAGATATATTATTTTAGCCAGCCAAAGAGATTCTGGAAACCATAAAACACACACATTTCAGAACTACTGGAGAGTTCTTGAAAAAGATAAGACACAAAGCCATTTAAAACAATTTTGCCCTGTCAAAAGTGAAATGAACTAGAAAGTATCTCCAGGTGTGACATTTTTACTGGGATCTTTGTGGAAGACAATTTGCCTCTGGCAGCATTGACAGCAGACCCTCTGTAGCATTTCATGAAGTATTTAGTCATCCCAGCCTTGTTAAGCTTTCTTGCTGTTAACTGTCAGGCTGACTTCATTTGTGTGAAGCCATTCCCATCCCTACACAGTAACAGTACATACACGTCTCCAAGGGTACAGCTACACAACCCAAAAAAAGCAACAACAACAAAAACCCGCACAGCAGCAAGTCTCAGAGCTTGGATCAACTGACTCAGATTCATGGGGATCACGATACAAGGCTAAAAATAGCTGTGCAGACATTCCCATTCAGCCTGGAGCCCAGGGTCTGAGACCCATCCTCCTTGCCAGGTTTCAAAGCCCAGGCTCCAGCCAGCCCAAGTTGGGAATGCCTATGCCAGTATTTTTAGACCTATAGCACAAGCCCAGGTCAGCTGACGTGGGCTCTGAGGCTTGCTGCCCCATGGGGTTTTTTGCAGTGTAGACAAACATAAAGGATTTTATTTCTTTTTAGGTGTCTGCCTGGCCACAAACTCCTGGATGAAACAAACTTGGGACCCAAATGCTTTATTGCTTTAGGGCTATTTAACCAATTCTACCACAAATTGTGGTGGGACAATGGAGATTAAAACAGTTGACTTGTTTTGGGGAACATTTATTGTGCTTCTCTGATTTGAAAATGCTTTTCCTTTCATCAAATTTAGTTTTGAAATGATGAGCTCTCAATAGTTAATATACGATGGGCTAAATCCTTCCTTGTGGTCAGAGAGAGCCTTTGCCCTGCAAAATGCACTTGCACAGGAGCAGCAGAACAGTGCATGCAGCAAACACATGGAGGAGCAATATGGTCCAAAACCTATAGAATTTAACTGAAAGACTTCTACTGGCTTTAGTGGGTTCTGAACTAGGCTCTGTGACCCCAAACCCCTTTAATACCAACTGCCAAGGGCATTACATAAATGTCCTGATTCTGGTATGCACATTCTAGTTCACCTAGGAGAACAGGATGAAGGAGGCCTCAGGAGCAAGGCTAACTGGCCCGATGCTAAAAATGTCTTCACTCTGCCGCAACTGCATCTTAACATGCTAGTAATAACACTGCACCCACACTATATGCCAAATATAGATGGGACCTGGCAGATTACATGGGCTCTAGATGAGAGATTAGATGTTCAGATCATTGATGCAGTATAGATCTATAGACAGCAAGATATGACCAGATAGGGAAGGGGAAAGGTGATTGGAGATTGTATTTTACAAAATAAGAATAAAGAGTCAGCCAAATAGCAAACAAATGGCCAAAAAGCAAACAAACAGGGCCATTTAAAATACCAGCTACATATTCTCTCCTTCGGACATGAAAAGGTGTGGAAGGAGTGGGACTACCCTCTGAAGATGTGCCTCTCCTACCAGCAGGTAGAACCTGTCCTGCTGCATCATCCCCTCTGAGAGAGGGGTCCCCAGCAGTACAGAACAGGTTAGGGGAAAGTGGAGGTTGGGGTACCACAGGAGCAGCACACATCCCATTGCACATGTCTAGCCCCTGATATGCACATTACAAAACTATCCACATGGTTTGATTCAACTCTGCATTATTTTTAGTCTCATCTTGAGGGAATCTCTGTACTGAGATGAATGTGGTTTGTTGTATGTTAAGCTTTGGAGGAAAAGGAGAGGGCAATGTGTAGGGAAGCACTTTCTTGCATTGCACGTGCCTCTCAACAACATTATCAACCTCTCAATTTTCTGAGTACGAAAAACACATGCTTTTTTTTTTCAGAAGACAAGAAAATAGCCCAAAGAAAGCAGCCCAAACCAAATCAAACCTCTAGATCTGAACAGCCTGAACTTTGGAGAAGTTCAGATCTGGATGCTAACTTCATAGCTTGGCTCCAACTCTGCTAAAAAAGACAAGACAGACACAAGTAACACATTGCTGAGTTCACTACAGAGTGCGTTTTACCTTCTCCAACAATTTATTCTTGAAAAATTGCCTGGGCTTAGCTCTAGAAGATACCAGCATGCCTTTGAACACTGGAGAAATTACAAAGAATGGTTTTTGAAGAGAAAGTCAGACTGTGTATGTATAGGTTGCCTATGTTATTTTGTTAATCTCATCTGAGTGCCTGGGAAGGTTTATCCATCTGCCTTGTCTGTGGGCAATTTTTAAAAATACATATTATATACATTCTATGTAAATTGTTACAAGCTCAAATGCAGAACAAAGTAACTTCAGCAACTTTTGGGATTAAATGGAAAACAGAAGAGGGCAAAAATATACACACATTTTCACTAATTGTTAAAAAAGTTGTTAAAACATTTTTATTTGCTTTGAACCATCATCTATATCTTCTATGGAAACATCCCCAGTTACGCAAGATAACGAAGATACTCTGAGACACATAGACTGGATTCTGAATCTGACCCAGTTTGCACTGACATCAGTTAAGAGTTTTGACACAGATTTTGAATGGGAGCTGGATCTGGCTTCAGTTTGGGTTTCAGTGCTCACTTTTGCCTATGTCTGCATAATGACGGCATTCTTTTCAGAATAACGGACTCTTCTGAGCAATATTTTTAGTCATTTTAGGATCTATTTTGATTATTTTATACTCAGCAGAGTGACTCTGTGGAAACAGTATCTTCTTGTTCAATGTAACTGTCCCATCTGTCTGAGTCATAGCTACTGCCTTACAAAGGCAAGTATTGTTACTAAGCCCCACTAGACCGAGCCAGATTCTGCCTCAGGTGTCATCAATGGTTAAGTTCTGTTTAAAGTGTTTACTAGCAGTGATGACATAAGAGGCAGAAAGAATATTGCCTGATTTTTCAGGTTGGGTTTGCAGTTAGTTTCATTGTAAACGTGACTAATTTAACATGACAGAGAATAAATATTGCACTGTGGTGTGCTATTTTTAGGGACTCTTTACTGACTATCATCATACTTTGAGATATTCCTGTAACAAACAACTTCAGGCTCAGTCCTGCCCTTTCCACCACAGCAGCAGCACAAAGGAGACCTATAGCTCCCTAAAGCTGGCAGCTGAGGCTTCCTCCAGCACAATGCAATCTTTAATTGGCTATGCCACCTGCCCTCCAACAGCAGGTGAGGAAGGACTGTGCCATGAAAAAAGGGACCTTCATTCCAAAAGGCAGGTAGACTTGCTAAGTGAGAGCATTATACATACCAACTACAGAGACAAAGTGGGTGAGATAATAGCTTTTGTTGAACCAACTTCTGTTTGTGAGAGACACACTTTCAAGCTACATCTTCTTTTTCTGGGGAGCTTGAAAGCTTGTCTCTTTCAGCCCTGAGCCTGTCCTAAGGTGCACTGTGATACTAGCAGGATGGGCCAGGGTGCTTGTGTGTAAAGGTCACTTAAAAGCCACCTTTGAACCTTTCCTTCCCGAGTTGTGCTAAGCGCTGCTCTGGTCTTGCCCATTTGCCCCACCCCACCATATATTTCCGTGGGTTCAAACACAGTGCCAGAACAGGGGGGACAGAGGGCCATGGCCCCATCACTTTTTACTGGCCATACGGATGAGTGAGAGGGGGAGGGGGAGGAAAGGAGTGAGCAGGGGGATGAGTCTTGTGGGGAAGAGGCGGCACGGGAGCGGGCCTCAGGGGAAGGGGCAATATGAGGGCAGGGCCCTGGGGAGAATAAGTGGCATGAGGGCAGGGGCCACAGTTCGGGCGACGGTGGCCCCCCATATTTACGGAGCTTCTGCCGCTCCTGCTTCAACCCATGTCTACAAAACACATTTTAGCAATACAGTTCTAATCTGGCTTTGAAATAGATCCAGTGGGGAGAAGCTGTACCAAAGCAGAGATCTAAGCAATCCATTTTGAGAAACTAAAAACAGTCTATAAATTTCCTCACACAAGAAAACAGGACTTGAATGAGAACTTTGAAATAAAAATATTCCTGGCTTTAACCAGGATATTTCATTGCATACTTGTGTGTGTGTGTGTGTGTGTGTGTAACAAAGCTCAGTTTCTTCATAGTCATCTCAAAACATTTTCATATTGTTGCATCTCCACATAGAGTAAGCTTTGTTTGTTCACTTGCATGTCCTCGCAGTGAGCACTCTAGATCGCAGCAGAAAAGTCTTTTTTTTTAGTGTATATTAAGGTGGTGCCTTATTTAATAACTGCTGACTCCCACAGACTTTCAACTCCTTGCTGAGACTAATGTGGTGAAGTATTTAAAGTTCCACACTAGGATTCCATTGTCATTTTCTCTCCCCTCCTGGGGAAAACACACCACAACAATGTTTTAATTGTATATAATTAAGGCTAAGATTCTGTCATGGATATTTTTAGTAAAAGTCACAGACAGGTCATGGGCAATTAAGAAAAATTCACGGAAGCCAATGATCTGTCCATGACTTTTACTAAAAATATCCATGACAAAATGGGGAGCTCAGCTGTGGGGTCCCCACACCGCCAGCAGTGGCTAGGCAGCTGCAGGGGAACGCTAGGAGCTCCAGGGACCCCACCACCCATGGCAACCAGGAGCTGCAAGGTAACTTCCAGCCACCACAGGGGGACTCTGCAGCTCCCAGTTGCCGTGGGCTGAAGTCACAGAGGATCACTGAAAGTCCAGTTTCCATGACTTCTGCAACCTCCATGAAAAAATCATAGTCTTATATATAATCTCTCATTGACCTTCCTGACAGGGGCGGCTCCAGGCCTCAGCACGCCAAGCGCATGCTTGGGGCAGCAAGCTGCGCGGGGCGCCCTGCGGGCGCCGCGATAGCAGTAGGCAGGCTGCCTTCAGCGGCTTGCCTGCAGAGGGTCCGCTGGTCCCGCGGCTTCGGAGGACCTCCTGCAGGTGTGCCTGCGGAGGATCCGCTGGTCCTGCTGGAGGTCTGCCGAAGCCGTGGGACCAGCGGACCCTCCGCAGGCAAGCCGCTGAAGGCAGCCTGCCTGCCGTGCTTGGCGTGGCAAAATTCTTAGAGCCACCCCTGCTTCCTGAAGTCATAACCCCTACAAGATCTAGCATTAGTATCCAATATTTGACAGTGAGTTCTTCATTCTAGCAGACAAGAATATAACAAGGTCTATGGCTGAAAGATGAAACTAGACAAATTCAGACTGGAAATAAGGCATACATTTTTAGTAGTGAAGGTATCTATCAATTTACCAGAGATCATAGTAGATTCTCCACCATTGGTAATATTTAAATCAAGATTGGATTTTTTTCTAAATGGTACTATCTAGTTCAAACAGGAATTATTTTGAGGAAGTTCTGTGACCTTTGTTATACAGGAGGTCAGACTAGATAATCACCCGTCTGGCCTTATATTCAGAGATTCTATGTTTGCTTTTAAATGTATTTCTACACTGTCTGCAAGTGAAGGTGTGGTTGTAGCATTGGTAGACATTCCCATGCTAGCTTTTATCTAACACAGGTAACAATAGTGAGGATGTGGCAAGACAAGCTTCAGATTATGCTAGCAACTGAAGTATGTACCTGGGCTTCTGCTGGGCTTGAACTCGGGTGGCTCACCCAAATACAAGCCCATATCATTATGTCTTCACTATTAATTGTTACCCACGCTACCTAGATTAAAGCTAGCATTGGTATGCCTACCATTGCTATGATCACGCCTTCATATGTTGTGGTAGCATACCCTCAAACAGAACTTTTAACTTTCAATACTCAATAGAGAAAACAAATCTGGGTAGATTTCCATTTTAGAGTTAGCAAGCAGAAAAAATGGCAATTGACAAAGAAAAGATTATATTTAAAGTAGAAGTGTAATTTCGGATCTCTCTCCTTCTTACCACTTTTCGGATGGAGGCAAAAATATTTGTTTTCATTCAGTCAGGCTCTCATAATCATCTTGCCATTTGCAGCTCATCAGGGGGGCAATCTGCTTCAAAGAGGGAAAAGAGGAAGATGGAAATAAGTAGCCAGAGGCCTGACTGGAGAGACAGAAGTGTTTAGTAATATATACTCATTAAAAAAAGCTCTGCAGAAAAATAGCAAGATAAAATTTCTTTTCAAATGATGTGTAGTCAAATTACAAAAAAACCCTAAAAGTTAAAAAATTATAATTATCCACATGCTCCCACATTTTAATATTGTTGTACTGTGACTAATATACCACTTAAAGCAAAACTACCTATGCATTACTCAATAACTGCAGTTTTCATAGTTGTTAGAAAATGTTTACATACTACCGACTTCATCTTCAGCCACAGTCTTAACTATGAAATCCTGTAACATATCAAAAGTTTGTTCCTTTTCTAGTTAAAGGCACAGTCACACCACATAAAATACAGACAACTTCTAATTAAGCTATTATAGAATACTCCCATACAATAATGTACACTACTCACTGGCTATTGCATAAAGCAGTGTCTCACAAAAGGGTTTTAACAAAAGAAACAAAACAAAAAACACAAACCACACACATGCATATATGTAATGCTACAGTTCAGGTCCATTGGTGGAAGTTCTAATGTAGACAAGGTTCCAGTGGCTTCCAGTGTTTAAAGTGCAAAGAGTCATTATTAATATATATCAAATCACATCAACCCATATTTATACATTTTCCAGTATATGACACAAAACTGGCATATCATAGAATCATAGAATCATAGAATTCAAGATCAGAAGGGAACATTATGATCATCTAGTCTGACCTCCTGCAAGATGCAGGCCACATAAGCCGATCCACCCACTCCTTTAGCAAGCGACCCCTGCCCCATGCTTCGGAGGAAGGCGAAAAACCTCCAGGGCCACTGCCAATCTGCCCTGGAGGAAAATTCCTTCCCGACCCCAAATATGGCGGTCAGCTGAACCCCGAGCATGCGGGCAAGACTCTCCAGCCATACCCTCTGGAAAAAGGTTAAGAATATCATATCATTGACCCATTGTACTATTTACCAGTGTGGCACTTAATTGACCTATTGACTAAGCCCGTTATCCTATTATACCATCTCCTCCATAAACTTATCTAGCTTAATCTTAAAGTCATGGAGGTCCTTCGCCCCTACTGTTTCCCTCGGTAGGCTGTTCCAGTATTGCACTCCCCTGATGGTTAGAAACCTTCGTCTAATTTCAAGCCTAAATTTCCTGACTGACAATTTATATCCGTTTGTCCTCGTGTCTACATTAGCACTGAGCTGAAATAATTCCTCTCCTTCCCTGGTATTTATCCCTCTGATATATTTAAAGAGTGCAATCATATCTCCCCTCATCCTTCTTTTGGTTAAGGAAAACAAACCGAGCTCCTCAAGTCTCCTTTCATACGACAGGCCTTCCATTCCTCGGATCATTCTAGTGGCCCTTCTTTGTACCCGTTCCAGTTTTAATTCATCCTTCTTAAACATGGGAGACCAAAACTGCACACAATACTCCAAATGAGGTCTCACCAACGCCTTATATAACGGGACTAGCACTTCCCTATCCCTACTAGAAATACCTCGCCTAATGCAACCCAAGACCGCATTAGCTTTTTTAACGGCCACATCACATTGCCTACTCATAGTCATCCTACGATCAACCAGGACTCCCAGGTCCTTCTCCTCCTCCGTTACTTCCAACTGGTGCGTCCCTAGCTTATAACTAAAATTCTTGTTAGTCATCCCTAAATGCATAACCTTACACTTCTCACTATTGAATTTCATCCTGTTACTAATACTCCAGTTTACAAGGTCATCCAAATCTCCCTGGAGGATATCCCGATCCTTTTCCGAATTGGCAATACCTCCCAACTTGGTGTCATCCGCAAACTTTATCAGCCCACTCCTACTCTTGGTTCCCAGGTCAGCAATAAATAGATTGAATAAAATAGGACCCAAAACCGAACCTTGAGGAACTCCACTGGTAACCCCCCTCCAACCCGACAGTTCCCCTTTCAGTACTACCCTCTGCAGTCTCCCCTTTAACCAGCTCCTTATCCACCTCTGGATTTTCATTTCGATCCCCATCTTTTCCAATTTAACCAATAATTCCTCATGCGGTACCGTATCAAACGCCTTACTGAAATCCAGATATATTAGATCCACCGCATTTCCCTTGTCTAAAAAATCTGTTACTTTCTCAAAGAAGGAGATCAGATTGGTTTGGCACGATCTACCTTTCATAAATCCATGCTGTAATCTATCCCAGTTGCCATCGGCCTCCTGCTCCGTAACCACTCTCTCTTTTAAAATTTTTTCCATTACTTTGCATACTACAGATGTTAAACTAACAGGCCTGTAGTTACCCGGGTCACTTTTTTTCCCCTTCTTGAATATAGGAACTACATTAGCTAATCTCCAGTCAAACGGTACAATCCCCGAATTTAGAGATTTATTTAAAATCATCGCTAACGGGCTAGCAATATCACTCGCCAATTCCCTTAATATTCTAGGATGAAGATTATCCGGGCCCCCCGATTTACTTCCATTAAGCTGTTCAAGTTTGGCCTCCACCTCAGATACCGTAATGTCTACCCCCATATCTTCATTCCCATCGGTCCCTCTATCACTATTCCTTAGCCCTTCATTAGCCTCATTAAAGACCGAGGCAAAATATTCATTCAGATATTGTGCCATTCCAAGATTATCTCTAATCTCCACTCCGTTTAAAGTTTTAAGCGGTCCCACTTCTTCCTTCTTGGTTTTCTTCCTATTTATATGGCTAAAAAACCTTTTGCTATTGGTTTTAATCCCCTTCGCTAGGTCCATCTCCACCCGTCGCTTTGCCTTTCTCACTGCATCCCTACACCCTCTGACCTCAATAAGGTAGGTTTCTTTGCTGATCCCTCCCATTTTCCACTCCTGGTACGCTTTCTGTTTTTTCTTAATGACCCCTCTAAGACGCTTGGTCATCCAGCTCGGTCTAAAACTGCTACCTACGAGCCGTTTTCCCTTTCTCGGGATACATGCCTCTGACAACTCCTGCAATTTCAACCTGAAGTAACCCCAGGCATCATCTGCCTTTAGATCCCTAAATATGTTGGTCCAGTCCACTTCCCTAACTAGTCGCCTTAATTTAGTAAAGTTAGCCCTTTTGAAATCGTAAACCCTAGTCTCAGATGCAATATTGATTATCCTCTCATTAATTTTGAAACGAATTAGCTCATGATCACTCGAGCCAAGGTTGTCCCCTACAACTATTTCCTCAACAAGGTCCTCATTACTCACCAAAATCAGATCTAAAATGGCATCCCCCCTCGTTGGTTCAGCAACTACTTGATGGAGGAATTCATCAGCTATTACGTCTAGGAAAAGCTGAGCCCTATTGTTATTACTAGCATTTGTTTCCCAATCTATATCTGGGAAGTTAAAGTCTCCCATGATCAAGCAGTTCCTATTAGTGTTTACCTCCTTAAAAACATTAAAGAGCTCTCTATCCGTCTCCAAGCTAGATCCCGGCGGTCTATAGCACACCCCAATCACTATCCCGGGTGAGGCTCTGGTAGTTTTCTTCCCCAATGTGACCATTGCCCACACAGACTCCGTATTATCCATTGCATTGCTAGTTATTTCATTACATTTCACCTCATTATTGATATACAATGCTACTCCCCCACCTTTACCTTTGCATCGGTCTTTCCTAAACAGCACATACCCTTCCATACCTGTACTCCAGTCATGGCTATCGTTCCACCATGTTTCGGTTATTCCTACGATATCCGGTTTCAATTCTCGGACCAGGAGCTCCAGTTCCTCCATTTTATTACCTAAGCTTCTCGCATTGGTGAACAAACATCCTAACTTTTGCTGTTGGGCTCCTCTCACTCTTTTCACCCAGCTCGGTAGGTACACAGTACTACCAGTATGACCTGTCGATCTAGTATCTGTCCCCCCCCCCCCCCCTCTTCCTTACACCTAACCGTCCCCCTCTGGCTATATCTGTTGTTATCTTGTTGTTCTCACTCCCAATGTATAAATTTGGCGTGGAGAGCACCAGGACCTCTCCCAACCGTCTCCCCCCAGTGTCTAGTTTAAAGCTCTTTTAATCAGATGAGCCAGCCTCCCTCCTAGAAGTCTACTTCCTTCCCTACTTAGGTGGAGCCCATCCCGTGAGAACAGTTGTCTGTCCCCAAAAGCATCCCAGTGCCCATACATCCCAAAGCCCTCCTTGTAACACCACTCTCTCAGCCAACTATTAATCATCAGGATTCTCTCACCCCTTTGGCGCCCTTCCCTAGGGACAGGTAGGATCCCACTGAAGATCACCTGAGCCTCAATTTCCTTGAGCGTCTTACCCAACCTGGCATAGTCTCCCTTGATCCTCTCTTGCGAGAATCTAGCAGTGTCATTTGTTCCCACATGAAGGATGACCAAAGGGTTCTTACCTGCTCCTCTTAGGATCCTTTTCAACCTCAGGTCCACATCCCGTATTTTAGCGCCCGGTAGACAGCACACCCTTCTGTTCTCCGGATCGGCCCTGGTCACAGGCCTGTCCAACCTTCTCAGTATGGAATCCCCAATCACGTAGACCTGCCTTTGCCTGGGGACAGTGCGGTCCTCTAACCTATCCCCCGTTCCCCCTGGTTGCAAGCTCCTTCCATTCCTATCTTCCCTTGTGGTTCCCCTTAAGCCATCCTGCATCCTCCCTGGGCCCAAACTTGGTGTTGCCTCCATAGACTCCTCCCCTCTATCTATGGGACTGGCCGCTCGTCTCTTTTTCCTTGGCCTCCCACCATCAGCTACCCTCTGCTTTACCCCTTCCTCATTCTCCAAACCTTCAAACCTATTCCTTAGCTCTATTTCCCCCTCACTAGCTCTCCTTTTCCTTGGCCTGCTTCTCACAGTCACATGCTTCCACCGCCCATCTTCCTCGTCTGGTGGTCCCCCCTCGTTGGCCTTAGCCCCTGCTCCCACCTGTGCCCCTGGGCGTTCCCCTTCGGTTACTGCCTGCCATTGCTCCATCAGCTGCTTTCCTGAATGTGTTAACAATAAACTCCAACTGTCCAAATGGACAGTTCTGATGTTCAGATTACCTTTCAGTAACATGAATATTATGTACTGCAGTAATTAGATAGACCAACCTATGGCACATGTGCTGAAGGCGGCACCCGAGCTGATTTTCAGTGGCACTCTCACTGCTGGAGTCCTGACCACCGATCCAAGGGGCTCTGCATTTTAATTTAATTTTAAATGAAGCTTCTTAAACATTTTAAAAACCTTATTTACTTTACATACAATAGTTTAATTATATATTATAGACTTACAGAAAGAGACCTTCTAAAAACGTTAAATGTATTACTGGCAAGCGAAACCTTAAATCAGAGTGAATAAATGAAGACTCAGCACACCACTCCTGAAAGGTTGCTGATCCCTGAGATAGACTGTACTAAATACATACTAGGGAATGAGTTATGACACAGCTGCACAGGAAATACCATGACGTAAAGGATCCTGTTCAACATGTACATGAACGAAGAAATCTGATTAATTTGCTGATCAACCAGAACCCGCCTGATAAATTAGGTGTTTGTATTGTTGAAATTGGTTGTGGCTAATAAGCCTGCCACTAGATATTCCAAGGTGGGTTAAACAAGGAAGTCAAGCTTAATGGCTAAAACTCCATAAGAGAATCCTGCTCCTTTCCAGTTCAGGGAAAGCTGAAAATACAAGAGTGAATTCAGCTGGCACACTTTTCCCTACAGCTTCTGAGCAACGAATTATTAAAATGACCAGAACTAGTAAAAAAAAAAACCAGCACCAAAATCAGCTCCACCAGAAGGATTCAAGTGTGCAGTTTCAGCTGCCAGGGAATTCAGTTTTAATGCTTTATTTCCATTTGCTGCCTCACTTACAGAGAACCTCTCCTTGAGGAATGATGCACTCAAAGGAGAGAAAAAAGAGTAGGTAGAGAAAAAGGGAGAGAGCTGAGCAAGCAGTTCAGTCACAAGAGCGGGAATTGGAAACTCCAGGTCCTGTCCCTTTATAAAACTCAGGCCTGTAGAAGGTGCTAAATCTGCAGACCTTACTCAGTCAAATCCACAGGAAATTTCAATAATCAAATAAACTCAGCAAGTTCACTTTGGTCAAGGAATCAGTCAAGGAATCTAATGAGTAACAAACCATGGCTCTATCCCACTTTGTCCCAGCAACAACGCCTGTTTTGAGCATGAAGGAGGTTGGGAGGAAATATCCGGCTACCAGATGAAATGTACAGAAAGCATAGCCAAATTAGAAGACCCTTCAGGAAAAGAAAGTGTATGTCTTGTTTAATTATGCAAGGAAACTTTTCATCTGTCCACATTATTCTCCATTTTCAAAGCATGACATCAGGTTTAACAACAGCTAAGGTGCTAATGGGTCTCCCCAGAACCACTTGGTTAGCGTAGCACCACATTTGCCAAGTTATCTTAGAACATAAGAATGGTCTTTCTGGGTCAGACCAATGGCCCATCTAGCCCAGTGCCAGATGCTTCGAAGTGAATGAACAGAACAGGGCAATTTTCAAGTGCCAGCTTCTGGCAGTCAGAGGCTTAGGGACACCCAGAGCATGGGATTGCATCCCTGACCATCTTGGCTAATAGCTATTGATAGACATACTCCCCATGAACTTATCTAATTCTTTTTTTTAACTCAGTAATGCCTTTGGCCTTCACAATATCCCTTGGCAACAAGATCCACAGGTTGACTGTGTGTTATGGGACAAAGTACTTCCTTATGTTTGCTTTAAATCTGCTCCCTATTAATTCCATTGGGTGACCCCTGGTTCTTGTGTTATGTGAAGGGATAAATAACATTTCCTTATTCACATTCTCCACACCATTCTTATGTTTATAGACCTGTATCATATCCCCCTTTAGTCATCTCTTTTCTAAGTGGAACAGTCCCAGTCTTTTTAATTTCTCCTCATATGGAAGCTGCTTCATACCGCTAATCATTTTTGTTGCCCCATTTCCAATTCTAATATATCTTTTTGAGTTGGGGCAACCAGAACTGCATTCAGTATTCAAGGTGTGGCTGTACCATGGATGTATATAGTGGCATTATGATATTTACTGACTTATTATCTATTCCTTTCCTAAAGGTTCCTAACATTCTGTTTACTTTTTTTGATAGCCATGGACATTGACCGGATGTTTTGAAAGAACTATCCACAATGACTCCAAGCTCTCTTTCTTGAGCGGTAACAGCTAATTTAGACCCCATCATTATGTATGTACAGTTGGGATTGTGTTTTCTAGTGTGCACTACTTTGCATTTATCAATATTGAATTTCATCTGCCATTTTGTTGCCCTGTCACCCAGTTTTGTGATATCCCTTTGTAACTCTTCACACTGTATTTAATTATCTTGAGTAATTTTGTAATAGCTGAAAATTTTTGCCACCTCACTGTTTACCCTTTTTCCAGATCATTTACGAATGTGTTGTACAGCACAGGTCCCAGTGCAGACCTTGGGGGACACTGCTATTTTCCTCTCTCTATTCTGAAAACTGACTATTTATTCCTACCCTTTGTTTCCTGTCTTTTAACCAGTTACTGATCCATTAGAGGATCTTCCTTCTTATCCCATGACTGCTTAGTTTGCTTAAGAGCCTTTGGTGAGGGATCTTGTCAAAGGCTTTCTCAAAGTCCAAGTAAACTATATTCACAGGATGACCCTTGTCCGCATCTTTGTTGATACCATCAGAGAATTCTAATAGATTGGTGAGGCATGATTTCCCTTTACAAAAGCTGTGTTGACTCTTCCCCAACATATTGTGTTCATTTATGTGTCTGATAATTCTGTTCTTTACAACAATTTCAACTAATTTGCCTTGTACTGAAGTTAGGCTTACTGGCCTGTAACTGCCAGGATCGCCTCTGGAGCCTTTTTTAAACATTTGTGTCACATTAGCTATTCTCCAGACATCTGGTACAGAAGGTAATTTAAGTCATAGGTTACATACTACAGCTAGTACCATGGTTGGATCTTCCAGTGTCTACTGCACCTTCTGGCATCTCTCAGGGGTCTTTGAGAAATACCTGCCACTGACAGAATAATTCTGAGGTAGTATCTAGATAGGAGTATCAACCACCCTGTGCCTCAGTATCCTCTTTAATAAAATATGGATAATCATTTTTATGTAACTCTAAGAGGTTACATCAGCGTAAACTAGATGTTTGTAAAGCACTCTGAGAACATTACATTGCAGATGTTTATAGTGAGATACTATCAGCTGTAGTAAGTACAGAGATGTATAGACATAATTAATAAACTCCCAATGCCGTTACCAGAATACACTGGGCCCATATTAAAACATGGATATGTTCTCTGGAGCCACTCTCTTCTTTGGTTTCTCTCGACTCTTGGTTGGGAATATTGTCAGGATATTACATATATCTTTCTTGAAGGATGGAGGATCCTGCCGTAATATCAACATCACCTTTGAAAAGTGCATTACCAATTAAGCTTTGATAGCGGGCTCATGGCTGAGTCAAAGTTTACAAGAAAGCAAGTTCCCATTCTTAGGAATTACATTCACATTATGTCCTCTTGGCCCTCTGATTCCTCTAGAAAATGAACATTTCATTCTTTAAAAATGGCTTTTAAACACTCTTTTGTTATAGAGCTGTCAAAAACAGTATTACATAAAAAAGAAATCAGTAGCTTCAGACAAATATTTGACTCACTTTAACTAAAAATGGCTCTATATTTCTTTGTGATCCACCCCAGCAGTCCCTGAAGAATCTATTTTTACTCAAAGATATTCACTCTAACACTTTCTGCTCCTTGCAGCAACAAAGCAACCATTTAGAGGGAGAACAATAATGGAAATAGACATTTTAAAAGGGAACTGGTGTAAGATTTTTGAGATTCTCAAGATAATCCTTTAAGCATCTCGCTAATGCAGTAGAAATAATTCTCCTTGGACATCATCATCTGCCCCCTTGAGAATTACATTTCTCCCACAAGGGGAGACTAGCACCCCTTTTGGCATCTGTTATTCTCTCTCTCTCTCTCTCTCTCTCTCTAATACATTTGCGCTTCGTTACCCTTTCCCTCTGTTTGCATAACTCCTCTACTTTAGAGAAGTGAGTGATGTATTCTCTTACAGGACAGTTATTGTGTACAATATCTTCAACACAACTTCCCTCTGTGCAGGGGACACTAATTATAAGCCACTTTAAATTTAAAAAAAATATGGTGAAAGTTTACATAATTCTTATGTGGTGCTTTAACCTAGCAAACACAAGTACTAAATTGCAACATCTACATTATGTTATGTTTTGTGGTTTGTCTATTGGATACATACACTAGTAGAATAGCAGACACTAGTAGAATGATAATAGGCCTCATGGTTAATCAGGCAAAGTAAAAACATAAGTCTTTGTGCAGCAGGTCTGCCAGGTTTACTTACCAAGCTGTAACTGCCCCGTGACATAACAGCAAGTAACTGCCCTCTGGGTCACTGTTTTCTTTGAAAGCACATGCAAAGCCTTTATTTTGCAATTACCAGATTGATTTGTAGTAATCTGGGGAGCAAGTCCTTTTATTCTATCATCATTTTGTGTAGCATTTACAAGAGATGTACATGCCGTAAGCCAAGATCAGTTCAGAAGGGATAGCGTGTATTTAAGTAGCACAAAGAGCCCTTTTAGATAGATTTATATTTAACAGTTAATAGAAAAGAGATTCCAAAGTGAGAATGGTTAAAAACAGCAGCTGAACCAGTTTAGAAGCGAGTTTACTTCTCTGCAGCCTCCCAACTGTTGTCTATTTATATATACATTTTAGCTGACAGTAGAAAGAATGAGGCAAGGTTTTGGTTGTGTGAGAGTGAGATGAGTCCCATTGTACTCAAATCAAAGTTTGGGAGGATAAATTAGGACAAGACCAGAACATCTATAAAATAGGAAAACTGGAATAATTTTGGTTTTGCAAAGCTCAATCTAATTTCTGTTGAATAAAAGATGTAGTGGTTTAGATCCAGGCTTCACTTCACCCAAAGTACCAAAGCTTGGGAACATACCAAACCAGATTCTACCCTTCTGCACCTCAAAAAGCAAGAGAAACCTCTACATGAAATAGCATAAGAAAAGGCTGTGAAGATATTTTGCCTTTTGCATTTTTGGACCTACTGCAGCTGTACAGAAATTCATGACAACAAAATGTTACCCATTTTCAAACCACAAAATGGCTGGTTCAGGTTTGGAAAATGGGTCCCCCTCTGAAATGGGTCAGCCATTCCTCTAGCTGTTTGGGTGTCTTTTATTCTCGGCATTTTTGCAGTTTACACACAGTTTGTGTCAGGCCAGAACAAGCTGGTTGGGGCTGCTACAGTGAAGTTTTTTCCCAGCTAGAAATCAAACATCAAGGAAGGTCGTGGAGTGCCCCTCATAGGAAGCTTTTAAAAACAAGTTGGACGAAAACCTGTCAAAGTTGGTCTAGGTTTACCTGGTCCTGCCACAGTGCAGGGGGCTGAACCTGATGACTTCTCGTGGTCCCTTCCAGCCCTACATTTCTACGATTCTCACCAGGCAATGAGGATTCACTTTCACAAGAGCTGCAGAGAAGACATTAGAAGCAACAAAATAAAGCAATGGGGGCTTAATTTGTACATCTGAAAGCTGCATTTGGTTACTATTATTTGGATAGCTCCTATAGCATCATAGTCGTTTTACAGACTTAGAAAGGAGTAACTCCCTGCCCCACTCAGTTTACAGTCCCATACTCTGGTTCTCTCATGCAAAGTCTCAGTGAAGTCAGTCAACGACGAGTGTTTACAGACCCCTTTACAGTCCCAAGTTCTAATTCCGTACAGAGATCTGCAAACATCCTTCACTGACTTCACTGAGACTCTGCCTGGGAGGAAGCATCTGTTCCTTCAGATCTCCTTGCAGGATCAAGGCCTTAATAAAGTTGTGATGTTATAAAGGAAGACAAACAGCACAGAGTAGGTAATGGAACAAAGCACATAGGTTACACACATACTGAGTCAGGCATTTACTTGGCTATTCAGCACATGTACACAAAATGGCTTTGTTTTAAAAGGTTAATCTAAAAGATGAATATAACTAAGATTTTGTGGGGAGGCTGTGGAGGGCCTGGTGTGCCTATTCCATGCTATCATTCAGAACATGAAGGACTCTCTCAACACCTGACTGACTGTTAAGAAGACAGTGACTAGTGATCTCCAACATCTATCTGGGGTTTTTTTAATGGCACCCATCACCTTAGTATCTGAACACCTCCTAGTGCACAGACTGGTGTGGAGTCAGCTAATGCACTCCAGTGGAGTAAATACAGTATAGCATCACACAAAGGAACAACATTCATTTTAAGGTTGTTCCTAATCTTCTCTAATTTGTTTACCAGAAATTTGCATTTCTCCCTTGAATAGGTGCATTATTTTCTATTGTATATGTGCTCCTCTGTTTTTCAAAAGATTTTGTCTTCCTCTTTGATTCATCACTGTTAATGGGCACAATGAGAAGTGAGTCATTTTTAAACAAGGAATTATAGGACTGTGATCATTTATGAAAGTGTGAGAATCCTTCATTTTGGTGTGACCAACAAACCTACATGAGCAAGTTGTGTCAAAAGCCAGACTACTGAAAATGGAATATGAGTTTTTGAAAAATTGCCCTAGGTGTTGCAATAATTAGTAATCATCAAGGCAAAAATTACAAAGCAAAATGCACTGTTAAGCAGTGATATGCAAATGATACTGTCAACTTCATTAACAATTTAAAATTCTTTGCAAAGGCTGTGTATATGTAACAAATATATATTAAAGCAAGTGGTGATTGTTTTAAAATGACAGAATTTCTACCAAACTCCCAAAGATCAACTAAACGTGATGGTTAGACAATAAAACAGAAAACAATAAATAGAATATTATCAAGATCTCAATTGCCAAGACTTATTTTAAACATACAAAGAATTCAGTCTACATTTGTTTGCAGATTTTAAAAGATAGAAAATGAATTTAAAAAAATCACACCACCACATAACATGAAAATAATCTAACAAATAGAAATACAAAACTAACCAGAATTTTGGAGCCCTATTTTTTATAAATCACATGGTTTTCTGATAACTATTCATCTGGTCAGTCTGGAATTTTTGTCACCCAATTCCAGTACAAAACTTCTAGCTCTACCTATTTATGCAGGAATAGGCAGAGGATTTTAGAGAAGTGGGCAGAGCATATATGGGGCATAAAGGTAAAAGTTAGGAGTCACAATTTCATCACCATGACAACCAAGGACTTTAGCTCCCCCCTGACAATATTAAATTTATCCAACAACTTCAGGAAAGTAAAACAAAAATAAAGATCTGAAAAAATAAAGTTAATGCACAAGAGAAATATTAAGGGCATAAGCCTCCTCTCACTTACATCAGCATAAGTCAAGAGATCAGTAAGGACTAGATTATGTACCTTTAGGCACAGCCCTGACCAGGGGAGCATATGACCTGAAGGACCAGCCCCAGGAAGCATTGTTCAGACATACCTGTAAGACACAATTCCTCTCCTGCTTCCTCCTGCCTGGAGATGGGAGGTAGTAAATTGACTTTGGCAGCAGTAAATTATTATTTCCTCTTCCCTCCCCCCTTCCCCCGCCCCAAACTAACCCAGTTACTCCGGCAAAGGCTCTGCCCACTCCCTGACCCTTCTCTCTGGGGGAACTGGCAAACAGTTTACTCCAACACACCTAAGGTACGGCCTGGGTAGTCCACTAGAGATGCAAGGAGGGCCTATTACTGCTCCTTTGCACAGGTATGTACAAGACAGAGTCAAGGTCTAAATCTGCAAGAGTAGAATAAGACTAAGCATGTGGTCAATGGATAAACCTATTACCTTGTTATGTAGTCACAGTCCCTGTGCTCAGAGGATAGTAGGGATAGCATCTTGTGTGCGTGTCCCCCCTACTAACATCACCACAAGGAGGTAGGTTCTACCCTATCCCTATCCCAAAGGATGGTGAAGTTTGCAAACACATTCCCCTTGCACAGTGGGGACACTCCTTGAGGAACACTGCTTCCATGAGCTCCCTTGTGGGGGTAGGGTCTGCACAATCCCTAATGCAAGTCAGTGCCCCCCTGACAAAATGCAAGTCAATGCCCCTCTGAGCCGGAATCTCAGAGCTCATCTGGCTGAATAGATATAGTCAAAATGACAAAGCAGAAGGACAGTTTCCACATTGTTTAGAATGTGGATCAACCCCCTCTCACACACACACTTCACTCATTCTGAAGCCTGTTTCAAGCAACATTGTACGTCACCTGTCAGAGTAAATGCAGAGAGTCAAATTGATTCACCTGAAGGGATCAATGTAGTACAAGTTTTGGACAATATCTAGTTTAAATGACATTGGTTTGATTAGAGAGACAAGATGGGTGAGGTAATATCTTTTATTGCACTCACTTCTGTTGGTGAGAGAGACATGGTCATGTGGCTAAAGATAACCAAGCTGATTGTGATGAGTAGGTGTCCATATAAATCTATATACTGGAAATCCAAACTTCACAAAGAGGCAGACCCTACCAGGGAAATACAGGAGACCAGCATACAGTGAAGCCTACACCTTCCAGCTCCCTTGCCTAGCTGCATGCTCCTTGTCCACTTCAATCCTTTGGTCTCTCTGTGTCTCCCCTTCCCCTTAACAATCTACTGTGGGAAGGAGGGAGAAATTGTATCTCTGCACTGGGGCTGGAGAATACGAGATGCAGAGCAACCGATCTCAGTGTCACATCACGGGCTCATCGGCAGCAGAGCTCAAGAATGGTGGGCAGGAAAGCAGGTCATCACTCAAAGCTCCCTAGTCCCTTCACTGCACGTCTCCTACCTGCTCCTTCCTATCTATTTTGGAGGGCTGCTTCCTCCTCCCACCACTTCCTTGTGCTCCTCCCTCCAAGTTCCATGTAAGTAGCTACACTCCTGCCAATCCAGACCTTAGAGTTTCTGCTCCTGTTTCTGCTCCTGGAAACAGTTGCAGGGACCAGATACTCTATTTAAGTGGCCTGCACTGCCCCTTTCTACTGGTACTGGCCTACTCCCTTGATCACTTAGTACCTCATCCAAAACACACTAGGATCAACAGAGGAAACTTTCCATTGGCATCTTTGGGCCGTGCGTCAGGCCTATAGCAACCAATTTGCAGCAGAGGCAGGCCTTCGCCACAAAAAAGCAGGTGAGTCTGAGGGACATTGACATGGTTGTATTTTATTTTTATTAATGTTTTTCTTTTTAAAGCGCTGTAGGCTGCACCATGACCTTCATTTTCATACAAAGTAGGAGTTACCAACAAAAGATTCCAATTAAAAATATAAAATCATTTTTGAAGCCAAAACCTGTTCAGTTTCTCAGCTTCTGAGAGCTTTTCATCAAACATATTAAAGGGCTATGTTGCAATAGACTCATAATGTCACTGTTAGGAATTCACTCTTAGGAAAGGTCTACTGTCTTACTAGTCTAGCAGTGTAAGTAGATGTCACCCTTGCAGACATTTGTTTTTCCATTTCCAATTGTGGAAGCCAGTAAATAATTAACAAGGATTTGAAGAGATCTTAATGAATGTTAGTTAGCAAGAGTCAGGCCATACTGTAACCTTAATGACGTAAGACTTGTAGGAGCAAAGATAGTGCGAGGCGACAGGACAGGAACTGTGTACAAAGTTATTACGACCTTGCAATCACTAACCAAAATGCAGGCTTGCTTTTCCTAGGATTGAGACAAATAAGATAAGCCTTTTTGCTATGTATAAACAAAATGTAGTTGTTGCTTTTTACTGTCTGTATTATTGTTAGAAATTGTCTGTAAAAGGTATAAAGGCTTGCTGTGATTGTTTACCAGTTGAGAGACCTGTCCAGGACTGGGGTGACCCTGTGTCCTATGGCACTCTCTCCCTCCATGGTAATTACTGGAGAAATTAAAGAATTTGATTTTGCTGCACCCAAACAAAAAGCGAGAACTGAGTTTTTCTTCGACAATTTGGGGGCTCGTCCGGGATGGCAACGCCCACGGACCCACAGACGGCTACTACGGATCATTCCCCTTCAAACCCCATGGCGCCACATGAGAGGTATGAGACCTTTTGAAATCTCTATTGGGGTATCGGAGGAGGACTTTCCGTGAGGACGTCTGTCTCTGTTGGGCTCACGCCATCTGAACTTATTGACTGTGCAGCAGGATCAGATGCAAAGTGGTATTGGGGAGAGGCCCCAATAAGGTTAGTTTATAGCAGTACTGGGAACTGCTGAGTTGGCCAAGGAAATGCATAAGGTAATGCATAAGGTAAATGCATAGGTAAATGCATTAGAATGCACCGGTGCTGAGGGGTTTTTACCGCCTCAAGAGGGGTTGTCATACCGCCTCATGGTATTGGTCCGGACCAGGTAAAGATGCATCATGGTTAAAATAAAAAAAAAAGAGATAAAAGGGTTAACAAAAGGGTTAAAAAAAAAAGAAAAAAGAAAAAGGAAGAAAAAGAGGCCTTGGGGTGTGTGTGTGTACACCAGTGTGAGTGGTTGTTACCGGGCTAGCCCAGTAACTAGTGGATCTTTAGGAGATCCGACCCACGGTGGGCTGACTCAGCCTGGCATAGTCCGGCGAGGAAGCTGCCTGGGTCTAGGGGTGTGTGAACCCATCTTCCCTCCCCTTTCCCTTCCGTGTGGGCTACTGACAGTCTGATCATCTCCTTAGTAGAAAATGGGTAAGGGACAGTCTAAATATTCCACCTTACCCCCTAAGGGTACCCCAGCATATTACATGTACGTACATTATGGTCCTAAAACCTGCAGGTATTTAAATGATTGGAATCTGTACACGCGTGAAAATTCATTTAAACAATGCCCATTAGAAGGCACCTTCAATCTAGATAAGATCATATATCTAAGAGGAGCTTTTAATCACCAGAGAAAAGCCTCTGACACGGTGTGAGCAATTTGTCTAGGAACGGGTTAATTTGAAATTCGGCTTCACCCAGAGATAAGAGAAGTTGTTTTGTGTTCAAGGTCGAGAATCAGTGCGGACTATGCTAAGTGCAAAGGCACTACAAGTTACAGAATTGGAATTATATTTGCAAAGCTTAACTTCCCAGTGAGACATGTGTGAGTATTAAAGTGGTTTAAGGCTTGGGGCATTCATGTTTTTCCTGTGTGAGGTGGGAGCATTCCCAATACTCTCCATTGTTGTTTTATTATTTTTAATGAAGCTTTAAAATTTGATTGTATGCTCTGTCGGTCTGATCACCTGACATGAGGGATAAATTAGTAACAGGAATTTGTCACAGTTTGGTGAGCAATTAAGAATGGGGGGCACTGCAGAATTTACACCATCTATCTGTTTTACCCTTGTTAGTTTATGTTTGCTTTGTTTGGTTCTGTTGGTGTTATGTGTTAAGAATAGCATGATTATAGGTGAGCTCTAATAGAATAAGGAAACACTATTTGGTTTTGGTGCACTATTTAGCTTTGGCTCTGTTTTGTTTAACCGGTTACTGATGTTTTTCTGCTCTGTTCATTTGGGCGTTAGGTGTGTGAGCGGAACTGAACTTCTCGTTCGTAATTCCTCAGGGTGGAAGCCATGTGTGCGATGAAGCTCTGAGGTTGTCCTGAGATTTTACAGTCCCCCCCCCCCCCGTAGCGGATAATGTAATAGAAGTAGGAAAAATCTGGCTTAGACTGTAATTTTCTTTGCTTTCTGTGTAATTTTCTTTTCTGTTTAAGTGTCAGCAGACAAATGGGTGGGTCTCTGGGTAGACCCCCAAAGGGGTTTGGATTATGTGTTAAGTGAATGGCCATGTATTTTTGCCCAGGTGGCAAGCCTTACTAGGGAGGACTCAGGTAGTCTTGTGAGTAAAAATGTTTTGGGGACAAGACCAGAAGGGTGGGGGCTAGTTGAGTAGCCCACCCTCCTAGCTAAGAACTGGTTGTGGAACAAGCTCGTGTCCATGGACGGGACGATTCAGTGAGGAAAAAAGGATCAGGCCCAGGCGGGAAGGCAACAGACACAGAGATTTGGAAAACAGGTTGGAAACTTTTGAGGGTGTAGTGGAAAGAAGGAGTAAGTGAATATAAGCATGAGGATTTCAAATACTCAAGAGGATATTTGGAATGGTGATTTGAGTTGATAAAAGTGGCTGTTGGAAGGGAAAAGCAAGTGATTTTTAAGAGAACAGTTTTTGGTGATGTTTTCTTTCAGTGTTTAAAAGCAGGAGTTAAAAGAAATAAAAAAGCAAGCCAGAAATAATCTGTGTTACTGCAAATTAACTAACTGATAAGGTAGAGGCCGCTGAACCAGGGCTGTCTAAGAAACACATACGAGAAAATATGGGGTAATTCCTCTGTTTTGCCTAGAATCAACAAGAGTATTTGTATATTTTAAGTATTTAACTGCCCGGAAGGGGTGGACCTCTGTTTTTGTCTTTCAGATAATCAAAGAAAACTAATGCCAGCTGCACAACATTCAACGTACCTTGATTTACTGGCACAGTAAAAAATTATGTTGTGTGTTCTATGTTCTGTCTTGTCGTGTTTGTCTGGTGGCCAGAATTGTTGTGTTTCATATTTTCATGAGATGGTCTGATTTGAACTCAAGCGGAAGTGTTGGATTGGAATGCAGATACTTGTTTTGTTCAACTTGGAATACAAAGTGTTTGGTTACATCAGAAAAATGTGATATACTAGAGTCTAATACATTTTCTTCAGTAAGAGAAAGAAACTGCATTGGCCAAATCTTTTAATTGAGAATTGTTGTTAAAATCATACTGACAGTCTTTGGAAGCAAGGACATGAAAAGTTAACCCACTCCCCATATTGTACAAGGGATCCTTCTGGCTACCTCAGACTTTTAGCCAGGGGGCTGGGGATGGTGGATAGCTATTGGACTAGAAGTTATATTAAGTGGACTTCTCAAAGTGGGTGTGCTTGTCCAGGCTTGTCCTTCCAAAGTTCTGTAATAAGGTTATTTTAGTGAAAGGGTATATGTGGCATACATTGAATGATAATACTTCTGTACTGTATAAAAGTACTGTTTATGTGTTCATGGTATGAAAGAGGTGTATAATTGAAGAGTAAAAGTTTTCTTTGTAGGTTAAATGAAAAAAAAAAAAAAAAAAAAAAGCCAAGAAGAGAATGGCTAACATGCGCTGGCCCCAGTCAAGGACACCGCTTGGCTGCCTACCAAGAGAAGGGGGGGGGAATGGTTGCTGCAGTTACACGAGATTGGTGTGCAGCGGCCAGCCCACTCTCCTCCTTGGGGACCTTTGGTAAATATTCAGATTGATTTTATTTAAATGTCTAAATGTTGTGGTTATGAATATGTATTAGTTTTAGTTGATGTATTTACCACTTGGGTTGAAGCTTTTCCCTGCAGGACAGTAGATGTCTTTGCTTACAGATTTTGTACCACGTTTTGGCATCCCTGTGACTATCAACAGTGATCGTGGAACTCACTTTACTGGACAGATTGTAAAAGAGTTATGTGCAGTTTTGCAGATCCAACACAACCTTCACTGCCCTCATCATCCACAATCTGCTGGGACAGTGGAACGCCAGAACGGGACTTAAAAAAATAAACTGGCCAAGATTTGTGCTGAGACACACTTAAAGTGGCCAGATGCCCTTCCTTTGGCACTGATGTGTATGAGAGCCATTCCCAATCGAAAGACTGGACTCAGCCCTCATGCAGTTTTGACAGGACCACCCAATGCTGACTACCAACTGCACCCCCACTAACCCCAGCTCAGATGGACATTCATTTGCTGGATAACATAATGCTTAAATATTGTCAGGCACTAATGAAATGTGTTAAGTCTTTTTATACACAGGTGATGGAAGCACTACCAAAGGATCCTGTGCAACCTTGCCACTCGTTGGAACCAGGAGCCTGGGTCTACATAAAGATCCATTAGCGGAAGACTGCCTTGGCTCCATGCTGGAAAGGCCCTTTCCAAGTCCTGCTGACTACCGACACCGCTGTGAAGTGCCACAGACTGACTGCTTGGACCCAGGATTCTCACTGCAAAAAGACCCAGAAGAATTTTCCTATTGATGATTAGCCTATTCTTTCTTCTAGTTCTACTGTGCTTCTGGACAGCTTCTGGACAACCTCTCCCTTGTCCACTGACAGACCAACTGTGCCTTTAGACTTTTCTAGAAAAAGCACAGCTATTACAGGGTGATATGTGCTGGAAACCTCTCCCCTGTAGGATGCTAAACCTTGATTGTTTTGGGAAGGAAGAAGAAGCACTCACTCCGCTGACATTGCCAAAGTCCAGGAATTCCTGACTGAAAAGGACACTGAGAACTGACCCTGGTGAAGAAACAAAGAATTACATACTGGAAGAAATTTGTGGGACCCATGCTTGGGACTGTGGTATTACTTGGATTTTGGGGTTTATTCTACAGGCTGCGCCCTGTGTTCTGGATAAATCCTTCAGTATGTATTGCCCTCCCTAATTGGATTTTAACTGACATTGCCCTTATCCAGTTTTCTACATACCCAGATTGCTCACAAGGGGCTGCCATTAGATTAGCACAACAAAAGGCCTGGGTTATTTCCTCTGGACAAAAAGGGAATTGACCAGATCCCTGTGGGCTGGGGCCAATAGTGTAGTAGTCATTTGGACTATTCTTAAAGGCCAAGAACATGATAAGAAATTGGGGCAACTAGAAAAGGCCACTAGTCTTATTTTTGAAGCTCAGCTATCTTAAGTACAGGCTGGAGTTGGTGAGTTACATGTCATTTCCACCCTTAGTTTTATGACCCAGAAGTTACTGACAGAGATGGTATTGAATATCACTGAGGCTGGGAAGGCATTGCAGTGGGATCTGGACCAGACTTGGCCCACTGCCCTTACAGACACGTCAGGAGTACCATCTGATCTGTGGTCATGAAGACATACTTGGACACTTTCTGGATGGAAGTGTGGACATTCACAGTGCTCCTTCCAAGCATATGGACCAGTTAGGGGGTGTGGGCTCCCACATACCGAATCCTGCTGGGTCCATGGGGAGGATGCATGTGGAACTGAATTATTTACCGAGACATCTGGGAAATTAGACCACCTGGTATACCTACCTGATTTATAGACAGTACCCCTAGAATAACACCTGACAAGATATACATATTGATCTTACCACTGCTGCAGGCAATTATATCATTTACTGGCCTGCAGATAGAATGCAGATAGAATGTTGCAAGTAGCTCTTAGATTTTAGGTATATTTTGATTGGACTAGAATAATGCTTGATCGGTTTCAAAATTTGCTTTCATTGTTACCAAAGGTTCAAAGAATCTCTGAATTGCAAGGGCAAATTCCCATGCTTTAGAATATATATCAAGCTGGAAGGAATGCCTTTCATACAGCTTATAGAGTGTTTACTTTATGTACTAGGTATGATGTTTTGTGCTTTGTGTTCGCAATTGTACAACAGCCCCATTATATTATTCCTATGGGATTGTTATTGTTTGTAGTGTTGTTAGTTAATTTAGGATTATATTATTGTTGTTGTTGTTGTAAATAACGTAAGAATAGCAATACCTTTCATGTTCATGCTAATCATGCATTGTCATTACGTCCCATGACGGTTGACATGTTTGCTGTAGAATCTGAAGTCCATGGTTTCATGCGAATTGAGATTTGAAATTGTTTGTTGTACTAGAAGTAGAAAAGGGGGGAGTGTGGAAGCCAGTAAATAATTAACAAGGATTTGAAGAGATCTTAATGAATGTTAGTTAGCAAGAGTCAGGCCATACTGTAACCTTAATGACGTAAAACTTGTAGGAGCAAAGATAGTGCGAGGCGACAGGACAGGAACTGTGTACAAAGTTATTACGACCTTGCAATCACTAATCAAAATGCAGGCTTGCTTTTCCTAGGATTGAGACAAATAAGATAAGCCTTTTTGCTATGTATAAACAAAATGTAGTTGTTGCTTTTTACTGTCTGTATTATTGTTAGAAATTGTCTGTAAAAGGTATAAAGGCTTGCTGTGATTGTTTACCAATTGAGAGACCTGTCCAGGACTGGGGTGACCCTGTGTCCTATGGCACTCTCTCCCTCCATGGTAATTACTGGAGAAATTAAAGAATTTGATTTTGCTGCACCCAAACAAAAAGCGAGAACTGAGTTTTTCTTCGACACAATGGTGAATGCTAAAAAAATAATAATCTAGCTCCAAATGCTTTGTGATGCCCTGAAGGTATTGTTCATTAACTTAAAATGTACACCTAGTAACAAGAGACTCTTGTCAGCCTTGTAATATAGTCTGCTCCTCAGAGATCTCCAAGGGAAATGGTACACTAAAGCAGCCTCTGTGTTAGAAGTGAAAATTTTTGGCAGCTGGTATATGAATATTCCTTAAAAATTCACATCTTTTATCCACCTGTCCTTCCAAGTCAAGCTGAGGTAAAAATAACTCTTCTTTGTCCTTTTTATCCCACATAGCACTCGGCCCATGTTGGTCCACTCCTCAGATCCTGTCCCTGGCATTCCAGAGACAGTGCACCAAAAAACCTGTGCAGAGGTGGGCAAAATAAAAAACCAAATAAAATGTTATGATGTAGAAGAAATGAGATTGAAACAGAATACAGGAAATGCTATATATGCCATTCTATTGATAACATGCTGCACCTGGAAAACTGTGTGGACTTCCCAGCACCCTTTCGCAGGAAAGAAACAGCAAAAATTGGAAGAGGTATACAAAGAGGCAGTGAAAATTAGAG
Organism: Mauremys mutica; assembly: GCF_020497125.1. Taxonomy (NCBI): domain Eukaryota; kingdom Metazoa; phylum Chordata; order Testudines; family Geoemydidae; genus Mauremys; species Mauremys mutica. Next base: position 178,756,268 of record NC_059074.1, on the reverse strand, counting down.
ATTTGGAACTTCATTGTGGGAGAGAGTGAAAAGAGTGAAGCTGTTTTTTGTTAGAGAGGAGACATATAAGAGGGGATATAATAATTAATGACATTAGGGTAAATCAGGAGCTTCTATCTACCCTCTTTCACAATACAAGATCAAGGAAACAGTCAACAAAACAGAAATAAAAGGAACACTGATAAAAGGAAATCCCTCTTCACACAGTGTATAATCGCCCCATGGAACTCACTGTCACAAGATATTACTGAGACCAAGAGCTTAGCAGGATTTTTACGACTAGCTATTTATATGGAGAATTAACATCCACAGTTACATTAGACAGCATTTAACCATTTTTAGATGGACTATTAACTCTCATGGCTTTAGGGCATAACCCAGCCTCTAATGTATGTGCCTGAGGAAGAGACTTTCTCTAAGGAAAGATTTTATGCTAAATGTCCTTCACAGGAATTCCTGCACCTTCCTCTGCAATGCCAGCTACCAGCCACTTTAAGAAAAAGAATACTAGATTAGAGGCACCATTGGCCTGTTTCAATGGGTCTACAATCTCTGAGCATGCCCCCTTGTTGCATTGCATGTCACTAACTAATCAGTCTCTTGATACTCCCTAGATGTGTCTAATAACCCCCAAAACCTGTCTGCGCTGGCTGGGAGAGACGGGAGCCTTGCCTCCTCACACTGGTCCCAGGCCTCTAAAGGAACAGTGGTCTGGGAAAGACCTATACCTTCCCTCTTCCCGACACTAATTGCTCCCCAGGACCAACTTCTTCTCTCCCAATGGCTACTTCATTTCCTTCCCTGAACAGGTGGAATGGTAACCACTCTCTCAAATCATCTCCTCAGGCCAGGAGCACAGCATACTCTAATTAGATATTGTCCTATATTCCACATCAAAATCAAAGCTCCTTGTCCCAGCCTTGGAGCCCCTGCAAAGCCTGCTCCTGCCTACTTCTCTGTTCTCATCTCACCCCTTTCATGGCACATAGGAGTTCTTCATGTCTTTTTCCCATTATTGAGTGAAATCTTGGACTCGCTGAAGTCAATGGCAAAACTCCCACTGACTTTAGTGGGGCCAAGATTTAACCCCTTGCATCCAGGACTTTCTCCCCACCATCCCTTCTGCCTGAAAATCATCCCCATCTCAGCCCACAATGCTTCCACCCTCTTCTCTTTCAAGACCCTCTTTAAAACACATCTCCCAATAGACCTATAAACCAAGAGAGAAACATAACTTCAGAGAAAAAAATCCAAACAAAATTAACAGAGCTAGCCAGACTCACTGTTCTATCCCATGGTTTTTCATTGCATCCAATCATAGTGCTGCCAACTATCTTGATTTTTATTACAACTTTTACAGTGTAGCCTGATTTGGGGAGGGTTAGTAGGGACAGTGGAATTTATCCACTTAATTTAGTTTTATTTAATGATTAATTTTCTAATTAATTAATAATGTTAATAATAATTGATAGATATTAATAATATGGATATGGCTCGCCAATATGTGTGATCAGAAGATAAAAGTTCATCTTGAATTAGGCTTCACAGAATTTATACAAGGAGATTGGTGTATGTGGCAGAAAAACTATACTGAGACAGAATTAGTCAAACAAGACCTTTTATTTAAAATCAATAAAACAAGAAGTAAATGTAAAATGTTAAAAGCAGTATAAGATTACAAAGTTACAAAATATCACAGTTCTTTAAGAGATATGATATGATATTACACAGTTCTAAATGCACTCTGCAGCAAATAAGCGCTAGAGTAAATTTCACACCTTTGCTAGAGGAAGTTACAAAGAAACTGGTTATGAGTGAAACCCTCTTTTTAACCTAAATGCTCTAGCAGAAATAAGAATATGTTCATACTCACAACTTTGAGAAGAATTAATACTACGACTTAGTATTGACAGCTTTTATAGGAGAAAGAGGCTTCGAAGCAGGTTGAGACGACAAGGAAACAGAGAGATGTATCGCCTGCCTAATGGTGGATTGTCACACCTTTTATAGGGAGAAATTCTTCCTCCTATGCCCAAATTTGTTTTTCCCCCATGGAAAGGTGAGGGTACCTCTTTTCATTGGCTGACCTTTTATGTGCGTACTAATGACAGCTATATAGTAGCTTGCGGGTGTACGTGTTACATTTGTGGGCAAAAATACCCTCCTTTTTACCCTAACTAGGTGAAAGGTTAGCAAACATTCAAAAAGTCCCTAGACATTTGCGTAGGTTTGTTTCCTATTATTACTTTTCTGAGTAAGGGTCTTAAAGGTTGCTGTCAGCGTCACAGAGGAAATAGGCCAGGATGTCTGGCCTAGAAGCTTCTAGGTATCTTGCATTACAGCTTATTATAAATTTCTATTAATCTATGCAGCCTACACACTTTATTAAAAAGACATTTTATACAGACCAACAGATTAATCCTCAGGGCTACAACAGTATTAGGTGTTTTTCTTAAAACTCCAACTCCGGCAGTCACAAGAATAGGTGAGAATCACTTGTAATTAAAAAGAGGTTTCTAAATCTTTGTGTTTGTGGAGAACAGTTTGAAAGTGAACCATAAAGGTTCAAAGCTAGAAGGTTAATAAAAAGAAATACATATATTTAGCCCATCTCATGATTCTGGGGGATATGATGCAGGATTTTTTTATCAATTGAGGTTGACAGTGTTGCAATTCTCCTCCCCTCATTTGCACATAGTTTATGTAGGGCCTGATCTGCAAACATATACTCTTGAATATAATACTGATCTACTCACAGTAGCAAGGTTTACACCCAGTAGTAAGCAGCTGAAGGACTGAGCCCGAAAGGTATGTTACACTGCAGTTGGGACTATGCTTCCTATTTTGGGTAGACAGACATGCACTAGGTCTGCTCAAGCTAGCATGCTAAAAATAGCAGTGTAGTCAGGGATACCATGGATGGCAACTCAGGCTAGCCACCTGAGTACAACACCCCAGTTATACATGCAGGAAGTTAAGCCAAGCCACCACCCATGTGTCTCCTGGCCACCTGGCTATTTATAGCACACAAGCTTGTGCAGACCTAGTGAGTGTCTATCTACCCAAGCTGAGCAGCATCTCCCAGCTGCAGTGTAGACTTTACCTCAAAATACTTCAGTCTAATAACAGTAGTCTATAAAGGTGGATCAAAGTTTGGCTCTTTGGATTTTTTTTTTAATGCTTATGTTTAGATCTCTCCAAGTACTAGCAACTTTCCCATTTCTACAGGCGGCGGGGGCAGGGGGGTGTTGTTGAAATTGATCTAATGACTTGGAAACCTCATGTGGATTGTACTTTAATGATTCTGTGTATTTAAGGGCCCGTTAAAATGTCAAAATTGTGATAAAACTTGTGAACACATGGTTACCAACATTAGTTTCAAATAAATACATTATTTATGAAACTTTGATTCACAATTGCTTTACTTAGCGTCTGACAAATACCATAAAGTGTACACTGACTGGAGGTGCACAAAGTACAATATGTTCACATTACAATAAAGGATTTATATACCAAAGAAACACTTTGTAATGAAGTTGTCTTACAAGCAAAGAAAATTGATTTATGGGATGGCTTCTTTCAAAAAGAAAAGAAAAGATAATTGACATTATTATACAGATGACAAGTTGAGTTACTAATCGGAGTTCACAAAGGGAAAAGATAGTACTGCATCTAGAAGCCAAGGTTATGGTTTCAGAAAACTTGTAATTAAGCAGAATTATGAATTTCACACCTGACAGAGAAACATTTAGCTATATTCCAGGTTTGATAGTCTTAGCTCTGTTCATAGATAAAAATATACTTTAAAAAAAATTAAAATACATAACATCCTTAATTTCTCTTCTATTAATAGTTGGATTTCAACAATGAAGTTTGGATCAGAATGAACACAAAATTCAGTGGTGTTTTGATCTGGGTATTTGGTTCTACCCATTAGAAATAATAGCAGGCCATGAAGTCAAATCCGAATTGCATGCTATTAAATGGCTTATCGCTATTTTACAGCATGGCTATGCCATGTTTATATTAGGATTTAAAACAATAAGATCATACACTATCAAATCTGATATTTGGGGGAAATTGTCCTATAACAAGGACTGCTTAGGGAGGAAAAGCAGTAAAAAGTTCACAGGAATTTTTTGGCAATTTTTACTAGTTTTTTAAATTTTAAAAGAAATCAGAAGTTTTGATTGTCATAAAACAACAACCAGTTCTACAAGTGGCTGAAATCGCTGAAGTTTTTTTACAACTCTTTTTGAGAGAGTTGACTTAGTTTCTTTGATTGTTTGGGGGGGGGTGTTTTTTGTCAAAAACTCAAAATTTAGGAAAATTTTGCTCAGTTTTATTAATAACAAAAGAGCTCTCTTGCCTAGGTAGAGAGGCATATTATAATCATGTTGCAGCCCAGGTTGACAGTCACAGTGTTAGTGTCACTCAACAGGAATCATTTTTAAACCTGGTTCTGAACTCAATTGGAGATAGGACTTTAAAATGTCATATTTCAATATTACATGTGAAAGGAAATTACTCCATACTCCATATGCTGCATAGACTGAGCTTGCTACCAGTTTGTTTCCAGATACAGTTAAAGATGTTCATTTTAATGCTTTGTATAGTTTGAGACCTGATCATCTTTAAGCCTATGTAAACTACAAGCAGAACTGCACCCAGGGGACCCAGTTACAAACAAGGTGTCTCTTGACCCACTAACAATGTGATTTAACTTGTCACATGATTCCAATCCTCTTCCTGACACAGGCTAAATCCCAGGACTTTCAAACCCTACCTTATTTTCAAAAACCATTAGATAAGAGACATTTTCACAACTCATTTAATCATTCTCCTTGTCAGTCAGGTCAAGACCCTGCACCATCTGCAGCAGGGATCATTTCAAACCATCTCACCCCACCCCATTCCAGTATAAGATCTCTCATTTAAACAAATTCAGTTTATTTTATGCTACCCATTAATTTACACTTTTCGACTTTACTAGATTTTGGTGCTGAAGATATAATACAGCCTTATAAAAGTTGCCATGGGGAAGCTGGAGGTTTTGACAGTTGGGTTATTTGCACCTGGGAGACATGAGCATTTGGTGTCTTTTGGAACCCAGGTGGCTTTCAAGGCTTTATGTATTTGGGAGAAAAGGATACCTCACCTCTTTGTCTCCTCATTTCAAGCACAGGCAGAGACTTGAAAGATCTGAAAGAGGTGGGATTGAATTATGTTTTCCACTGCAGCAGAACTTGACAGCAACTAGCAACTTCATCTCACCCTATCCTAATGTCTACCACTAAAGCCAATAAAGATGGCACTTTAGTTTGATGCTAAAATGATCGCAGTAAATAATCATCACAAATAATGTCTGCATTTCAAGTAGCGTCATTAGGCTTCAGAATTAATATAAACAAGACCTCTTAGAGCTATTGTTTCAGGTCTCATGCAGGACCAAGAATAGGATACTTCATTGCTATATATTTGTTTCACATTTTGAAGGGGTAGAAAGAATTTTTTTAAAGGAAAGCTTAGCACCTGGAGCACAATCATAGAATCATAGAAGATTAGTGTTGGAAGAGACCTCAGGAGGTCATCTAGTCCAAACCCCTGCTCAAAGCAGGACCAACATCAACTAAATCATTCCAGCCAGGGCTTTGTCAACCTGGGCCTTGTAACCCCTTCAGGTAGTTGAAGGCTGCTATCAAATCCCCCCCTCACTCTTCCCTTCTGCAGACTAACCAAGCCAAGTTCCCTCAGGCTCTCCTCGTAACTCATGTGCTCCAGCCCCCTGATCATTTTTGTTTCCCTCCACTGGACTCTCTCCAATTTTTCAACATCCTTTCTGTAATGGAGGGCCCAAAACTGGACACAATACTCCAGATATGACCTCACCAGTGCCAAATAGAGGGGAATAATCACTTCCCTTGATCTGCTGGCAATGCTCCTACTAATACAGCCCACTATGCAGCTAGCCTTCTTGGCAACAAGGGCACACTGCTGACTCATATCCAGCTTCTCATCCACTGTAATCCCCAGGTCCTTTTCTGCAGAACTGTTGCTTAGCCAGTCGGTCCCCAGCCTGTAGCAGTGCATGGGACTCTTCCATCCTACGTGCAGGACTCTGCACTTATCCTTGTTGAACCTCATCCGATTTCTTTTGGCCCAATCCTCCAATTTGTCTTTGGACCCTATCCCTACCCTCCAGCATATCTACCTCTTCCCCCAGTTTAGTGTCATCTGCAAACTTGCTGAGGGAGCAATCTTTCCCATCATTCAGATAATTAATAAAGATGTTGAACAAAACTGGCCCCAGGACCAACCCCTGATACCGGCTGCCAGCTAGACATCAAGCTGACAACTATATATATGTAGCTATGCACTCATATTGCACACAGGGCCCTGCCCATGCAACTGACAGGCTAGAAAAGAGCAGTCTGTCTCTGAGGCCCTAGATGTCTATTTGCATCTGAACCTGCACCCATGTCCTGAAAACTTGACTATGATATCCTATCAAGAGTACACTGAATGTATTGATGAATACCACCATCTCTGTAGCTGGCTGTGTATTCTTCACCAGGCTGGATGGCACAGTAGATTTTTTTTTAATCCACTAACTTCATGGTTCAGTGTTTCCTAATTGCTTCTCCACACACTATGACATGTCATCCCCTCTGCTGAAGCATAGAATATTGTAGAACTATTTTGGTATCTATTTAGTGGGTTACTTGACAGCTACACAGTTAAGCAACTGTTTTGTTTTCTCATGAGCAAAAAGAGCTGTCAGAGTGAGATATCTGTCCCATTGTTTAAGTGACAATGGACTGAATTTTGCTCTTGTGTGTGTGTGTGTGTGTGTGTGTTTGGTACCTCTTGATCAAGTCTTCTTTACAGGGGTTGCAAATCCCAAGTAGATATTAACAGCGGTGAGAGTCATGCCATATTGATGATCAAGAAATGTGTTGCAAAATATGGTAGGGGATGAATTCTCTAAGGATTTCCCATTTCGTGAAAATATGCCAACATAGCTACTACAAGGACAACTTCTTGTGGTGCTGTACTAAGAGAAATATATGTTCCAGCTGTTGTATCAACAGCTACCATGCTAATTAAGAAATATTTGTGAAAGCTGTATAGTGAAAGTGTATAGTGAAAGCAACAATGCCTTTAGCAGCTCACCACATGATGCTGACAAGGCCGTAAGTGACACCAGTAAGATCTAATGGGATTTGTCTGATAATGTTGATAGAGGGGAGTAAACAAATAACTACATGGAAGTGACACAAATTAGGAAACCCTAATTATTCCATATATGCTTGTTGCTTCCTTAGATTTCATCATCTGATACTCTCTGAGAGTAACTAGTTTTTATCCATAGATGGTTTGTACCAATTTCATTTTGATGGGTGCAAAACTTTTACCATTTTCTTTTTATACTTAATTCCTCCCACCTGTTTCTCTTTAGAATCTTTGTGCAATAAAATTGCCTGCAGAGTGTTTGCCTTGTATTCTCCCATACCCAGCATGTCCTCAGTCCTGGTACAACGGTTTAGGAAATACAATTAAACAAAGCTGACCTGTTCTCAAAAATATAATAATATTTCATTATGATACTGCCTATAGGGCCAAAGAGTTTAGCATAGAAGGAGAGAAAACAGGTAGAGAAAAAGAAAAATGGGGACAGGTGAGAAGGTTGTTTGATCCAAATAGAGCAGTCTCAACCAGGGATGGCCAGAAAACAAGAATTCCATTTCCTGAAAAATGTTGAGGTTTCACTACAGCTGACCAGAAAACAAGACTCAGACTTTAAGGGCAGAAGAGACCATCATGATCTTCTAGGCCATAGAATCTCAGCCACCCACTCCTGCCATAGGCCCACAGCCTCTGGCTGAGCTACTGAAGTCCTCAAAGCTTCATTTAAAGACTTCAAATCACAGAAAATCCACCACGAATTCTATTTCATGAAGATTTTTGAGGTTTCAGTATGTGGCTTTGTTCCACACTGGGACAAAGCTCAGACCTTTCAAACGTCTTCATTAAAAAAAAAAGGCTCACTGAGGTGCGCCAATAGCCCAATGATTAGGGCACTTCTCTGGACTGTTGGGGACTTGTGTTCAAGTTCCTGAAGCAACTGTCTGGTTTTGATCACAAATTTCATCAACTAACATTTTGTCAAAACTGAAATGTTTCCTGCAAAGTGTTGATTTTGACAAATTGACATTTTCTAAGAAAAAAAACATTTTGTTTCAACTCTTCTGCCTAGTGACTGCTGAGTGGTTTGTAAGAATCAGGGCAGAGGGATTTAGGAGGACAGTGTTGTAGCTGTCCAGATTTTTTATAGGGTGCTTCATGATGAATTAGGGGCTGTGTTGGAGAAAGCATGAATGTGCTTGAGGGAAAGCTGAATTAATAGGCGATGAAGACTGGCATCATAATTGGTTTGGCATAATATGGTTTCCTTCAGATTGAAAATGGCTCTGCATCTACAGCTCATTTGTTTGTGCATGAAGAAATCCCTTAAAAGCGAGAGTTTCCTTTGTATTTCTTACCTCCTTGTTTGTAATCTGCAATGAAACAGTCTGCTAATCTATCTGCACAGATGGGCTGTCAAGACAGTCTCACAAGATCATTTTTAGACAACTCTCCATGCAGTTTTGTGTTTTACCCAGTATGTTAGAGAAACTTAGTACTCTGTTCCTGACAGTTAGGAGATCTGAGAGACATAATGTACATCCAGGAAAACATTTAGAGCCGTTGCACAAAAGTGACTCTATATTATCATTATGTATCTGTACTGCAGTAGCAATCAAAACCATCAACCAGGATCTGGGCCCCATTGTGCTACAACTACACAAACTCATAGGAAGACGTAGACCCTGCCGCAATGAGCTTATAGTCTAAACAGGAAATTACAACAATCCCTCTTTTTCCTCTCCCTCTTCCACCACTAGTTCCACCTTTGCCATAGTCTGGCTCTGAGATCTCCCTTTTATGTGTCTCTAATTACCCAGTTTATTCTCTTCACCCAGTCCTTTTCGGACCTCTTCTCTAATTCTCTCCATCTCCCTCTCTCTAATTACGCTTCGTCCCTTGCCTCCCTTCCATCTTGTTGTCTGAATGCTCTTTCTGAAAATAAAATATCTCCTTTGTAAGACCTGCCACTAACTTCCATACTGTCTGTAAAGTGCTATAACTTGCTACACATTCACACTGCCTAGAATTCTAGGTCCAAATTCAGAAGTCTCCCTCTGCCTGCTGTTTGGGAAAGGCTGTCAGCACTAAAGCCTAGCACTGACAATCCACTAAAGCAAATACTGCAATTTAAACAAGCAACTGAACATCTAGTGGTGCTGATCCTGGGACATAGGCCAGTTTTCTTCACTCAACCAGCTCTAAAGAGCCCTAGGATTATAGGTCCAACCTCTGAAGGAGCGTCCCTGTATTGTGGATGTCTCATGTGGCAGAGAAGCAGCAACAGCTTCCTCTCCATTCTACTCAGCAGCTGGTGTAGGGGCCGTTAGCTGGGGAGAAAGGAGTCTTTCCAAGGAAGGGAGTATAGCTGTTGCTCCCTTATGTTCAAGTGATCAATGGAGACTATATGGTCTCTTAGGGCTGCCAGCAACTGGCACAGACAGTAGGCTACCGTAAGCTGAGGTAGAGGACTGAACTGGTTCAGACTGGCTCCAGGATGAGAAAATGTTAAGGACACCTTTGCAACCTATATCAACTGCTCCTCAGCCACAACTGAGAATCTTGCCTGGAACATTTATTCTAAGGACAAACAGACAATGTTTATCTAACATTCAAAATTACTCAAGTCACAGTATTTGGATCCATTACCTTCTACTGGGTGAATATTCATTTTTTTACAAAAGAATTCGAGCTCATACCAAACGTAGTTTATCCAGTAGGTTTTAATGGCTTCAAAGCAAAGTACAGTTTAACAGACTAAACAACATGCAAACTGATCAAATACATATAGCACAGGTACCAATATACAGTACATGTGTATAATATGGGTAAATATTGCTTTTGTCAAAATACCTAAACACATATTTACAAAAGTCTAAATGGTGTTTGCCCAAGAGTCTGAAACAGCTCCCAAGTTACCACAGTATTTTTATACCGGTTTGTGCCCAGAATTAATTTAAAAATACATGCCCCAACACAACTAATAATAAAGCTGGTGATGACTTATTATTCCCAAACAAAAACCTTCATTAAGATGGAGTTAATGTTGGATTTCTTTTAAACAGACAGCTCTGCAGCACAAGCGCAGGATTAGAGACAAGACAGTTGCTAGCAGGTCTTACAGCTGAACAGAGTGTAATCAAAAAGAACCCCCATTACTACCTTGTACCTTAAACTAAATATTTGATTGTCTGGAAATTTAGATTCAAATTCCATAAACACTGTCCACATTCCAACCTTCCACACGTATAGTACAGATTGTAACTATTTACTTTATAAACTTTAGGTCTGTTCTCGTTCCAGGCAATATTCAGCACAGCCAGTACTGTGCTCTCCTTTCCCACCCCATGTAGATTTTTGAAGGCTCTAAAGTATACCAGCAGACACAAGTGGAAGAAGACAACCCTCTGTTTGTTCATTGTATATGGCAGACAGGGTGCAGACAGAGCTCTGACCAAAATATGGAGAGTATTGTCTGCACTTCATAATGGGACAATAATGTGTACATTGTATAGAAAGTACAGTAACAGCTGTAGCCTGTAGTGGGACAGTGAATGGACAGAAGGCATGATCTTTAGCCTTGTATGTAGAAAGTGAGTTGCAAGAAATCTCTAGATCCAGTCTACACTAGTCTGTTATTTCGGAATTACCTGAGTTAATTAAAAAAAAAGATTCCATCCACATGACCAAACTGGCTTTTTCGATTTAAAAGGCTCTTTAAATCCATTTCTGTACTCCACCTCGGCAAGTGGAGTAGCGCTTAAATCGAGATCGCAGTCCCAGGTTAAAGGTATTGTGGATGCAATTCAACGTTATTGGCCTCCGGGAGCTATCCCAGAATGCTCCCTTGTGACCGCTCTGGACAACACTCTCAATTCCAATGCACTAGCCAGGTGGGCAGGAAAAGCCCCAGGAACTTTTGAATTTCATTTTTGTCACCATCAGCACAGGTGACCGTCAGCACAGTCCACCATCACAGGCGACCATGCAGAGTCCACCATCATAAGAGATCATGCAGTCCCGGATTCGCAGACGAGCTCCAGCATGGTCCAAATGGAAGATACTGAATCTCATTGCATGTTGGGGAGACTAATCTGTTATGGCAGAACTACGTTCCAAAAAAAAGGAACACAAATACGTACGCTAAAGTCTCCAGGACCATGACGGAAAGAATCTACTCCAGGGACACAGAGCAGTGTCATACAAAAATCAAGGAGCTCAGGCACGCGTACCAAAAAGCCAGGGAGGCAAATGGGTGCTCTGGGTCACAGTCCCATACATTCTGCTTCTACCGTGAGCTCCATGCAATTATGGGGGGGTGACGTCACCACTACCCCACCACTGTCCATGGACACCTGCAAGGGGGGAGTTGCATGGAGTGAGGAGGAAGAGTCATTGGAGGACAACAAGGAGGAGGAGGACAACAGTGCACAGGCGGCAAGTGGGGAATCCATTTCCTCCCCTAGACAGGAACTATGCTTAATGCTGGAGCCAATAGTCTCCCCCCACTCCCAGTGCAGGCTCCCAGACCATGACCCTGGAGAAGGTACTTCTGGTGAGTGAAAGCCTGATCGGAGCCACATGGTGGAGGGTGGGGGGAAAATCCAGCCGCGCTGGGCTGTTCACGTGTAGTTTAAAGGGTTGTGTGAAGTGATCATCCCAGAGAGCCCGCAGGCCCTCCTTTATGGCAAACCTACCAGGCATTGCTTGCTATGGGAAAGGGGTCCCAGCAGTTTGAAAACATTGAAATGAATGTAGAAGACGCAAAACCCCGCGTGCCCCTAGGCTGCCTGCAAGCTGAATTCTGTTGCCCAGCTATGTGTGATGGCTTACTCATACCAAAGTGTCCCCTTTGTTCTCTGAAATGTATATTTTAAAATACTACCCTCACTTTTTCTCCTCCCGCAGGTGCAAATGTTTCAACGTGGCCCCTATCTACTCTGTCCCAGAGGCTGGTCCAGATTAGAAGGCGGAAAAAATGAACTCGGGAAGACATGTTTGCCGAGCTCATGAAGTCCTCCAGCACTGATAGGACTCAGCTGAATGCGTGGAGGCAAACAATTGCAGAGTCCTGTAAAGCATTACAGGAACACGAAGAGAGGAGGGACGCACATGATGAGAGCAGGCAGGACGCTATGGTCAAGCTCACGGGGGAGCAAACTGACATGCTCCGCTGAATGGTGGATCTAATGCAGGAAAGGCAGCAAGACCACAGACTGCCACTGCAGCCCCTGTATAACCACACTCCCTCCTCCCCAAGTTCCATAGCCTTCTCACCCAGACACCCAAGAACACGAGGGGGGAGGCTACGGGGACCCACACACTCAACCCCAGAGGATCGCCCAAGCAGAAGAAAGCTGGCAACCCCTCCCTCCCCCCAGTTTGCCTTCTGATTTCTCTCAATGTGTTTTGCAACAAATAATAAAGAACAGTTGTTAAACAATTTAGACTTTATTTCCTTTCATATATATATACAGGGGGCGAGTAACTTCAAGAGAAACAAAGACAACTGTCATACCGTACCCTGACCAGTCATGAAACTGGCTTTCAAAGCTTCTCTGATGCGCAGCGCGCCCTGCTGCGCTCTTCTAATTGCCCTGTTGTCTGACTGTGTGAAATTGGCCACCAGGTGAGTTGCCTCAACCTCCCACCCCGCCATAAACGTCTCCCCCTTACTCTCACAGAGATTGTGGAGCACACAACAAGCAGCAATTACAATTGGAATATTGGTTGTGCTGAGATCTAATCGAGTCAGTAAACTGCGCCAGCGCGCTTTCAAACGTCCAAAAGCACATTCTACCACCATTCTGCACTTGTTCAGCCTATAGCTGAACTGCTCCTTACTATTGTCCAGGGTGCCTGTGTACGGCTTCATAAGCCATGGCATTAAGGGGTAGGCTGGGTCCCTGAGGATAACTATAGGCATTTCAACATCCCCAACAGTAATTTTCTGGTCTGGGAAGTAAATCCCTTCCTGCAGCAGTTCAAACAGACCAGAGTTCCGGAAGATGCGAGTGTCATGCACCTTTCCCGGCCATCCCATGTTGATGTCAGTGAAACGTCCCTTGTGATCCATGGAAAAGTACCTCTTGCAGTTTACGTACTGGCCGCCAAGGTGTGCCAGGGCCAAGAAGGGGATATACATTCCGTCTATCGCCCCGCCGCAGTTAGGGAACCCAAGTGCATTAAAGCCGTCCACAATGGTCTACACATTTCCCAGAGTCACTACCCTTGATAGCAGCTGGTTGTCTGTTACAGCTCCATTTTGTTTCTTAAAGCTGTCCCCTTACTCCATTTTGTTCTTGTTCTCCTCTGTGGCCGCCCCTTCCTGGCTGTTAAGTTGTTACCAAGGCCTCTGCCCTTCTCAAAGGGAGGGCCCCTTAAGTTGTTTAACAAAAGCCATTGCCCTTCTTAAAGGGATGGCCACTTGCTAAGTGGGACCACTGCCCTGTTCAAAGGGTTAGTCCTGTTATCACCTTGTTAAAACCTGGGTTTGGTGTAGGGTAGGCTCTATCCAGAGCTGCAAGACTATTGTGTTTTTAAGATCCTGGGCATGAGTCATACCTCTGGGCTCAGGACTAGTCCAAACATGCCTCTGTGGCTACCTGCAGTTTTTCCCTGCTTGCTCTCCTCCCTGTGAGAAGGGGAACCAATCAGAGTTACTGGCGGGAAGCTGCCAGGGTTTGCCTTTATAAACAGACATCTTTTGAACAGACTTCAGAAAGGTTCTTGCATTGCTGCCTGGTCTGATCAGCCAGGGGTTCTGGGGGTCCTTTCTCCGCTCTCGTTTTATTTTTGAGCGTACCCCCGTTTTTTTGAACCCCCTCCCACGAAGAACGAATTGCTGCCTGAGAGATCTCCTGATTATCAAGACTGTACTGAGCCTTCTGATGTTCTTGCTGCTTCTGCCTCTGTTGCTGCCTTGGGGGATGGTAAGAATCCCTCTGTGAAACTTTCTGTACTTTTATTTTATTATTTTAGCTGCTGGCTCTGTCTCCCCAGCACACAGACTCAAGCTAAACCTTGGTCTGTGTCCTAAAACCTCTCCTACCGCCCCCCCCCCATCCTGGCTGCTGGCTCTGTCTCCCCAGCACACAGACTCAAGCTAAACCTTGGTCTGTGTTTTAAAACCTCTCTCTTAAACCCCGTGGCACTCTGCCACTGAAAATAAGTTTGTGCTGCTGCTAAGTTCTGCTCCTGTGGGCTCTGCCTTGGACTGTTTTCAGCTGTATCCACTGCTGCAGTCACCCCCCCCCCCCTTCTTTGGAGCTGTGTCCTGGACACACACCACTCAGCCCTCTGGAACTATCCTTAGCATAAGGTGCACCCATTAAGTTAAGTTTAGCATTATACTTTGTAAGTTAGGCTTAGAGAATTGTTGCATCGTGTTTTAATTTGTGTAGTCTTGGTTAAGTTAGATCATAGATAAGATTTTGCTGTGTTCTGTATAATTGTAATTAAGTCTGTCTTCCCACTGCACCCCCCCAGCTTCTCTGTGTCCTTCTACCTTGTTACACTCTCCTTGCTGCTTAAACTTATAGCCTGCTTGTTCTCTGTGTCTTCCTAGCCTGCTTGTTCTCTGTGTGTCTGCGCTCCTACTGCCAAACCTCAATTGTATTGCTGAAGTCTAGCACAAAACCCCATTGGTTACCTTTTTTTCTCTCTGATACCCCTTACATTCTACATTTGCACCACTGTGACACATTTTTACCTAAAATTGTTTGTTATTTAACACATTTTATCCATAACTGTTAGTTGGTTATATGCTGCTGTGACACACCTTTTTACATAGAAATCGCTAGCTACCTGTTACATTTATACCTCAGTGTTAACTGATTACCCACTGTATTGTATCCTACTGTGTTGTATCCCACTATTGAAACCCCCTTACTGTTCACCAAAAAGAAACCCCTCCCCAATTGTCTACCTTAACAACCCCATACCCCTCACTATTGAATTTTCCCTGTTTTTTGCATTTGCTTAATAAAGTTTATTTTGCACCCCACCCGTGTGGTAATTGCTCCCCAAGATCCCATATACCTGCTGGCAGGGACACTGGTCAATGATTGTGTTGGCTACTTGCAGCACTGCAGCCCCCACAGTAGATTTGCCCACTCCAAACTGATTCCTGACTGACCGGTAGCTGTTGGGTGTCGCAAGCTTCCACAGTGCTATGGCCACTCACTTCTCAACTGTGAGGGCTGCTCTCATTTTGGTGTCTTTGTGCTTCAGGGCAGGGGACAGCAAGTCACAAAGTTCCATGAAAGTGGCCCTACGCCTACAAAAGTTTCGCAGCCACTGGGAATCATCCCAAACCTGCAATACTATGCAGTCCCACCAGTCTGTGCTTGTTTCCCGGGCCCAGAATTGGCGTTCTATGACATGAACCAGGCCCAATACCACCATGATCTCCCAATTGCCACATGCCATGCTTCTAGGAATGTCTGTGTCCATGTCCTCATCAGTATAGTAATCACACTGTCATCACTTCCTCATCCCATTTTGCAGGTTCTGCACATACTACTGGATAATGAGCAAGGTATTTAGAATCGTTAAAACTGCAGCGGAGATCTGAGCGGACGCCATGCTTGCTGTGTTATGGCGCCTGCATAGGTAATCCTGGAAAAAGGGTGTGAAACGAGCTGTTTGGTTCAAGATGGCCAATAAAAGGTGGTAAATGGTTGTCTTCTGTAGCTTTCACAGAGTCAGGAAGCTCGTTAGAGCTGCAAGAGCAGGAGAGCAGAGTTTGCAGTGGAAACATGAGCAGAGTTTGTGGTGGAAGCTGTGCAGCTCTGTTCACGATAGCTGAAAAACAATGGGGAATTGTTGCCTTCTATAGCTTCCACGGGAGCCCAGGACAGTCAACATGGAAAAAGCGGCGGAAGCTGTGCGGCTGTGTTCATGGTAGCCAAAAAAAGGCAGGAAATGGTTAGATGAAAGAGTAGATAGAAAGATGAGAATGTTTTTGCCCCATCATGCACTGGGAGCTTAACCCACAATTCCAATGGGCGGCAGAGACTGCGGGAACTGTGGGATAGCTACCACAGTGCACCGCTCCAACATTCGATGCTAGCCTCGGTACTGTGGACGCACTCTGCCGAATTCACGCGCTTTAGTGGGGACACACAACACCGAAAGTATAAAATTGCTTCTGAAAATTCGAATAAAATAAGTTCGAATTAATTTTGTACTGTAGACATACCCTTAGAAGCAGGAGTAGGGTGGTGGGTTGGAAGGTTGGGTCTCACTTTCATAAATGTTAGTTTATTCATATGTTGGTTTCTACTAGTATCTAAAGTTTCTACAGGGAAATATCTGATCCCCATGGGCAGAGGTAAAAGGGAGAGAATGGGTGGTGTTACACTATAGGTATCACCACACAGAGTCTACCTCATGGAAATATGAGTATATCAATAATCTAAACATGAACCTTCACTCTACATCTAACCCAACCCTCACTCCAATTCTATCCCTAATTCTAATGCTAACAACTTTAACCCTCTGACTCAACTACCACTATCTTTAACTTCAGGAACTCCAGCTCTGCCCTTAACTCTAATCAAACCCTATCCCCAATCCCAATTATAATTATACCCATAATTCTAAGCCTCAACCTAACCCGACCCCTGATTCCATGTAGACATGAATGTTAAAAATATCCCTCTAATACTAAACTAACTCAACTTTAGCCATAAACTCTAACCCTAAGACTATCTAACCTTGGCCCTAAGTATTACAACTTTAGAAGCTTTTCACATCACTGCCAGTAAGCTGAAGAAATCAGTTATAATATTATAATAATATTAATCAATGCCTCACAGAGCTCTGAAGTTCATGTTTTCATTGGGTCAAAGTCTTCAGTCATTAGGAAAAACTCTCATTGACTTCATATTTTAAATATAGGCAATGAACTGTTCACAAATAATTGGCAGACCAGGAATTCTTGGTAGAAATTCATGAACAATTTCAAACACACACACACACACACTGTTCACAATTTATAAATTGAAAGAAAATGAGATTTTTTTAAATAAATGTAAAGATCATTCATTCAGCCAGAGTTTAAATTATTGTTTCCCCTCGAAAAACCTGCCAAACACATGATTTTCAAAAGTGACAAATGAATTAGGGTGCCCAACAAGACACCTTAGTAAGGTCTAAATTTCATCAGGTAGTTACTGAGCACCTTCTAAAAAAGGAATCTTTAGAGATTATTTAGAATGGGTCAACCAAAAATGGAGGGACTCAATCAGTAGTCACTTCTGAAAATCTT
The DNA here is from genome assembly GCF_020497125.1 of Mauremys mutica. Lineage (NCBI taxonomy): Eukaryota > Metazoa > Chordata > Testudines > Geoemydidae > Mauremys > Mauremys mutica. The sequence continues at coordinate 178,738,810 of NC_059074.1, read as the reverse complement.
GGCTCTGTCAAGAACCCAAGTATTATGCAACTCCCACAATTCCTCTGCAGTATAACCTGGCACCGCAGCATTTGCCAGCTCTGCTACCTCACTTTGACATTCCAAGAGTCTATTTTATATTTGTGACCTCAGTTCTGTTACAAAACAAATTTCACCAAAGACTTAAATATATATGAAAATCTCCTCAACAAAATAACAGAGGTGAAAGCAAAAGTGGTATATAGGTATACAGCCATATGGTAGTATTACAATTAAAGCTGGCATATTCTAGGCTTATAAAATTCACAGTGTCAACAAAGAGAATCTTGACATTATGTTATTCATGTATTGTCATTTACAATGATTCATCACTATTCCAAAATGTACAGTGTAGTGTCACTTACTAAAGAGGCTATCAGCTAGAGGTTGTTGTATTTAGTCTGACCATAACTTCAGTAATCATTATTATTTTTATAGGCCAATGGGAATTGTGCAGACTGTTTTCTTCCAGGAATACACTTTAGCATAACTGGTTATTTTACCACTCACAGTGGACATTTTACCAGCCCACACACAAACCTGTATTTTCTGGAACAGGATGTCTTAATGTAAGGAATTGGGCTGCCTGATTCTCATTCTGAGCTTACCTGAACTGTTTTAAAGATTGAATTTAAAGATGTGAAAAGCTTTTTAAAAGCAATTTAAATTCAGCATTCTAATGGGCTGAGTGTTTTAGGGAGCAAAATGTATCAACAATACATTGCAGAGGGCAGCAATACAGGGCTTACACCTGCGGGCCTCAACCAGGTGCAGGAGGAAACATCTGTAGTGGATCAGAGGACTTTAATCTCCATCTTAATTTAATCTGCCAACGAGGGGTGTCAACCAGGGACAACTCTGTCTCCCCAGGTTCTTGACACCAAGCAGAGATTTTTAAAAGGCACCTGGTTCCATTGCTCCCTGCAATCCCCATCTCACCAGGAGGGGGATCCATGGAGTTGCCGCCCACCTGGACAACAATGATTATCTCTCTATCTGCTCAGAATACCTCATGGCTGGGCCGAAAGGCAGACAGACAGCTCCACTTAATGTCTAAACTGGTCTCTACATTTTATTTGAGGAACACAGCATCTCCTTTTTTCAAGGAACTAATCAAACTAAGTTATTGCCTTTCTCAATCAACCCTTAGTGTCCTCTGGAGCTATCAACACAGGGATCATAGAGGTTCCCTATACAGGTGAAAGCGAAATACTCAGGGTCTGATTCTCTGCTGCCTTGCACCTTGTGCAATGGTGTCACTTTACTCCTGTGCAAAATGAGCCACCAAATCAGAATGGTGGTTTAACCTTGCAGGAGTAAGTAACTATACAACAGGTGAGGCAGAAGAACTCAGGCCTCAAGAAATTTAGAAACAGATTTCCATAAATTTAATGAATGACAGATCTGTCCCCTCACTACAAAGTAAAACTCTCCAGTGCCATTGAATACTACAGTTCTAATGATCTAATGAAAATGAAGCATAGTACTGTTGCATGAAGAAGATCTGAGAATACAAAAGCTTGTTTTATTATAACTCATACTCTGTACATTCATTACTTCTGTACTTTATTTGCAGAGTAAGAATAAAAAAATGCCATAGCTACATTGTAAAGATAGCACCTGTTATATATTTCTGAACCTAAATATTTATGCTTTGTAGAAAGGTTAGTCAAAAAGCATTAAAATTATTATGCATCTCTAGTAATAAATTAGAAGCATTCTGAAAGTTCAGAAAAAGTAGTAATATTCATGACATGAACTATACTTGAACCTGAATATGGAATAAAGAGGATTTAAACAGCTGGAGTGAATTGCATATTTAAGAAATAGATACAAGCCTGCTGAACTATTTTATGTTAGAATCTTAGAGTTATTGTAAAATCTGTGTCTTTTTCTAGTTCTGATGTCTAATGAAATTCACATTTTGAGATATATTGGAGAATATTGGTGACCTACTCCTTCAAACTCCTGTTTCTTGTTTTTCTGCTAAGTATTTCTAAAATTGAATATGTCAAGATGCTTCATAGTGATAATGAACAGGCTGAATAGATACATTCATTCACTGCTAGAAAAAAATCAATAATAGCAAAAAAAAAGTGTTTACTTACAGTACACTAATGAATTCTTAGTGCAAGCCAAAACAGACACATTATCATGATGCTGAGAATCTGAAAGCTCTAGCTTTGATTGCTGATTTCCAAAGTGTCAATGAGAGCTCTCAAGTGGGTTTATTTCTTTGTGAAAAACACTACAGAAAACTGTTTAACAATAAAATCTGCCTCTTCTATGAACATTACTATCAAATTCTCCAGTTATACTTGAAGGACAGATAGAAGTTGCACTTGCCATAAAACTCAACGACATAGTGACAAATTAGATTAAGTTACAGGATCCAAAGTAGTTGTGTAGCAAGAAACGGACCAGATTTTGAAAACCTATTCAACCCCATCAGGAGTTTAGCATTATAATCTTCTGCCTTTTGACAGTTCAATTCAGTATGACATACAATAATGGTGAATGGGGAAATACTCTAAATATGAGAATGATTTTTCAGCAGACAGCAAAAACTACTACAGGTCTTGAAGAAGAATACCAGTCTTTGGTCTGTTACTTAAGTTATTACCGTAGGCATGGTTATGCATGGCAGTTTTACACTCATAAGTAGTTTCTGGACTAACATAGGAGATAACTCTTGATAAGGTTGATTGCCATGGCAAACTGTGTGTTAAAGTGAAATGGGTATAATGGGTTTTGTAATGGGAACAAGAGTACCCTAGAATGAGGGGTAACCTTCTCACACAGGTTCTCCCTGTTTCAAAAGGAAGCTAAGAAACCATTCTTCAGAAGCCATCATTTCAAACAGGGAATGGGTATAAATAATGATATACCATTTTAGTAAAAGTAACATGTCCTGCTGATAAGGAGCAGTGCTCTCACCTGATGAAGGCACAAAGAAGCATTTTCTGTTTTCACATTGAAAGAGACCCGGGGCCAGATTCTAATCTCACCCCAATATAAAATATGAGCTACTCCATGGATATCTGTGGAGCCACAGCAGTGTAAATGCTGCCAAAAGTGAGGTAAGAATCAGGCCTCTCCTCACCATTGTGCAATTCCACTGGAGTTGCACTGCCAGTGACTTTCCATGCCCACAGTTGCCTCCCAAGATTCCCAAGGGAGAGGGGAGAGTAAGTGGAAAGGATGATGCAAAATGAGGCTGGATAAGCTCCATTCTGCCATGGGGGAGCAGAGTAGAGGCAGAGACTGGGAGCAGCAAGGGGGGGGAAATCATTAAGAAAGATGTTTTCATTTTTTGCTTTTTCTCATTTATTAATCCACTGCTTTTCTACACACTGAAAAAAGGGTTAGTGAAAGACTTATGTTTTAAACTTCTTTTATTATTTAAAGTTGTGCTATCTGGGGCTGTTCTATTTAAGACCACTTCAATTTTACACTATTAATACATGGTCAATTGTGTGTTAACATGCTGTATTGTAGCAAACATTTCTGAGTTATGCAATATATAGCCTCTAAAAAAATGTATGGTTTGCCAAAGCATTTTGGTGGATTTTGTGGCTCTCTGCAACCTTGAAGTTGCCCATCTCTGCTACAGAGCGTGGTACAAGATCCATGGGATCTGCAATCAGGGATATGGGGGCTGTAGAGGTCTGCATATACTTAAATGTATACCCCAAATTAAAAAACACAGTAAAAGAACTTTAAAAAGAGCCACCGTGGCTTAACAATCATGTAAAAGAAGCAGTGAAAGATAAAAAGGCATCTTTTAAAAAGTGGAAGTTAAATCCTAGTGAGGTAAATAGAAAGGAGCATCAACACTGCCAAATTAAGTGTAAAAATGTAACAAGAAAAGCCAAAAAGGAGTTTGAAGAACAGCTAGCCAAAAACTCCAAAGGTAATAACAAAATGTTTTTAAGTACATCAGAAGCAGGAATCCTATTAAACAACCAGTGGGGCCCCTGGATGACTGAGATACAAAAGGAGCACTTAAAGACGATAAAGTCATTGCGGAGAAACTAAATGAATTCTTTGCTTCACGGCTGAGGATATTAGGGAGATTCCCAAACCTGAGGTGAAAAATCTGAGGAATTGTCACAGATTGAAGTGTTGCTAGAGGAGGTTTTGGAATTAATTGATAAACTTAACAGTAACAAGTCACTGGGACCAGATGGCATTCACCCAAGAGTTCTAAAAGAACTCAAATGTGAAATTGTGGAACTATTAACTATGGTTTGTAACCTGTTCTTTAAATCAGCTTCTGTACCCAATGACTGGAAGATAGCTCTAGAGGTGATCCCCGCAATTACAGATTGGTAAATCTAACGTCAGTACCGGGCAGATTAGTTGAAACAATAGTAAAGAATAAAATTGTCAGACACATAGAGGAACATAAATTGTTGGGCAAAAGTCAACATGGTTTCTGTAAAGGAAATCATGTCTTACTAATCTATTAAAGTTCTTTGAAGGGGTCAACAAACATGTGGATAAGGGGGATGCAGTGGACACAGTGTACTTAAATTTCCAGAAAGCCTTTGACAAGGTCCCTCACCAAAGGCTCTTACGTAAATTAAGTTGTCATGGGATAAGAGGGAAGATCCTTTCATGGACTGAGAACTGGTTAAAAGACAGGGAACAAAGGGTAGGAATAAATGGTAAATTTTCAGAATGGAGAGGAGTAACTAGTGGTGTTCCCCAAGGGTCAGTCCTAGGACCAATCTTATTCAACTTATTCATAAATGTTCTGGAGAAAGGGGTAAACAGTGAGGTGGCAAAGTTTGCAGATGATACTAAACTGCTCAAGATAGTTAAGACCAAAGCAGACTCTGAAGAAATTCAAAAAGACCTCACAAAACTAAGTGATTGGACAACAGAATGGCAAATGAAATTTAATGTGGATAAATGTAAAGTAATGGGAAAAATAACCCCAACTATACATACAATATGATGGGGGCTAATTTAGCTACAACTAATCAGGAAAGAGATCTTGGAGTCATCGTGGATAGTTCTCTGAAGACGTCCATGCAGTGTGCAGTGGCAGTCAAAAAAGCAAACAGGATGTTAGGAATCATTAAAAAAGGGATAGAGAATAAGACGGAAAATATCGTATTGCCCTTCTATAAATCCATGGTACGCCCACATCTTGAATACTGCATACAGATGTGGTCTACTCACCTCAAAAAAGATATATTGGCATTAGAAAAGGTTCAGAGAAGGGCAACTAAAAAATGACTAGGGGTTTGGAACGGGTCCCATATGAAGAGAGATTAAAGAGGCTAGGATTTTTCAGCTTGGAAAAGAGGAGACTAAGGGGGGATATGATAGAAGTATATAAAATAATGAGTGGTGTGGAGAAAGTGAATAAGGAAAAGTTATTTGCTTGTTCCCATAATTAAGAACTAGAGGCCACCAAATGAAATTAACGGGCAGCAGGTTTAAAACAAATAAAAGGAAGTTCATCTTCACACAGTGCACAGTCAACCTGTGGAACTCCTTGCCTGAGGAGGTTGTGAAGGCTAGGACTATAACAGGGTTTAAATGAGAACTAGGTAAATCCATGGAGGTTAAGTCCATTAATGGCTATTAGCCAGGATGGGTAAGGAATGGTGTCCCTAGCCTCTGTTTGTCAGAGGGTGGAGATGGATGGCAGGAGAGAGATCACTTGATCATTCCTGTTAAGTTCACTCCCTCTGGGGCACCTGGCATTGGCCACTGTCAATAGACAGGATACTGGGCTGGATGGACCTTTGGTCTGACCCAGTATGGCCGTTCTTCTGTTCTTAGCATTTAAGGAAGGGAGGGTATCACCATGAAGGCTGCTATGCCCCATTACATAAGAATAGCCATACTGGGTCAGACCAAAAGTCCATCTAGCCCAGTATCCTGTCTTCTGACAGTGACCAATGCCAGGTGCTTCATAGGGAATGAACAGAACAGGTAATCATCAAGTGATCCATCCTGTCACCCATTCCCATATAGCTCATGGAGGGTCTCCTCTATGTGTGGATCTCAGGGATCACTGTTCCTTCTAGAGATGAGCTTAAACCAAAACCCCAGATCCAAACCCTGGATTCCCCCAGCATTTCACAGTGCTGTGACCCACATGTGTTTGAGATCCACCACTGGAGCTGTTCCATATTTACCCCAATGCAAAATCAGAACCAGGCTTATCTTCACAGTTTCACATTAAAATTGTGTGTAATTATCACAGCTGCTAGTGCCATAGCACACCAAACCTCTAAGTTACCAGTAGCATGCCAGGAGTACCAGGGCTCAGAATCAAGCACTGAAGGAACTTCCAGTCCTAGACCTACAAGTACTGGCCCTGGTGGGTCGCAATAACAATGCAGACACATGGCTAAATGAAGGGGTATTTTACCAGGGCTGTCAGGAAAGGCTGTAAATTCCCAAGGTGCATTTGTTTACCTGCCGTGTCTGCAGGTTTGGCTGATCGCAGCTCCCTCTGGCTGCGGTTCGCCGCTCCAGGCCAATGGGGGCTGCGGGAAGGGCAGCCAGCATATCCCTTGGCCCACGCTGCTTCCCGCAGCCCCCACTGGCCTGGAGAAGCCAGTGGGAGCCATGATCGGCCAAACCTGCAGACACGGCAGGTAAACAAACCAGCCCGGCCTGCCAGGGGCTTTCCCTGAACAAGCGGTGGACCGGCTTTGAGAACCACTGCCTTAGAGAACTATTTTCCTGGAAAAGTTGTAGTCTCTAAGTTATCAAAAACATGCAAGATTCAGTGGTGTATAATTCTATTATTAAGGTTCACAAACTAAGCAGGCATCTTCCCATGAAGCTTTGTTCCCTAAACATTTTCTGACAAGTGGCTTAAAACACAGGGGAGATTACTACAATGCTGTTTACTGAACAAGGAAAAAGATTCTGAGTTATGCGCTAGCTCAGAGCTGATGGGAATATGGTACTGTTGAATTGAAGTGTCGATGCTGAGAGGTATTTTTACAGTGAAAGCAGCACTGAATCAAAAAAAAAATAAACCAAAACCCAACTTTGTCCTGTTATTGGGGTTAAACGATACCAGGAGGAAGGAGCAAATGTTCAAGCTATGAAACCTGCTGTTTCTAGTTGTAGCAGAGAAAGTTTCTGGATTATATTAGTGAAAACAGATATGGATTGAAACCCAGTGCCTGGATTCCCCCAGCATAATTAAAGACCATAAATGTAAACCCCCTACATTCAAAAAAGTCTATTTTAATAAGTTTAGTGGGAACCGTTAAGAGATAAGGGCCTCGTTTTTCCCTACCCACTAGCAAGCAGAGAGGACATACATTGCGTGGGTCTGGAGACAGAGTGGTTCCAACTCTGCAGCAGAATCCACCCTTTTCCCAAACCTTGGGGAAGCTCCACAGCAGAAGAACCTTAGGAATCAGGATCCATGAGCTGTGAGGGGATGGGCTGAGGAATGGTCACTACCAAGTACATCATCCCCAAGAGTGCACAGAGATTCCCAAAGTGAAATAATACTGACTCCTTCTGCTTTTTAATGCCCCCTCCCTGAGGTGGGGGGTATAATCCCAGCTCCACAGATGGGAAAGCTGAGGCAAAGTAAGGCTAAATCAAATATTTTCAAACTGAATGCTGATAGTTGCTTAAATGGTACCTAACCAGAGTAGCCTAATTTTCAGACATGCTAAACACCCACCATTCCCACTGCAATCAATGAAGTTGTGGGTGCTCAGCAACTTTGGAAATCAGGCCACTTATTTGGGTGACTATATATGAATTTAAGTCCATAACTTTAGGCATCCACTGTGATACTCTGCACCCTAAAGTACCCCATATTTACCATAGTGATGTAATTATGATGTTTTGTACAAAGTATGCCTTGTGAGGTATCGTTCTAAAACTCTTCATCTGCTAAACATTAATATCTCATTGGATTGTATCTGCTATCATTGTATGTGAAGTTATTATCTTGCTATGTGTGAGTTATTAAAGAGTGATGTAAGGTTGGAAACACCCAAAACCAGCCTTTCAGGTACAAAAATGGAGTAGCCAGACAGTGTTAATTGCTGTCATCAACACCCATTAAGGGAAGAATCCACTAACACAGGAATTCTGTATAGATTGTTTCCTCACAGGGGGCACGTAGGCAATGGAGAATGTTTAGTCAATGGGGGTAGACCCCCCACTTTACATGCATAAACTTTCCAGAAAGCTGAAAAAGACTATAAAAGGTGGGGAGTGACATCATCACTTGTCTTCACTCCCCCACAGCTCAACACCTGAAAACTCTGGAAGACAAAGGACTTTGAACAGGGGAGGGGAACTCCAGGTTGCAAAGCAGACACAGCCTGTACCTCAAGAATCTGTAAGCCTGCTAGTATCATCAGTCAGGGTGAGATGTTGCTGATTCAAACCCTATCTAGTTTGTATGAGACTTAGATTGTGATTGTTTGATTTTCTAGGTAACCTGCTTTGATCTGTTTGTTCTCACTTAAAATCTATCTTTCTGTAGTTAATAAATCTGTTTTATGTCTTATCTTAACCAATGTGTTTTTGAGAAATGCTAGGGAATCTTAGCTCTGTTAATGAAGGCTGGTGCATATCTTCCCCACATTGAAGGGGGAGCAGGCTAATTAATGAGCTTGCACCATACAGATCACTGTGCAGTGCAAGACAGTATAATTCTGGTTTTATACTCCAGTAGGGTGCAAGGCTGTGGAGCTGGGAAATTGACTGGTACCTCCATCCCTGGTCTATGAGTGGCTTAGGTAAAGCACTCAGGTGACTCAGGTGGGTGTGTGGCACCACCTGCTGTCATGTTGGGTGATAACTGGGCCTGGAGGGCTGTGTGTCACCAGAAGAGCAGAGTGAGGCCTGGTCTACACTATGGGTTTATACCGAATTTAGCAGCGTTAAACTGAATTAACCCTGCACCCGTCCACACAACAAAGCCATTTATATCGATATAAAGGGCTCTTAATATCATTATCTGTACTCCTCCCCGATGAGGGGAGTAGCGCTCAAATCGGTATTGCCATTTTGGAATAGGGTTAGTGTAGCCTCCGGGAGCTATCCCACAGTGCACCATTGTGACCGCTCTGGACAGCAATCTGGAGTCGGATGCACTGGCCAGGCAGACAGGAAAAGCCCCGCGAACTTTTGAATTTCATTTCCTGTTTGCCCAGCATGGAGCGCTGATCAGCACGGACTGTACGGGAGATACTGGATCCGATCGCTTTATGGGGAGACAAATCTGTTCTATCAGAGCTCCATTCCAGAAGACGAAATGCCAAAGCATTTGAAAAAATCTCCAGACAGAGGCCACAGCAGGGACTCAACACAGTGCTGCATGACAAGCGTAACGGAAAGCCAAAGAATCAAATGGATGCTCATGGAGGGAGGGAGGGGGGACTGAGGACTCCAGCTATCCCACATTCCTCGCAGTCTCTGAAAAGCATTCGCATTCTTGGCTGAGCTCCCAATGCCTGAAGGGTCAAAAACATTGTCCCGGGTGGTTCAGGGTATATCTTGTTAATTTACCCCCCTTCCCCCCATGAAAGAAAAGGGAAAAAAATTGTTTCTCGCCTTTTTTCAGTGTCACCGTATATCTACTGCATGCTGCTGGTAGACACAGTGCTGCGGCGCTGAACAGCAGCATCACCTCCCCTTCCTTTCCTGATGGCAGACGGTGCAAAATGGTGGAAAACTGTCCTCATCATCCCGTGAGTGCTCCTGACTGGCCTTGGTGAGGTCAGCCGGGGGCGCCTGGGCAACAATGGGAATGACTCTTGGTCATTCCCGGCAGACGGTGCAAAAGGATTGAAAACCGTCCTCATCATAGCAACTGGGGGCTGAGATCCATCAGCCCCCTCCTTTCATGTCTAATGAAGATTCTGTACTGCCTGGACTATCATAGCAGCGAGAGGCTGCCTCTCCCTCATTTTATCTCACTAAAAGTCAGTGTTTCTTATTCCTGCATTCTTTATTACTTCATCACACAAATAGGGGGGACACTGCCATGGTAGCCCAGGAGGGTTGAGGAAGGAGGGAAGCAACGGGTGGGGTTGTTGCAGGGACACCCCCTAGAATGGTATCATCATTTCTGCGGGATCTCTGGGGCTCTGACCCGGAGCGGCTGTGCTCTCTGGTTCTCTAGTACACTTGCCCCATATTCTAGGCAGGACTGACTCTATTTTTAGACAAAACATAAAGAAGGGAATGACCTGGGGAGTCATTCCCATTTTTGTCCATGCGACCCCGGCCGACCTCAGCGAGGCCAGCCAGGAGCACCCATTACAGCAGCAGATGGTACAAAAGGACTGATAACCGTCATCACCAATTTCCAATTGCAGATGGTGCTATAGCTGGTAACCATCTCTTTAACCTTGCAAAGGCAAATGAATGCTGCTGTGTAGCACTGCAGTACCGCGTCTGTCATCAGCATTCAGTACGCATACGTTGACAGTGACAAAAGGCTAAACAGGCTGCATGGTTGCCATGCTATGGCTTTTGCCAGGGCAATCCAGGGAAAAAGGGCGCGAAATGATTGTCTGTCATTGCTTTCACGGAGGAAGGATTGAGTGACGACATTTACCCAGAATCACCCACGACACTGTTTTTGCATTGGGATCTCAACCCAGAATTCCAATGGGCGGGGGAGACTGCAGAAACTATGGGATAGCTACGGGATAGCTACTTACAGTGCAACGCTCCGGAAATCGATGCTAGCCTCGGTACATGGACGCACACCGCCGAAATAATGTGCTTAGTGTGGCCGCGTGCACTCAACTTTATACAATCTGTTTTTAAAAAACAGTTTATGTAAAATCGGAACAATCCCGTAGTGTAGACATACCCTGAGAGGCCAACCCAGCTGAATAGTTAGAGGGCATAGCAGCTCCAACAGCTTCCAGGCTTCACCCCATGGGAACATCCCGTCACTCCCACATTTGAATATTTTGACATAAGTGATGTACCCAAGGTCACACAGAAAGCATGTGGGGACTAGAATCCAAGTCTGCTGACTCCCAGTCCAATGCTTTAGCCACAAGTTCATGCTTCTTCTGAATGATTCGTACTGTAAGATGCATTAGAAGAAATGATTAGTCTGTATCATTAAACCCATGCTCTCATTGTTGTTTTTATTCTTATGCCAAGAGGCAATTCTAAAGAAGGAAAGGAAGATATTAGTAAGGGGGAATATCACATAATTTTTTTTAAACTTTTATTTGCAAGATATTATAATATGCAGAGAGGACATTTTTCTGTAGTATCACCTTTCATTAATAAAGTGTTTTAATTCCTATTCTCTTCTGGGTTTTCTTGGAGACTATGTGTTTCTTTTCTATGTGTGTAATGCACTTCTCTCTCATTGATGACTGTCTGACTTTTATGCTGCTGTAGGAAAATAATTTGATTTAATGTAGACAGTGATGACTCCTTTGTTTCAGCTAATTAATGTTGTTTTGAAGGGGAGACAGTGTTAGTTGGGACGTTATTCTTTTTAATGATCAATACATCGTATGCAAATGGATATGGATATAAAAATGTGCACACTGGTTAAATCTCCACTGTTTGAGCTATAGGGGAACTAAACACTGGCTCTCATATTTTGCATTGACCAGGGAGTCTTTTATACAAAGGAAAATCAATAACTATATTACTGGAATAAAACTGGTAGCTATACACCACTTAATAGCTTTATGTTTGGGTGACATAGTATTGTATTTTATCTAATACAAACATTTCCCTACAATTATTATTTCAAGATATTCAGATTTTGGAAAAGTGTCTGGCTTTAAAATAAATTATGCTAAATCTCAAATGCTAGCTATAAATTAGCCAGAGGCAAAGAAGTCACCCACTTTTTCTGGAGGGATAACAAGTTCTGTAAGGTACACAGGAATTCAAATCTCAGATAGCAGATTAGGGTTGTGAGCAGACTGAGTTCCATTTTTATACTATGACCCATGGGCCTGGTTAAAAGTTTAGGACTCCACAGAACCTTCAAACCACAGAGAAACTTGGACAGATGTCAGTGAGAGTGTCTCACAGAAATCAAGAATAACTATGCCCTTTACGTAATAACTTAATCCAATCTATGTTAGCATTAATTAGCTATTGTTCAGTACCTGAGTGTCACAATCAGTACCACTCACTGGTGATAGCATGCTAACCATTAGGACCACTACTCTTTCTGCCATCTCTCATTCTCCTTACTCAGTTTCTCCCCTCTTTCCAATCTTTACCTCTGCCTTTTTTTCCCCTGCAACAATTCCCAATTCGCATTCCTCATAGGCTTCATGCTCACCCCAACTCCAGTCCCTCTGATAAAATGATCAGCAATGAATTAGTTAATGCTAACATTTTAAGTGTCATCATTAGGCATTGGAGTTAACATCACAGAGAGATCAACGTGTGCATCTGGGCAGGGTACTTCACACTTCTCAAAATTATTAGATCAGGCTGTTTGCAAGTTCAAGAAGACAACGCTGCATTGGTTTACACTCGTGCACATATGGAAGGATATCTTTGCAACCATGAGAGCTAGAAACTTAATATTTTAAGATTCTGCAGTATCTGAGCATCCCTTGCAAGCCACCTAAATGTATTGAGCCGGCAAAGTAATAGACATCTCTGGCATAAAGGATTTGTCTATTATTTAAATGTCACACCTTTGCCTTCAGCAACTGAAGAGTTTTGGAGTGCTGGAGAAATATGCAATTTCTTAGGGTACGTCTACACTACAGGATTATTCTGATTTTACAGAAACCGGTTTTGTAAAACAGATTGTATAAAGTCGAGTGCACGTGGCCACACTACGCACATTAATTCAGCGGTGTGCGTCCATGGTCCGAGGCTAGCGCTGATTTCCGGAGCGTTGCACTGTGGGTAGCTATCCCGTAGCTATCCCATAGTTCCTGCAGTCTCCCCCACCCCTTGGAATTCTGGGTTGAGGTACCAGTGTCTGATGGGGCAAAAATCATTGTTGCGGGTGGTTCTGGGTACAGCCTCACCCCTCCCTCCGTGAAAGCAGCAGACAACCATTTCGCGCCTTTTTTCCTGGGTGAACTGTGCAGACGCCATAGCACAGCAAGCATGGACCCTGCTCAGCTCAATACCACAATCGTGGACGTTTTAAACACCTCGCGCATTCTCGTGCACGCAATGCTGAACCAGGACCTGCAAAGCCAGGCGAGGAGGAGGCGGCTACGGCAGCACAGCGATGAGAGTGATGAGGACATGGACACAGAATTCTCTCAAACCGCGGGCCCCTGCGCTTGGGAGATCCTGCTGGTAATGGGGCAGGTTCTAGCCATTGAACGCCGATTTTGGGCCCGGGAAACAAGCACAGACTGGTGGGACCACATAGTTTTGCAGGTGTGGGATGATTCACAGTGGCTGCGAAACTTTCGCATGCGTAAGAGCACTTTCATGGAACTTTGTGACTTGCTTTCCCCTGCCCTGAAACGCCAGAATACCAAGATGAGAGCAGCCCTCACAGTGAAGAAGCGAATGGCAATAGCCCTCTGGAAGCTTGCAATGCCAGACAGCTACCGGTCAGTCGGGAATCAATTTGGAGTTGGAAAATCTACTGTGGGGGCTGCTGTGATGCAAGTAGCCAAAGCAATCATTAAGCTGCTGCTACAAAAGGTTGTGACTCTGGGAAACGTGCAGGCCATAGTGGATGGCTTTGCTGCAATGGGATTCCCTAACTGTGGGGGGGGCGATAGATGGAACCCATATCCCTATCTTGGCACCGGAGCACCAGGGCACCCAGTACGTAAATCGCAAGGGGTACTTTTCAATGGTGCTGCAAGCACTGGTGGATCACAAGGGACGTTTCACCAACATCCATGTGGGATGGCCGGGAAGGGTTCATTACGCTCGCCTCTTCAGGAACACTGCTCTGTTTAAACGGCTGCAGCAAGGGAATTACTTCCCAGACCAGAAAATAACAGTTGGGGATGTTGAAATGCCTGTCATTATCCTGGGGGACCCAGCCTACCCCTTGATGCCATGGCTCATGAAGCCATACACAGGCAGCCTGGACAGTGGTCAGGATCTGTTCAATTACAGGCTGAGCAAGTGCAGAATGGTGGTGGAATGTGCATTTGGCCGTTTAAAGGCGCGCTGGCGCACATTACTGACTCACTCAGACCTCAGCCAAACCAATGTCCCCTTTGTTATTGCTGCTTGCTGTGTTCTCCACAGTCTCTGTGAGAGTAAGGGGGAGACCTTTATGTCGGGCTGGGAGGCTGAGACAAATCACCTGGCCGCTGATTACGCGCAGCCAAACACCAGGGCGATTAGAAGAGCACACCAGGAAGCGGTGCGCATCAGAGAAGCTTTGAAAACTAGCTTGATCACTGGCCAGGGTAGGGTGTGACTGCTGTGTTTGTTTCCCCTTGATGAACCCTCACCCCCCTTGATTGACTCATTCCCTGTAAGCAACCCACCCTCCCCCTTCGATTACAGCTTGCTTAAGGAAATAAAGTCAGTATCGTTTAAAAATCATGTATTCTTTATTAATTCATTATAAAAAGAGGGAGAGAACTGAGAAGGTAGCCCGGGTGTGGTTTGGGAGGAGGATAGGAGGGAAGGAAAAGGCCACTAAAAAAATTTCACAGTAATGACAGCCTTTTGGTTGGGCTGTCCACGGGAGTGGAGTGGGCGGGTGCACGGAGCCTCCCCCAACGCATTCTTACACATCTGGGTGAGGAGGATGTGGAACATGGTGAGGGGGGTTATACAGGGGCTGCAGAGGCACTCTGTGATCCTGCTGCCATTCCTGAAGCTCCACCAGATGCCGGAGCATGTCAGTTTGATCACGCAGCAGCCCCAGAGTTGCATCCCGCCACTGCTGATCTTCCTGCCTACACCTCTGATCTTCCTGCCGCCACCTCTCATCTCGAGCGTTCCTCCTGTCCTCACGTTCACTGGCATCTTTCCTTTAATTTGATACCACCTCCTTCCACTCATTCAGATGATCTCTTTCCTTGCAGGTTACTTCCATGATATCCGAGAACATTTCATCTCTTGTCTTCTTTTTCCTCCACCTTATCTGAGCTAGCCTTTGGGATGGAGTAGGGAGGCTTGAAAAATTTGCAGCTGCATGAGGGAGGGAAAAAAGGGAGAGAAGTATTTAAAAAGATACATTTTACAGAACAATGGTTATACTCTTTCACAGTGTACAACACTATTCACCTTACATAGCACATGTGATTTCACTACAAGGTCGCATTTTGCATCTTAATATTGAGTGCCTGCGGCTCTGGTGTTACAGATCTCACAGACGCAGGTCCGGGCATCAGAATTCAGCTTGCATGCGGCCATGGTAAGCCACTGTCTTTCGGCTTCTGCAGCCTTCATATATACAGTGCTTTACCCCTCCCCCCACTGCATGGCTGGTATCATGGAAGATCACTGCTAATCACCCGCCTTCCCCCCCCCCCGCACCGCGTGGCTGGTAGCTGGGAAGATCCCTGCTAGCCAAACGCGAAAAAGCTCATCGCTATTTCACTCCTCCCCTCCCCCCGCTTGGCTACGTGCAAGGAAGGATTTCTTTTAAGCAGCAAGCCACGAGCCCAGTAGGAAAATGGCCATCTCTGTCCCCTTAATTAAATTCCTGATTTTCAACCAGGTTACCCTGAACGATATCACTCTGCTGAGGATAACACAGCGAGATAAAGGACGGATGTTTCTTGAATGCCAGCAATCACCGGGACCATACGCAGCTATTCTTTGTCATGCAATGATACCAGATTACTTGCTACATGCATGGCGTGGTAAAGTGTCCTACCATAGTGGACAGAACAAGGCTGCCTTGCCCAGAAACCTTCTGCAAAGGCTTTTGGAGTACCTCCAGGAGCGCTTCATGGAGATGTCCCTGGAGGATTTCCGCTCAATCCCCAGACATGTTAACAAACTTTTCTAAGTAACTTTACTGGCTGCGAATGCATCCCAAGTCCTCAGGGCAAATCAATCATTAAAAAATGCTTGCTTTTAAACCATGTTTTATATTTACAAAGGTACACTCACCAGTGGCCGCTTCCATGGCTTCACCGTCTGGGCTAATGGCTTGGGAGGGCTGGTAGGGTATTTCCGTCTGGGTCAGAAAAAGGTCCTGGCTGTTGGGGCTAATGGAGTGCTGTGTGCTCTCTGCAAGCTCGTCCTCCTCTTCTTCATCGTCATCTTCCCCGTCCGCAGAATCCTCAGCCATGGCTTAGATTACAACCCCCACCTCGGAATCCACGGACAGGGGTGGGGTAGTTGTGGCGCAGCCCCCTAAAATTGCATGCAGCTCAGCGTAGAAGCGGCATGTTTTTGGCCCTGCACCGGACCTTCCGTTTGCTTCTTTGGTTTTCTGGTAGGCTTGTCTGAGCTCCTTAACTTTCACTCTGCACTGCACTGAGTCCCTGCTGTGGCCTTTTTCCATCATAGTCTTGGAAATTTTTTCAAATACTTTTTCATTTCGTTTTTTGGAATGCAGTTCTGTTAGCACTGAATCCTCTCCCCATACAGCGATCAGATCCAGTACCTCCCGTGCAGTCCATGCTGGGGCTCTTTTTCGATTCTCAGGAGACTGCATTGTTACCTGTGCTGATGAGCTCTGCGTGGTCACCTGTGCTGATGAGTTCTCCATGCTGGCCAAACAGAAAATGAAATTCAAAAGTTCGCGGGGCTTTTCCTGTCTACCTGGCCAGTGCATCCGACTCCAGATTGCTGTCCAGAGCGGTCACAATGGTACACTGTGGGATACCACCCGGAGGCCAATACCATCGATTTGCAGCCACACTAACCCTAATCCGATATGGTAATACCGATTTCAGCGCTACTCCTCTCGTCTGGGAGGAGTACAGAAACCGGTTTAAAGAGCCCTTTATATCGATATAAAGGGCCTCGTTGTGTGGACGAGTGCAGCATTAAATCGGTTTAATGCTGCTAAAATCGGTTTAAACACGTAGTGTAGACCAGGCCTGAGTCAGGGAAAATAACCATGGTCAAGAGCAATATTTTGCCTGGAATCTCTTTTATTTTTTTTTTTTAATGTTTCTTATAATCATCCCAGATAAAACTTTAGAAAGTGTTAGAACATACATGGAATTACAAAAGACCAAGAGTGAGTGCACCTACTTTATCAAGACCCACTCAGCAGTGTGGATTACCTGTCATGGTACTTATCCAAAGAGCCAGTAACAAGAAAATTGGAGTTATGTGAAAAGAGCTGGGTGGGAAACCATTTTCCCATCCCATGAATACTTCAAGAGTTTGAACATTTTTCCCCCATCTCAAATCATTACCAAAAAAATAATAATTCAAAATCTCAAAAATATTCATGAGCCAAAAAACCCTTCATTTTGTGTCAATGGTAATGTTTCATTTTGATAATTTCAAAACCTTTTGTTTTGATTTTGACTTTTCTTCTTTTTTAGCCTTTTTTGCATTCGTGTAAATTTCAGAATGAAAAGTCATTGCAAACCAGAAAACCAGAATTTTTAATTTTGACTATTTCTAAACATTTTTCTCTACATTTTAAGTTGGAAAATTTGTTAAACCCAAAGTTGACGAGTTTCAGCTTTTGACAAAAATATTCATTCCTGGCCAGCTCTAAATGTGAACATTTCTAAGCTCTGGTCTACACTACGAGTTTAGGTTGAATTTAGCAGCATTAGATCAATTTAACCCTGCACCTATCCACACGGACTAGTAGGCTCCTTCCTACCTCTGAGTCTGATCTTCCCCTCCTGGTCTCCCCCACCCTCCATTCCACTTCCTTCCAGCCTTTTAGCTCCTGCTAATGAGGCTGGCAGGTGTGGTCAGTTCCCAGGCAAGCACTGGCTATTTCCCCAGCCCCAATCCATTCCCCTGAATGGGGCTGGGGTGGCAGTTGCTGATTAAGGGTTTTCCTACCAGTGCCCTGCCACACACCTCCCCCTTAAGCAACTGCCAGAGGGGACCTGGTTCGGCCCCTTCTCCCTCTGCCCCAGAGGTTACTTCAGTGAGGCTCATTCCCCCCACTGGGAGGTCCCCGTGGTCTTCCTCACAGGGTTTGTCCATCCTTCAGCCACAAAAGGCACACTGGGAAGGGTGTGGACTGACCCACATATCTACAGCTACCCACTGGTCCTTGCACCACTCGCAGCCTTTCAGTTGTTCTACCAGCAGGGGAGCCCAGTGGGTCTTGTTGTCTGGCAGGGGAGCCCGGTGGGTCAGGACCTCGCCCTGGCCTTCCGGGGCCTCAGGCACAGTTGTCCGGCCCAGGGGAGTCTGGCCCTCCCCTCCTGGAGGTTCCACCTCCAGGCATTCCCTGGGGCCTTCCTCCCATTGTCCTCGGACCTCCTTCCCGGGGGTTTCGATAGTGGGGAGCTCTGATCCCTCACTCTCTCCTGTCTTCACTCGGGCTTTGTTGTCTAAGATTTTGCTCTGTCCTCAGGGGACGTGGGTCCTCCCCCTCACTGGGGCCAAGGGCTGTAGAGGTTTCCCCTCCCTTCAATGAGGTCTCGCCCCTCTTCCTGTCAGAGGGTCCCCTCCCATGGCCTCCTTTCCCCTTTGGGATGGGGTCCCAATTTGTCCCCAGGACCACGGGGTACGGCAACTTCTCTACCACCCCTACCCGTTTTCAGGCAAACTGGCCCCCAACCTCCAGGTGCACCTGGGCCACGGGGCAGGGCCTCCAATCACCTTGGATGCACTCGAGCCTCATTCACACCCCAGGGATAAGCCATTGGGGCTTCACCAGCCCTCTTTGAATGAGGGTGCAGGCCAAGGCTTTATATGGTACCAGTACATTCAACTGAGGCATAAAGGGTGAAATCCTGGTACAAGTTAGGGCTAAATTAACAGCAAAAATCCCATTGACTCTAGTCTAATGGGACAAGGATTTCACCCTAGTTCTTTCAACTTTTTTAGGAAAGTGTTTTATATAGGAAGCTAACTTGAATAACTCCCAATACCGCGGCCCTTACTCATGTTGAGTAGTATCTTATTCCATCCCATTGATTTCAGTGAAACTACGTGGGGAGTAAAGTACTATTAAATATGAAAAAGGGTTGCAGAATCTGGCCCACAGAAGCAATAGCTTCTGGACTAAAAGGAAGCAAAAGAATAACTAATGTATATCAATATTTCTGATACTTCCTTGCTCAGGAAGTTGTCCATAATGATAGAATGGATAGCAAGTTATGCTGATGAATAAGCTTTGATCTGAAGTATGATAAGAAAAAAATGCTTAATATACTATTCAATGGTACTTTACGTTGCGTATGTGTAAACACATGCACATGCACACAAACTGGGTGGGCCTGTTAGAGCAGTGGTCCCTAAACTGTGGGGTGCGCCCCCCCGTAGGGGTCATGGAGGAATGTTTGGGAGGGTGTGGCAGGACCCAGACCAGCCCCCATGGGGGCAGGAAAGAAGCACCACCCAGCCCTGCTCTGCCCCTAGCTCTGCTCCACCTCCAGGTCCAGCTGCAGCTCTTGGCCTCAGCCCCCAGCTCCGGCCCTGGCCTTGTCCCCCAGCTCTACACCTCAGGCCTTTGCTGTGGCCCTACTCCCAGCCATAGCCGCAGACGCAGCTCTGGCCCCAGCTTCCAGTCCTAACTGGGCCCCAGCCACAGCTCCGGCCCTGGCCTCAGCCTCTGGTGCCCAGCTGTGCTCCCACCTGTGACCCCAGCTCCTGACCCCAGCCATAGCTCCAATACCGGCCTGGCTCCAGGCCACAGCTCCCAGGGGGCACGGACAGATTCCATTATGGTGGGTAAGGAGGGCGTGACAGAAAAAGTTTGGGAACCACTGAGTTAGAGGAACTGAAGGAAAGAAATGACTGGGGCCTGATCCAAAGCTAATTGAAACCAGGGGGAGACCTTACACTGACTTCAGTGGGCTATGGATAAGGTATGTTCAGTTATTAAAGAGCAGTAGGGTGCAATTTGTCACCAATATTTCAAATTGTTAGAGCAGCAAAGAATCCTGTGGCACCTTATAGACTAACAGACGTTTTGCAGCATGAGCTTTTGTGGGTGAATACCCACTTCGTCGGATGCAAGTAGTGGAAATTTCCAGGGGCAGGTATATATATGCAAGCAAGAAGCAAGCTAGAGATAACGAGGTTAGTTCAATCAGGGAGGATGAGGCCCTGTTCTAGCAGTTGAGGTGTGAAAACCAAGGGAGGAGAAACTGGTTCTGTAGTTGGCAAGCCATTCACAGTCTTTGTTTAATCCTGAGCTGATGGTGTCAAATTTGCAGATGAACTGAAGCTCAGCAGTTTCTCTTTGAAGTCTGGTCCTGAAGTTTTTTTGCTATTGTGTGGCCAGGGAGGTTGAAGTGATCTACAGGTTTTTGTATATTGCCATTCCTAATATCTGATTTGTGTCCATTTATCCTTTTCCTTAGAGACTGTCCAGTTTGGCCGACGTACATAGCAGAGGGGCATTGCTGGCATATGATGGTGTATATTACATTGGTGGACGTGCAGGTGAATGAACCGGTGATGGTGTGGCTGATCTGGTTAGGTCCTGTGATGGTGTCGCTGGTAAAAAAAATTGTTAGATATTTTATAACTAAATGATCTACTAATAATCCTTTAGGGGCTTTAGGGGCTTCCTAGTGGAAATAGTCTAACTCAGGGAAATAGTTCTAGGCCCCAACCCAGCAAATCTCTTAAGCATCTGCATAACTTGGAGCTCACGGATAGCCCTACTGATTTCAACAATGATATTGGTCCTCAAAGTTACACATGTGCTTACCTGCTTTCTGGGACCAAGACCCTCATCTGTTAGTAGTTACTTGATTATTTGTAGATTCTCTTTAGAAAAGAAAAAAAAATAATCCAAAATTAGAAGCGATGGCTCAAAAAACATGGAATGCTTCTGCTTTGAAAAATGAATGTACCAAGTGCATATAAGCAAAATAGGCAAAGGGCAAATAGATACTCTAATATTTAGCTACCATTTACGTTGTATACTTTCCATTAAAAAAAAAACCCCATTTGACAAGTTTCTTTGAATTCTGCTAATATTTATAAAGGTAGAATTGTCTTTCAATTTAAGAACATACCTAGAAAGAATGTGCCATGTTTATGTGGGGAGGATCATCCTGTACAACATTTCTCTAAAGAAAAAGTGATATTTTCATTTTTGTGATAGTTTGTATTTTATCTCTGATGCCTGAATAATAGTGATTTATAAAACTACTCAGACTTCTGAAATAAACAGTTATAAAGCATACATTTGGTTGTATCCCTCTCCCTCCATATGTCAGATGTCTTCTAAGGCCCCAGTCCTACAGACATTTACATACTTGAGTAATTTTACTTGTGTGAGTAGTCTCAATGAATAATTTTGTGTGTGTGTGTTAGGATATAGATATTCAGGCCTGTCTGCAAAGGCCTATATTTTAAGAATTTAGGTGTATTCTTATCACTTAGCTAGTTATAGAGGTATAAAAGAAAGAATCGAAATCACTGTCTGTCTGTGTAATGGCCCTCTCTTGCTGTGACATGCTAAGGCCGTCAGCTAAGCAGCAGAGGCCAGCCATAAGCTGGGAAGTGTATGGTCACATCCTCACATTCCAAACTAGTCACATTGAAATAAGGTGCTATTGGGCTGTTAGGAATACAATCCTGTCCTGATATTCCTATCACCTCCAGAGAAAGGGAAGAGCCTAGAAGATGTAAAAGGAAACTTAGTTTGATAGCATCCTGTCTGGCAAGAACTCACCTATCAATAGTTGGGATGTGAAATCCT
Source organism: Mauremys mutica (assembly GCF_020497125.1). Lineage (NCBI taxonomy): Eukaryota > Metazoa > Chordata > Testudines > Geoemydidae > Mauremys > Mauremys mutica. The sequence goes on along the minus strand of NC_059074.1, from coordinate 178,717,065 downwards.
CATTTCTGTATTGTTCTATCACTGTAGTCTCCACTTCCCTATTGTTTGTCTGTATAATCTCTGTCTGGTTCTGTGATTGTTTCTGTCTGCTGTATAATTAATTTTGTTGGGTGTAAACCAATTGAGGTGGTGGGATATAATTGGTTAAATAACCATGTTACACTATGTTAGGATTGATTAGTTAAATTTCAATAAAATAATTGGTTATGGTATAGCTAAGCAGAACTCAAGTTTTACTATATAGTCTGCAGTCAGTCAGGAAGTAAGGGGGAAATGGGAACAGGGACTGGGGATGGGGGTGGGGGAATTGGGATCATGTTTTGCTAAAGGGGGGAATGGGAACAGGGGATGGGAACAGGAACAGGGACACAGGCAAGGCTCTGTGGTGTCAGAGCTGGGAAGGGGGACGCTAAGGAAGGAAACTGGAATCATGCTTGCTGGAAGTTCACACCAATAAATGTTGAATTGTTTGCACCTTTGGACTTCGGGTATTGTTGCTCTCTGTTCATGCAAAAAGGACCAGGGAAGTGAGAGGGTGAAGAAATAAGCCCCCTAACAGTGTTCCCAAGGGCTCATCTACATAAGGAATCTGACCTGAATAGCTATTCCAGAATAGCACCCTGTGTGGACATAAGAGTGACTTTATTCAAGAACAGAGTATCCTCTCAGGGAGCTATCCTGGAACAGCTATTCAGGTCAAGTTCCCTGTAAGTGTTTACTGGATCAGGACTCGTGGGGCCAGAGATAGCACAGCATCTTTGTATGTGTTTGTAAATTACCTTGCATAAAGGAATCCCAAATCTGATTATAATAGAAATATTAAATAATAATACTAGATGCAACCACATGAAATTTTAATCTGAAGGAAACAAGTCAAGACCAACTTTTTAATATAAACAACCAATATTCATTAAATGGAGTTTGATGACAATAACTTCCTAGCTCAAGATGCTGACTGGGGAAAGATAACATATTTTTAAATGATTTTGAAGACAGAATAATTTGATTCTACCAAATATGAGTTATGCTCATAAATATCTTTATTTTAATTTATTGTACTATGCCCTAACAAAGCCAACTACACATGGACAGCAGGAAAACAAAATTGTAAATTGCTAAATAAACCACGAGTGCGAGCAGAGCATCATCTGCTGACTAGTAGAAATGAAGCTAATTAAAATTCTGCTGATTTTCACAGGAATATTGTCTCATGTGACTGAACCCATAGAACATTTTTAAATGGAAATATTCGTAATACATATATTAGAATACACACTGAAATCCTCAGCACTACAGTGCTGCTAACATGGATTTTACAGCTTAACATAACTGGCAGATTTCATCAGAGAACATCGCTGTGTAAGGAAGAGAACTTGGCGGCATAAGAGGGACAGAATGGCACTACACCACCCCCACCCTTTACCAGCCCCAGCACAAGAAAACTAAATTCTGGACCTGAACTCGACACCTCTGCAAGATCCAGAGATGCCTGGTTGAAAGCTTGATCCAGCAAAGTGCTGAGCACTGAACACCTAACTCAGTAAAGCACATGCTTAACTTTAGTCATGTGTGTAGTCTGATGTCAAGAGTACTATTTGCATGCTAAGTGCTTTGCTGGATCAGGTGTACAGTGTTCAGCTCCTTGCATGAGCAAGCCCAAGAAGAGCCCACAGGCTGCCAAGCCAGCTTAATAGAGAGCTAAAGCTTTATTCTGCATATAGGAAAAAAATCAGTACACAACATAATTTAATATTCTTCCAAGTTCCTCTAGATGTAAAACTTAGTTAATAGCAAAAGAACTCTACATGGAAAATATCTAAACCTTATCAAAATTTGCATTTATTCTAACCACACATTTGAGCTACTGTATGTCATGTCAAGTTTTGCCAGCTGCACATCAACAGATAAACCTACCCATTTCCAGAATAGAGATGTGACCGAGTTGCAAAACAAAGGCTTCTCTGTACAACAGGCATTAGCTGCTGACTCAGATCAGAGCAAGAATTTGAGTGTCCCCAGCAAAGATTGCTCACACACAAAAAAGTTCCAAAACTTGTTTTAAAAATTGCCTAAAATTATTATTTAGGGGTTATTTAAAAGTACAAAAAAAGACATAATCTTTTCAAAATGCATTTCTCTAATCACAGTTCTGCAAAAAGGTATCATTATTTTAAAATGCTATGTCATATGGTGACAAATCTTGTCAGGTGATATCTGTCATGCGAATGCAAAGAGCTTTTACAGAGCACCAAAATTCACTGAGCTTGCTTTTCATGTTCTTGTTCATAACAACTTCCATTACTTGTTTTTATTAAAAGTAAAAATTCCCAGTTAACTGTCCATTGCTCTTTCTCTCTCACACACAGACATAAGGCACCATGGAAGGTGTAACATATCCAGGGCTGTTCTGGGATTTCACAATCATTGCTATCCTGCACACCATGGACACATAGAAATTCTATAGAAATCAGATCTGTCATTTTAAAATGTGTATATTTGTCATTAGCAGGGCCAGCTCCAGACCCCAGCGCGCCAAGCGCGCGCTTGGGGCGGCATTTTGCCGGCAGGGCGGCAGGCGGCTCCGGTGGACCTTCCGCAGTCATGCCTGCGGGAGGTCCACCGGAGCCGTGGGACCAGCGGACCTCCTGCAGGCATGACTGCGGAGGGTTCGCTGGTCCCGCGGCTTGGGTGGACCTCCCGCAGACATGGCTGCGGATGCTCCACCGGAGCCACGGGACCAGCGCGCCCTCCGCAGGCACGTCTGCAAAAGGTCCCCGGAGCCGCGGGACCGGCGACCGGCAGCGCGCCCCCTGCGGCGTGCCGCCCTGCTTCGGGCGGCCAAATTCCTAGAGCCGCCTCTGGTCATTAGATACTTTGCTCCAAATACACAGATGTCTTGAGCAGAGAGGAAGAGAAAAGTCTCCTTAGCTGCAACACTGTTATGGCTTATGATATTCACACTTGAACAGGTCTGACATTCCATTCAGTAAGAGAGTAGTGGTACAATTACAGCAGCCATTTTTAAAACCCTGCTGATTTTCCCTCACTAAAGAGACAGTGTTACCTCAGTATTTTGCAATATTCTCTGTACTTTTCTGATAGACTACAGGAAATACCTTGATTACTGTAAAACAAAATGGTCACATCATTACATTAACTAAGACAATTGGGAAGCTTTTAAGGATGACCCATGTACACGCAACCCAGGACATTACAAGAGATGTATCATCATCATCATCATCATCACGGCAAATCCTAAAGGAAAGTAGCCTCCTTGGAGATCAAATGCCACTTAGATCACTCGCTAGTTAGGTCCTTAAGGTAGTCTGGCTGGATATTCAATTTATGTCCATCACTAGTGATCTTCTTGCACCACCAAAGCTTTTGGTGACCACAAGATCACTGGCTGTGTAGCAACATTCCATGGTAAACAAACTTCATAATTCTTTGGTCTTCAATCCTAATGATATGTCTGTACCAAGAAAGGTACAAAATCTAACCAGTGCTGATGGAGGCAATTGCTAGGTCTGGCTATGAATAATCTTCATTCTTGATCTTGTCCTGCTACTTAAAGTGGGACAGCTGACAAAGATGATGAGAATCAAAAACATTATTCTGCCACTCTTTGGCCTTCATCAGTGCTCGCCTTTGACTGACATATAGCAGAGATAATATAACAGGAGTATATAGCAAGTTTGATGTCACAATGTCCCCACAAAGTCACCAAAACATGGCTCAGCTGCTGCTTTGTGAATGTCCACATCTTTCAAGTATCCTCCAGCACAATCAATCACACTTCCAAGTATTTGACAGTTGCCACCTGCTCAGATTCTCACCCAGACAGATTAATACTAAACTGGTTGTAATCTGGATCTGGAGGCTGCTTGATGGTAGTGCCAAATGACTCCGTTTTATTCAGATTAATAACCAGACCAATGCACACTGTTTTTGGCATGACCAGATCAGCCATCAACTTCAGACTGAGATAACAGGACAATATCATTGATGTATTTGAGATCTCATAGCAGAAGGTGTTCAGTCCAATTCCACCAAGAGCTGCCTCCCCAAGCTTATCCTTCAACCAATCAATGCAGATATTGAACAATGATGGTAACAGAACACAGCTTGCTGTGCTCCCACAGAAATAGGAAACCATGTTGCCATTGACTCAAACACAGCTTTCCATGATAGAGCTCTTCTATCAAAGACACTTTCTTCCCAGGGGCACCAAGCATCTGGTCAGATCCCTACAAACTTGCTCAATGCACTAAATCAAAGGCCTGATGGGAGACTATAAGAAGTACTTCATATAGAAGTATAGAGGAAACATCATATCAAGTATGACAAAGTCCTGTTGGCAAATACATCAGTGACAACCAGCGATATGAAAAATCTTACTGTGAAATACCTTGTGTATGGATATATCACAACTGGGGTTGTCATTACATGCTAATATAGCTCTACCCAATGTAATATATTAGAAAAGAGATGACTAATGGGGGAAATGATTGAGGTCTATAAAATCATGACTGGTGTGGAGAAAGTAAATAAGGAAGTGTTATTTACTCCTTCTCATAACACAAGAACTGGGGGTCACCAAGTGGAATTAATAGGCAGCAGGTTTAAAATAAACAAAAGGAAGTATTTCTTCACACAATGCACAGTCAGCCTGTGAAACTTCTTGCCAGAGGATGTTGTGAAGGCCAAGACTATAACAGGGTTCAAAAGAGAACTAGATAAGTTCATGGAAGATAGGTCCATCAATGGCTATCAGCCAGGATGGGCAGGGATTGTGTCCCTAGCTTCTGTTTGCCAGAAGCTGGGAATGGGCAACAGGGGATGGATCACTTGATGATTACCTGTCCTGTTCATTCCCTCTGGGGAACCGGGCCTTGGCCCCTGTTGGAATACAGGATACTGGGCTAGATGGACCTTTGGTCTGACCCAGTAAGACCATTCTTATGTTCTTAATATACTGTTCAGATAATAAAATATGTGGTATGACAGAATTATTTCACACAGTCGTGAGTGGAAATTTTCAAATGCACAAAGGAAAAGTTTGGTACCCAGCTCCCACTGAAACCCGATGGATTGGGCACCTAGCTAACTCCCATTTTTGCCTTTGAAAATCTGCCCCCAGAATTCATCATCACATTATAGATGTAAACTGGAATACGTGACAAGAATGTTATACAGCCTGGAACCCAGTCTTCTCAGAGATTGCCTCATTCCCTAGATCCTGCTACAAAAGGGATGTGCCATGCTGTGTGTGTTCAAAGTGCCATGCATTAATCAAATAATAATAATGAATTAACAACAGGTGCCAAAACACCACAAAGATTACTTCATCAATGAGTTCTCTCCATCTGCCTCTCTGGGAAAGTTTTAATCAAACTGAACAACTTCCCCCAGTACTGTCCCTGGTAAGAAGCTAAATCATAATGAAGAGCTAACAGATGTGGTATGGCAGTTCCACAGTCAGAAAATGAATGTGTTAAAACTTTTTATTTCTAATTATAGATTTCAGGACACCATAAAAACTGAAGAAAAAAGAATCCGTGTTCTTCTTGCTTCTTATATCACACATGGAGTCTTGAAGTGAGACTTAAAAGAAAGAAAAATTTCTCTAAAACCCCTTGTAATTCAGATCTTTTCCAACCCCTGAAACTACAGGCAGTTCCCATTAGGTCTTGAGACAGATGGTAGCATGAAGAGGCACGTAACACAAGATAAATAGCCGTAACTGTCAGAACCCCACCTTGCAGCTTTTAAGACTCTTGCCACCCCGGTTCTTCTCATCAGTCGCCTTGAGAAAAAGCAACAGTTAAAATATTTCTCTAGTTAATGAGAAAATTCTGCACTGTTTCCAGAGGTCCCTTCTGAATGATCCAGTCCCTGCATTTTAATTTAAGTTTACAAGTTTTAGTTTTTAACAGAATGAACTATGCATAACAACACACTTCACAATATGAAACTGAAAGCCCTTGATACACTTGGTCTACTGAAGGTTTTAATTCTAAATCCGGAACAAATAAAACCAAGTAAACACAGCAGGGCTTTAACTTCACTCTTCTAACATACAATAATCTTATTTGGGAATGGGTTTTAGCAAAGATATGGGAGACGTTGTAACAGCAAAACACATGAACTCTGAAAGGAAAAAAATAAGGTATTTAAATTTCATTTTTCCATGTTTGTAGTAAAACAATCCTTTTACAATTAACTGTGATTATCATCTAATCTACAGTAGACTCTTTCCATTACTGCATATAAACAGGTTTTCCACATTCCTTTGAAAACACTTATTGGAGTGCTAATTTGAAAATAATGGGCCATATTTTAAGTAGCAGAATGTAGCTGATGTATAGCCATTAGGAGCTCATAAATGGACAAATTGTTGATGCAGGAAAATCTACTGTCCCAGTTTGACATCTGGATCCTGTAGTCATAGTCTGAAGAGAACAAGAGATACTCCTGGGGGGATTCTGCGTGACTGCGCACGTGCAGAAAATGGCTCCCCCGCAGATTTCCTGTGTTTCCCTGCAGAAAATGGCAGGGAAGCAAAGATAAGTCATGTGGGGGGAGAGTGTGGGGGGGGGTGACCATGGGAGCAGTTTGGGGGAGATTGCCTCCCTCCAAACAGAGGCGAGGCATGGGGGGATACATGGGGTTACATGCCACTACCCCCTCCCCCCATTCTGCAAATGCAGAGCTGCCCAGCTGAAGGAGGCTGTGTTTGGGCTCCCCTGACTCTGCAGCTGAACACATCCTGGGTCCTAGTGCCAGTCATGCTCCCCGAAAGCCTTCCTGTTTTCTATTCTGTGCAACAGTGGGTGCTCACAGTGGGGCTGGGTAAGGAGGACTGTGGGAAATGAGGTAAGGGGGGGATGAGGGGAGGTGGAATAGGGCAGGGGAGGGGAACATAGGAGTGAGGGGAGGGGGATGGAAAAGAAAAGGTGATAGGGGAATCATGGGGGGAAGTGAGAACACGGCATGCAGCATTCCCTTGGTAACAGCTGGGGCTCCCCCATTAAGCAGGGCCACCAAACCCTCACCCTGACAAGCCCTCCCCCCTACACATGGACCCCTCTGATGACCCCCCAGACCTAGATCCCCACCCCACTGATCCCCAAACAGCTGCACCTGGACCCCCACCCGATCAAGCCACACTCCCCCAGCACCCAGACCCCCCACTAAACCCCCCACATCCCCCCTCCCCCGCTGGCCCCAATCACCTTGACCTGGATCCCCTTCAGAGTCCCATTGCCTTGGAATCTGGAACACCCCCTCCCCCGCATGAGCCTCTGTACATCTGATCCCCCACTGAGCCACCCACAGCCAGATTGCCCCACAGAGAAACCTCTCACCCCACATCTGAATCCTTCCACACTTGGATCTCCCCACACTAAGCCCCTCCTCACTTAGATCCTGCTGGGCTGAGCTTGCCCACCCACACCTGATGAACCTGGCGCAGAGGGGCAGGGCCCCGGGGTGTTTCTGGGGCAGGCCCAGCCCTTGCACTGTGTCAGGGTCAGGTGCAGCCTCACTGCCGAGTCCCTGTACCAGGGGAGGTGAGCGCTTCAGGGGGATCTCCCACCTCAGTGCAGCCAGTGGCCCAGGCTCCCCACTGCCATGCTGGAACCACATTTATTTTTTGACAAATAAAATTTGCAGACTTTTAAAATATTGTGCACATCATTTTTAATTTTTTGGCACAGAATTCCCTCAGGAGTAAAGAGAGAGCAGCAGAGTATGAGCATTAAGACAGGAACATAGACATCAGTGGGTATTTTGAAAGCAATTCTCACTGTCTGAAGACAGTCCTCGTGGTTAAGCAATCTTTGGTAGCAGGATGGAATTTTTTGTAGTTAATGACCTGACATCTGAACAACTTGCTCTAGGACTCGATGTGTAATGCATGTCATTTTACCTTTGTAAGGCTGTTTCTTAAGTACTGCATCTGTAAATGGAAAGTGAGCTACTCCACCAGTCTGCACTGTCACTCCAAGTGCATTAGATCAAGATGGCCATTGTTACAACATGCTGTCTCACAGAGAATCTGTATTTCCTCTTTTCTTTCTCCGTTTCCTTTCATCTAAAGCAAGCACTCCTTGTGGCTGGCTCCTGGTTGGTCACTGTTTCTGTGGCTTCTCCGGCAGTTCTGGCTACATGCTTTCACCAGATAACCTTGTTTAGCAAAATCTGTGTGTGCAGTTGGCTACACTGCCTCAAGAGCAACTGTCTTTCAAACATACTGGGCCTGATTCTCCATGGCTTTGCACTTTGTATAGTCACTCACACCTGGGCACAAAGCGTGTTCTTTATACCCACTTTACGCCAGTGAAAATGACTAAGAGGCAAGGGACTAGAGAATCAAGACCACTGTTCTGCAGCTTCCACTCTCCAAGTCCTAATCAAAGCACACTATAGTAGTTGTCTGAGTGATTTCATTCACTCTTTGAACTATTTTAAGACCAAGTACAGGAACAGATTTTCTATTTGTGTTTTCTGGCTACCTGTCATCCCTTCAGACATGGGGTGCACATCTTCAGACGTCATCCCTTCAGATGTGCATGGGGTGCACGTCTTCCAAAGTTCACAAGCATAGGGGAGTTCAGCTCTCTACTCCTAATCCTGGAGCTCTTCTTTATCTTTTTTAAATTTTACCAAGATATCATCTGGCTCCAAATTAACCTGTTCATGAATGATGTCATCCTGGGTTCTTTATATTCCATTGCAAGCTCTCTTCCTGTCTGTGATGGGGCATCTGCCTGGCACTGGCCCTGAGAGGGTTAAAACCCAGCCTTGGGGGCTGCAAGGAAACAACCAATTAGGGCAGTGGCTGGACCCCCCCACCACCACCACTTCCCCACTCACTGCTGAATAAGCAGTCAAGCTATGGATTGCCAAGCCGCTGCAAGAAACAGCTAGACTGTTGTGGGGTCCCTTGGATTGTGACACAGCTGGAGGGCTGTGCCATGAAGCAGAGGCAGTGAGACTGGAACTGCAGTGGATCTGCTGGCAGAGACAAGGACGGGAGAGCCGCCGCCACCACCACCACACCTGCTGACCAGAGCTAATTCCCCAAACGGCCAGCAGGAGGCACCCAGTGTGATGAGTAACCCTGCGACACTGTCCGTCTCTCTAACTTAAACAAATAACTACATTTCCAGCTTGTAGGCTTATTTATACCTAGGCACCCTGCACAGCTCAGATTTCACCCACTGAAATCTAAATTCTTGTACCTTCATGCTCACCCTTGCAGTGCCTTTGTACCATTTGAGCAGATGCACTATTAGCTAAAAAGAACTGCAAGACTTTAGTGTAGATACTCAAATAAATGGGGAGGGGGAAAAATCTGGGATTTGAAAAGATACATCTAGCAAGCTGGTGACATAGTGTATTAATGCACTGCAAACTGCAAAATATGTGACTTAAAAAACCCTGCAATGTGGTGTAATCAAAGAAAAGAAAAAAAGGCAGCTCAAAAGTAATGCCGAACTGGCACCCAGGGAACTGTGGGTGTAAAATTGATAAGTGTTTGAACACCATCTGCCAAGATATTAAAAATGCAATTCCAGGCATAGAGGGAAGCATAACAAATTATAGAACCTTCTGAGTATAACTGTCCTGAAAGTCTAGTTTAAAAGCAGAAGAAGGAAAAAATATTCACAAGTTGGGAAATGCATTTCTGATTGCGAGGTTCCATTGCTAATGTATATTTCTAAAAAATCAGTGTATGAATAAGAAAGCAAATTTCCATTTTTGAGATGCATTATATTTGTTTTTTGAAATGCTGGTATTTGCCAGTAGGAGTAAGTTCTTAGCATCTGATTAAAAAGAGTGGGGAACTCAAAGACATCATACAGTAAATATCCTGGTTTAGAAATGTGTTCAAGCAGCCATGACAAACTCTCTTTGGCCCCCTCCCTCGGAGGAAGTGTTTCTATTCTGTACTTTGTACAAATGGCCAGTGTACAGCACCTTAATCACAACTGATTTGTATATGTTTAAAATTAAGTTATAGATAAAGCACATATATCCCCTGTAAGTCAATGTGGACTCCATACATTTTGCAATTCCTTTTATTTAAAATCTAGACAAATTCTAGTTAGAGCTGTTGTCATGTGTGTGCTAAAAACAAAGGATAAAATGTAACTTGTACATCTAAGAGTCATAAGCAAAAAACACCAGAAAAAAAATTGTCTCCTGACAGTCATGTGAAGATATGTACAGAACGATGATTGTTCTTCATTCTGTTTCCATCCCACTTTTCCAGTTTGTAAAAATAGTGTCTATTTTAACAACAACAACAAAAACCCTAGGAAAATAAATCCATTTCAGTTATTGATTTGTAATAAATATTTCAGCCAGGAGAGATTATGTTGTTTAGTGAACTCCTGCAATGTCAAGATGGCTTTTAATTAATCAGTTACTAATTCATGAAACCTACATAGTTGTGTCCACAGCTACCATTGCAGTGCATGGCAGCGACATCCTTGGAATTACATTATGTTCTGCTCCTAGTTATAATGCTTATTTAACCCATTCTCTATCACCCTACATTTAGTACCCTGAGTAACTTATCGCTAGCATTATTTTTCTGTTAAGTCAGTGAGTGCTATTCTTCTTACTGAGATGATCTCACCATTAAATTAGGGCAGAGAAATTTGGGAACAAACTGCCTTGTCGCTTGGATTGCCTAGCTGTGCCGGAGCTGTGTGTGCGCAGTGGTTAATGGATTTAGATACTTGCTGAATTGATGCTACTAGCACTTAGGTGCATGTCGGGTGGGCCCAACACTGATGGTATCTGTCTTTTCATCTGCCTCATCAAGAACTTTAACACCCCTATTAGCCTAGTAGTACAGTACCTGCAAAGGAACCCTTTGAGCAGATGGGCAATGATATTCTTACCAGACCACCACAATGTGCTCCTAAGAGCCCTGAACTCAGTGGAGTAATTTTTACTCAAAAGTTGGGAGTGGGGAGTGGAGAAGGAGCTGAGGCCATAGATGAGCTCTCCCTGCAAAACCACTATTAGCACCACATTCTACATATATAGCATAAAAGTGCATGGGTGTTGAGAGACAATACCTGTGTGCGCGCCAGCCCATGAGTGTACATGTGTAGTGGTCTGTATCCCTGTGCCCAGGTCCACATGCCACCCCTCCACCAGCATTCTGTTACCCCCAGGTCTCCACTCTTAACTCAGTGTTCTCTGTAACCATGGATACATTTAGCTTGTCCCTACAGAATAAATATCAAGATGTTGTTGCTGCACAGTACTATTTTGTAATTAAATTAAGAAAAAATATATGGGCCCATGCCTCAGCTGATGCAAATCAGTGAAACTCCATTGATTTCTAGGGAGGGTCACCAACTGACAGTATGTGGAGATGGGGCAGAATGAATGCAGGCCTCCCTAATATGCAGCAATTAATTTTAAGAATGAACTACATCAATTCACTTCATTTTATATGGAAAATGTCATTGATTATTATCTTATCCTATACATTGCTCATATATTTCTTGTCCCAAGGTAAATATTATTAACAATATATAATATTCTCAAACAAAAAACTACATGAAGCTGGAGTGGAGGTTCAGAGCATGTATCAGTAAATTAAAGGCAAAAAGAACATTGCAGGGATGGTGGTATTAAACCAAAACCAAGTATTATACACTCAGGAAATTCAGAGTTATGGTCACACTTAAATTAAATCCAAACACCTTAAAGTATGGAAATGAACAGTTAAGGCACTCGGGTAACCTTAACTATGCCCTGTAGTGACAGCATGCGGTAGCTATATGATTGTAATTAAGTACTTAAGAGTTTGTCATCTCAGATGAAATAATAACATACAATATGTATAGATGCCTTTACACTTAATATTCTATTTTTTATTTTTTTTTATTTTCACCATTGCAAGTTTGTGGCACTTATTACAAACATATCTGTTATGGTTTAATAATAGGAAATGTACAAATGTGAGTATCTGATAATGTGAGCTCAGATGTATACCATTTAATCTTCACATAGCTGTTCTTATAATCACATTTTTCAGTGCTTCACTTTCCCCACATCCTCCAACTTATTATTTTGTTCATTTCATTTTTTTGGAATAATAAGATTTGTTTTTTGAAAATGTTAAGACTGAACACTCCAGTCCTTTCATTTAAGGGTGTAGAGTGCTACCACACTCCTGGGTCCTCCAAGAAAAATCTCCCACAGAACAGAGAAGATCAGAATTGCTATCCCTGATATTTCTAAGGAAACAAATGAGAAGGAGGTATTTACCTTTCAACCTTCTTTATATAAAGTAGTGGAGGAAGGGAATGCGCACCATCCACTTTTAATCCAAGCTGTAGGTTCAGCCACCAATAGCTCCTGTCTTTCACTTTGGAGAGCTCAAGAAAACACTGAGTTGTGCTTTAATGGTATTTTTATCCATTTGTCTCATCTCCAGCATGTGGCCACCCATTTACAGAACAGAGTTACACAAGCTTCTGCATTAGTGTAAGACCAAACAGAAATCAGGAGAGAAATCACTTTTAAGGTGTCTTTTTAGGCTATGCCAACAGACTAGCTTTGCAAGAAGCAATTGCTTGGAATGCCTGGAGCTTATAACAAACATACATTGGAAGCCTGCACCCAACAGCCCTTTTACAAGAGCCGGTTGTAATCTCAGGGACCAAGTCTTTAACTCAGGTCCATCTGAACTGAGGAAAGAGACCAACATTGATTTCTCCCCATTGCAAACAGGAGCCATTGCATTGCAACTACAACAGCATGACAGAGCAAACTGCCCCTGAGAACGGAAGACCCCCATGGGCAGTTACGAAGGGCTTAAGCTGGAAGCACATCAGTTATATTAAATCCCCTTCCCTGAAGCCTAATATGTAGCCCCACGGGAAAGGGGAGGAAAGCTAAGAAGAAACTAGCTATAGATACACCTTGTTCTCCTGGCCACTTGCAACAGAAGGAGAGACCTGAACATTCGTACCTAAGGGAAATGAGTCTCTAGTTGTCTAGAGCAAGCATTGCTTTTTTTACTGCTAGATGACATGATTTAGGAATTATGGCCCAGATTTTTAAAGTATTTAGATATTGCTGTGCTCAGCATTGCAATGCCTAACTGATTTAGGAAACTAAGACTCATTTTCCAAAAGGATTTAGGCACTTATGAGCTTAAATCCCATTGACAATGTGCCTAAATCACTTTTTAAAATGAGGGTTTTTTTGTTTTATGTTTGTACAGCACCTAGCACAATGGGGTCCTGGTCTGTGATCAGGGAACATAGGTACTATTACAATACACATAGCACGTACTAGTTGTACACTGAATCCAAGTGGCTTGTGATCCTTGGAAACAAGCCTCTCTGTTGCAGTTACATGCTCTGTCATCTCCTCCCTATTACAAGCAGTAAATGCAGGATGGTTTTGCATCTAGCTGATATATCTACTATCTGAAGTATTATTAAGGAGCTTAAGGTCCAGGAAGTGAGTTTGTTTCCACTCTTTTCCAGTCTGAGTGGAGTGTATCAGCTGCAAAATGTAATTGCTCCTTGTAACATTACCTGGCGTACATAGATCACCCTTAAAAAGTCAGTATCTACCTAACAGTTATCACACAGAGGGATCTGAGATCACTTATTTCCAATTCTAAGTACACGGGGAAACGTGATGGTTTAGGTAGCAGTGTGTTGTAATTGACAAACTTTGACTCTTTAATGGCAACCACTGCAGTTAGCTGCTATGAGCTTTACTATTAAGTTGTATCGCATTGGTTTTGTACAACACTTTTGACATATAGTGCCACCTATATAACTCCTCTTCCCCATCTCTCCAACCCTCTTCAGACAATACCCACCAATGGTAGCATCCCACTGATTTCACTTATTCCCACTAGGTCACACTTGTCATCATTTAGTACCACTTACAGCGCATCTTGCTTATTGCCCCATCAGCCCTGCAAGTTTCTTTACACACCTCTTATTTTTTAATGTTCACCTTTCATTGAAGAATAGCTCCAGCTTCTTTCCTTTAATTCACACTGGAACTATTTGCCAGGCATCCAAGCATTAAGAAAAAGCTACCCTTGGGCAGGTTTCTTTCCTAATTAAAAGCCTGTTGAATTAGACACAGCTGTTTCTGAACTTGGAGGCTGGTATCCCCACTGCTTAAATGGAGATTATTGAGCCAAATCCTCAACTGGTGTAAATTGTGTGGCTCCATTGAAGTTAATGAAGATTACCAGATTTCAGGAGTTAAGGACCAAGCCCGCTGAATGCAAACAAATATTTCTCATCAGAGAAGACTACCCCATGCTCTGTCAACTCTATACCAGCATTTCTCAAATGCGGCCACCGGCAGATTTTTTTGTGGCCATGACAGCCTCCAAAGCCTGGACAGAGATTGGAGAGGGGCAAAGCAGCACCCTCTCCCTGCAGCTCCCAGCTGTTGCTCCTGAACAGCTGTTACCAGGGGTGGCAAGATGCGCAGCCTTAATGTTTGTGCTGGCCAGAGGCAGCTTTCGTCAGTAGAGATGGCTGCACTATTTAGTCACCAGGGCACTCCCCTGGGCAGCTCCCCATGCCTGCCCAGTCAGGGCATGGGGAGCCTGGGACTCCACAGGTGGCTGGAGAGTTCCCGACCCACTGTCCCCAGGGCAGGCTCTCATCATACCCCTAAAAAACAATAGCTGCCTAAGGGCCTTTGAAGATCCACTCCACAAACAATAATACCTTGGTAATAAGATCTTTCATCAGTGGATCTCAAAATGCTTGTTAAAGGTTAGCATCATTATTTCTATTTTACAGATGGAGCAACTGAGGCACAGAGAGGTGACCTGATAATCCAATTGTACATACAAATAGTGTTCAAATGGCCAGGAACTGGCCTAATTGGACAGTAGCACTTCCAATTACTCACTTGGTATGTGCAGCGGGGGTAAGTGGGCATTCACATTAGTGGACCAGTCCTTCAAACTTTCTACACTTGGATTTCCCATTGATTTTCATTGTAGTTCTGGGCATAGAAGCCTGGCAAGATCAGGTCCTAAGCATATAGTTGCACTCAGTTGCATAAATAGGGGAATCTCAAGTAGGAGTAGAGAGGTTATTTTAGCTCTGTATTTGGCAGTGGTGTGACCGCTGTTGGAATACTGTGTCCAGGCCTGGTGCCCACAATTCAAGAAGGGTGCTGGTAAATTGGAGAGGGCTGAGAGAAGAGCCACAAGGATCAGAAAACCTCCCTTCTAGTGATAGATTCAAGGAGCTCGATCTCTTTATCTCAGCACAAAGAAGATAAAGGGGTGGCTTGATCACAGTCTGTAAGTATCTACACGGGGAACAACTATTTACTAATGGGCTCTTCAATCTAGCAGAGAAAAGTATAACATGATCCAATGACTGGAAGTTGAAGAGAGACAAATTCAAACTGGAAATAAGGGGTATATAGGTGCTGGAACTAAGGGTGCTGGAGGTGATGCCACATCCCTGGCTTGAAGTGGTTTCCAGTATATACAGGGTTTACAGTTGGGTTCAATGGCTCTCAGCACCTTCCCTATACAAATTGTTCCAGTACCCCGGAGGGTGTAAATTAACCTTTGGAACAATTTACGAAGGGTCATGGTGGAATCTCCATCACTGACAATTTTTAAAAAGAGATTTTTCTAAAATATATGACCTAGGAATTATTTTGGGACTTTTTATGACCTGTGTTATACAGGAGATAAAACTAGATGATCACAATGGTCCCTTCTGGTCTTAGAATCTACGAAATTCATGTTTTTGCATGCAATTAGTTACTTGTCTTCTTAAGAGTCTGTCCTCAAGTGTTTTATTTTCATTCTTGTTTGGATTAAAAACTGTTCCCACATTGGACATTTTAAGTGAAAATTAACTGCCAGGAAAATGGGCATGGTGATGTGAGAAATTGTAGTCAAAATGTGGTGGGCAATGGTGGTGGTTCTGTTTTACTTTTATTTTCATTTCTCTTTTACAGCAAGGATTTCAAAGATTGTTTTGCCCCACTCAGGCCCTAATCCTGCAGTAAGATCCATGCAGGTGGACCCTCATGTCTGTGTGGAGTCCCTTGGGTCCATTTGTGTGGCTCCAGTTGCAGGAATGGGGCAGTATTATTGAAAATGCTCAGTGTTGGCCTAACTCTTCTCCTATTGAAGTCAAGGAGAGTTCTACCACCAACTTCAGTGGGAGCAAACTTAGGGCAAATCTGAGCGCCTTGAAAACACCTTCCTTTATTGTTTTCTTCAGATGACTTTAGGCCCATGTTAACCAGTCTTTGTTCTGTTAGATAAATAACTCTTTGTTTCAAACATTAAAAACAAAGGAGTCCTCATTTGTAAATCTATCCTGTCACATTATCACTGCCATATTGAACTAAAATGGAAATTCTCTAAAACTAAATGCAAATTACATATTAATACAGAGACTGATTCTTCACTGAATTACTCCAGTTATACATCAGCACAGTTCCATGGAAATTGACTGAGTTACACCCATATAAAACAAGAGTAAAACAGTGGTGAATCAGTCTCAGAAAATATAAATTGTGTGCATAGGGGAAAGACAATATTATGCTTTAAATTTTGGCTATTTGGCAATGAGTTCCTCTGAAACTATAGAGGGTCGTTAATATTACATGATATTATACAGAGCTCTTCTACAATACTTCTCATCAGTAGATCTCAAAGCACTTTACAGAAAAAGTGTATTGCAAAGTATTTATACACACAACTAATATTTATTTAAATGGAAGTCCTGCATTTGAAGCTAATTTCTGGCATGCCAAATGTGACATGAGATAGTTACTCTGCTATTGATATAAATCCTTCATTAGCCTATTGCTGTTTTTGCATAATTATGCATTTTTCATTTATAAAAATAATTTCATAGAGACTACACCCCATGATCACCTTCTAAATATCTTGATATTACTAATTTATTACAGGTTTTTATTTTGTGGCAATAGAGGCAACCTTTCATTGGATTTAATACATAAGTAGATTATGAGTAGTTAGCTATAATGTTAAGGGTAGTATTTATATGTTGTTTAGTTCCCTTCATAAATTTTCTGAACCAACACCCTTTTCCAACATGCATATATCAGTTTAAAGCCCACTATAGGTTGTACTCAAAACTGGTAGGTAGACAAATGAGGATTTTGCCATCTAGTTCTATAGAAGATGCCCCTCGAACATAATTAAATGTGATCTCTCTCACTTGAAGCCAAATGAATAATTCACGGGGTTTAGACATAATCAGGTTGTGTGCTTTGTGAAATTCTCATATGTGCAAAGGTTAATTTTTTTATTTAAAAAAAATAGCTCAGGTGGTTCTATCCTCAACACAAAAATGCAGGTTGCCTAGGATACCATATTAAATGGGCAAAAAGGTTGAGGATGTGTAGACATCCCTTTACATGAAGTCAAATACATTCCAGTACTTATTTAATCTAATATGCTTATTTATATACAAAAAGTCTTTTTTTAAATTGTTCAGAAAAACAACAATACAAAAAGGTGAAGAAATGTAGCCACCCAGTTAGAGGGAGAAGGAAAGAGAAAAAGGTAAGACAAAGGAAAAATAAACAGATGCTTAGGAGGTATAAAGAAACCTGATGTAGACAATGGTGAATTGCACTGATCGGTCAGTACACATATATGTTACATATAAGGATTACAAGGTCTGATGTCAATTTCCTTTTACTGTGTATAGCCAGAAATGCCATCCAGATGTTTTCAAAATGTTGGCGTTTATTCTGCCATTTGTTGTAGGCTAGTCTCTCCTAAGCTGCCAGATCACACAGTTCAATACATCAGCTCTCTCCATGTGGTGCTGCAGCAGCTGTCTATCACTGCAAAATCATTTCCTTGGCTTTCAGAGAAGAATTCCTGCCTCTCCTCCAAATCAAATGGCCCTAGAGATCTAGATCCAGATTCTCAGCTGAAGTAAATCATATAGGGAGAAATTCTCTTCTGTTGCTCCCATCATTTTTGTGCTGCTCATGCCCCAATTGACCAGCGGAAAATTCCTCCAGCACGGGCATAGCCCCTACATCAATTGTTCCCTCTTCCTGCTAGGGAGGGCTGGAGGGGGTGGGGTGAAGTGTGCCTGCATTTGGCCAGTTTTTAAATGGTATATAGTTTCTTAGTGACTATAATCAGCTGGCATAAATTAAAGCAGCCCCTATGGTGCTCTAAATTATGCCATCGCCAGGGTAGTTTAAGAATCAAGGAGTCCTGTTATCTCCTCCACCTCCTTCTAGAACTGAATGGATCTTGGCACAGCAGAGAGTCTTGGACATCTTTTGTTCTTTGCCTGACGTATATAACTCTGCATTTGCTCTGTTTAAAATCTGTGACTCTGTAGCTCTTATTTACTCTAGAAAGCCTTTGGGGGTAGAGTTTATATGAAGGATGCAAAATAAATGTATTGTAGATGGTTGATGCATAAGAGCTGATTAGACTTATCCTCCTAGTAAGAAAGTTTTCCAGAAGAGAATCATCTAGTAACCCCCTATACTATTGCTACTAGTGATTTAAGAGCATGAGTCCCACCTGAGTGCTGATTCTTCTCCCATTAAAGTGAATGGGATGTGTGCCACTAAATTCAATGGGAGCTGCTGCAAGCTGTGGCTTTATGCAGGTGGACCAATTGACTCCAGTGGCTGGATCAGCAAGTATGGAGCTAACTGGGGCCCCAGATAGGAATTTAAAAAGCTATACCTTTTTTTTAAATTGAATTAAATTCCTTTTTGATTTGAGGGACTTTGCAAATGATTTTCCTTTTCCTACTAGTAAGCAGAATGAAGATGCACTAATGAATGTGTGAGTCTGAATTCTTATTCTGAAAAAGTAGTATCTTGGGGACGACAAAGTGGGTCACCCACGAAAGCTCATGCTCCAATATCTCTGTTAGTCTATAAGGTGCCACAGGACTCTTTGCTGCTTTTACAGATCCAGACTAACACGGCTACCCCTCTGGAGTTCAGGAGAGCTGTCAGTTCCTCAAGGAGACAATATGCACAACTATGCAGGAAGGCACAACTGCAAACTATTCTGATATACACAGAAAAGATAGGAAGAATAGTAAGAGGCCAAGATGGCTCCATCAGGAGCTCTTCTATGACCTAAAGATCAAAAGGAAATTCTGCAAAAATGTGAACCTGATTAAATTGGTAAGGAGGAGTACAAAAGAACAGCACAAGTATGTAGGGACAAAATCAGAAAGGCTGAGGCAAAAACTTGGTTATACATGGCAAGAGACATAAAAGGCAATAAGAAGAGGTTCTGTAAATACTTTAGGAGCAAGAGAAAAACAAAGGGAAGTGTAAGTCCTTTACTTAGTGGGGAAGGAGAGCTAATAATGGATTGCAACAACCAGGTTGAGGTGATTAATGCCTATTTTGTTTCAGCTTTCACTAAAATAGGTTAATGATGACCAGATACTCAGCATAATTAATAATGACAACCAGGGGAAGGAATGCAAGCCAAAATTGGGAAAGAATAGGTTAAAGAATATTTAAATAAATTAGATGTATTCAAGTCAGCAGGGCCTTATGAAATTCATCCTAGAGTACATAAAAACTAGCTGAAGCAATCTCAGAGCCATTAGCAATTATCTTTCAGAACTCCTGGAGGATGGGAGAGGTCCCAGAAGACTGGAGAAAGGTACGATGTTTGCCTATCATTAAAAAGAACAAGGAGGACCCAGAGAATTATAGATCAGTCAGCCTAACTTCAATACCTATAATGATCCTGGAGTGAATTATTAAACAATCAATTTGTAAGCACCTAGAAGAAACAGGGTTATAAGAAATAGTCAGCATGGATTTGTCAAGAATTAATCATGGCAAACCATCTTAATTTCCTTCTTTGATATTAGTGATTTAGTGGATGTGAGGAAGCAGTAGGCATGGTATACTTTGATTTTTGTAAGGCTTTTGACACAGTTCTGCATGACATTCTCATAAGCAAACTGGGGAAATGTGGTCTAGATTAATTTAAGGTGGGTGCATAACTGGCTGAAGGACCATGATCAAAGACATGGTTTGATGTCAAATTGGGCATATCTAGTGAGGCCTCCAGGGGTCAGTCCTGGGTCCACTACTATTCAATATTTTCATTAATTACTTGGATAATGAAGTAGAGAATATGCTTATAAAATTTGCAGATGACACCAATCTGGGATGGGTTGCAATCACTTTGGAGGACGGGTTTAAAATTCAAAATGCCCTTGACAAATTGGAGAATTGGTCTGAATTCAAAGATGAAATTCAATAAAGACATGTCAAAGTACATTACTTAGGAAGGAAAAATCAAATGCACAACTACAAAATGCAAAATAACTGACTAGGTAGTAGTACTGCTGAAAAAGACCTGGGGGTCACAGTGGACCATAAACTGAATATGAGTTGTCAATGTGATGCAGCTGCAAAAAAGGCTAATATGACTCTGTGGTGTATTAACAGGGGTGTTGTATGGAAGACACCAGAGGTAATTGTCCCACTTTACTCAGCACTAGTGAGGACCCAGCTGAAGTACTGTGTCCAGCTCTGGACACAAGATGGATGTGGACAGATTGGAAAGAGTCCAGAGGAGAGCAACAAAAATGAGAAAAGGGTTAGTAAACTGTCCTGTAAGGAAAGGTTGAAGAAACTGGGCATACTTAATCTTGAGAAAAGAAGACTGAGGGATGACCTGATAAGTTTCCAATATGCTAACAGCTGTTATAAAGAGGATGGTGATCAGTTGTTCTCCATGTCCACCAAAGGTCAGACAAGAAGTTATGGTCTTAATCTGCAGCTAGGGAAATTTAGGTTACATATTAGGAAAAACTTTCAAACTACAAGGATAGTTAAGTTCTGGAATAGGCTTCGAAGGGAGGTCGTGGAGTCCCCACCATTGGAAGCTTTTAAAAACAAATTGGACGAACACCTGTCAGGGATGTCTAGGTTTACTTGATCCTGTCAGTGTACGGGGCTGGACTTGATGACTTCTTGAGGTCCTTTCTAGCCCCACATTTCTGACAAATACAAAAAAACATTAGAAGTGGATAAATTATATTTATTTTTAGTTATCTTGTTCAGTACTTTGCTTGTGTGTCCATCTACCATTTACTTTTATTACATACCTTGAAACCTCAGAACATTCTTGCTACATTTTTGTTTATATATTTCTCGCAAATTGAAGACAGCACCTTCCAAGTGTCCATGACACATTGCTTCAATTCATTTTTGTGCTTTAAGGGTTTTTTAGTTACTGCTTTCTTCAATTCACTCCACATTCCTGTATTAGTTTAAAATGAGATGTCTGTGATGACCAAGGCAGAAATCACTTGAAGCCAAATTCACTCATGGCGTAAGGCTAGTGTAGTTTATTACACCAGCAGTGAAGAACTTGGCCTATGATCCTTTTCTTCAAGGTTTGAGAGTTTTTTCAATATGTAGATTGGGATGTTTTTCTACTGAAAACTAAAGTCTTCCAATATTCCTTCCTCTTGGGATAATATTGATTCAGTATGTTAGGTAGTGGTAGGTAAGAGGATACATTTTCTGTTTTAGCTTTTGGTAACTTAAATAGTAAAAAAAAGTAATTTTCATTGACAATATATTTAATGCACTTTTGTAATTAAAGTGACCATAGACCCCAGTCTTAGTGGGACAACCCCGGTTTTTCATATTGTTTCATGGGAACTTCTTTTTGAACACTTGAAATGTTCCTATATTTCATTTCATCACTGAAAATGCTTTGTGACTTCATAACTACAAACTGTTGTTTCAAGATATATTGCTCTACTGAGTAGAATTTGCTCTGGGTTTACTAGGAACAAACAGTCCAGTGGAACAAGTGTTCAGTGCACTGAATAGTGTTTTGGATTGAAGAGCAAAGCCAAATGAGTTTAGCCACTACCAAAGCTGTTCTTCTGCTCAAAGTGAATGTTAACAACATTTGTTCAGTGTTTCCTGATGAAGCCATGTAAACCACTATTTGGGGGAGGGGCAGAAATCCTTGACTTTGGAAAATATGCTTGGATTGGTGCAGAGTCAGAAGCTGGCAGATGTGATGCTAGCACATATCTCAAAAATAGTGTACGTACTCTCGTCTCTTGTATATTTTATGACCTAAAAAAGTTGCCACAAAAGTGTCCAGGATTTTGATGTAGAAAAAATGAGGTTGATGTGGAAATATCTAAATTGCCACTAATGAAATGCAGCTGCCCAGCTGTAATAAATGAAGGGACGGGGTAGATCCCTTTTATGGACACCCAGCCAGCAGCTATAAAATCCCTCTCAGTAGCTGTTCTCTAATTGCTCTACCTGTAAAGGGTTTAAAAGCCTCACTGCATAGGTAAAAGGAAATGAGTGGGCACCTGGCCAAAAGAACCATATGGGAAGGCTAGAACTTTTTAAAATTGGACAAAGACTCCCCTTTTGTCTGTCTGTTGTTCTCCCAGGGAGAGGTGGACAGGGCAGCAGCTAGGCTCTAAGAAGCTTGGGGCCAGGTATGAAAAATCCTTGGTATCATACCTTGAAACCCCAGATATGTAAGTAGATCAGGAAATGTCTAGGAAGACACCATTAGGTTTATCTCTTTTTTTGATTCCTCTGTGTGAACCCCAGGTGCTTTTGTTTTCTTTGAGCTAGATCTCATGAAAGCTATCCTTGTAGTTACCCTTTTATGGAGATATACACCTATCTATCTCATAGCACTGGAAGGGACCCCAAATGGTTATCAAGTCCAGCCCCCTGCCTTCTCTAGTAGGACTAAGTACTGATTTTGCCCCAAACCCTAAGTAGCTCCCTCAAAGATTGAACTCATAACCCTAGGTTTAGCAGGCTAATGCTCAAACCACTGAGCTATCCCTCTAGCGATAATCTGAGTTTCCAGATGTATTTTCTTTCTTTTTTTATTAACAAAATTTACCTTTGGTAAGAACAGAATTGGATTTTTGTGTCTTAAGAGGTTTGTGCACATGTTGTTTAATTAGCTGGTGGTAACAGCTGATTTCCCTTTTTTTCTCAGCTCTTCTCCGGGGGTGGAGGGGAGGAGAGGGGGAAATGCTTGAGGGTACTCTGCAGGAAGCAATTCCCAAGTGCGCCTTCCTGGGCTCTCAAAGGGGTTCTGCACTTGGGTGGTGGCAGCATCTACCAATCCAAGGTCAGAGAAAAGCTGTAACGTTGGGAGTTTAATACAAGCCTGGAGTGGCCAGTATTAATTTTTAGAATCCTTGTAGGCCCCAACCTTCTGCACTCAACGTGCCAGAGTGGGGAATTAGCCTTGACACCAACACTGTTAAAAGATTATAGCACCACACTATGCGCTGAGTATCTGCCAGTCTCACTGAAGTGAACAATTGCTATTCCTGTATTTTTGCTTGTATAAATGTTGACCTTTAAGTTACTTTCATGTCTGTGTAGACCATCCCATAGAGTGGGAGGAGGCACATTCTCTGCTAATTGGTATCACAGCTATTTGCTAAGAGTAGGGGACTCCAGGGTTCAATTCCAGGATCAGGCATAGAGTGTGTTCTAGTGATTATAGAAGCTTGTGCCCCCAGCCTGCCCTTTCTCCTGCTCCTATCAATGCACCCTGGCTCCTGTTTCTCTCCTCATCACTATCTGGTTCCTGCAACCTCCCCTTCATCCCCACCTCTTTGCATTCAAATCAGGCTTTTTTTCTCCTCTTCCTTGCAGCTTGGGTGCCAGCAGGGGGAATACTGAGTACAAAAGAGACAGCTTCTCTGCTGTCAGTTTCAGTGCCTAACACCAAAGTGGCCCCTGACTTCCACTAGGAGCAATTGCAAGTAAAGACCTTTTCCCTCCTTGTAGCCCTTCCATGAAGCATTCTTAGTCACTCTGTGGAGATTGCTGGTCTCTGCTCCTAGTGGAGCTGCAACCCCATGTATGTACTTTCCCTAATCTGGCTTGCATTTATACCCCCTGTTCATAATAATTCTATTGAGTATTTGATCACAATTTACCTTTTTCAGTGAATGAAGACTGAAGCACAATAGGCATTAATCACCTCAGCCTTCTTGATGCCATAGCTCTCTTTCCCTGCTAAGTAAAGGACTTACACTTTCTTTTGGTTTTCTCTTGCTCCGAATATATTTATAGAAAATCTTCTTATTGCCTTTTATGACCTTTGCTAGGGGTAACTTATTTTGTGCCTTAGCCTTTCTTATTTTGTCCCTAAACGCTTGTGCTGTTCTTTTGTTTTCATCCTTAGCAATTTGTCCATGTTTCCACTTTTTGTAGGATTCCTTTTTGATTTTCATGTAATCAAAGATCTCCTGATGGAGCCATGTTGGTCTCTTACTATTTATCCTATCTTTCCTTAGCATAGGGATAGTTTGCTCTTGCGCCTTTAATATTGTCTCTTTGAGAAACTGCTAGTTCTCCAGAACTCCTTTTTCACTTAGTTTTTCTTTCCATAGGACCTTACCTACCAGTTCTTCTTCAAGTATATGTCCCTATGGGTGTTCCACTGTAGGATGTCCATGCACCCATGGATTCTTGACTGTTGATTTATGTCAGCAGTGTTTGTGGTCTGTCTGAAAACTATACAACCTTCTGTTCCAGAGTGAGGGGATATGGCAACTAGTGAACCTGCTGCCACTCCAGTTCCTTCTCAACCACTGGTGGCTTGAGATAGAGCAACTGCAGTGTCTGCTCCTTCCTAGAAGCTTCTTCTGTTGTCTTTTTACTTTAATTTTTTTAAATTTGTTTAAATTGTTTAATTTAATTTTGGCACAAATTTATGCTTAAGACCCCTTGTCCCTCCACTCTCCAGCTGGGACCAGTTGCTTGATCCTTTTGCTCAGCAGCCTAGCTTCTGGGGTATGGCAAAGTCCCCAGGATTCAAAGCCTGCCAGACCTGCCATAGGCTTTTCCCCCCAGAGTGACAGGCACCCCAGCTGTCTCCAGTGAAAACTCTTACACCCCTTCCAAGTGCAAGGTTTGCACAGGGTCTAAAAGCAGGTCTCACAAAGAAAAAGGTGAGATTGAAGCTCCTCATGGTGGAGCACTAAGGTCCATGGGATCTGAGTCCCTCCCATTCCTCCTGAACTTTGGCCTCTTCCACTCAGGCCATCCTGGTGATGTAGGCTGCCTCAGAGATGAAGTGCTCTAAGAAAAAAAAACTACAGAAGAAGGGGTAAGTCACCTTGTAGAGCTAACTCCAGGGAGACCTCATGTCCCGAAGTAGGTACCATTGAGGCTCCAAGAGACCCCAGCAACCAGGTGTCAGTACCGCCTAAGAAGATATTCCGCCCCGATAAGTCTGCCAATAAGCAGTGCCAAGGGCACCATCCACAATATCGTCTACCTAGACTTCCAGGCATTGAGCCTGTGTTGCTCTGCTCTGCATACTGACATCTTCTAGTGCTGATTGTTCCCTCTTTCTTCATGGATCTTTATGGATAGCCGGCTGGATGTTCACCATCAGCTGCCTTTGGAGGCTGGTCTGTTTGGTATACTGTCTCTTTTGTTTATTGATCTATCTACATTTTACCATGTATTTAATACCAGATGTTATACTGTTATCCCAATGCCACCTAATAAAGTAGGTGAGCATTGTTTATATTGTACTGTATCGTTATTTACACTTCTTGCTGTGCTTACAAGTCTTGCTGGGGCTTCTTTAAATCTCATTGTTTTTTAAAGGTTCACTCGATACTGCTGACAATGCTTTAAAGTCTGACCATTATTTCCCAAGAAGGGAACCCAATTCAAATGACCACTTCCAAACCCACTTTTATGGTTTTATTTGAGATTAGTTTCAAAATTCTTTCTGGTGTGGAAGCAGCTAAAAACTGCAGTGATAACCTTGCTAATCTCAGGACATTGCTGTCATTTGGGGCTGAAGGGTAAAGTTTTCAAAAGCAGATTTTTAAAAAATTGAGACTTAAGCTCCCAAGGAACGTAGCAACCTAAATCCACCAAACCTAAGTCCTGCCACTGACATTCACAAAACCACTGCTAAGCTGCTGCCTAACCCTGTAGGTGCTTAAAGTCTTTTAGGTGCCTAAGTTTCTCCTAGTGGGAATGTACAAAGCTTCCTAATTCCTGATCCCACCCCATGCCTAATGAGCTGCTTGGAGCCCTTGCTCATGCTTAACCCTTGCTACTATTCTCAAAGGAGGCATTTTCTCACCTGTGGGACCTGATCTGGTAGCTGTGCTCAGAGCATGCCTAACCAGCACAAAAGACAGCTAGGGTGAGCAGGTCAGGCTGACAGTGTCTGTGTCCCACCCAAAATACCCACTTGCCTAGTGGTTTAGGTATTCGCCTGACATCTGGAAGGGCCAAAGTTGAATCCAGACTCTGCTTGCTTTGGAGTAGGGACTTCAACCTTTGTCTCCTACGTTCCTAGAGCATGCCCTAACCACCAGGGTCTGCTCGGGTGGTGCTTTTTCAATCTCTCCTGTTGAAGCTGTTTCATTGTGTATAAATATTAATTGGAGCAGCAAGTTGAACCTGACGCTCCTACATGCTAGGTGAGTGTCCTAATCACTATGAGTCAGCCTCTTGCTTTTTCTTTCTCTAGTCCAATGAATAATTAATACAAAGTGGAACAGCTCCAGACGGAGAGATTTAAACCCCCACTGCTATTGTACCCAGTAGCCTTGATGGTTGGGGCATGTCCCGAGGATATGGTAAGCGGAGTTCAAGTTCCTGTGCTGAATCAGAGAGAACACGAATTTGAAAACTGGTCTCCCCTATGAGTGCAATAACCCTGTGGCTATTGGCTATAACAGGGCGTGGGGCTTGCTCTCTGCCTTTTTTTGCAAGAAAGGGCTGACCTTGATCAGGTGCCAGCTCCAGAAAAGGGTTCATGGCTTTTCATCCCAAGCATAGATAGATGCTGGATTGAAGATACCTAAGGCCCAGATCTGTGGGAATTAGGCACCTAAGTCTCTCTGGAGACCTGGATTCTAAGTCCTTCCCCTTTCCTTGACATTCACTGTTGGCTGGATTAGGTGGCTCCCTGCTCAGTTTGCTAGCTTGTGAGAATCCCTGTTAAGCACTCAACTCTCCCCACACAATGCACAAGGAGCTTAGGTGCCCAACTTGGGGCTGTGAATTCCAGGGGGCAGCAGGGTGAATCTTGCAATGCCAAAGTGACTTAGGTGCTTTTGGAAGCTTTATCTAAAATCTCATTAATACAATTTGTCATATTTCAGTGCAGTTGAACCTGAATTCTGAACACCTCAGCCTGCCTGTACTTCACATACTGCTTCCTTGCCCTTTGAATGGGTCTCTGAATGGCAACGTTTTAGCTGTGTTTTGGGGGTAGTACTATGTGGGGCCGTGCAGGAGATTTTCTTTTTCCCAGCCTGAGTTTCTGGCTCCCCAATTCAACAACATTGTATTAGCTCCTGATTAAAGGACGTAATTGGGTCTAGCCATCTCATCTCACTTGACTTATATGACCTTTGAGCCCAGACTGCCTGTAGCTTGTTTTAATCTTCCTTCAGTAGGTTTCAAAGATAATCCTAGTATGACTCTGAACATCAGAAAATATTCATTGAGGTTGGGTACATTTTATATGTAATAAAACAATTATATGTGGCAATGTATTCAGTTCACCAGTATCTTATCCATTGAGGAATATCACAGGGAGAATGAGTAAGACCATAGAAACAGCAAGAGATGTTGATAGCACCAGAGTAAACATGCGAACAAAGTGTAAACATGTGTAATGTCTTTGAGCCCTTTGATGTGAATATAGCACTTTTCATAGTTTCCTTGCATTGTATTTTATATGTTTGAATACTTGTTAGAAAATATTTTTCCATGCAAAATGTCCTCTTGCATGTTTATGTTTACAGTTTATTAGATACACCTCTACCTCGATATAACACTGTCCTCAGGAGCCAAAAAAATCTTACCACATTATAGGTGAAACTGTGTTATATCGAACTTGCTTTGATCCGCCTAAGTGTGCAGCCCCGCCCCCTCGGAGCACTGCTTTACCGCATTATATCAGAATTTGTGTTATATCAGGTCATGTTATATCGAGGTAGAGGTGTATTGTAGTAATAAGGGCTTTACAGTTCTCTTTTACACTTACAATTTGATTTCCAGACAGTTGTATTGTGGTACTGTAGGACTGAAAACAGATGACTCAGTCAATTGGAATACAAATTGCTTTAGTCCATTTTCAGACTGCAATCCTTTTCATTAATATAAAATTTTTCAACTTAGTAACATCATACCTTGGAAATAAAACCTTTTGTTTTTCAGTAGCTGATAGATTTTTGGCCAGAGCTGCGAACTATGTAAGCAATGATACATTTAGAGATGATCAAATGTCTTAGGTCATCTGTGATCCAGATAAAGAACACCAAGAAGAACAAAAGAGCTCTGTAGTATGCCTGGGATTTCCATTTAATTTCCACTGAGTCCATGTGGATCCTAATGACATGAGAGAGGGAGAATCAATAGAATCGAAGATAAATGTAATACCATGGGACAACAACTAAAGAAAGAGTCAATGCAAGCTAACTTCTTGGAAGTCCATCTGGTGCCAAGTGCACCAGAGAACAGAGAAGGCTGGCACTGGAGACCACCGAATGGATGTGGATGATATAGAACAGGGCTTCTCACAACAAATCTTTTGGTGGCTTCAGAGTGCTGCCACCAACTCTTGCTGGTGGCCTCTCTGACAATTTTTCCTAAAATACTTAATTAACTGTAGGAAAAACAAATAAATATGCACATATACATGACCAAATCATTGTAATTTATTTATGTAGTAGGAAGGCGGTAGGAAGTAGAGCTCCCCATTCAGCGCATCCGGACTTCGCTCCTATTCTTGTGCTCGGAGCATGTCACGGAACGGAAGCCCCTCACCCTTGCGGGGAGCTGCCAAGCCCTGCAGCAGCCCAAAGCTGTGGTAGCCACAGCAACTGTAAACAGCCAATGCAGCCCCAGGTGGGGGAAGAGCCAACCTGTCTCTGTATCCTGGCCTCCTGCAGCTCTGATGTGCCAATTATGCGTTTAAAAACCTCCTCCTGTGCCTTTTTGCACACACTTCAGTTTTCAGAATCAGGCTGGGATTTTCAAAGCAGCGTTAGGGAATCTGAAGACCAAATATCCCTGAAATTCAGTAGGAGCTGGGCACCTAGCTCTCAGACTCTTCTGAATATCTCCGCTCTAATGACTGCAGTTGTATTATTCCAAAATACAATTTAACTCAGTAAAATTCATCTGAGCCTGAGAAACAAATGTTGTTCTATATTTGTTGCTAACCATAACTCTTGCCAGACCTCTGCATTCACTGAATGTCTGTGTTATCAGAAGGAAACAAAAATGTTGGATTTCATTTTTAGGTTTCTGCTTGCCCTTTAAATGGCATCGCGTGTGAGAAAGCAGAGCAGCTGTTTGTGTGTAAAGCTCACGCACACATTTCTATAAATAGGATTTAGCTGGTATCCCATGATGATTTCTGAGCCAGATCAATACACGAAGAAAACTAGGATGCCTGAAACATAATGAAATGTTTAATATTCCCTCCACCATGACTGGAAAAAATGGGTTAGTAAGTGACATGAATAACTATTAGACATGGGCCAAAGCTGCAAAATTCAGTCTGAGCAAAGTTTGGGGATGGGGCCCCATGTTTAATAAATATACGAGGCAAAGATTTTTCTTATTGGTATAGATGAGGCCACATTTTTTAGCATGGTAGCCTGAAGTTTGGCAACTAAATCTTAACTTAAACTGGCCTGAGTTCCAAAAGTGTTGAGCACCCACAGATCCCAGTGAAGTCAATGAGAATTTCAGGTGTTCAGCAGCTTTAAAAAAAATCATGCCACTTTGCTTTAGTGCCTCAGTATTTAGGAGACTAACATTAGGCACCCAGGTTTGAACATTTTGGCCTAAGTAAACAGAGATAAAATAGTCCCTTCACAAGGGAAAATAAGAATATAAAATACAATGGAAATAGGTGGCTTGATTTTCCTCTCATTTACCCTAGAGTGACTCCATGTGACAGAGTGCTGGGAATCATCAGCTAAGACAGCACTCTGATCACTTAAACACTAATTAACCCCCTAGGGTGGACTGACAGTATCTAATTAGCAGCTTAGTATGGGTTGGGGAGGCCAGAGAGCTAATTAGCCAATTAACACAAAGGGTAGAAGCAGGCACAGGAAAAAACACTGTTGATGGTATACAGCACCTTAATCAGACCATTTACTGGCTATGGCTGCCAAGCTTTTAGATCAGCATCAAAATCAGAATTTAGAAAGTTTGATTTAAAACAAGCCCAGGCACTACGAATTGTGTGCAGTGCATTTATTACAACACCTATATGCACACTACAGAGAGTGGCTAATGAAACGCCATTTGCACTACGAATGAAACTACTGGACCTAACTTTCTAAGCCAAAGTTAATGGGAACTGCAATGATAAAAGTACTAAAAAAATATAAGAGGATTTGTGGGAATTCAAGAGGTGAACTATAGCACACAATGTGAAAACTCCACATGCCGGATGTAGTGTGGATGTAGGAGTTGAAAGACAAGGAAGAGCTGAATGAGGTCAAAACTTTTAGTCATGGGAAAATTAGTTATGGATGGAAAGTTGCATGTCCACACATGGATTTAGAGTTATTCTACAAATTTAAGGGTAAAAAAGACATATACATGAAAAGTGGAGTCGGTTTTGTCAAATATATAGAGATGGGTCCAATAAAAAACCCAGGACAGGGACAGAAAATTGTATACCAAAATTGAGAATTAGTACATCTAAGAGAATATCTGATTACGTAGCTGTCATGACAGCTGAACTAGTAGCAGTAATGCTAGCATTAAATTGGATCTGAGATGTCCACCCAGCAATGAAGGTCATTTTTTCAGATTCTATCTCAAGCCTCGTGGTGATAAAAAAAGAGTGTCTCAGAATGTAAAAGTCATTTAATCAATTAAATTATATTTCTTATAACAGTTAGTACAGATGAGGATACATGTAGCATTAGCTTGGATCCCAGTGCATTTGGGGATAACAGGGAATGAAATGACACATAAAGCAGCTAAAAACACTGTAAGAAATGAAAGCGTTGATACAGAAATACCCTTTTATTAACAAGAATTCAAAAGCCTTCTACAGAAAGATTTAAAAGAGGAATGGTAAAAAAAAATTGGATTAACAGAAAAAAAGGAAGATGATTTTTTGAATTGTGCCCTAGAGTTGAGCATAATGACATACTTCATGGCCTGGATAGGACTAATGAAGTGCTTTATTTTAGAGTACTAACTGGCTTAAACAAAAACCTTTTTCAAATAACTAGACACAAAGATGCGCTCTGTAAGGTGGAAGAAACAATTGATCACCTTTGAGGGATATGTAAGGGCTGTGATTAAAAAAAGGGAAAAGCTTTCTGAGGAATTCAAATGTCTTAAGGTAACAAAAATTACATTGTTATTTAGTGAAATCAAAAGGGTATTATTAAAAAGGCCTTGTTACATGACCTGAAACACACAGGGCAGAGCGAGAGGATATAAACCACTACATATTGAGGAATTGTGGCTGGTGGCAGCTATAGACTATTCAGTCAAATCTGCTTCAGCATAAAAGAAAAAAAGAAAACAAACAAGGCACAGGAAGGAAGTGATGGGGAGAGAAAGATTAGTGGACCCAGAACCAAGGTGGATCTCTGTGAGGAGCGCTCTCTTCCTGCTCCTCTCCTCAGCAGAGGGCTGAGGCGAAACTACTGCTGTAAATTATGTGTTATATGGGTCAGTAGAGGTGGTGGTGTTTAACACTGAAAGGTCTCCGAATAGCCTGTGAAAACAGGAGATGGACTTTGCCCTATCGTACTGCAGTGAAGTCAGTAGATTTACACCAATGTAAAGCAGATGTAAGAAAGAGGAGAATCAGACCCAGAGTGTGTACATCTGACTTCAAATCTGAAACAGATTTCAGTGTAAATGGAGGAATAAATTCACAGAGGAGGCATGTTGGAAATCAGCAGAAATAACCTTTATGTAGTTTTGGGTTTTGCTCCATGGCCCTGTTTTTAGAGTTTGAGGGGAGGAGGAGGAGGTGGTTTCTGTATATTTGGTTTTAGGGCTTGTGGTGGGTTTTTTCCAGTCTAGCCTCTTACCAACAAGGAAGGAAGAAAGAGCTTACCTGCTCCAGAAAAAACAAGAGATTTAGGTATATGTATGTGAGCATGGGTGGAAAAATAAACATGGCTCTATGTGCATGCTATCAGCATATCCTACAAATATACAGATTGTTATTCTTAGAGAAAGAAAAGAAAGAGGGAATTAATAGGTCTGTATTCCCCTCAAACACAGTTGACTGTCTGGCTTTTTGGGGGGGAGTGTGCGGGGGTGGTTAGCTTATAAACAAGAAAGAATAGAAACCGTTTACCTCTGCCAGGAGCAGGAAGCAGTGAGGGAGTCTTGAGCAGGGAGGAACTGTAGGGTTTCTTTGCTGGCAGAAATAGAAGCTTCGATTTCTTGTTGTCTGCTTTCCTATTTATCAATGTCCCTTCCTGACTGCCTAAGTATCTGACTGCTCAGGGTCAGAATTTGATTTTGTTGGGGAAAGTCAGCAGATTTTAGCTGACTTTAACAGCATTATCTACCCCAGCCAGCTGTATCATGTTAGCCACCCTGTAATGCAGCAGTGAGTCTGCTTAGCCCTCAGGATGGACTTCATGCCGCATTCTGTTATGGAAGAGACCCTGACCCTCAGCTGGGTTTCAGTTAGGGAATCCCATTTCCCAGGGCTTTGTTCAGTTTCTAAAGAGGCCAGCATCCTCAAGAAAGAGCCCACAATGCACTGCTCTCAGCTTTGTTCTGCTCAGTGAGCTTAGAGCCCATTTCTTTCCTATGAAATCTTTTTTCTGGACTGTAGGAACTGCTTCCTCTAAATTTGGTCTCAAGGCAGTCAACATTTGGAGCCCCCACTCAACACAATGACTGAAATCCTGGCCCAGTTGAAGTAAATGTCAAAACTCCCTTTGACTTCAATGGGGCTAGGATTTCCCCTCAACCTCTGCTTGAGACTTAAGGGTTGGGATGGTGGGAAATAGAGTTGGTACCCAGCCCTTATGCTACCAAGTGAAGTGTAAATGAAAGGCACTGTCAATCTACTTTAAACACTGGAGAGTTTTGCTCTGCTATCCAAGTGTTTGTGAGTGAGGATAGTTTCCCCATCCATTTCTCTGGGGGGTTGCACAAGACTCACAAAATCTCTTCCTGAGGCTGTGGCTTCCTCCAGGGTAGAAATGGTGGGTTTAGGTGAGTCTGTGAGCTATTGGAGGGGATTTCTTCATGGGAAATCAGGTCCATGAAAGAAGAGTGGGGAAATGGCATAGGCAGGAAGAGATGGGGTGGGGGTGGAGAAGGGATGGGAAGAGGTGTGGCAGGGCTGGGAGCTTGGGAGAAGGGGTGGGGGTGGGGACTGGAGCAAAGTGAGGATGGGGACTTGGGAAAGAGGGTGGGTGGGGTGGGGTCTGGGGCAGGGCACAAGGGTGAGCACCCCTGGGCCCTGGAGGAAGCCAGTGCCTGTGATAGGCTGAGCAAGAATTGGAGGGCTCCATAAGAAAATCCTCTGAGAAAGGAGGATGCAGTCCAGGGTACCCATGCTAGTGCTTGTTGCTTTGCTTCTAGTCCCCAAGTGGTGGAAGCTAGAGCAGAAGAACCTTTGCCTATGTGAGCAGAGACTGGGCAGGACTAAGGCAACTGTGAGCACATGTGTGAACTAATCCAGGTAAAAAATTAAGATGTTACTGAGCTCGTGTGTGTCAGAAGTCAGCTAGGCAGGCCTCAAGATGACAGCTGCTGAGGCCATAAAGGAAAAACTAAGAGTATGTCTACACAGCAAAGAAAAACCCGCAGCTGGCCTG
Source organism: Mauremys mutica (assembly GCF_020497125.1). Taxonomy (NCBI): domain Eukaryota; kingdom Metazoa; phylum Chordata; order Testudines; family Geoemydidae; genus Mauremys; species Mauremys mutica. The sequence continues at coordinate 178,683,169 of NC_059074.1, read as the reverse complement.
GGCCCGCTGACTCGGGCTTGTGGGGCTTGGGCAGTGGGGCTGGTTCATTGTTGTGTAGACTTCCAGGCTCAGGCTGGAGCCTGAACTCTGGGACCTTCCCACCCAGCAGGGTCCTAGAGCCCAAGCCCAGGCCTGAGCCCAGAAGTCCACTCAGCGATGAACCAGCCCGGCAGCCTGAGCCCCATGAGCCCGAGTTGGATGGCATGGGTCAGCCGCAGGTTTTTCTTTGCTGTGTAGACATACCCTAAGTGCTCCAGTGTGTTGGTGAGGACATCAGGTGACAAAAATCAACAGCCTGAGTCCTATTTGTAGGGGTGTATTTACAATGTTTGGACAATTGGGGAGGCAGGGTGGTTGTGATACCCTGTATTCCATGTGATACCCTGTATCCCATGTTCACCAATTTTATATGATTATGTGATATTTTGTACAAAGTAAACCCTGTGAGGTTTCATTTGAAAACTCATAAACTGCTGAATATTATTATCCCATTGAAATGTATGTAACAACACTTCATGTAAAATTATGAATTTTTGCTATATGATTGTTACTGAAACATGTTGTAGTTCTGGGTAATGCCCACAAATCAATTTCTCAGAGACAAAGACCCCCTAGCATGCCAGCAAAGTGCTAAAGAGCCATTACTGGCTTAATTGGACATTCTCCAGCAGGAGGAGAGTTGCAAACAAGAAATTTACAATTCATCTGAAGGGCAGTTTGCAGCTCACATACACCATGGAACTGCCTTTCCCCGTGACCCAGCAAGGATTTTTCCAGCAGAAAGGGTTGAGGTATAAGAAGAGAGAAAAAATGTCCCTACCCACCTCTCTCTCCTTTCCATCTCTCTGCTCATAACAACAATCCTCAAAGAACTGAACAAAGAAGGGAGTGGTCCCAGCTTGGAAGGAGATGAAGCCTGTGAAATTTTACTACTCCTTACAGTGAGACAGATCCTTTGCTTTTAAACCTATTAGCTTTGGTAATGTTTACAAATTAGCTTGCATGTTTATCTTTTTATTTCTTCTGTAACCAGCCTTGACCTATATGCATCTATACTTGTAATCACTTAAAATCTATCTTTCTCTAGTTAATAAACTTAGAATCATAGAATAATAGAATCTCAGGGTTGGAAGGGACCTCAGGAGGTCATCTAGTCCAACCCCCTGCTCAAAGCAGGACCAAACCCAACTAAATCATCCCAGCCAGGACTTTGTCAAGCCTGACCTTAAAAACCTCTAAGGAAGGAGATTTCACTACCTCCCTAGGTAACCCATTCCAGTTCTTCACCACCCTACTAGTGAAAACGTTTTTCCTAATGTCCAACCTAAACCTCCCCCTCTGCAACTTGAGACCATTACTCCTTGTTCTGTCATCTTCTACCACTGAGAACAGTCTAGATCCATCCTCTTTGGAACCCCCTTTCAGGTAGTTGAAAGCAGCTATCAAATCCCCCCTCATTCTTCTCTTCTGCAGGCTAAACAATCCCAAACTTGTTTTATTGTGTTAGCTAAATGTGTTCAATGTGTGTGTTTGAAGTGTTTAGGAAACCTCTACTTAGGACAAAATGCCTAGTGTATAAACATTACCCATTGTTGGAATGCTGGATTATCTATGAGCTTATATTGTCCAGGGAACTACTGAGCAGTATAAAATGCACATTTCTGGGTGCATGACTGGGACTAGGAATATGCGGGCATAGTCCTATATGTAATTCATCAATGGCTGGGCATAGCATTCACATATGCAGTTGGGAGTGACCTTACATGCTGCCTGGAGGGGTTTGTTGTTCACTGACAAAGCAGGGTAAAAGGCATCCCAGGCTGGAGAGCTAAAGGGACACAGTAGTCGGGATTGCACCCTGGGGAATGTCACAGTGGTCTAGTGAGTAGGACACTAGACTGGACTTCTGAAGACCTGTGTTCTGTTCTGCCTGACCTGCTGTGTAATCTTGGATAAAAGTCATTTAACCTCTGCTTCCACTCTCATGTTCTGTCAGTTTGGTTTATAACTTCTTCTTGGATTATAACTTTCTCACTATAATAAAATAAAATAAAAAAATAATAATAATACCTAGCTCTTCTATAGCACTTTGCATCAGCTGATGTTGAAACATTTTACAAAGGGGTGGGTATTATTATCCCCACTTTACAGATGGGGACACTGAGGCACAGAGAGTTGAAGTGACTCATCAGTGGTCACCCAGCAGGTCACTAACAGAGCCAGGAATAGAAGCCAATTCTCCTGAATCCCAGTCCAGTGTTTTATCCATTAAATCAAATTGTCTCTGTGTTTTTACTGTGCCTAGTACAATTGGGCCCTAATATCAGTTGAGACTTACCTGTAATGCAAATAAAAAATACTAATAAATGCTCTCCATGCAAACAGTTGCTTTGCATTACTACACCTGATGTCCTATAAAGCACTAGAGCCAACATGTTCAATCTTCAGTACCTAAAGCTATTGTAGGCACCCAAATCCACACTGAGACTTTATCCGCATTGGTGAGCAGTCCCAATGACTTCAATCACTGTTCACCAATGAGGGTAAAGAGATCGCAATCTGGACCATTGGTTTCTCAATGAAATGGCCTCATTTTCAGAGTTGCTGAGCACCCACAGTTCCCAATAAAACCAGTGGCTCTGAAAACCAGACCTCTTTTGTTATGGCATCTAATCATAGAGCCTAACTATAGGCACCAAAATGTGACCGTTTTGGCTTGAGTGAATACACACAATTCAATAATTAGTTGGCTTTATTCAGCGGTATATAAAATAAATTTAAACAAAAGCACAGCTGTTAAAGCCAGGAAGAGAATCTGAAACTTGCCTTCCTTTTTTTCTAATCTCTTTTTTTTCCCCATTGCTCACGTCTTACATTTTATTTAAATGTGAAGTCTGCACTAATGCTTTCCCATAGTTTGCCTTCTTGTAGTTTTTCCACTGCTAAACACATTAAAAGGCTGGTGTTTCATTTTAATACTTCATTGTGAAATATTAATAAGCCCTTGATGCATTTTTATGTAACTACAGTATGTGGCTAGGCCTTCTGCTTATAGTCACAGCTATTTCAAACTGATCCATTGAACAGGGTTGTGTTTGGGGGTGGTAAATGCATTATTTTCTGACATTAATGTCCTCACTAATATTGTGGGTCCTGAAATGAGACCAAAGACCAGTTTCAGACATGCAGCCCTATCCACAAGTGCTACAGGTGAAAACAATTGCAGATGAATGGGGGCTGCTTTTAGCTTTACGTCTCACACGTCCCTTACTGATTGCAGCAATCCACAAGCCCTCAGAAAATGGGATAAGAGCTTTCATATGCTAAGGCCAACGCTGTAAGATTGGAGGTTGGCCTTGAGAGTGTCTTTGTAATGTTTCTTGGTCTTCCCCTAAAATTAGTTCCGCAATTCTCCATAAAAGACAGCCTTCAGTATTCTACTGTCAAACATATGGACCATGTGGCTGCACCATTTCAGCTGTGCTCTCATATAAAATCTTCAATGCCTGTGATGTTGCTGCACTCAAGGACCTCAGTGTTTGGAACCAAATCATGCTCTTTAAGTCCCATTATCCACCATAGACGTTGTAGATGGAATTGGTCCAGCTGGCTTTAAAATAACCCCACGCTTAAATGCTTTGCTGAATAGAGATGGAAGCTCGTGCTGATGTGCTTTTCTAAGTTGCAGCCACGGTGTTCATAGCTTCAGGCTTTGCCCTGAAATCCTTCCAGTCCAAAAATTTCTATTGCAGTCAACGGGAGTCCCACATACAGAGAGTTTAGCTGATCTGGACCTAAAAGAGCCCTTGAGCAGCAAGTAGGGTTTTCTCTTTATGTGCAGCTGATAAGATAGCTTTTTTTTTTCAAAGGAAAATTTCAAATGTTGCCTGATATTGTAGGACTTCTATTTCTGGTTTCAACATTCTAGGTACAGTTGGCAATCATTATTTGAAATAATAGCCTATAACAGGAAGCCACATTTTGGAGGCTCCTCTATAATGAATCCAAACATCTTTCACGACCGCACCATTTTCACCCCTTTATCATTTCTATGGCTAAGTAATGCCATATTTCCATCAAGGTAATTCACATGATGCTCAGTTCATGTAAGTTTAATTAAATTTGAAACACAAAGTGAAGTTCCTTCCTTGTATAGAGGACCAGCATGAGCCCTATGCACCACTCAAGACCAATTATGAGGACTTACATAATACATGTGTGGTGGTCACCATCTTGGATAATTCAAGCCTTTGAAACAGGGACCTCCAGAGCTGAAAGCATGAACCTCTATTGTTCAAGCTAAAGAGCCAGCCAGGCTTTGTAGCCATGGGCTATAACAGACCCACATCCTGTGCAGATTGTCAGCCATAGCACACATTATCTCTGACCACTAGATTACACATGCAACTTGAACAAGCCACGTGCACAGGGGTGAATTTCAGCCATGGAGAGAAGAGAAGAGGAAAAAGAGAGTTTAGCCTACTTCTTCTCAGTGTTCCCACTCTTTATCCCCAATCACCCAGCAGAAGCAAAATACATCATTGTATCTGGCTGCATAGATTTTACTTTATTAGCCCAAAAGCCCGCATTGCAGGCACTAGGTTTCTGGAAAGATTTCACTTGGGTCTGTATCATGAAAGTGTAAATTGAAAAGCAACCCCTCTCTCCCATCATAGCAAAACAGTTGCTATCCTAATAAAATAATTTGATGATGGAACCTGTATTTATGTGTATTGAGCAATATACTGTCAAACAATGCTTAATCTCCATTGAGTGCCTAATCAACCTTCCCTGTAGTTTGTGCTTGTTACCAATAGAAGGTTATCTGGCTCCCTCTGCTGTTAAAATATTTTGGATTTTTCCCCTTTTCATTCATATTTTATAAGGGATTTTTTTCCAGTGTAGAACGTACATTTATTAGTATTCTATTGGTACACATAGTACCAAATATGGCCTTTAGCAGCCTGGATGCTATTGTACATTTATTGATTGTATATTTTCTTTCTGTTGGCAATTCCTGCTACATTAAGTTAAAAAGCAAAAGCTTCCATGAAACACAGTGCCAGCAAATTCATGCATTAATTTGACAATCACTCCCTCCCTCAAATTCAGATCTTAAAGGCAGTCAAAACAAGTCAAGGTCTCAAGTCTTTTATATGGCTCTGTACTTTGTAACGTAACTACTGTTGTGTGGCAGAGAATACAAGAATAGAATTTTCAAATTCACAATTCTGCTCTTAAGGACCTTGAAATCCTTTGTTTGCTACTGTCAACAGGTGTGCCTAAAAACCTTGTTCTAACATCAACAAAAACCTTCAAAATTCATTTTCTTGCTGTCAGTTTAGAAGATTGATTAATTGCAGAGTAGTTCCAGAATCAGGCAACATGTTAGCATGCCATTCTGACTAAAATATGTAGCACATCAGCCTATGGAATGTATGTACATGTCATTGATTCAACAGTGATTAAGACTGGCTCCTTGCTATGGCTGTCATGAATCCTGTGATTTCCTTAATTTAGAATACAGTAGAACCAAACACACTTTGCTAAATCCACAAATTTGATAGTTCTCATAAACGGTAGTCAGATGGACTAGCACGCACATCTGTACCTGTATGAAGCCCAGCAGAAGTCAAAGATATCCTTAGGGCATCTGCGTGCAGAATCAGAGCCTGAAACACTATGGCAAGAAACAGTATGGAAAACCCATAGATACTAGTAGATGGGAAAGAAAAACCTACAGCATCATACCACTTCTCAGCTAAGATTGAAATGCAGATAGTCATAGCAAGATCTCGCATAATAAAGATTTTACAGAATAGACTATAGTACATTAATTATAATAAAAATACATTCAGCACTTATCAACTTAACACCTGGGCCTCTTTCTAGACTTGAAACCAAATATCAATACCTTAAATTTAAAAAAAGCCAAACTAAAAAAAGCCAAAATACCGTACAGTATTCTATAGTAAATGGACCAAAACATGGCAGCAGCACTATTACATGATTGCAAGATACTAAAGAATATGTTGGGGGGGGTTTAGTATTTATTTGTATTGCAGTAGTACAGGAGGGATCACATGCCGTTAGTGCTGTACTAACTCATATCATTCAGACAACCTTTGCCCAAAATGCTTACAATCTATGTATAAGATGAAAGACAAGAAGTGGATGCAACAAACAGACGGGGGGAGCACAAGGTAACAGTGAGGTACTCATCAATGAGATAAGCAGAGATGACAGTACACCGGCTGCCTAGCCATTATCTAGTGCTTTGAAGGGATAAAAAGCAGAAGTGTATTTTAAGAAGAGATTTGAAGGAGGATAGCATAGGAGTGTTGTAGATTTTTATGGGGAGCTCCTCCAATGCACTGGAGGCAGTGTGGGAGAAAAAGCAAAGGCACTTGTGGGAAAATTTGATTAATGCATAACTAAGGCTAGCATCATTGGCAAAGCAGAGGCAGAGATCAACAGCTCAATAGTGTTTAACGGTTGATAGGACTAAGCCATGAAGGTCTGTAAAAGTGAAGCCAAGTAGTTTGTGTTTGATATGGTGAAGGGGCAGCAAGTAGACACAAATGGAGACCTGAGATGGTTAGACCAAATAGACAAAGTTGCAAGCATTTGGTAACTGCAGTGGCAAATTATGTCTGCAGAGGCACATTTAGAGCTGATCCAATTCATATGGAAGTTAATGGGAGTTTTTCCCGTGTTAGATAAGTAGAGCCCTGCAAATCTGCGGATTCCACTTTATATCCACGGATATCTGCAGACCTTGTTTGCAGATCAGGTGCAGATACAAATTTTTTATCCATGCAGAGCTCTATAGATAAGTTCCTTGAAGATAGATGGTTTCCACAGCTATCTAGGGGTGAAATCCTCATCCCTTGCACCAATCCTGATTAAACATATGCAACAGTCCTTTAAAATTTAAGAATTCTGAAACCAGGAGGGTTCTATAGAAATGTAATGCAGTTCTTTAGAAACTGCTTTGTTAACTTATAGATTCCTTATCTTTTCCTTAGATTACTTGAGCCATCCTATAGAATTTATATAGCAGGGCTATTGCTGCTATGTAGAATTCTCTATTGAATTCTATAGGATCATCCAAAGCACCTATCAAAAAGATATAATTTTCAGTTAAATTTTATAGGTTGTTTCCATAAGGGAAGGATCCAGTCCATGATCCCTACTACAGTCTATAGGCGACAGTAATATTTATGATCCATTCTGAACCCCTCCCTTGAAGATTCGTGGCCTCCTTTGGGTGGTAGGATTTTTCCCCCTCTATCTTAGCCTGATACTTGTTGTGTTCTGTGACTGTTTAGTTGTCAAAGCTCTTCCTTTACATTAGTTTCTCTGTTGTCACATCAAGCCCTCAAAAGAGCAAGGAAAAAACAAATCAGTAAAAAAGATTACAGGACCATTTCTTTTTTAAGGAATAGTGATTTCTGAAGCTAATTATGTCATTAATTTTCAATAATTTTCCAACAAGCCTCAATTATATTACTAATCGATAGCTGTTGTCAGCAAGCTGCAGCCTTTCTTTTCCCTGATTAAATTATGTTGAATTATATTTTTTCCATTAGAGAACAGTAGTCTTATGTCATTGTAGACACAGCCTGACTCAAAATAAAGAGCTCATAGAGTTTATTCCCAGGCCAAACACTCTGAGCATCTCTCTACCCCAAGAACATTGTTTGGCCATCTATGCTTTCCAAATGAGAGCTCTGTGATGCTGTAGTTTAAGTGCACTTCTTGTCATTTGTCACTCAGAAGCTCCATTTCCATCCCAAGATATAAAATGTGTATTTTCCCAACAGCAAATAATTATACAAAATGTAAAATAGCTCAGTTGCAGGGAGATATTACTCCAGCAATTTTAAAGAATGTGGTCCAGTTAAAGATCTTAGGGCCCTGGTGTTGCCCTCATGTCCCAGATGATGCAGATTGAAATGAGTAGGCAGATGCAGAGCAAGGAAGAGCTTTTTTTGTAGTGTGTTCCTTCTGCTTGTGAGGATTGTATGGATGTTTCAGCACAGAAACATCTGCATTTGACTTCATTTGATTGGAGCTCTGCAAGAATTAGGGGCAGAATGAGAGAGGTGAAAGAGGTACAGCAGAGAGCAGTCATTCTCCATGGCATGTTCCCTTGTGACCAAGTGAGTCTTAATTATACTGAAAAGCAGCATTACTCTATCTTTCTAGGTAATGTGTCTATACTGAGCTCATATCTGTGGCTTCAGGATTGATTTGGGTTAACTATGTCACCTAATTGATGTTAATCTTTGCTGCCCTCCCATCTATTTCATTTTTATTGTTAGTGTGGAAGCTGTGGCAGAGAAAAAAGTCTTGCATTTCTGTCTTAAAGACTGTAAGATTTCCATTCATTCTAATCTCCTGTGGAAGAACGGTGGGACAGCCACTGCAAAACTGAGAGTACAGTCCTATCCCCATTGCACACAAGGCCAAATCCTGCAGTCCTTACTCGGCCACAACTCCCATTGAAGTCAATGAGTAACGCTTGAAGAATTAGCCCCAGGAGTTTGCCCTTCTCTCTATGGGCCAAACTGAAGTTAATGAAGAGCCTCCCGTTGAATTCACTGGCGTTGGAGCCTAGTAGAAGTTACATATTTAACAGCTCCTGCATCCTAACAAGACCCCAGACTTAAAATAAAATTCATAGTGTGCAACTTGAATGGCTACCAACCCATTTCATTTTTATTACTGAACTAGTAACAGCACTTGTATTAGTTTTTAAATGCTCTGCTGATGGTCTAAGGACTTTGCCAGAGCAGCTCTGAAATGAAAAATACCATTGTCCGTATTGATAACTAGGTAATAGTCAGCCAAGATCTAAATGATCAGCTAGTGCCGGCAATGAGCCTTTGGAGGACAACAAATGAGACAAAATGAAGATGCTAAACTCATCAGGTCCTGATCCAGGCATTCAGGAACCTTGATATAGCACGACATAGGGCCTCTAGTGACTCCGCCTATCGCCAGGCAACTTGGCCCCAAGCCCCTTGGTGTTGTGGCAGCAGGGGGTTCCCCCCCACACACACACTCTGCCCTCCCCTGACAAACAAGTAGCTGCAGCTGAATGGCACCCCTCCCCTCCCATCCCCCATTCTGCCTCCCAGGCGCAAAAGCAGGTATCTCTCCCTCTCCGAACCAGCAGAGCTGGCCACAGGGATCCTCATCCTAGGCCCAGTCAGGCAGGGGTTGCAACAGAGAAGCTCCCCATTAGTTATTCTAGTACCCAGGGTATATCTAGTTCCTGGTGGGTATTCCATTCCTACAGCTCTTATTCCTCCTGCCACAGAGTCACCACTGGGGGGAGGGCTGATGTGCACACCACAGAACAGCGAACCCTGGAGTTAACACCCTAGCTGTTCCCCTCCCAGAGCTATTGTATCATTCTCTCTGCAGACTCAGGCAGCTGCATCGGTTACACTCTGGGCACATTGTCAAGCTTTTCTGTGATGGCTAGAAACTTATATAAGGAAACAAAAACTGTGATTCTGATGTAATCTCATGACTCCACCGAGTTGGGGCCATGGGCATGGACCACTAGTGCCTATGTCTTAACCCAGCCCTGGGCTTCTGGACAAGCCCATTTCTTTGTCCCTAAATATTCTGCTGACATGTTCAATTTGTTCAGCTTGGTGCATGGGCCAATGCCATTTGAATTTTTATACGTTTTTGTTTTTGCAGGCACAGAAATCAATCACACTTGACATCCATGCTTCCAGCGCATAATGGAACTGCTACCCAACACACTCTGAAAAGGTACAAATCCTTCTGCAGAGGTTCTCCCTTCTCCCACTTCCCCTCCCAAGGCTGAATTGCGCATAAAATATTTATGGTTACTCCTGTTGTAGTAAAACTGCTCTTATTGCAGTTTCCCCGTAGAGTAAAATCGCATTGTAAAAGGACGCATCTGTAATTCTGAAGTTTCTGGTAGTTTGTGATGCAAATCATCTTTTGCAACTAGTGAAAAGTGCAGGCCAATTCTGAGGATCAATATTAATTTCAAGTGGAGTTGTTTAAGAAGGATGAATTCAAACTGGAACAGGTTCAGAGACGGGCTACTAGGATGATCCGAGGAATGGAAAACCTGTCTTATGAAAGGAGACTGAAAGAGCTTGGCTTGTTTAGCCTAACCAAAAGAAGGTTGAGGGGGGGATATGATTGCTCTTTATAAATATATCAGAGGGATTAATATTAGGGAGGGAGACGAATTATTTAAGCTTAGTAACAATGTGGACACAAGAACAAATGGATATAAACTGGACACTAGGAAGTTTAGACTTGAAATTAGACGAAGGTTTCTAACCATTAGAGGAGTGAAGTTCTGGAACAGCCTTCCAAGGGGAGTAGTGGGGGCAAAAGACATATCTGGCTTTAAGACTAAGCTTGATAAATTTATGGAGGGGATGGTATGATGGGATAGCCTAATTTTGGCAATTAATTTGGCAATTGATCTTTGATTATCAGCAGGTAAGTATGCCCAGTGGTCTGCGATGGGATGTTAGATGGGTTGGGATCTGAGTTACTACAGAGAATTCTTTCCTGGGTGCTGGCTGGTGAATCTTGCCCACATGCTCAGGGTTTAACTGATCGCCATATTTGGGGTCGGGAAGGAATTTTCCTCCAGGGCAGATTGGCAGAGGCCCTGGAGGTTTTTCGCCTTCCTCCGCAGGATGGGGCACAGGTCACTTTCTTGAGGATTCTCTGCAGCTTGAGATCTTCAAACCGCAATTTGGGGACTTCGATAACTCAGACATAGGCTAGGGGTTTGTTATAGAAGTGGATGGGTGGGATTCTGTGGCCTGCATTGTGCAGGGGGGTCAGACTAGATGATCATAATGGTCCCTTCTGACCTTAAAGTCTATGAGTAGAAACAGATGTGGCTTTTTATTGGCTCCACAGGCTTAATATTGTTTCTTGTGATTGGTGGTGGTGTGGGAGAGCTTGGGCTTTATTTGCTCTGCTGTCCATGGCTGCTTTTTTATGTAGCATATATATTATGGGACATTTCTGTGGTTTTAGTTTTTTGCATTGGTACTGCTTGGGTGCCTTCGTTGCTCTTTTAATAACTGGGGGGGGGAGTGGGGGGAATCACACAGGAGAGTGTGAAGTGGAAGAGGAATCCTGCCTTATGTAGCGATACTACCACATGATTATGCAGATTTGTACAAGCAACCTCAGTTGTGGTATTTCCTAATATTCCAGTGCTTGATTTTGCAACCTTAAAGTTCTTTTAATTTAGGGTTCTTATTCAGGGGGCATTTATTTTAATATAGTTTTTGCATGTGTTTTTTAAAAGGCAAACTGAAAACACAGAAATTCCATCTTTTGGCCTCATATTGACTTTTAGCTCCACTGCTCAAACTTCTGCCACTTAAGCTAATGGAATAACAGAAGGCGGTCACCTTCTGTGTAGCCCAGCAATAGAGGGGGATGAGACATGTGTTGCCAGTAGGTTTTGCAGATATTTGCTGACAGCAGAGGAATGGTGAGACTTGGGAATCTTGGGTTCCATTCTAGGTTCTGGAATGGTGTGTGCTCTAGGGGACAGACTCTCATGCCTGTCCCCCAAAGCATGACCCCTTCTGCTCTGTCCCTCTCGATCTGTTCTTGTTCCAGATCTACCTCTTTCTCATCCCTGGCTCTTCATCTCAGTCCCATTGTCCTCATCCAGCCAGTGCCAGTCTCCACCCGTCAGGCTTCTCACCCTAGTCTCAGTCTCCTTGCCCAGCAAGTCATAGTCTCACTCCTCTGGACTCCCATCACGGTCCCAGTCACCTTGCTCTACCATCTTCCAGAAGGGACCATCATGATCTTCTAGTCTGAGCTGCATATTGGAAGCCACAGAACCTCATCCATCCCTCCTGTAGTAGGCTCATAACCTATGCTAAGTTACCAAAGTCCTCAAACCTTGATGCAAAGACTTCAAGTCACAGAGAATCCACCACTTACTCTAATTCAAACTAGCAAGTGACCCAGGCCCCACCCTGCAGAGAAAGGCTAACCTCCTCCAGGATCTTTGCCAGTCTGACCTGGAGGAAAATTCCTTCCTGATCCCAAATATGGCAATCAGTTAGACCCTGAGTATGTGGGCAAGACACACCAGCCAGACACAGGGGAAAGAATACTCTGTAGTAACTCAGGGTATGTCTACACTACAAGAGTAGTTCGATTCAACTTAAGTCGAATTTGTGGAATCGACCTTACAAAGTCGAATTTGTGTATCAACACTAAGAATACTAATTCGACTTTGTGAGTCCACACTAACGGGGCAAACGTCGACATTGGAAGCGGTGCACTGTGGGCAGCTATCCCACAGTCCCCGCTGCCCATTGGAATTCTGGGTAGAGCCCCCAATGCCTGCTGGGGGAAAAAATGTGTCAAGGGTAGTCTTGGATAACTGTCATCATTCAACCGTCACTCCTGCCCTCCCTCCCTGAAAGCGCCGGCGGGAAATCTGTTCGCGCACTTTTCTGGTCAGTGACAGCGCGGACGCCACAGCACTGCGAGCATGGAGCTCGCTGCGATCATTGCTGCACTTATGGCCGTTGTCAACTCCTCGCACCTTATCGTCCACCTCTTCCACAGTCAGCTGCTGAGAAATTGGGTGAGGAGGCTCCGGCAGCACGGTGAGGACATGAAGTCTCAGAGTGGCACAGACCTCTCAGAAAGCACGGGATCCTGCGCCGCGGCGATCATGGTGGCAATGGGTCATGTTCATGCTGTGGAACGGCGATTCTGGGCCCGGGAAACAAGCACGGACTGGTGGGACCGCATAGTGCTGCAGGTCTGGGATGAATCACAGTGGCTGCGAAACTTCAGGATGCGTAAGGGCACTTTCCTTGAACTGTGTGACTTGCTGTCCCCTGCCCTGAAGCGCAAGGACACCCGGATGCAAGCAGCCCTGACTGTGCAGAAGCGAGTGGCCATAGCCCTCTGGAAACTTGCAACGCCAGACAGCTACCGGTCAGTAGCGAACCACTTTGGCGTGGGCAAATCTACCGTGGGGGTTGCTGTGATGCAAGTAGCCCACGCAATCGTTGAGCTCCTGCTCTCAAAGGTAGTGACCCTGGGAAACGTCCAGGTCGTCATAGATGGCTTCGCCGCGATGGGATTCCCAAACTGCGGTGGGGCTATAGATGGAACTCAAACCCTATCCTGGCACCGGACCACCAGGCCAGCCAGTATATTAACCGAAAGGGCTACTTTTCAATGGTGCTGCAAGCACTGGTGGACCATAGGGGACGTTTTACCAACATCAACGTCGGGTGGCCGGGCAAGGTTCATGACGCGCGTGTTTTTAGGAACTCTGGTCTGTTTAGACGCCTGCAGGAAGGTAGTTTCTTCCCGGACCACAAAATAACTGTTGGGGATGTGCAGATGCCTATAGTGATCCTTGGGGACCCAGCCTACCCGCTAATGCCCTGGCTCATGAAGCCCTATACAGGCGCCTTGGACAGTGGCAAGGAACTCTTCAACTACTGGCTGAGCAAGTGCAGAATGGTGGTGGAGTGTGCTTTCGGACGTCTCAAGGGGAGATGGCGAAGCTTACTGACTCGCTCGGATCTCAGCGAAACCAATATCCCCATTGTTATTGCAGTTTGCTGTGTGCTCCACAATCTCTGTGAGAGCAAGGGGGAGACCTTTATGGCGGGATGGGAGGTTGAGGCAAATCGCCTGGCTGCTGATTACGCTCAGCCAGACACCCATGCGATTAGAAGAGCCCAGCGGGAAGTGCTGTGCATCCGGGAGGCTTTGAAAGCTAGGTTCCTCAGCGAGCAGCGTGACCTGTGACTGTTCAGTTTCTTTACAGAGAAGCTGAACCTGCCCCTGTTTCTTTACCCAGTTACTGTTGACTATCCTCTGCAGTTACATACCCCGTTCACCCCGTTTCCCCCTTCCAACACACGTGTAAAAATAAAATACATGTTCCATTGTTACTTAACAAAGGTTTTTTTATTAATGACTTTGCGTTAAAGGGTTGAAACTGGGACGCAGACTGTGCTGGGTAGGGTGTGCAGTGATGTAAAGACCACCTCTAAACTCGAGGAATGACAGGCTCCTGCTCCTAGAGCGGTCCGCAGTGCCGGACTGGTTGTTTCAACTGAGCCTGCCATCCCTCCTTTTTGGGACTCTGTGTGTGGGGGCTATGTGACCTTGTTGCGGAGGAGGACGGATAGAGATTCCCCTGCTGCGTGGCTCTGTGCAGGACAAGGACCGCTGCATAAGATCTGTAACCGCCCTCCCCCGCTACAAAGTCACGTACCCCCCCACCCACACAGAACCTGGAAACCACCTCCCATACCGACCAGGGTGCCTACTGACTGCACTGTGTGTGTGACCTGCTGCTGATCCTGCCCCCGTGTCTGTACCCTGGTAAAGGTGACTGTCCTATGCAATTACCAACCCCCTTCCCCACCCACCCCCCTTCAAACACAGTCTTCTGTACAAAAACATGACAGAAACAGTAATTAACAGCAAAGTATTTTTAATAATCAACTAGACAGTTAGGGGATGAAACTGGGATTGGGGATTGGGTAAGTCAGGAAGGGAAGGACTTCTCAGAATTTAGGGAATGAGAGCTTTTGGTAACTGAGCACTCTGCTGGGGTGCGGTGACAGTTTTCACGGCCCCTGGCGCCCCTCCTTCTTGTTATTTTGGGTGAGGGAGGTATGGGACTTTGTGGCGGGGGAGGGCGGTTGCAGATACACTGCAGGGGGCTCTGTCCTCCTGCCTGCAGTCCTGCAGAACATCCACAAGGCGCCGGAGCGTGTCCGTTTGCTCCCTCATTAGTCCAAGCAGCGTTTGAGTCGCCTGCTTGTCTTCCTCACGCCACCTCTCCTCCCGTTCGCTGTGTGAGCGCTGGTACTGAGAGAGGTTCTTCCTCCACTGGCTCTGCTGGGCCGCCTCGGCTCGGGAGCAGCCCATAAGTTCAGCGAACATCTCGTCCCGTGTCTTTTTCTTTCGCCGCCTAATCTGCGCCAGCCTCTGTGAGGGGGATGCTGGGGCAGGTCTGAAGACAGTCGAAGCTGTGTGATGGGAAAAAGGGAGTGAATTCCTTGCAAAGATACATTTTTGCGAACAATGAACACAGTCTAGTCTGTCTCTGTGAACAAGACCATGCACAGCACCTATCTCATGAGCACTGACTCAGGACAAGTTCTAATTTTCGGCCTTCGCTTTCATTGCCTGGGGTCTTGCACTGGAGATCAGACAAGCGGGGCAGGACAGCAGAATCCGTGTAGCAGCCAGGCATGGTAAGCCGTAGACTTTAGGCTGCTTAAAACTTAATGTATAGCAGTGCCCTCCTGCTGCAGGCAATCCGGAAAGCATAAACTCTGCCCCTGTTCCACCTCCTCACGGCTGTTCCCTGGGAAAGATCCCTGTATGCTGCCCCTCTGCAGCCTCCACCACGTGGCTCTAAACGGAGGCTTATTGTCATGCAAAGGAACAGTCAAGCATTCCCAATACTAACAGTACACAAATTACTCTAATTAAATGCAGGAGTCTCCGAGCGAGATCACCCTGAGGAGGATCACAGAGCGAGATAGAGAGCGCATGCTGCGTGAAAGCCAGCATGCTCGTGGAGGCAATGCTCCCAGAATACCTCATGAAAGCCTGGCGCAGAAAAGTGTGCTACCACGGAGCACCCAATAAGGCAGCTCTCCCCAGGAACCTCATGCGGAGGCTTTTCGTTTACCTCCAGGAGAGCTTCGTGGAGATCTCCAAGGAGGATTTCTGTTCTATCCCCATATATATAGACCTCCTTTTCACATAGTTCAGATTCCTGTTACATTAATAATAAACGTTTACATGTTTAAAGCACTTACCGACTGATCCTTCCCCTGATTCAGGGTCCGGGGTAACTGCTGGGGAGGGTTGGTAGGGGATCTCCGTGAGGGTGATGAAGAGATCCTGGCTGTCGGGGAAATCAGTGTTGTAAGCGCTGTCGACTGCCTCCTCCTCCTCCTCTCCTTCCTCATCTTCCCCGTCCGCGAACTCTGAGATTGCATGGACTCCTCTGCTGGAGAGCTCTGCATCGTTGCCATTGCTGCTGAGCTCTCCACGATGTCCAACCAGGAAATGAGATTCAAACTGGCCAGACAGGAAAAGGAATTCAAATTTTCCCTGGGCATTTCCTGTGTGGCTGGTCAGAACATCCAAGCTCGGACTGCTGTCCAGAGCGTCAACAGAGTGGTGCACTGTGGGATAGCTCCCGGAGCTACTAAGGTCGATTTCCGTCCACACATAGCCTAATTCGACATAGCCATGTCGAATTTAGCGCTACTCCCCTCGTCGGGGAGGAGTACAGAATTCGAACTAAAGAGCCCTCTAGGTCGAACTAATTCGCTTCCAGGTGTGGACGGGTGCACGGTTAAGTCGAATTAACGCTGCTAAATTCGACATAAACTCCTAGTGTAGACCAGGCCTCAGAGCTCTCCCCCATAAGTGTCCCATCTCTGGCTGTTGGAGATATTTGCTAATAGCAATTGTGGATGAGCCATATGCCATTGCAGGCAGTGTCATCGTGCCATCCTCTCCATAATCTTATCAAGCTCAGCCTTAAAACAAGTTTTTTGGCCCCATTACATCCTTTGGACTGCTGTTCCAGAACTTCACTCCTCTGATGGTTAGAAACCTTCATCTAATTTCAAACCTAAAATTATTAATGGCCAGTTTATATCAATTTGTTCTTGTGCCAGTATTGGTCCTTAACTTAAATAACTCCTCTTTCTGATGTATTTATAGAGAGCAATCATATCTCCCTTCATCCTTCATTTGGTTAGGTTAAACAAGCCAAGTTCTTTGAGTCTCCTCTTGTAAAATACATTATCCATTCCTCTGATCATCAGTTGAATTAATCTTTCTTAAAAATGGGAGACCAGAACTGCACCCAGTATTCCAGATGAGGTCTCACCAGTGCCTTATATAATCGCAATAATACTTTATATCTACTGGAAATACCTTGCCTGATGTATCCTAGGATTGAATTAGCCTTTTTCATAGCTGCATCACATTGGTAGCTCATAATCATCCTGTAACCATGTGATCACCAATACACCCAGGTCTTTCTCCTCCTCTGTCGCTTCCAACTGATAAATCCCCAGCTTATAGCAAAAATTCTTGGTGTTAGTCCCTAACTGCATTAGCCTGCACTTTGCACTATTACATTTTATCCGATTTCTATTACTCCAGTTTTCAAGTTTGTCCAAATCTTGTATGATGGTCCGGTCCTCCTCCATATCGGTAATACCGCTCAACTCTGCATCATCCACAAATGTTATTAGCACACTCCCACTTTTTGTGTCAAGGTCATTAATGAAAATGTTAAATAAGATTGGTCCTAAAACCAATCCTTTAGGAACTCCACTAGTAACCTCCCTCGTGCCTGACAGTTTACTTTTCAACATGACTTGTGTAGTCTCCCCTTTAACCAGCTCCTTGTCTATCTATTGATTCTTGTATTAATCCCCATCTTCTCTATTTAACTAATGATTTCCTGTGGTGAACTGTATCAAATTCTTTACTAGAATCCAGGTAAATTAGATCTATTGCATTTCCTTTGACTGGAAAATCCCTGGTTCCTATTCCCAGTCTTTGTCCAGCCAGGCCCAGTTCCTGCCCTGCCCCCTAGAGGTCCTTATCAGATCTGCCTCCCACCCCCCACCCCTTCCCAGGCCCCACTGGCTCTCAGTTCCAATCTCCTTGTCAAGCCAGCCCCCATATCGCTTCAGAGCCCAGTCTATCTCCCACCACAACTCCCAGTCCCCTTCCACCAGAACCCCCAGTCCCCCCAGAAGACTCCTTTTCCCAATGAAATCCCCCATCACTTCCATAAGTCCAGCATTCAACTCAGGCAGTTTGTTCCTCCAACCTGGCTGGGCCCAGCAGAGGGTCACTGAGAGCACAGCAGAGACAAACTGTCTAGACCCAACCTGACCCACAGCAGCCCAGAGATCCAATTGCATGGAAAATCCTGCTTAGTCCCAGGCTGGAACATGTCCAATGCAGATGGACTCTTCAGAAAATTAAGATGCTAAAATCTAAGAAGGTTCTAACTACCATTTGCAATGGCTTGTAACTTGGCCAAATTTGGGCAGATTTCCATAGGGATGGCAAAAGGCCACCCTCCTGCTACATTTCAAGACCCTGCTCCAAAGTATTGGGCACTAGAGATGTTCAAAGAAAAGGCCACCAGAATCTCACATGGGCAAAAAATATTTTTTCCTAACCTTATTCTTGAAAAAGGCTAAACCAGTCTGGTTAAAAACAAAAAAACAAAAAAAAACCAGCCTGAGGCAAACACGTCATGAAAAATGTCAACCCAAATTATTAAAGTTTGGCACAATTATAAGCAACTGATAACAGGGTGTTATAATGGGAAGTGTTGGGCAACCTTAATAATAGGTGGTGCCTGTAATTACACAGGATTTCACTGTAGCAGAAGCCACAAATCTTATGTTGTATTAATAATCCATATCATCACCCCTACATCCAGCCAGCCCAAAACCAGGAGGGGCATTTTCAGTGTTTAACACTTAGCAGTCAGTCATACTATCTGTCTAGGTACATGCCCTATAACCACCTCAGGTAGTTGTTTGTGTATACCCCTCCCCCAGAAAACTCAGAATGGTCACCATAAGCATGAGGCTAATTACAAAACTATATCTGGGAGGAGTTTCATCTGGTTTTAGGGAGGTTTTTTTAATGTCCTTACAAAGCATGAATAAATTGTTTATTTTTAAAATCTTTCCACCTGCCCATAGAGCTAATGAGAGGTTAAACTGACAGTGAAATAAATAGATACCATCTATTTTGCCATCTATATTTCCTCACAGTAGTGGTATGAGGTGATCCCATGGCTTCCTGATAGCACATTATGGCTCTGTAGTTACTGAGTTAAGCTAGGACATAACACCCCACCCCTTTCTCTCAAATTCCACCCACCAAATCCTCAGATACAACAGTGATGAGGGAATATAAGTAGCTGCATGGATAGACAGAAAGATGAAGTGGAGTAATATTCTAGATCTGTATTTAAACACCACTGACGTGCACATTGCAGACTCAGTGTTATTGTAAGTGAACACTTGGGCTTTCTTATCAGCACTTTGTTCGCACACATGTGCACACTGGATGTGTTGTAACAATTCCCTGTAGTGACAATCGCTGTGTGGGCTAGTTTGAATAGAGACCAGTGCTGCTGCGAGCTGTTTGTTTCTGCTTTGACATCATTCATTTGTAAAAAGGTTTCTGGGGAGTTCCTTGTAACACATTCCTTTTCTCATTTTTCTTTTCAGTTTCCCAGTACATCCAAATCCTCCTAAATTATGGTGCTGTTTGCATGAAAAATGTGGCCTGATAGTCTAGTCCTATTCCTTTCCTTAGGTTAGTGGTAATTTAACCATAATTTCCCTCTGTGTGCCCTGAGCATGTCACCATAGCCTGAGCAGAACAGAACAGAACAGAACCCCATCAGAAGCAGATTGCACCTCACTTGTGCTTTGTGTTTTAGGAAACCAACATGTAGTGTTATAAGAATGGGTGGTCTCTCACATGTGTAAGATTCCCAGGTATATTTGCATTAGTACAGTGGACACATGAGAATCTTTGCAATAGCTTCAGATTAACTAGTACACCACAGTTTAACACAATGGAGCCTGCAATGCGCAGAATGTAGAGACTTTAAAACACAGTATAAAAAAGCACTGTATGTTGATGATTCAGAAATTGTGCTATATTCTGTCAATATATTTACATTTCATAATCACAAGTGAAATGATCTTGGAGGGGCAGTCTAGGCCTTTGGACAGTTACTTATATAATACATCTTATATAGCAGCATGTACAATGTTAGCTACATCAGCAGGAGCAACTTGACAGAAGCGTCTTTAGGTTACCCCACTCATCTGCCAGCATTTCCACTCTCCATCTTGTCCTTTGGAGATGGTGGGTGAAAGAGCAGGTCTTTTTATATGACAAACAATAGTCCAGCCCATTGTTGCCATGCCTGAATGTGCTTATGAGATGCTGCTTTGGCAAGCAACATGGGGATGACACTAGTTCTGACTACAGCTACAAGTCAGTTGGATAGTTATGTGTCTGTTTCCATGAACTGCTGTGTGCTACTGCTTTGTGAACTCAGGCCTATAGGTGCTTGGCAGGTTCAACTGGAAGGTGGGATCATTTTTATTAGTCTTTTTGGCATCTGCTCCGCAGTACAGTACTAGGACGAGACTTAGCAATTTTCAGCCTGCACCCCCATCAGCTCCTGGCAATAGATTTTCCAGGAAGAGACGGCGGTGCAGGCTGAAAATTGCTAAGTCTCCTCCTAGTAATGTAGGGGGGTCGATTTTCCAGGTCAGCAATGCTAGATGTGGCTATGGGACTGGTTTATGAAATTCCTGTAGCCATGCTACCTTGCAGATGTGTGGCTTTTGTCTCAAGTTCTGGGCTGCCTTCCTGTGAAATAATCAGGGGCTTTTGATGGTGTATTGAGCATATTTTCTTAGACGCAATCTCTTGTATGCTGGCTGGGTTTATCACACTGCATTTTCTTCCTTGTTATGTGCTAATATGAAGGCTAACTTTTCACAGCTGTAGTTGGAGATGGTGGCAAGGAACATTCACCTCCTTGCTCCTGTGGCATGGAGTTTGCAGCACTGGGACTCAAGCTTTCTGCAACTGTCTACCTACATGCTCATGATGTGCCAATATATGTGTCATCTCCCTTGGGAACTGGGGCTGCGTTGTATGGCAGCTGTCTCACTCACGACAAACTGTAGTAGCAGAGAGATGAGTAGCATGTACCAGTGACTAATAAACTAACTCCTTTTTCTTTGGTTGGAGTAGAGGGAGTCCACTTTTACAAGCTAGACTCCTGACCAGCTCAGTAGGGGGATGCTGTATTGGTACCTTGCTCATTGTAAAAGGTAAGTGCTGCTGTTGCTGTCACTGTTGCCTATCTACTGCTCTTTGGATTTGTGACTCTGTGCAATTGGCCTGTACCAGCTACTACTTGTCTGGGGGAGTGGAGTATGTAAGAACTCACTGTTCCATGGACTTACTACAAGCTAAGTGAAGAATAAGCAGCAGGAGTGGGCCATAGAGGTACTGCTCAGCCATCCCCGCTTTTTCTACAATGTACATGTCACTCCATATACCATTCCATATTTCTGGAACATTGAGCATGACATGCGCACCCATGATGAACCAGTCTAAGACATTACCTGGCATGGATTCCAAGGATTGCAGGTAATCCAGCTGAAGAAATGTATGGGAGCATCATAAGTGCTCATATTTCAAAATGCTCAGCAGTGACAAGGTGTCATGAGGCAGTTTCTTCGGGTTTAGGGTCTTGAAATTCAGAATCTACCAGACTTTGGCCTTGGCAAATGGATTTTTTTTCTATTTTACATGCTAACAGAAATGGAAGGGGAGACAGGAGTCAGCCCAATTAGAAATTTAAGGTAACATTTGGACTTGAACAAGGAGTACTTGTGGCTTGAATAAGGAGTGGATGGGTCATTACACAAAGTAAAAACTATTTCCCCATGCTAATTTTTCCCCTACTGTTACTCACACCTTCTTGTCAACTGTTTAAAATGGGCCATCCTGATTATCACTACAAAAGTTTTTTCTTCTCCTGCTGCTAATAGCCCACCTTACTTGATTAGTCTCATTAGAGTTGGTATGGCAACACCCATTTTTTCATGTTCTCTGTGCATCTATATCTTCCTACTGTATTTTCCACTCCATGCATCCGATGAAGGGGGTTTTAGCCCATGAAAGCTTATGCCCAAATAAATGTGTTAGTCTCTAAGGTGCCACAAGTACTCCTGTTCTTTTTGCTGATAAAGACTAAAACGGCTACCATTCTTAAATTTGGACTTGAGAGAGGGGTGGGGGGCTCAAATCCTGAGATTTAGCTTTGTATGCACTTTGGGAGGGAAAATACTATTAACAAACTAACCTCTATTTATTAATTCCTTTGGCAGAGTGATCTTCTGAATTAGTTCAAGAGGAACATTCACATTATTTGATCCAAACATGCATATTAACCTTAAGTATCAGAGGGGTAGCCGTGTTAGTCTGGTTCTGTAGAAGCAGCAAAGAATCCTGTGGCACCTTATAGACTAACAGATGTTTTGCAGCATGAGCTTTCGTGGGTGAATACCCACTTCTTCGGATGCAAGTAGTGGAAATTTCCAGGGGCAGGTATATATAAGCAAGCAAGAAGCAAGCTAGAGATAACGAGGTTAGATCAATCAGGGAGGATGAGGCCCTGTTCTAGCAGTTGAGGTGTGAAAACCAAGGGAGGAGAAACTGGTTCTGTAATTGGCAAGCCATTCACAGTCTTTGTTTAATCCTGAGCTGATGGTGTCAAATTTGCAGATGGACGTGCAGGTGAATGAACTGGTGATGGTGTGGCTGATCTGGTTAGGTCCTGTGATGGTGTTGCTGGTGTAGATATGTGGGCAGAGTTGGCATCGAGGTTTGTTGCATGGATTGGTTCCTGATCTACAGTTACTATGGTGCGGTGTGCAGTTGCTGGTGAGAATATGCTTCAGGTTGGCAGGTTGTCTGTGGGCGAGGACTGGCCTGCCACCCAAGGCCTGTGAAAGTATGGGATCATTGTCCAGGATGGGTTGTAGATCCCTGATGAAGCGTTGGAGGGGTTTTAGCTGGGGACTGTATGTGATGGCCAGTGGAGTCCTGTTGGTTTCTTTCTTGGGTTTGTCTTGCAGTAGGAGGCTTCTGGGTACACGTCTGGCTCTGCTGATCTGTTTCCTTATTTCCTCGTGTGGGTACTGTAGTCTTGAGAATGCTTGGTGGAGATTTTCTAGGTGTTGGTCTCTGTCTGCGCGGTTAGAGCAGATGCGGTTGTACCTCAGTGCTTGGCTGTAGACAATGGATCTTGTGGTGTGTCCGGGATGGAAGCTGGAGGCATGAAGGTAGGCATAGCGGTCGGTAGGTTTTCGGTATAGGGTGGTGCTAAAACCCCTCCAATGGGGGAGGGATAGCTCAGTGGTTTGAGCATTGGCCTGCTAAACCCAGGGTTGTGAGTTCAATCCTTGAGGAGGCCACTTAGGGATCTAGGGCAAAAATTGGTCCTGCTAGTGAAGGCAGGGGGCTGGACTCAATGACCTTTCGAGGTCCCTTCCAGTTCTAGGAGATTGGTATATCTCCAATTATTACCTAATGCATCATCAGGGATCTACAACCCATCCTGGACAATGATCCCACACTTTCACAGGCCTTGGGTGGCAGGCCAGTCCTCGCCCACAGACAACCTGCCAACCTGAAGCATATTCTCACCAGCAACTGCACACTGCACCATAGTAACTGTAGCTCAGGAACCAATCCATGCAACAAACCTCGATGCCAACTCTGCCCACATATCTACACTAGCAACACCATCACAGGACCTAACCAGATGAGCCACACCATCACCGGTTCATTCACCTGCACGTCCACCAATGTAATATATGCCATCATATGCCAGCAATGCCCCTCTGCTATGTACATCGGCCAAACTGGACAGTCTCTAAGGAAAAGGATAAAGGGACACAAATCAGACATTAGGAATGGCAATATACAAAAACCTGTAGGAGAACACTTCAACCTCCCTGGCCACACAATAGCAGATCTTAAGGTGGCCATCCTGCAGCAAAAAAACTTCAGGACCAGACTTCAAAGAGAAACTACTGAGCTTCAGTTCATCTGCAAATTTGACACCATCAGCTCAGGATTAAACAAAGACTGTGAATGGCTTGCCAATTACAGAACCAGTTTCTCCTCCCTTGGTTTTCACACCTCAACTGCTAGAACAGGGCCTCATCCTCCCTGATTGATCTAACCTCGTTATCTCTAGCTTGCTTCTTGCTTGCTTATATATACCTGCCCCTGGAAATTTCCACTACTTGCATCCGAAGAAGTGGGTATTCACCCACGAAAGCTCATGCTGCAAAACGTCTGTTAGTCTATAAGGTGCCACAGGATTCTTTGTTGCTTATATTAACCTTAGAATTTTGTATTAATTATAGTTCTGAAATAATTGGCCTATAAGGTCACCATATATACCTTCTTCTCCACATACTTTGTCTTGTTTCTAAGCAGAGTGAAAATTAGCATTTTTTACTGACTCATGATGGGCTTTATCATCCAAATGGTAAACCAGTGAGTAAAACGTTATGATAACCCTTAACTGATAAGAGAGACAAAATGCATATTATTCATGAATCTCATTGTTCCAATTGCAATTACCACCTGTTCCACTTCACCTATTATGGGCATATGTGAAATACAAGCCTGGAGACGGAAAGTTTTGACTGGTGAGATCCGCACAATAATGCATTTGTGTTACACTGTTTTACCATTTTATCAAACACACACCTGCACTCTACATTACTAAAAACACAATCGTTTTGGCATTTGAAGGATATCAATACAAGCATAATGTAAAAAGTATATATTTTTATTCCAATTATCAGATCACTTTACATTTGGCCTCTTCTGTTTTTAATTACCCGCTATTTTATATTTAACAACATTTTGAGTTTAAAACCAAAGATAATGAGTTTCTGAAGCATAGGTTCTCCAGCTGTGGTCTTTGGTCCATTGATGGTCTATGGAGCAACTATTGGGATCCACAATGAGATGGAGCTCGCTGGCAATCGCCTCCTATTTCAAGCTGCTAAATTTCATTGAAAGACAGCTAAAAAACACATAATACTTTATTCTTACTTTTCCATATAAACAGTTGCTGTGTTGCCACTGGGCGTATGTGATCACTTACAGGTGCGGAAAATGGGCTGCACAATTGTAAAAGAGAATGGATGTGATCCAGGAAACTGTTTTTAGTAAGATGTCGTGCACACCGGTGTTCCCTCTAAGCTGTGTGGTTGTGCAGCTGCCCAGGAGTGAATCAAGTGCCGCACACTTGATTAGCAGAGTGGTGCACAGCAGCGTGTGTTCAGGTGCCTCTCCCTCTGCTCATCTGCAGCCATGTTGCTCCTACCCTCTGCCTTGGAGCCCCTAGGACCCTCCTGCTGGCTATGCAGAGCGGGGGGGAAGGGGCACTGATGTCAGGGTGACCCCTTCCCCCTTGCCCATGTACCCCATCTCCGCAGAGTGGGGCAGGGGGGACAGGGCTCAGGAGCAGGAGAGCTCAGCTGCTGAGGTCTGAGCTTCCTGGTGGGTGCCTTAGACTCAGAGAGACCGTGCACAGTCTCTCATAGGCTTCCCCAGCAACCAGCACACACACACACAGTCTCTGTGCCTCTCTCTCTCTCGCTCACCCACACACACTTTCTCTCTCACACACACACACACACACACACACACACACAGTCTGTCTCTATCTCTGACACATGCACACACACGCAGTCTCCATCTCTCTCTCTTTCACACACACACACACACACACACACACACACACACAGAGTCTCTTTCACACTCACTTCCCAACACATACTTGTGTTGCTGTTATTGTTACTTCTTGGTACTTCCTGCAATGCATGTATGTTCTCTGTAATTTTATTCTTTCAAAGTGCTGTTATTTTAGTTTTTAGTTTTAGTCTATGCATTTCATGATTTTTTTTCTCTCTTATGCTTAAATTTAATTCTTTGAGTAGTGAGTTCTAAAATGCCTAAACTGTCCTGGCTGGAATAATTATCTCTATGGTAACTTTAAAAAATATATATATTATATCTAGGTTTTTTGTTTCTACTCGTGGCGCACATTCGCACATTACCTCGATATTGGTGCACATAACAAAATTCATTCCGCACCTGGATGGAAAAAATTAGCGGGAACATTGGTGCACACTATGAACGTTTGAGAACCACTCCTATGAAAATTACAATTGCAGGGAGACTAAATGAGACCGACCCAAAGGCAAGCATGTTGAAATTTGATAAGAACTCCAACATGGACATTTTCTTCTTAAATTGTTTATTGAATGAGACAAATGGTTTGATAACATATGGAAAATATAGGCGATACCAAAGATTACAACGTTAGCATTGTATCCTAACAATGAACATATGCACTCTGGTATAGCACAGTACACAGGCACATCTCTACAGAGCATTATTAAATTCCTCTCAGTACAAACCTCATGCAGAAATAAAGGTACCTAAGCTAATAAGATCTTTTGAAGGCAAGAAGGAACTTGAGTAGACTGTTCTCACTCATGTTTATAGTTTGCATTTCCATGTATGAAGGATGGCTAACTTTTCCAAGCCAGCAGTAATTTTTTTTAAATTTAAGCTACAATATCCACCATTGTTTGCTTTCTTGACCATGGTCAGCTCTAGATATATGACCTAGTTGGGACTTTGGTATCAGAAAAGCAGAAGTGAGGATAGCTAGCAAGAACAGACAATCCATCTCCAGAAATATCCCAAACAGGGCCAGAGCTCAAGTCATTGCCAATTGGAACAGTGATTGTCAATGCTATGTAATTAAAGAAAAAATAAATACATTCAGCAGATTAAACTGCTCTTTGCAACCAGCAGATATGGGATCACTGAACAGGTAGGTGCTTAATATCCTGATAAAAGAATTAGTAAGACTCCAAAATACTTTTTTAGAGTAATTAATAGGACAAATCACCACAATCATATTGAACCTGAATTCCTTTTGTACTCTAATTTCTAAGAAACTAGAATAAATAGTCCATGAATGTGAACATGAAATTTGGGATTATTGCAGCATTTCAATTCTACTATAACATCATTCTAAATAACACTGTAGTATGTGCTGTTCAAACACTAATCTGAATACTGATTTTTTCTTCTATTGGAGTATGTGCATAAACCCTGATCTACATCTCTTAAGTACCAAAATTTTCATTTTCACATCTTTAAAGTTGGGAGGGAGGAAGTATTATTGGTTTGCAAATAAAATACTAAGTATATTTTTATAATAAAATGAATATCCTAAGGCATTTACATGGAAGGCAGAATAGAAGCAACTAATTATAGATTTATTAATTCATACAAATTAAAACAGATTATTGTCCATTATCACAAGGATCAGACCTACCTCAACAAGCACTTTCCTTTTAGACATTCAGTGATCTCAGATGTCTGGGTCACCTAGATAATTTCTCAACGTGTAAATCAGAAAACTCATATAATTTTTAACTTTAAAACATATTTTGTTTGGCATGTACAGTATCTGTAATAGGATTTTTCACATTAACTTAGTGAATGACAGGGATAGCTATCTAGAAACTATGTTCACTGAACAGGTTGATTTTACCACATAAGAGGAAGGGATTTTCTTTTGAAAGAAAGAATACAAATGAAGGGACTAGAACAGATTTTTTTTAAAGCTTTCCATGTAGCTGAGTACATCATAACTTGCAACATACTTCTAATTAAAATGTAAACTGCAATGTGAAAAAAACCCTTTACCAGAGTAGCAAATATGCAGATACAGTAGCTCTCCTGTGGAGTCTGATAATTGACATTCATAAAGTCCGCAACATTTGCATCCAGTCTCAGGCAGTTGGACTATCAAGCATCAGCAACACATGCTTCCCTTCTTGGTGTCTTCTGAAGTGGAATGAGTTGGGTAAAATGTTCCTTCATCCCATTCACCTTGAACATCCACCAGTTCTGGAATGCCATTTATTCTCAATATATCTAAATACAGCAGATAGTCCTGTAGACAAGTGGGCAAGGGCAATTTACGGATAAACTGGTCAGATTGTAGGTGTTCACTTTTTAAAATGGACCGGATCTCAAGACGACAAAGGTGAGCCAAGGAAGGGATAAAGGCTGTAAAATGAAAGAAACAAAAATCAAACCGAGGAAAAGAACTACGGGATTAAACTATGTGCTTATATTTTTGCTTCTCTTAGGCAGTTCTCCTTTGATAAAAGAACATTAAATAAACCACTTGCCAAGTGATTAATTAGAGTTCTAATGTCTGAAGAAACCTAGCAGTTTTAAAACCAGCATGTTAGAATGTCCCTGTATCAGCTGGATAAAAATACCTTAATCTTGACATATATGAAAACAAACTATTTCACCCTCTACTAAAAAGTTCCACTCAACTCGCCTAAACCGCCAGTTGCTTGGACAGAGATTAGCAGATATAATGGTACACACAGGGAGTGATAAAATTAAATTGAGATGATGGAAAGTCAACAATGGAAACTAATTTACTGTGGGGAGAAAAGAGTAAATATTGATGACAAAAGTAGTTGGTTCATGATAGTATGATTGCCATCTTTTCTTATTACTAGTCAGCTTTTCCTTTAATGAACCAAGACTCACAATTACATTTTTGTAAAACATACCTACGAGTTGTCTTAACCTGTTGTGTTGGCTAATATGTTTTATTGTGAAATTAGAAATGATAAACCGTTCCTCTGCGAACTCTCTCTCCCACACAGATAGATACAATATAGCTCATATGAATCTGTATCAAATTGCAGCCCAAGAGTCAAGTGGTGTACTAATGCAGAGAAAATAATTGCAGTATGTTGTTACTATTTGATACAGATGCAGCAGCAGAATTTTGGTGGCGTTTTACAGACAGTCCATTATGTCAATGTGGGCAACCCCAAACCATGACACATATTGTTGGAAACTGCAAAATGACTCAACATCCTGGAGGTCTTCGTGTCTTGAACATCGTTTACAAGAACGCTGTGGCTTGGCTTGACCAGATTGCATACATCAAATAAATAAATAATACAGATGCTGGAATGCAGCTATAAGCCTTCATATAATACATTATGATTTTGTTTTACCTAAAATGTTGCTATGAGATCTGATTAATTAAGAACGACCAATCTGCTAAAAGTTGAATAAACAGCAGTGTCTCCATAGATACTCCTTTATATTAAGAAATATCATGACCTGGTACGAGCTCAATTTTTGTTTCAGACAGACACCAGAAGAGAACAAAAATATGTCTGATTATATAAGAGAAAGGAGACCGTGAGACATAACTATATTGAGTCTTCCATAATATAATTCTCTTCTTTCACCTCCTTCTCTCTCATCTTCCCCTTCTTATTTTATAGAAAAAATTGTTTTAAACTCGCATTTCTCACTAACAATCTCTTGGTCACAATCTTATAAAAAATCATGACTTTTATAACCACTTAAGGATCTGATTCTCATTTTTACCAAGGCCTCTTTACCGCCAATCTGACAATGCAAAGTGGTATAATCATCTACAATAATTCTGCTGCTACAGTAATTTTGCCAAAACCAAGGTTTAAACCAGAGCAGCAGTATCTAGACTAACCCATTTTTGAGTTATGATGAGCAAAAATTAAATAAATAGATTAGAAATATATCCATAAAGTGAGATTGTGTCATTTTTTGGACTCCTCAGTCTCTCAGATTTGCCTCAGATGTTCTAGAAGATTTTTGCCCTGGCAAAACATAAAACCTCAAAAATGTTAGGTAGATTGATAAATTTGGGTGCAGTGAAAAGGTCCAAACTTGGTTTAAAATGGAAGGCTTCATTAAACCTTAAATGCCAAGTCTCCAGAACGGCATTAGGACTTGCTTACAGAACAAAGAGCCCAGTTTGAATGGAATTTAAGGTAGATTTAAAAGCATAAAAAGAATCAGCATGCCAGATTTTTTGCCAACAGTGCTCAGTGGCAGAAAGGAAGAGGAGAAGCAATGGAGTTAGTGAAGGGTATCAGAATTCAAATGTTAGGAAAAAAGAGTTCGGATCAAAGGAACATGGTAAGAGTTTAAATGAGCTGGGGGTGGGGGAAGGGATGAGGAGGAATAAGAGAAAAGGAATCAAGATTAAAAGAGGACATCGTCCATCTATTGAGTGAGCTAACAGAGAGGGCAAGATGTGGAGAGAAAAGTGAAGGTTAATTAAATTAACTATTATCCAAGTGCAGACATTACGTTATACTAGCCAACCCATACAAAAGACAGGAAAAAACAATTTCTGATCGGAGTTTAACTTAACCTTTTCACTATTAAAAGATGGTATTTCATTCTTCTGTTGGTCTATTTAGCAAATGACGATCACATACTGTATCTTCACACTCCTACTCACACTCTCCCAATGGGTGGTGTGTGGCTACGTGGTTTCCATAAGTAATTGGCTGACCTTTATCTCAAAAGCAGGAGTGTGACAG
The DNA here is from genome assembly GCF_020497125.1 of Mauremys mutica. Lineage (NCBI taxonomy): Eukaryota > Metazoa > Chordata > Testudines > Geoemydidae > Mauremys > Mauremys mutica. Next base: position 178,652,996 of record NC_059074.1, on the reverse strand, counting down.
AGCAACAAGAACTTGTATAAAATATCTGTGCTCTAACTGGAAAAAAAACAAACTTGTATTTATGTTCCCTACTGCCCGGCTACTATCACCTCAGAGTCCCTTTCCTCTCAGGCCACAACCAATCTGTTGTCTCTCCAAGGGTTTAAAGTGGAATTCCCTGCCTTTGAGGTCCCCTTTTTGCCAAGGAAATATAATAAAGGACAGTAACATGAATAGCTAGAACAATGTCTTAACTTTAAAGTTGTTTTTTCTCTGTCCCCTGCCATTTCTTTATTGCCTTTTCTCTCAGGCTAATAGGAGTAAGGGTATATTTTTCAAGCCTTGTTGAGGCGACAATCCTCTTTGGCCTTTCCCACAAAATGGGCGGGGGGAGTTCTCTTCCTTTCCCCAACCCTTGGCTTATGTGGACAGGGGAAACTGTGTGTTCTCTTCCTCCTCCATGGGGCAGAGGGATGACCACTTTATATATACCTGCCTGACCCCCAGGTTATGTACTCAGGTGGCTAATACAAGCCACCATCCATGCCACCATGGCCACAGAGCTATTTTTAGCACACTACCTCAAGCAGAGCTAGTGTGTGTCTGTCTACCCACCCTGGGAAGTATGCTCCCAGCTGCTGTGCAGACATATCCTCAGAAGGGAGTGGACATCAGTTCTATTCTCCAGGAGAAGAAAGAGTCAGTCAGGAAATAAGAGGCCACAGAGGAATAGCTGCCGGAGGTCACCCAACAGCACTACTACGGTGCAATGTCATATTTCACCTGATCTCCAATGAAGTAGGCGGGCCCTACGGTGCAGATTACAGCATTGGTGGAGAAATGTTGGTATGGCAACAACTGTCAAAATGGCTCAATGCAAGACCTGGATTATGTATTATTTATCAATGCACACAAAAACTATAGCACAGGTCTGCCATAAAACCAACAAAAGCAAAGAAATTCAGAGTTAGGCTCTTGTTTCTTAGATATTGCAGCAGATATCAGAAAGAAACCAGCAGGTTTTAGCAAAATTGAAGAGTATGCTGTGAATTAAAGATGAAGCGACAGCCTTAGCAATTGATTCTCCTTCAGAATGCCCTCTACAGATCCACACTTTTATGATGTGTGAGCCCTCCCCATCACAGTTTAGCAGACCACCGGCATACTAGTGCCTCCAAACAATTTGAGCAAGACTATTTAGCAACTGAGACTATTGAAAAGGGCACCGCAGCACCAACTGCTCTCATTTCACCCTTATCTTACAAGGAATCTTAGTTATATTGAATGACTTTTTAAATGAATTAGGCTGTATATGCAGGCTTGTTATGATCTAGCTGGTGTTCTTTAGGGTCAGATACCTCACTCTAGTAGACCTAGTTACAGCATGCTTAGTGTGTCTAGGATCAAGATTTGTAAAACTACCACATGAATTGCCAGTCAGGCATTACTCTCTTAAAATGCTCCCCACAGATGGCAATTCTGCAATCATTGTTTAAATTAGGCCTCCTCTGCTCTCCTTCTTGGGTGTTTAACGTTGGGTTTTGGTTTTCTGTATCCCCTGTGATTGAGGATCTGCAGAACAATTAGCAAAGGAGAAAGAAAAGTTATTTTTGCTGGTATCTGTTGTTCAGGAACATTGCATCCATTTACCTCACCCAATAATTTTTTTTTAATTTAGTAGAAACGGTTGTGGATGGAGGCATGCCAAGGTTCCTTTTATAGCCTCTCTTTGTTTGGATCTGAAAAGGGGCATTTACAATGCTGCCAGCTCTGCAATTTCATCACAAGTCTTAGAATAGTTGGTGTTTTTCTTGATGTCCCAGCTCCTGTAGTACTATGATTACATAAGAATCTCAACTAACCAATTAAAAAAAAGTTTCTAGCCCTCATATTTGTGGAGAAAACCTTGAAAATGTGAACCCTAAAGACTCAAAAGGCACAAAACAAATAAAATGAAATAAAATTTATTATTTTAATCTTGTGAGTTTTAAGCCAATCTCATGAGTTTTGGGGAGTTAGACTCATTGCTTTTGAATGCCTGGGGATGGCAATACATGTGTGGCCCCAATGAGCACTGCTTTTTTTAGATGTTTCCAAGCTCACAACAGTAGATGTGTATAAGCCAAGAATGTTGATTTGCAAGCAGATATATATAATATTTTATTTATTTATGTACACACACACACACACAATAAATAAGTACATTTTGGTGATTAATTTATCTTTTATTTGCATAGAATCTTAAAGTCAGAGTACTGTTATTAATTGTATATGTTTGAGTTCAATTTCTTTCTTTTTTCTTTTTTGGAAAAGATATGCCATTTTGAGGTCAAAATGCCTCAAAGATGGTATTACAATTGCAGGGATCCAATTTCAATAGGCAACAAAGAGTCCTGTGGCACCTTAAAGACTAACAGATGTATTGCCACATAAGGGATAGCTCAGTGGTTTGAGCATTGGCTTGCTAAACCCAGGGTTGTGAGCTCAATCCTTGAGGGGGCCATTTAGGGATCTGGGTCTGGCCCGGTGCCACTCACATTCCCCCTCTGGGATGGAGGACTGACTAAGGGCTCCCTAATAACTTTAAAATTTTAGGGGGGGAGAGATAGCTCAGTGGTTTGAGCACTAGCCTGCTAAAACCAGGATTATGAGCTCAATCTTTGAGGGGACCACTTAGGGATCTGGGGCAAAAATCAGTACTTGGTCCTGCTAGTGAAGGCAGGGGGCTGGACTCAATGACCTTTCAAGGTCCCTTCCAGTTCTAGGAGATAGGTATATCTCCAATTATTATTATAAGCTTTCATGGGTGAATACCCACTTCATCAGACACATTTCAATAGGATCATTTTGGTTCTATTGTTGAGACTAACACATCTGCCATGGCTTTTGGTTCTATGATCCTTAGCCTGACAGATTAACAGCTGAGGATCAATCTCACAGTAACTGAGGGACTGTTTATCCTATAGGTTAATATAGTTTGTAATGTGTCACTGAATACATTAAATACACATACTGTAACGCTACATGCTCAAAATTCTTGAAACTTTTAACACTAAGTAATTACTAGAGATGTGCAATTGCCTCCTTCCTTTGTGAACAGCAGTATTAATTATGGAATTCTACAACTGGCAAACACAAGGTCCTATAACCCTCTGAGTAAAATACAGAACACTTAGCAGAAGTATAGGCTAATAGTACATATTTCAATGGGACAGAATGAAACACAAAAAATGAGGATTTTAGCACGTAAGAAAAATCTTTGGGATCAGTCTCCATTGAGGAAGATCATCCACAGCACTTTAATACCTAGGATCAAGTTTTTAACCCAAGAGACAATAGTTTTCCCAATATGAATTCCATATCCAATCTATTATAGTAATGTACTATAGAGTACAGTAGAACCTCAGATTTACAGACACCTCAGGAATGGAGGTTGTTCATAACTCTGAAATGTTGGTAACTGAACAAAACATTATGGTTGTTCTTACAAATGTTTACCACTGAACACTGACTTAATACAACTTTGCAACTTTACTATGCAGAAGAAAAATGCTGCTTTTAACCATCTTAATTTAAATTAAGCACAAAAACAGTTTCCTTACCTTGTCAAATCTTGTCAAGGTAATGCCCCCCTTTTATTAAAAAAGTATTTCGTTTAACACAGTAGTGTACTGTACAGTATTTGCTTTTTTGGGTCTCTGCTGTGTGATTGAGTACTACTGGTTCCAACTGAGGTGTGTGATTGACTGGTCGGTTTCTAACTCTGGTGTTTGTAACTCTGAAGTTCTACTGTATTAATCTTTATTCCTTTCATTCCCAAACAATTAATTTACTCATATATTCAGTCAAGTATACAGTACTTAATGGTTATACAATGTTATGTTTGCCTTGGGTGCTTTCAGTTTCATTTATTTTCAGTCATCATGTTTATATGTTCCACAGTCTGTATATAGGTTGTAAAATGCCACTTTTAGTTTGGCATAAAGCATACTTCTATTTCTTGGAAAATGCTACTACTAGTATAGTTTTATACTTAATACCATATATACACACTGAAGATTGCCTCACAAATACCAGACACAAAAAGAGACCTTTTAACTACAAAAGCAAAAAAGGTTGCCAGTTATATTGAAATTTTCCATGATCTTCCACCAATTTAAAGTACAGTGCAGTTCAAAAGTCACATTAACTATAAAAAGACAAGTTCCATTTCATTTCTCCCTCTTTTTCATTTGACTTAAAAACATAGCCTCTTTCCCTAAAAAGCCTCAAGTCAAAAATAAGATGAATTTATTGCAGAGACAGTGGAGAGCAGTTTAATAGCTGCAATAAATCAATATTCTTTTATGGTAAAACTTTCTAAAATGTAGCATCTTCAAAGAAAAAAGTTCCACTTTTTCAAAAAAAAGTTATGATGTCACCTTTCACCCTCATACTACACTGAACCAACTTTGCTGCTGCACATGAAGTGTTCTGTCCCAACAAACAGTCCCATCTGAAACGTAGCACAAAATATAGAATGCAGTAACGCAGTGTTTTCTAAAATGGATGAGAGTCCCTTTTAGCCCTCATGATGATGGGACCAAAAAAAAAAAAAGAAAGAAACTAACCCTTTATCAGTCACTTTTTGAAAAATGTTACTCTTGAAAGCAGTGGCATTAAATTCTGAGGAGGCAGCTTGTCCCACTTTCTGACTGATAATAAGCACAGTTCTCACAACTATTAGAAGGAAATCAGAGGTTTGCAAGAGTCAGGGAGGAAGAGATGGAAAAAGAATATAGGAATTCCATAAATCCAAAACTGACCTGTGCATCTTCTCTTTTTTCCTCAGCTGCCCATTTAAAGGGGGAAAAAAATCACTAAAGCACCCTATATTTTGGTATTATCACATCACAATCCTGGTTTCCGTTTACACTTTCAGTTTTCCTTATGCAGACACTAAGGCCTTGTCTATACTACAGAGTTTTGTCAACCAAAGTTATGTCGATGATCAAAAAGTGCTATAACAACATTGCTATTGCACAGTCACACTACTCTCCTCCTATCGGCCGAGCACATCCACAATTGGTGCTCTAGTATCAACAGTGAGAGCACTGCACTGTGGGTAGCCATCCCACCATGCTACGTGCCACCTTCTGCAGCTAGAACTTGTGGGATGGTGGAGTGGATCACAGTGCATCATGGGTGCAGGCTCAATGTCCCATGATGCAGTTCTTTCTGTCCCAGAATTCCATGGGCTTCCAACTGCATTTTGCAGCATTTTTCAACGGCCCCCATTTACTGTGCGCCCGCTGTGAAAAGCTGGATCCTGCACTGCTCTCTGCTGTTGTGGTAACTGTCATTAACACATCACGGACGGTCATGCAGGATATCATGAGCTCTCAATCTGAACAGGTATCAGAACTGCCCGACTTGCTGTGTGCTATGGAAAGAAACGACATCAGATTACTTTTGGCATTCGTGGAGCAGCTGAACACAGTGGACCATCACTTTTGGGCTCAGGAAACAAGTCCTGAGTAGTTAGATCGCATGGTTATGCAGGTCTGAGATGATGAGCAGTGGCTGCAGAACTTTCGGATGCAGAAAGCCACCTTCCTTTGGAAGCTCGCCCCAGTCCTGAGGTGCAAGGACACCAAAATGAGAGCAGCCCTCTCAGTAGAGAAGTGCGTGGCAATGGCAGTGTGGAAGCTGGCAACTCCAGACTGGTACCAGTTGGTCTCGAATCAGTTTGGAGTCAGGAAGTTGACCAGTGTTATCGTAAGTGTGCAGAGCCATTAACTGCATCCTGCTTCAAAGGACTGTGACTCTTGGTAATGTGGGTGAAATAGTGGATGGCTTTGTGGAAATGCGATTCCCTAACTGCAGTGGGGCAATAGATGGAACGCATATTCCAATTTTGGCACCAGACCATCTTACGACAGAGTACATCAATAGAAAAGGGTACTTCTCCATGGTATTGCAGGCATTTGTTGATCACCGTGGCCATTTCACTGACATCAACCCAGGGTGGTCCAGGAAGGTGCAGGATGGTCTGTACAGAAAGCTGCAAGCAGGGACTTTCTTTCCAAACCAGAAGATTCCATTTGGGGTGCTGAAATAGTGATCCTGGAGACCTAGTGTACCCTTTACTCCCATGGGTCATGAAGCCTTACATGGGAAACCTGGATATCAGCAAGGAGCCCTTCAACAATAGGCTGAATAGGTACAGAATGACCGTGGAATATGAAATTGGCCAATTAAAAGCATGCTGGCGATTATGGCAGGTTAGATCTAAGTGAGGAAAACATTCCAATGGTCATAGCTGCCTGCTGCACTCTCCATAATATTTATGAGATTAAGGGTGAAAAGTTTGCCCAGGGGTGGAACACTGAGGCAAATCGCTTGGCTGATGATTTTGAGCAGCCTGATAACAGGGCTATTAGAGGGGTACAGCAGGGGGCACTCGAATCAGGGAGGCTTTGAGGCAACATTCTGAGAATGAGAACCAGTACTGTGTATTTCTATACAGCCATGCTTCATTAATTTGAGTTTTGTTTGTTTACCTAACACTTGTGATGATTCCTCAGCAGAATTTGCAGTAAGCAAATGATTAAATTGCATGTATTTGTTTTTGTATCAGCTACAATCACAATTTGTAGGACACAAATAAAGATTTGTTATCTTGCAGAGTGTTTGTTTTTATTAAACACCAATTAGCAAGGCTTGGTGGGAAGGGAGATAGCAGTGCAGGGCATTAGAGGCTCTCATAGCTGTGCGTAAGTCCAGCTATTATTTTGGAAGCTGTCCGAAGGGATGGTGTGAACGGGATACTGAGATGTTCCGGAAAGTTGAAAGGACTGTTTGGGAGGAGTTTAGGGAGGGCCTGGAAAACAGTTCTGTATCGGCCGATGTGTAGAGGGTTCCCCTGAAGGCCACATCTGCAGAAGCACAAGGTACAATACAAAGAAGCATGATTGTTAGTTCATGCACAGCACTGATTCATTACTGTAAAGTTCACCTCTTGTAACATACCAATCACCTTCTCACTGACCCTTAGCAAGCACACATCTGGGTGAACACCCTAAACATGGTGCGTTTGTCTCGGGTGAGTGGGGGATGTTCAAGCTGGGGCAAAGAGTGTTGGTGATGATTCATGCGGATCAGTGCAGATGAGTAGGGACAATATTATAAATTCTGCCACCATTTTCCACACTGCTGAGGTTAAGCAAGGATGCATCTACTGACCCAGTCCATATGCTTCTCGCCTGTGTGCCACTTTGGTCCCTGCATGCCACTTTGGTCCCATTGGCAAGTGGCGCAGGAAGTTTCCTACAATGGGGGAAGGAACAAAGCAGCTCTGCCAAGGAACCTTCATCAGAGGATTGCCGAGTACCTCCAGGAACGTTTTCTAGATATCTCTTTGGAGGATTCACGTGAAATCTTGGTGTGTATCAATATACTGTTCTGCTGGACTGCTTAGCTACGCATGGGAATTTGGAGCCCATTCAAACACAGCTAGTCTTGCACATTTCTATCCATTCACCCACTTCTATACTATATAAAGCAAAAGAAAGCCGTATGTCATATAACTGAACAGCATCAACTCAAAAAGATCACTTACTAGGGATCTCCTCTCCTGCTTCTTGCTTGCCGGAGAAGGACTGCTGGGGGACTGGGTAGACACCTCCAGAGTGGAGAAAAGTTCCTGAATCGCCGCCCCACCAGACAACCCTGCCATGGGCTCCACATTGCCCTCCAACCTCTACCTCCTGATCCACGACTTCGTCCTCGGGGTTAGGTCCACTGTTTGCCATCTCCAGCCCCGCCGAAGTATCCACGGGGCTCTTAATGGTAGAGGTGGGATCATCGCCAAGGATGGTGTCCAGCTCTTTATAGAAGCGGTAGGTCTTCGGCGTAGCAATGGACTGACAGTTTGCCTTCCTTGCCTTCTGGTATGCCTGCCTCAGCTCCTTTACCTCCACTTGGTACTGCACTGTGTCCTATTCTGAGCCCTTATCACACAAGCCACGAGAAATCTGACCGTACGCATCAAAATTCCTATGGCTAGAGAGGAGCTGGGTCTAGACAGCCTCCTCTCCCCATTTTCTCAGCAGATTGAACAACTCTGCAGTAGTCCAAGTGGGAGAACATGTGCTGCGTGGAGCTGCCAAGGTCAGCTGGGAAGATGCAATGTGAGCTCTCCACACCGAGCAAACAGGAAGCAGAACTTCGAAAATTCCCAGGCCTTAAAAGCGGGAGGGACAGATGCTTGTTTACCTGGCTGCAGGGCAGCAGAGTTTGAACTGAAGACCAGAGCAGTCAGGATGAGCATTGTGAGACACCTTCTGGAGGCCATTTAAAGTGACAAAACCAAGAGTGGTGTCTACACTGACTCTTTGTTGATAAAACTCTGCTGCACAAAACTCTATGTGTCTGGATGAGGTGGTTTTATTTTCTTGCCTAAACAAGAGAGTTTTGTTGGCAAAAGTAGCATTGTAGTGTGTACACCTCTACTGTTTTGTCAATAAAAGCTGCCTTTTGTCAACAAAACTATGTAGTGTAGATAAGGCCGAAAAGTATGTTTACACTGCAGTATAAGCCCAGGCTGCAAACACAGGCTCAAGTCTAATCCTCCTTCCATCCACACACAAATCATGCTAAGCCAGGGCTTGTACTTAGGTCCTGAGACCCCATAGGGGAGAGGGGCCGAGCCTCAGTCAAGCTGGGATCCAGGGTTCAAGTCCTATCATTTTGCAGCACAGATGCAGCTCCACTGGACTCGTGCTCTGGGAGTGTACCAAAAGTATAACACAATCCCACAGGCTGACTTTTTTTTGCCCTCTGGACAGTCAAGTTTTCCCATGCTGTACCATGAACAAAGGGCTAGAGTGGCCATATTATTGGGAGGGCATTAGAAAGTTTGGGATATGGATAGTTGGAATTGGGCCCGCATCATGCAGTGTAGATGCTGGACCCCCCAGGTTGGGACCCATGGTTCAACAATTCCTATCCTGGCGTTACAAATAAGTGTAGATGCTCAAGCCCTCAGTTAACAAACCCAGGGTCTCCTAACTCAAGTTCTACAAACCCTGAGCTTACATGGCAATGTAGACATACCCTAAGAGTACAAATGCTGCCTGTACACCATATAGGGCAGGGGTTCTCAAACTGGGGGTCGGGACCCCTCAGGGGGTTGCAAGCTGCCAGCCTCCACCCTCAATCCCACTTTGCCTCCAGCATTTATAATGGTATTAAATATATTTAAAACGTGTTTTTAATTTATGGGGTGGGGGGTCACACTCAGAGGTTTGCTATGTGAAAGGGGTCACCAGCACAAAAGTTTGAGAACCACTGATATAGGGTAAACATTGCAGTTAGAGATCTGTGCTGGCCCATGCCAGCTGACTCGGGCTAAGGGACTTGGGCTAAGGGGCTGTTTAACTGCAGTGTATGTGTTTGGGCTCAGGCTGGAGCCTTGGGCTATAGGACCCTGCATGGAGGGAGGGTCCCGGAGCCTGGGCTCCAGGCCAAACCCATACATCTACAGTGCAATTAAACAGCCTCTTAGCCCAAACCTCTTAGCCCGAGTCAGCTGGCACGGGCCAGCCATGGGTTTTTAATTGCAGTGTAGACATACTCATAGAGATCCACTAAAGCATCAAAATAGGGCTATAGTAGAAGTTCTACATAGACCTGTACTATTCCTCTGCACTGGGGTGAATTTCACTTACAGTGGTTAATGTTTTCAGTCTGGAGAGCTTGAAACAAACATATCAGAACTGAGATGTAATGACAGGCTCTTTTATATTTAGCACAAATACTTCATTTTTTATTTCTGATATTAAATCTTCTGGGATTCTTAGTATCATTCAAGGCCTAAGAACATTCAAATGTCCAGTGTAACATGCCACATACATGCAGGATGTACCTCAACATGCCTGTTTTTCCTCTCTCTCTGACTAGAGCTGACTGAGCAGTAATAAAAAACAAACACAAACAAAATTGTGAGGTGCTTAGAATGATATCTCTCTCTCTCTCTCTCTCTGACTTTTCTCACTAGGCTTGATTATGCAAGCATTCTGGCCCTGGGAAATCAGGCACACTGTCTGAGGATGGTCTGCTTCTACCTTCTACAATTTGACTAAGACCACCAAGGAAGAGTACCAAAAATGTAGGAGTTACTAACTGCCCCCACATTCTAGCTCCTAAATGGAAAACTTTTAAGTCTGCTAAATATATAATCATTCTCATACTTGGAAAACTTAAAATATATACGAAACCATTTCATGTTTTTTCATATTTTTCTTACTATGCTTGGTAATTATGAATAATAACTTGTCTTTTCCCAGCAGATCCTGCAGTGAAGTCCTAATGCTAAATTTAGGACATCATATTAATTTCTATAACAGACTGATGTCCTAAACAAAACACAGAATTAAAACTCCACCGAAGGATCAAGCAGGAGGAAGAAATTGACCACAAAGAAAGCAGCATTCATTACAATATAAATATATTCACTAATAACTAAGGGAACACAGAAAAACTTTGATCAAGTAAATTTCTTTATGTAAAACCTTCTCCCACTCCAATAAGATATGTTGAATAGTATTAAATATAGTACTCCAGGGAAAGTCTTATAACATAAAGATAAAAACAAGCACTTTTCAGATGTTATAGCACTGCTTTAAAAAGGAATTAGTTTTACAATGAATCAGTAGGAAAGAGTATTGCATACTTTTTCAGATAGCTCATTATTGCACAGCCCATTTGCTCTGACTGGGTTCTGGGAAGGGTGTGTGTGGCAAGAGATAATATTTGTGGAAATATATGTATTCTTTTTTTGGTTGATTATATTTTAATTATAGGAAGGAAGAGAGGCTGCTGGATTTCTAGGTATTTATTATAATATTTATATGGTTTGTATTTTTAATTGCTGTCAAAAGTGCTTAGATCAGTGGATAGGAATTTTTGTATTGAGTATATAAATCAAATTCAGTAAACAAAGTTAGGGGAACACTGTCTAGAAAAAGTAATCAAGTAGTACCCATCATCTCCCCTTAAATCTTCAAAGAGGCAGAACAAATCATTTTAGTAAGGTCCACTATTAACTTACACTTGGTGCCCTTACAATATATTTTACACCCACTTTCCACAGGGCATACCTAATTAATCCCCTGAATTAGCTACTAAGATTTTTCCATACCAATTGTCAAGCTAACTGAACTGTAAAGGTTACTTAATAAATTCAAAGTTAACTAGTTTACAGTCCTCAAAATCTTTCCAAACAATAGGCTCTCTGAATTTCATTTCATACATATGTGTTATGATACCATCCTGCTGCCTTTTCATGTTTAAGGGCACTTAAAACAGTATTGACCTTTGACAGTTTTTTATTTAATCTGTATAACAGTAATTACATGTAGAGGATAATCCTGACTAAAAGTATCAGTTTGAAACACATTATGTATTTCACTTCCTATACTGTTTATTTTATTAATTCAAATATGATCTTAGTTTAGGACAACTACTGGTTTCCCCAGGTATGAAAACAAAATTTTTATCCAATTTAATTTTACATTCTGCAATCTTCACATATTGTTCCAAAAAGCTATTTCCCTCTTAAATTCTGGAAATTGGTATGTGCGGAAATTAGTTGATTGGTTGTTTTACTTACCAAAATGGTTACGTGGAACCCAGGTGGAGGTTTCTTTGTGGTCAGAGAGATTTTGTTCTACAGCTGGAGGAAGCCTTTTCCAGTTAGTGAACTCCAGAGTGAAATTAAGGATGTCATCATTCACAGAATAAATCCTACACGATAAAAAAATTACCATATAACATTGTCAACTGTTGTACACACTACCACAAAGATAATCTTGGGGGAGAGGAGGAAACATATTGAAAGATTTATGTTTTTATAACAAGTTCCTGGAAATAGACATCCCAAGCATAACAAAACATCAAAGGGAATTCTAAAATAACTTTGACAGCATAACACTTTACTAAAGCAATTATATCTTCCTCCATTACTTTTAGAATTAAGCTACACTGTAAGAGAAAGTATACACTCTAAAATATATCTGCCTTAGTAATAGGCAGTATTTTTCTCTGCAAGAATTGCTTATTCCACCTCTATCTAGGTTTTTATAAGGTCTCTCAACATCAGGGTGAATAAGTGTCTCACATTATTGCCTAAGTCTTTCCATGACATCTGGAAAAATGTTTAATGGCTTATTTAATTTAAAAAATAATCAAACCAAAACCTAAGGAATTAAAAAAAAAAAGATTTTGAGTTTTATGCACACACTGATTTTAGGGTGATTTATATCTCATTTCTCCAAGAAAATGTGTAAAAAATGGTAAACAATAGCCTTCACAGAATAAGTGGGTTACACAGGCAGTCTAAAGGAGTTATTTTAAAAAAGGGCATTTGAAATGTACTGAAATACAATACTTGCACTTTCACATAATAATTTCTATGCTATATACGTATTCTTCCATTTTCATCTGACTCAACCAATAGTATAAAACAAAATGCTGTGAAACACACAAATGTACTGGGTGATTAAAATTAATAATAAAAAACCTCCTTGTTGTCTATTTTTTCTATTATTTCATTTTTCAGCATTAATATAGTTCATGTATGACCAACAGAGTCATTTTCATGCATTTATTTGAACAATGCACAGGAGTAATGAATCTGATTGCATTGCTTTCTTTAATGCAATGGTGAGTTTGCTTACCACTTTTGATACTCCCACTAAAATTTACTGTTACTGTAGTACACTTACCATTATATTGTACACTTGTACAACCATAAGCCAGTGACAGTTAATAAACCATATGCACAGATGGCATTTACTTTTTATTATTCTGTCATTATTTTCCAGGAGGAAAAAAAATAGCATTGCATTTAAAGTTGCAAAAATATATCAAATCTGTGGATTACATTGTAATAGGCACTTATTTTAACAAGAATGTTTTTAAACAATATAAGTCAAGAAACGTATAAAAGCACTTATAGTTTATCTGACAATATAAAAAATGTTACATATAATAAAAATGGACAACAAGAGTCACAAAAAATTAGGACTTTTATAGTGTTTACTCTTGTAATCATCCACTGCTCTTTATTTGTAAGTACAGTGTAATCACAAATACCATTTATCATGTCAGGCTTAAAATATGTTGCTTTAAAAAATCAATGAATATAACATTTCACTAAATCAAGAAAATCAGTCAAATGATGAAGTTAACATTGTAAGCAGTATGACAAATTCAACTATAATGTCATCACAAAATTTAAAACAAATCAATGTTTAAAACTGAGTGGACATTAAAATTCAACTCCTATACAAATTAAAGATTACATGTAAATGGAATTACTAACAGGATATGCAAAGTTTTGTGAATATACTAAATCAGTGGACTCTGTCTAATCCATTATTTCTATTTCATGTGTTTGTATAGTTTCAAATTATTTTGTTACAAGTCATACATATGGAAGTACAGAGTCAAAGCTTCTACGCTGCATGACAACATGGAAAAAGGGGGGAAAAAAATCGGAATATAAATATACTGACCCCTTTAAATACTAGAATAATTTCTATAATGCCTAATTAAATGTAAAAGCAGTCAATCCAGTTTTTTTTTAAATCGGAAATGTATTAATTCACACTTTGTATAAAACATAAAATTTATGGTACTAAGGCAAAAAAATCAAGTGACAATGACAATCTGTAATTTTACCCACTTCCTTCTCCCCCTGCCACTGAACTGAATGCTAGAGGAATTCCCCCTCCGACACTGTTTAAATTCCCATTTGACCCAGAATTATCTGAGATTTTTCTTATACCATTGTTTTATTGCACATACATACTTTCATTTGATTTGGGGTGGGTAGCGCACCATTTTCACAGGAGGAGGGAAATGATAGGGAAGAAAGACTGTTCAGTGCAAAATGCAGAGCACCCCATTCCCTGGAGTAAATAAAGACCAAGCCTTGCTTTGGCTCTCTTCCCAGACAAGGGGAAAAGTTTTATAACATTGAACCCTGCTCGTGTGTGTGAACTTTTCACTCAAGACATTTGAAATCTCTATCAGTCATGATCCTGAGTTAGATTACTGAATACAGTGCTTAAAATGATTTGAAAAATGTAGAGGGGTCTGTCATCACCTCTACATCTGCCTGTGCCCCTGGTGAATTAATTCTGCCCTACAATCCCCAAATCAATCCTGCTCCCTCAATCTAGCCTCCTCCAGTCCCCATATCAATTCTGCCCCCACCTGTTTTGTCCCCATCACTCCTGCCCCCTCCAGCCTCACATCTGCCCCTCCTGCAGTTCTCCACCCCCCTCTCCCAGGAGGAGGTGTGCAGCATGGTCACCTCTCCCTCTTCCCAGCCTGGGTGTTGCTGGAAGGAAGCGGGGAAAGCAGGGGGAGGGAGCAGAGAAGCTGTCCAATAGCTCGCAGAGGGGCAAGAGAGAAGAGAGGGCAGAGTCACCCTGTGCAGCTGGTCTCTTCCTGCTCCCTACTGTCCTATGAAAACAGTGTGGGCTCCTGACAGAAGGGGGGAGAGCTCGACCTGTTTCCTGCAGCAGCTCTGATTGGCTACTCTTTCTCAGGAGGGGGGCAAAGCAGCAAATCAGAAGATGTTTTCCCCCAGAGATACTAAAATGTGCCACCCACCCTTCAGCAATCTGGCTTGCTGGTTAGAAATTTGATTTCCTGGGTCTGAAACCCATTGTCACCTGGCACACTGTAAGCACTGGTTATGATGTGCTGCTCAGTGAAAGCGTTTGTTAAACTAGGTTAGTCATGAATTTGGAAATCAGTATTTAGTACACAACATCTAAAATACAAGTCAGTATTATCTTTCTTACCACAGTCTGCACAACAGATTCAGTGGATTAAATCCAGCCAACAATAGATATGGTAGCCATTCTTTGTACTGTTCCTGAGCTTTAGCGGCATATTTTGTAAACTCTAGCGAGCATTCCCCAGAAGGCATCGGACAGCCCACCTTCAAGAAGTGCCGAAACCAAGAAAACTTTTTGTGATGCAGGCAGTATCCTAAATTAATCCCGAGTAGGTGGATCCCATGCTTCAGAAGAATAGGAATTAAACCATAAAACCTACAATATCACATAGAAAACAAGACACCTTGTTAAAATAATACTGAAAATACACTGCTAAAGTTACTATAGAATCAGACTAGAGAACCTTTTGTAACAAACCATTTTAGACTATTGCAACAGTGATTGTTTCTAGAAAGCATCACCTTAAAACGTCACTCAAATAATCTGTATTCCCCAAAAGAGATCAGTATTAAAATTTAAAACATTTGCATTTTTGTTCCTGAAAATTTGTTTAAAAAAGAAACTGAATTAAATTACACCTCTACCTCGATATAACATGACCCGATATAACACGAATTCAGATATAACGCGGTAAAGCAGTGCTCCGGGCGGGGGGGGGGGCAGGGCTGCGCACTCTGGCGGATCAAAGCAAGTTCGATATAACGTAGTTTCGCCTCTAATGTGGTAAGATTTTTTGGTTCCCGAGGACAGCGTTATATCGAGGTAGAGGTGTATATCAGCAATAATTTTTAGTTTAAGTAATGTTTGCAAAAGATGCTGATCAATACAGGAGTGGCGGGAGACTGAAAGGAGGCTCCGCCAGCAGAATGTGGATCACCGGCACCAAAGCACAGAGCGGCTCATAAGCATTATGGAGCACCAAGAGGACCATGATTTGAGGACCACAGGTTTGATACAGGAGTTGGTGGGTAAGATTCTGTGGCCTGCGTTGTGCAGGAGGTCAGACTAGATGATCATAATGGTCCCTTCTGACCTTAAAGTCTATGATTCTATGAAATTAAGCCTTCTAATTATCCACAGGACAGCTGAAGCCAAGGAAGCAACAGGTCAAGCTTTCTTATACTTAGAGCCCTGCAAATCTGCAGATATCTGCTTTATATCCCACGGATGTGGATATCGGCGGACCATGTCTGTAGATTGTGGATGGATGTGGTTCCAAATTTTATATCTAGAACCCTTCAAATCTGCAGATATCCATGGATCATGTTTGCGGACCAGAGGCAGATACAAATATTTATCAACGCAAGGCTCTACTCATACTGTCCTGATAGTATGCTTCAAACCAGCTTTGTATGAATTACCTAGATGCAGCAAGGTTGTTCTCCTCTCAATCCCTAGACTCTCTACTGAGACTAACAATTAATAACAGTTTACTGGTGTCATCTCTCCAACACCAAACAAGTACTGAACTGAACTTCACATTTTCACATATTCGTTCACACTTAAATTGGTAACCTAGAAGTGAAAGCCTGTGTCTCTGTTATAAGAAGATAGGATATACACTTCATTACACTTCTCTTTAATATATTAAATTTATTCACTTTTATAGACAATGTACATAACATTTTGATCAAAATGCTCCCCATTTCTGAGAATCCTGGAAATATCCTGATATTCACAGAATCATAGAAGTGTAATGCTGGAAGGGACCTTGAGAGGTCATCTAGTGAGTCCATCCCCTGTGCTGAGGCAGGATTAAGTAGACCTAGACCATACTTGGCAGGTATTTGTCTAGCCTGTTTTTAAAAACCTCCACTGACAGGGATTCCACAACCTCTTTAGGTAACCTGTTCCAATGATTAACTATCCTTATAGTTAAACTGTTTTTCTTAATATCTAACCTGAATCTTCTATACTGAAAACTAGGTTGATTACTTCTCCTACACTCAGTGGACATGGAAATCAACTGATCAGCTTCCACTTTTACATATTTGAAAACTGCGTTCAGGCTCCCCCTCCCTCTCCCTCTCCCGCCTTCTCTTCTCTAGACTAAACATGCCCAATTCTTTCAATCTTTCCTCATAAGTCAAGTTTTCTAAATCTTTTTATCACTTCCGTTGTTCTCCCCTGGAATCTCTCCAATTTATTCATATCTTTCTTAAAATGTGATGCACAAAACTGGATACAATACTCAGCTGAGGCCTCACCAGTGCTGATTAAAGTAGAACAATTATCTCCCACATTTTACATAAGACACTCCTGTTAATACATCACAGATGACATTTGCTGTTTTTACTGCAGCATAACACTGTTGACTCTCATCCAATTTGTCATCTGCTATAACAACCCCCAGATCCTTTTCTGCAGTACTAATACATAGCCAGTTACTACCTATTTTTTATTTGTGCATTTGATTTTTTTTCTTCCTAAGTGCAATACTTTGCCTTTGTCTTTATTGAATTTCATCTTGTTGATTTCAGACCAATTCTCCAATTTATCAAGAGCATTCTGAATTCTAATACTCTCCTCCAAAGTGCTAGCAACTGCTCCGAGCTTGGGGACAGCCTCATATTTTATAAGCATATTCTTCACTCCATCATCCAAGTCGTTAATTACATTTTTGAACAGTACCAGACCCAAGACAAACCCCTGTGGGATCCCACTTGCTATGACCTCCCAGTTTGACAGTGAACCATTAATAATTATTCTTAGTACGGTTTTTCAACCAGTTGTGCACCCACCTTACAGCAATTTCATCTAGACGATATTTCTCTAGTTTGCTTAAGAAATGTCATGCAGGACAGTATCAAAAGCTTTACTGAAGTCCAGATAACTCATATCTACTGCTTCCCACTATCAACTAGGCCAGTTATCCTGTCAAAGAGGGAAATTACGGTAGGTTGGTTTGGCATGATTTATTCTTGACAAATCCTTGCCGGCTATTACTTATCTTATTATCCTCCAGGTTTGAACAAACTGATTGTTCAATAATTTTTTCCAATGTCTTTCTGGGTATTGAAGTTAGAGTAATGCAATCAATCAGTTAGCCTATCAACATTTTTCCTTAAGGTTTATATTTAGCATGATTTGTGTGAGACACTAAGTTAGCTCCCAACTCTATTAGAGCCATTTAAAAAAGATCTTGCTTTTAATTTGAAAATCTGCTGTCCAGATAAGTTTTGTGGGAAGCAATAAAGACAAGGGCAGCTCCAGGCACCAAGGCACCAAGCGCGTGCCTGAGGCGGCAAGCTGTGGGGGCAGCCTGCCGGTCGCCGTGAGGGCGGCAGTCAGGCTGCCTTCGGCGGCATGCCTGTGGGAGGTCTGCCGGTCCTGCGGTTTCAGCGGCAATTCGGCGGCGGGTACGCCGAAGGCGCGGGACCAGCAGACCTCCCGCAGGCATGCCGCTGAATCCATGTTACCAGCAGACCTCCCGCAGGCATGCCGCTGAAAGCCGCCTGACTGCCATGCTTGGGGCGGCAAAATACATAGAGCCACCCCTGAATAAAGAAAACAGTTGTATTAGAATGCTGAAATGCTGTCACCCAAGATCTCACAACTAAGAGCCATTTTTTTCTATACTGGATTTTAATCAAGACTTTGCAGGCTAAAAGATCTGTGCAAATATTCACAAGGTAGCTAAATCCAAATAGTCTATTCCTCTTACATAGCTATTTAGATTCCTTTGATTCATTTAAAAGATAAAAAAGTAAGGTGAAAATCATTAGTTTTTCTTTGCCTTCATTGCAATTATCAGCAAGACATATTTTAACATTTGTGTGATTAGTCTTTATTAATGATATTGTGATAGTGAATGATGATATAACCAAGCATTTGTGTGTTGGTTGCACATGTGGCCTTTAGTTAATAATTTGATTACAGAATGTTGCTTCTATGAGGCAGTTTGGAATTTAATCCTCTGCTGCCTGTCTCATTTGTAGCAACATTTTTGAGCACCATTAGCAGGGCTGATTCATTTTCTAAAAACTATGTTTATTATACACTAAGAACAGGACAGGACAGAACAGTGAAATGATGCTCATTGATTTTTAAAGACATGGTCTAAGAGGTATGCAGTGAAATTTAATACAATAAACCCTAGGCATTTCTTCACTGCAAACCTTATACATAATTTATAGGAGACATGGCAGAGCACACTCTGGCTATTATCCAGATGTATGATTTCACATGCGCAGTTCAGGATCTGCATGAGTTCTTGCCTCAAGCAATTCAAAATCATTTGCAGCCTGACCAGAGAAATATTAGCTATAATAGGCACAGTCATAGGGACATGCTTTCACTGTTTAAAAAAAAATTATGTCCTTGCTGATTTCCTCCCTTGAAATATGCCCTTTTAGCTGAAGCGGAATAAATTTAAGCCAAATGTTGCTGCAGCATTTTCACTCAGGAAAATTACTAAACTGGCAGGTTATTTATTAAAAATCTGTACTGCTTCTAGATACATGGCACATATCTTGTGAAGCAATTTTACAATATGTTTAGAGAGGTTTTTTTAAGTTTACTATCCTGTTGAAGAACGTATGTAACACTCAAGAATACTGATGATGAGAGAAATGCATGCATATTATAACTTTCACATATATTATACACACACTATATGCTTAACGTCATGAAAATTTTAATATTTGAGCATAATTTAGCTAAACATCAGTCTGTACAGGATGCATACTCCAATACCACTATCAAACTGTCAGGGATAACAAATTCTAACATTACTGAAAGCTTCACCATAGAACACTTTTGCCAGTTCCCTACCTATCAAAGGTTACAACCACTGCAGGACCAACATCCTATACAATAAGAGAACTTCGCAGGTAATCACCAAATTACCTCTTTCAGAATATGAGACAACAAATGTGTCTTCTGTAGTGTGGATACAGCTCATCTGATACTAGGAATCAGGAAATGATCATAGATAGCCATGTACTTTATACCCTAGTAATTTAGCAACTGAATAAACTGTACAAATAATTTGATTAATTTGATTTTGTCTTGCTTTAAATATCTTGTACATGGTACTTCATGAATGATCAAAATCACATTCAGTCTTCATCATTATCTTTGCCTTAAAAAAATAACCAAAGGCGAAATAGCTCCATGGTAACTTTGGAATCAGCACTCAAGGAAGCAACACCTTCCCTTAGCAAATGACAACAGCAGTAAATTAAAAAGAAACGTTTAGAAGCGGCTTAAAAAACAAAGGGGACTTTTCCTTAAGGGTCTGTATTTGAATTTGATTTGGGTAGATTGCTACATTTTGTTCATGCTGCTTTATGTGGAAAAAAAGGAGTTGCAATGTCATATTATAAAGGGACCTTACAACATATAATATATACAGCAGATTATGAAAAACTAACATTTAAAAATAAGGGGAATGTGGAAGGAGAAAAGAGGACTGGTTGGAAAAAGCAATAAGAGAAAAACAGAGGAAAGAAGGAAGCAAAGTAAGAGACAAAGAAGGAAGAAAGGAAAGGTAGACAAGAAAAAAAATCTCAAGGGGCACAATCATGACCCTAGTAACATGTCCATTCAGAGGAGCAAGGAGGTGTAAAGTGTCCATTTTCTCTCCTGCATGATCTATCTGTATTGCCATAGCAGCAAGAGTGGGCAGAACTTTTGACTTCATCTGCCCAATGCTCTAGCCAGCACAGCTGAACCAACATAGAAGGGGAAGTACCAGTAATCTGTGTCATTTATAGGGTTGGCATAAATTACTTCCCACTCAGATCAAGTGGGGAATGGGAGATCAGATTGTGACTCAGAGTCACAATTTGGTTCCTGGTTTGTTCCTGGAGCAGCACAACTATGTGCTGCCCCTTATTCGGGATTTGTGGCAAAGCCACAATACAGCCCTAACTGAAAAATAAAATAAAGGAAATACAAACTGAAAGGGATGGCAAAAAAAAATAGACAAATAAACAAAACAACCTTAGGGGAAAGCTGAGGCAAGGAAGGAAAGAGGTTCTGGCACATGAAACACACTTTCTCCACAGAACACCAATTATACTGACCAGGTTTTAATTTCCCCCAACTGCTAATCAGACAAGATGGTTTCACAGGAGACAGTCTTCAAATTTGCTATATGGAATTAGAAGGGTTTTTAAAATTCAGACACGGACCCTTAGAAGATTCTCTATGTGCTCAAAAAATTCAAAGTAATTAATGTGATCAAGTCAGGGTGGAGCGATTTAAATCAAGCCAATTTAAATCCATGGGTTTTTTAAATTAAGTAATCTAAATCGTAATTTAAACTATGTGAGGCTTTGTAAAACTATTTTGAAAATCTGTGCTATTGCAACTTTAGATTAAAATTTATAAGGAACAAAATTCCTGTATTCCCAACCCCCGAAACATGTCAATACTGGTATGGTATCTCATTTGAATTTTACAAAACTGCCACAGATGAAAAAAAAATTAAATTTAGGTCCTGATCCTGCAAACACTTCAACAGGCACATAACTTTACTCACATGAACCATTGCACCGACTTATATGGGACTACTCATCTGCTTCTAGTTATGCATATACATAAGTGTCTGCAGCACCAGAGGCTAACATTGCATCAGAAAAAAATGAAGTTATTTAAACTTGCAATACATTAATGAAGTTTTTATGAATTATTTTTATACACACAGTCTAATATTTTCAAACATAGAAGCCTAAAAATAAGGCTCCTCCACCAATATTTACTCCTGGGAGAATTGTGCATCACTGCACGCACACACATAATTCATGTGCTGCACATATTTTTTTTTTCCTGCTGAAAAAATTTCTGCCGGAAATTTGCTGCAGTTACACCTTTTGCCCTATCAGGACAGGGCAAGAAATCAGAATGAGGAGATGAAAGCACTGAATGCACAAAATGAAGACAGCACCAAAAAGTGGTGCTATCTGGATCAACTAAGTGATGCATTTTTTAAAATTAGAGATAAGCCAAATTCTTTGCTCCCATTACTTCCTTGACTTCAGTGGCACTATGCCAGGAAATAATTTAACCCTGTGTTCAAGAGTCATTCTTCTGTTAGAATGTGATTTTTAAGTACCGGTAGATCTAATTTAATAGCCTAAACAATTTCCCTTTAAAAAAAGCACATTAGCCACACAACATTACTATGCATAATATTGCTGTGATATACAGTACATAAAAAACAAGTTAAATTGCATTCTGTCAAAGTATTAAATTAATAATAAATGTAGTTATTGCAAAAATAATTTGCACGTGTATATCAAATATTATTCTCCAATATGTGCAAGTACTGAATATCTCTATCATTCTAATGCCTAGTCCAATATCAGATCCATTAAGATATCTGTATTTAGTATCCCAATTTAAATCTATCATACCTATATACCTTTTGGAAAACGTAGCTCACAATAACATGTGAAGCTCAGAGTTCGCAGGAAGTGACTTGGGGGCTAATCCTGCACCATTATTTTCACTGGTATCTAGATTTGGTTCAGAGTGTAATGCATTTTCTCTAAGGACAAGTTTTGGGAGGAGGGAATAATAGACACAGAATAATGAGATAATTATCATGTTGATTTTATTGTTCAAAGGTCCCACAAACCCAACTATATACAGAATTAGGTGGAAGAAGAGATTTACCAATTTCATTAATAAAATCAATAACTACAAAATAGTGAACTGAAGGGAAGAAGGGAGTCCTGCCTCATGAATATACTTTCAATATCAAGTAAATTAAGTTAAAATGTGAATAACAGTAGTTACATTTTACAATTTTCCTCTGTTGTATCAAACAACCATTTGTTGAGCATCAACAGCATGTGTCATACACACTGTACAGAACAAATGGGACACAGTGATCATGATCTCAAGGGATTTATAATCTACGGTAAGTATAAATTCTTTGGTAGTCCACAACACCTATAACATACGGAAGCTCTGCTTTCAGGGTATGGGACAGTCTTGTCCTAGGAACAATGAGATTTGGAGGGGGAGGGGGCACTTGTCTAAAACAATTTTATGTTGCTTTGTTTTTACACAAAAGACTGGCATACAGAGAAAGTAAAATAGTATTTTCCAATAACTCAATCTTACTGAAAAGAATCTAGCTAATTAAGAATCTGTTTGATTCAATTACAGCATCATGTCAAGTTCCCAGAAGACCGAGATGGTTGATAAGGCCTTTTGAAAGCCAGGAAACTAGACTGCAATTATGTTCTACAAGACTCCTTTTCAAAGAACAGAGCTTCCCAAAGGAGATTTTAGCAAGGTTCTTTAGCTCATGTATGTGACCCAGAACTAGTGCACTATAGAGGTACTTAAGGTTTACTCTGTAGTCTCAAGAATTGAGAAGGGGAAAAAATGTATATATTTTAAAAAGTAAGCCTGAGATAAATAGCAGTATAGTTAACCTGTGACAAATGAAAAAACACTAGAGATATACCATACATACTTCTTTTGGAAAACCATGCACATAGGTGATATGCAGCCAAAGATTAGGCACTTCTGGGCATCTGGGTTGTAGCCTTCTTTAAGTAACATTTCCAAGCACTCTTCGTTACCACCATAAACTGCTGAATAGACAGGGCTCACTTTGTCTTTTCCTGTGTCACAGGTCCGATCAGTAACTGGTATTAGCAATCCCAATATGCTGTAACATATAAAACTATGTTTATTGCGGAGTCTTTTCACATATATGAAAAAATTAGATATTATTTTTCCTGGCTATTTTTCCCATGGACATTATTGTTTAAAACAAAATCACACATGAAACGTAATCACATCCTTTTAATTAAATAAATATGTAAAAAAAGAACATTCATAATAGCAGACATTTTGACATAAAAAACTTCTAACGTGCTTAAGCATATGGAACTGTTAGTATCATCAATGCAAAACTATCTGCAAATTTAAACTGAAATAATCTTCTAAATCTTTTATGATTTGTTATTCAAAATTAGCTGGAATTGATGTACTTGTAAAATCTCAGATTCTAATTCGTTTTAGTCAGAGATTGGTTTACACTGATACAGAGATATGTTTGTTCTGCAAAGTTTGGATCTAGACTTTTACAAAGTAGTAGGAATGGGTGTTCAGATCTGGGGGTTTGGTTTAACAAACTGTAGACAAAGGGGATGTCTTCTCTGTTAGAACTCAGCCTCAGTGTTGGAAGTGGTGGGAGAATTTGGTGTCACACCCTGTACTTTGGACCCATATCCTTCCTGATTAATGAAGATCAGTAAGGAAGTAGTGGGTCCTTTGCAGATGGAAATTGTCAAAGCTTCTCTTAGAGAAACCAGCCTGCTTGTTGCTTTGAAGGAAGTATTAACACAGCCTTTGCTCAAGGAGCCATGCCTTGACAATCTTGCCAATTCACCTTCCATTTTTGAGTAAGACAGTAGTTGTGGCAAGACATCTCTCACACTATCTAGATTCCTCTGAAACATCTTTTCCCTTATCAGTTTGAACACAGAAACTTCACTGGTCATGTTGGTCAATGACCTCCTCCTGGTAATGGATGAAGATCAAGCCCCCATACAGGTATTATTACATTCCACTGATTGTGAAATGCTGTTGACTCATCTGCAAACAGTGGTGGGAGAGGAGAGTTCTGCTCTTCTGTAGCTTTGTTTTCTTTTGCCTAGGTTGCACCACATAATTATGGGCACTTCCTCCTCTTCCCAAAGGGTTCTCAAGTGCGGGTTATTGCAGGATGTCATGCTGACATCTCTCCTCCCCACCCAAACCAGATGTATATGGGTGTGCAGTATTTTCAGTATACTGATGACAACCAAATGTATGTGCCTATCTCAGTGGTTTTCAAACTTTTTGTGTTGGTGACCTCTTTTACACAGCAAGCGTCTGAGTGTGACCTCCCCCTTTACTTTAAAAACTGGGGGTTGATTTAATTTAATGGGGGCTGGGAGCTGTCAGCCCCATGAAGCTGATAGCTCATGACCGTCATGTACCCACTCTGAGGGGTCATGACCCCATTTGAGAACCCCTCATCTATGACACCCCAGACAATGAGGTTTCCTCAGCCAATGCTTTCTTGAGGTTGGAGAATGGATGAGAGTGAGCTGGCTGAAGCTCAGTCCAAACAAGGCTCAGGTGATGGTGGCTTGGATGAAGCCGCTGGAGGACATGGCAGAGGCAACATTAGCCACTGGGGGTTTCTGCCACTGGTCACCAGAGCATGACACTTGAAGCTGTTAGATGCCCCACAGAAACTGTTAGACAGCTATAACCAGGCTGGCTAGGAAGTTACATCCTTTATTTCACAAATGAACCTTGTCACTGTTTTCCATGCTTCCCCCACCCCCCAAGATGCACTCTACATGGGTCTACACCTTAAAATCATTCACAGACTGAAGCTGGTGCAGAGTGCAGCAGCTCATTTAGTGAGTGGGGCATCTCTGTGGAAACATGTGGCACCGGTGCTCCAGGAACTGTGCTGGCTCTTCAGGTGGAGTTTAAGGTGTTGATCATGAGCTATAGAGCCTTAAATGGTCTGGAATGTGAGAATGTGATATACAGCCAAAACTGCGCTCAGTGGAGCCACTCTAGCTGGATCCCCCATTTATAAAAGAGATGGAGGCTATTGGCAGAGGGATCTCTGCGAGAACCTAGAGGTCTGAAACTTGCTTGGCCCCCACCCCCTGCTGTGAAATACCTCAAATTTCATTACCTACTCTACTGCAAAAGCCAATTTTTTTTAATTATTTTGTTTTGCTGTTTGGGGGGAGGGGGTGGAGCTATGTTCTTGGATGGATTAAATGGACTGTTCTGCTGCTTTGATTTACTGGCTCATTTAGTTATTCATTATTTGTATAGGATTATTTTTGCTGCTGTATGATTATCATTTAAAACTGTATTTCTAATTAAGGGCTCCTAAAGAGTTTTGGACAAGAATACTTTATCATTATTTACACCTAAAACATAAAATAAACAAAACAGTAATATGCTTATCAGGTGAGCAGATGTCTAATCATGCAGCCCCTCTCTCTGTGGGACATCCACTGACTTAAATGGGAGTTGGATCAGACTCCAATGCAAAATGTCTGCTTACTTCAATGAGAGTTCCACATGGACAAGAGCTGCAGGGTCAGGCTTTGAAACTGTAATGTGAAGAGAATAAGAAATTCTAAACTGAAAAACAGAGTCCGTAACTCATTATTTCCCTTCCATTTATAGCTGAAAATTCTTATTCTTGATTACCATTTAGTGAGCAGAATTGTTTATTAGATTTTTATATCACCTACTTGCTATGGCCCATTTGGGCTGCTGCATGAATAGGCAACTGCCATTCCTCCTCATTACAGTAGAGATTTGGATTGGCCCCTTTTGATAACAATAGGTCCACACACTCGGCATGGCCTTCCTGTGCAGCAATGAATAATGGAGTGGCTTTGTCCTTGGCTTGACAATTGACATTTGCACCTAACACAGAATAAAGCATATAATATGATGCCTGATTATCATAACAGAGCAAAACCACAAAAGTGAATAAACAAATTACAGCATTAATTAGGCACTGGCTTTCACAAAATTGCTTCATCATTCAGAAGTTTTCCCACGGGTATTAAAGAAAAAACTGTTACCTACCTTTCGTAACTGTTGCTCTTTGAGATGTGTTGCTCATATCCATTCCATGGTAGGTGTGCGTACGCCCACATGTGCAGTCGTTGGAGACTTTTGCCTTAGCGGTACCTGTAGGGCCAGGTGTGGCAACCTCTAAAGTGCCGCACTCATGGCACTGTATATCAGGGACTGCCGGCCCTGCGCCCTCTCAGTTCCTTCTTGCCAACAGAGGGGCAGGAGGGCGGGTAATGGAATGGAGACCCTCCAGGAGAGAAACAGGAGGGAGCAGGATGACCATGCTGTCATGGGATGGGCGAAGACCAACCTGCCTTGAAATGGCCACCAGGTGTACCTAGACCGAAGACAGCAACAGATCCTGGAGCTTAAGGTGCAGCAAATAGCCCAGGATGTCCTGCAGCGGGGCCTCTTCTGCACGAATGTGCCGACCTGAGGCCCATCACGAGAACAGTTTCTACTTTGCCATGTAGGTAGCCCTGGTGGAGGATTTCCTGCTGCCCAGCAGGATCTGCTGGACAACAGCAGAACACCACCATTCTTTCCCACTTAGCCGCACAGTAGGCAGGCCATCAAGTGCAGTGCCACCAGATTCGGATGCAGTAGATTGCCGTGGTTCTGGGACAGCGGATCCGGCCGAAGATGCAGCTGCAACGGGATGGCTGCCGAAAGACTCAGCAACATGCCAAACCAGTGTTGATGAGGCCAAACTGGGACTATGAGGATGACTGTCGCTTTGTCTTGCTTCATCTTTAGCAGGACTTTGTGGATTAATGGTATCAGCAGGAAGGCGTACATCAGCGCTCCCAACCACGGGATCAGGAAGGCATCTGACAGGAAGCCCATAGAATCATAGAATATCAGGGTTGGAAGGGATCTCAAGAGGTTATCTAGCCCAACTCCCTGCTCAAAGCAGGACCAATCCCCAGATTTTTAACCCAGTTCCCTAAACGACCCCTTCAAGGACTGAACTCACAACCCTGGGTTTAGCAGGCCAATGCTCAAACCACTGAGCTATCCCTCCCCCTTGCCCAGCAGAGAACAGAACATGTGGCACTTCCTGTTCTGCTAGGACGCAAACAGGTCCATCGGGGAAGTCCCACACTTGCAGAAGATTAGGCTGACCACCTCCGGATGGAGTGACCATTTGTGGTGAGACAAGAAGGTCTTGCTGAGGCGATCTACCAGGACATTCTTGGTTCCGGGCAGGTGGGCAACCCCCAAATGAATAGCATGCCGCACACAAAAGTCCCAGGGGCTGAGCGCTTCCTGACAAAGGTCCAAGACCTGGTGCCACCCTGCCTGGTGATGTAATACATTGTGGCACTATTGTCCATCAGGATCTGCACCACCTTGACTTCCAGGTGGGGCAAGAAAGTCTGGCAGGCCAGGCGAACTGGAGCAGCGCCTGATGTTCCCTAAAATCATCTGGAGGGCTAGGTCTGGGGGGGCCCGCCACCGCCTTGTCTGGAGAGGAGGAGGTTGATTGGACAACCGGAGGTGGTCTGGCAGTGTCTTCACCTATCAGAGAGGGTGGCCAGCTCCTCACCCACAGCAGCTGCCAGAGTGTCCTGCACCACACCCGGTGCCATCATTGCCGTGGGTGCCAACTTTGGCCTGTCTGACGCGGTGACTGAGGGCTGGCGAGAGTGGAGCAATGGCATGATGGGAATGTCCCAGACATTCCAATAAGGCCATTGGGTCAGCCACTGGCCCTGCTGCCAGATCGGCGAACAAGGTGGGGCTGTGGATGCTTGGGTCTGGTGGCTCACTGTCGCCGCCAGTGACCGGTGCTGGGAATGGTCCGACTGGTGCCAGGAGTAGGGCGAGCGGAGCCGTGCCAGGGAGCAACCTCGAGGTCTCAGCAACAGCAACCAACGACATGACAAAGACCAGTGCTGGGGAGATCGACGCCTGGGCAAGCTCCGGCGCGAAGACAGGGATCGGTAGTCCGGAGCTGATGACTCGTAGCGGTGAGATGGAGACCTGGGCTGATGCGGAGATTAAGAACATGGTGACCTAGGGCTCTGTCTTGGCTCCGGGGTCTGGTGGCGCTCACTTGTTTTGTGTGAGGCCTTGCTGGCGGGCTTGCCCTCATGGGGAGCCTTAGCCGGTTCCATTGCCACACACAGTGACAGCTGGAACAGAGGCGATCTTAGTTCTCTAGGTACCGGGGGCTCAGAGCGCGTCAACTGCGCTGTCGGCTTGGGCCCTTTACCACTCCCTGGAGTCAGTGGCAAGTCCTTTCGGGGGGAGGAACTCCCCAGGGTGAGCCCTTTTGCGAGTCACAACCAGGCACAAAGAGCAGGGCTTGAAACCCGGAAACTGGGGCAAAGTCCCTGCGGGACACTATCTAGCTAAACACTTAATGGGTACTTAACTAACTAACTAACAAATGATTAAACTATTTACAGCTAGAAGCACAAGGCTAAGATAGAGGAGAAACCACTGACCGCTTGTGAAGCAAGGGACCGAGGCGCTCCGACTGACCACCACGGGCAGTAAGAAGGAACTGAAAGGGCACAGGACCGGCGGCGCCAGATATACCAACGCATGAGCATGGCAATCCAGAGGGCACCACAGCCGGCCCTACAGGCACCACTAAGGCAAAAGTCTCCAACAACTGCTGCACATGTGGGTGCACGTGCACATCTACAATGAAATCAACATGAGCAAGCACTCGAAGAAGAATCATATTTACTTTACTAACCTGCTATGTGTTTTCAAATTGCTCATACACTAAAGTGATTAGAACTAAAGTTCTCAAAGTATTTTTGGTTTTCATTTAAATCTGACAGGAAGAAAACACTGATGTCAAATGCTAGTCCCTTAAAATTCTCCTTTAGGGTCACTTGAAACCCTGATGAGGTTACAGAGTGAATGAATGATGTAAAACATTATTTTAAGTTAATCACAAATACAGCAAAAATATGTAATGCTCAGCACAGTGCAAGTAATTAGTATCTAATAAATTAAACAAACTCTAAAATAACATTACACACTGGAGAGCTGAACCACTTTCTTCCATTCAAAGGAAGACATTCCCATCATTCAACATGCCAATAATCCTGCTATGCTGGCAGATTGTTGGGCTTGAATTCTGATATAGCAGTGCATTATACATTGATAGAAGAAGATACTTAATAAACAGAAATATAAACCACAGAGTCGTTACTTTTATTTACACCTTTACAGATGAACTTTACATTAGGTTTCTTACTCCTACTGTAAAATGAGAGAAAGACTTTGTATGCGACTGGGAAGCACTTGTCACACTGTGCAGTAGAATAGGGCAATACCCAATAAATGACAGACATTGTGGAGAAATTTCAAAGATTTAGTTAATATTTTGTTAGAAATTACTTTCTGTAGATAGTGCCCCACAAGTATTGAGATGCTAGATTTGTTGACCTGTGTGTGAGGTTTTGGCCAAGTTTAGGGTGCTCATCCGTTTAATAGTTATGACTGTTTAATTTTCATTTGATTGTGTGGGAAGGTTAGTGAGAGCATACTATTCAGAGATGTACACCAAGGTCTGTTGGTCTGAGATTCTGAAGAAATTACTACTGTAACTTTAGGATCCGATTGTGATACCCTTTATCACGCTGAGTAGTATATTGCTCCTGCAGTAATCCATAGAAATGAATTGGACTTCCCATGTAGTAAATGACTACGCAGTGTGATTAAGGGTTCCACGATCAGACCCTTAATCTTTACCTAGGTTAGGTCTTTATTTAGGCCTGGTCTAACTAAACAGTCAGGTTGACCCAACTAAGTCGGTCAGGGGTGTAAAAAAAATCCTAACTCCCGGTGCACATAGAGCAAAGAGCAAAGTCAATCCAAGAATTCTTCCATCAACCTAGCTACTGCCCTTCGGGGAGGTGGATTACCTATGTCACTGTAGCATTTCAACTGTAGACAAGCACTTATGTTTTATTTCCTGTTTCTTGGTCTGATTCAAGGGAAAGCAAGGCAAGATACTTTCATATGATACTTTTCATGTGATAATTTCATATACCAGTTCATAGCTGATGTTTCACTAACATAATAAAAATATTACTAATGCTAAATGAAAGGTGAAAATTACCATGTGATATAAGTACTCGTAAACTCTCCAGCTTCCCATACTGAGCAGCAATGAACAGAGGTGTGATTCCAAAGTCATCCACACATTCCTTGTTTGCTCCTTTTTCAAGAAGCAATTTTATTATTTCAGTATGTCCCTGAAATAAATACATTTTTGTTTTGTTAGAAAAAGAGAAGTGGAATTGATATGACCCTACTTTTTCATTCTTACTCGGTGTAGATATATAGAGTACATTCAATATTCTGTGGTATTCAGAAAGTCTGTGGCAGAATCATCAGATAGGTTTAATTTCATCTTGCACATTTACCCAGCCCAATAAATATAAATAGAATTAAATTAGCATATTGGAACTATAAGTCTGATAAATTTTTATGCTGGATAAAAAAAAAATTCAGAAGAGACCAGGTTGGCCGCATCTATGATACAATGAAAGTCTTCCCCAAAAAATTAAGTGTATCTTATAACAGATTTACTTCCCAAATATTATATCTGATCACTTCTTAAGTACATGCAGTACTTTTAATATTTAAATAATCATTGCTGCCTAACACCTTCTATCGCTGCTGTAGCATATGATGACATATTCAGAATGATCATTAGCATTTAGACTGCCTTTTCTGCCCAGCCTAACAATCATAAATCATCAGAGTAGGAAGCAAAAACTGTACAACCTGTCATTTTTAAAGGGTAAAACACACTATTTACATGGAAATGAAATAATAAATGTATAGGTTACCTGAAAAGAAGCTTGGTGCAAAGAATTCCATCCAGACCAAGAATGGGATCCATTAATATTTGCTCCGTGTTGGAGTAGAAGCTTTATAATTTCTAGATGTCCATTTTCTACAGCTTCAAACAGAGGAGTAAAAAATTACTCTTACCAAAGAGGCAGAATTGAAGCAACTGGCTAGCTCATTGGTTTAGTCATCAAATTTTCACCTCAGTAGTCAGAACTGTTTTACAGCCCCACAACAGACATCAAAACTAATTCACTTTGAGTGACTGTGCAGCTTTGATTACAGATCTAAACCCAAACACACAAAATCTACTCTCTAAGGCTCTGCATATGAAAGAGAAATTATATCTAGTGTTGCTTCCTTGTGAAGCAAAACATTTAGCCTAACCAAAAGAAGGCTGAGGGAAGATATGATTGCTCTCTATAAATATATCAGAGGAATAAATACTAGGAAGGGAGAGGAATTATTTAAGCTCAGTACCAATGTGAACACAAAAACAAATGGAAACAAAAACTTCCTGGCCATCAGGAAGTTTAGATTTGAAATCAGATGAAGGTTTCTAACCATCAGAGGAGTGAAGCTCTGGAACAGCCTTCCAAGGGGAGCAGTGGGGGCAAAAGACATATCTGGCTTTGAGTAAGCTTGATAAGTTTTTTGGAGGGATGGTATGATGGGATAGACTAATTCTGGCAATTAATTGATCTTTGACTATTAGCGGTAAATATGCCCAATTGCCTGTGATGAGATGTTAGATGGGGTGGTATCTGAGTTACTACAGAAAATTCTTTCCTGGCTGTCTGGTTGGTGAGTCTTGCCCACATGCTCAAGGTTTAGCTGATCACCATATTTGGGGCTGGGAAGGAATTTTCCTCCAGGGCAGCTTGGAAGAGGCCCTGAGGGGTTTTCGCCTTCCTCTTCAGCGTGGGGCACGGATCACTTACTGGAGGATTCTCTGCACCTTGAAGTCTTTAAACCATGATTTGAGGACTTCAATAGCTCAGACATAGATTAGGGGTTTGATACAGGAATGGGTGGGTGAGATTCTGTCACCTGCGTTGTGCAGGAGGTCAGACTAGATGATCATAATGGTCCCTTCTGACCTTAAAGTCTATGATTCTATGATAAACTCCAAGATGGAGACATTGATAACTATCTTTTAAGAATATGATAGTCAGTACATTCATAATGGAGATAAAGTACTATCAATCTGATAACGTGGTTTCACAAGGAACAAAAGTTCCAATGTTAGTTTTGCTGAACATCTCTTTCTCCAGCAGTGGAGGTCTATGGAAACCATAATTAAGGAAACATCTGCTAGTAATCTGAATTTCTCCTCTTCCTCAATAATTTTTAACTTAAAAACACAACAAAAATTGTACATATGGGAGCTGCGTGGGGCGGCGCCTGCAGCAGACAGAACTGGCAGCGTGGCTGCATGCGTCTCTCCTCCCTGGGCCACAGTGAGAAGGTTCTCAGGCTGCAGATGGCCCGCAGGCCAGGACTTTGAGACCCCTGGTCTAAACCTTACAGGATACTTAAAACTGGACTTTGGTATAAAGAGTCTCTAACCAAAAAGGAGCATATTAACACTTGTATGCCTCTATATTAACTCAAACATACCTTTTCAGAGACCTCTACTATCCACTGACCTTGGAACTAGCTGACAACATGCTAACCTAGAACCCCATTACCCCTCCCATCAGACAAGAGGCTCACCTCAAGAAAAAAACACTGCAGACTGAAAATAGCCACTTATTTACTTATCCAGCTACCAACCTGTGCCACTATATGGAATAGTCACGTGTCTCACAGTTCACCTGGTGCTGAAAACAAGTTAGTAAACTACCCTTGTTTACAGTCAAAACTCCGCTGCTTAAGACCCAATGCTTTGTGCATTATCTTTCTCCTGAGCTTGGTTATAGCAGCTGGAAATATGATTGCCATTGGCCAGGTAAGACAATAGGAACATTACTGAGAGGTCCGTTTACCAAATTTTGATATTACATATAAACTGTACTTACGGAAAAACAAAACTTCAGAGCACTTTCTTACACTATATTGAAATAAAAACTGTTTGGCTTTAAGAGCAAAACTGTTGAACTAGAAGGCAAAAACAGCAAAATGAGAGGTTCTTCTCCATTTTTTTATATCCATATACCTCAGCTGTTCATTAAAATTGATGACATGTACTTCTCAGAGGCAAATAAGGAAAACTTATGATTCTGCCTCCTTGAATGTGTTGCACATTTTAACATTTTGGTAGAGATATGAGGTTATGCATTTCCAGTTGAGGGAAGCAGGAAAGAGCTTGGCCTTTGGAGCAAGTTGTTGATACTATCTTGTCTAAAATGTTTTTATATCTTTGAAAAATTGAATACGTGCAAAAGTTAAAGCAGCCCTATGTGCACAGCTACTGTGGCCAGGCTATCACCATAAGTCTCACTGTCTTTGATGGCATTACAGGGGTCACATTCAGAGAGATGAATGGTTCTTGAAAGTTTTCTCCTATACACAGTATTTCTTTTTTTATTTTCTTTATTTTCGTTTTTTACTCTCTCCAACCCAACTCACTTGAACAATTCTAGACGCTAAAAACTTCCACTTATTCACATAGGAATTCTATTTAAAATAGAATAGCTTTTCATATATCTACAGGGAGCAGGCCAGTGTATTGGCTACATCAGAGGGCCTCACAGTGACCTTTGTCCATATGAATCTGTCTTCTCCCCATCCTAGCTTCCTTACAAACCAAAAAAGTTGCTCTACTCTCAGTGACAGACCCCTACTTCAGAGTTCTTTAGACCACAGACAGACAGTTGTTATATTTTACTTATGGTAACTTACACAATTATAGAAACATCTTAAATTGTGGAGTTCAATTGAAATTCTCTCTAATGGCATGTACATGTTAAGGAGTATAGAGGTAGAATTTTAAAAGTGAGCTGAGAATATTTTCTTAACACGCACAGCTACATATATTGTTATGTTCTGAAAACTCTACATAGATTGTATAAAGAAGTGCACTCTTCACCTCATTTCAGCCTCTGCAAAGCCATATCAGCTGACCCCTCTTTCAGCCGCCAGACACTTGCACAATGCATGCCTTAATTTCAGAAGCTTTGAAGAACCATGCTGTGGCATGGAACTGACTCATGATAGCTCAGGTAAGTGGGTTTTTTTCCTTTCATTATATAGCACAGTTTTACGGTGTCTTTCATATTATTTTTATACCCTTTGAAATATAAAACAACACACAACAAAACACTTTGTAAACCATGCTATATAATAAACAATTACACTTACATGAGCCCCTGGGACAGCTCTATTTTCTCCAACAAGGCACCATAGCAGATGCAATGTTAAGTGTGGCAGGAGCTGGCCAGCTTGACTTTGAGGATACTGAAATAGAAGATAAAGTCTGTTTAGAGTTAATTACACGCCAAAGGCCTCCCTTAGCTATCTGAGCCATTCAGAACATAAAAATACATTTAGCTCATTTTTGGTTACATATTTCCAAGTTATATTTAAAGTAAGCATTATAGAGAATACAGGGAAGAACAAGTTGGTTGTCTGTCCACCTGACAAACAATACCTTCCTTCTTTGTTCAACATAGGTCCAAAGGACAATCAGCACTCAAAACAATATAAGAACATAGTGCTGCTTCTTGCCTGAGATCCTTGTCTAAATTCATAGACTTAAGGTCAGAAGGGATCATTATGGTCATCTAGCCTGACCTCCTGCACAAAGCTGGCCACAGAATCTCACCACCCACTCCTGTAACAAACCCCTAACCTATGTCTGAGTTACTGAAGTCCTCAAATCATGGTTTAAAGACTTCAAGGTGCAGAGAATCCTCCAGCAAGTGATCCGTGCCCCATGCAGCAGAGGAAGGCGAAAAACCTCCAGGGCCTCTGCCCATCTTCCCTGGAGGAAAATTCCTTCCCGACCCCAAATATGGCGATCAGTTAAACCCTGAGCATGTGGACAAGACTCACCAGCCAGCACCCAGGAAAGAATTCACTAACAAGTGAAACTAAATTGGTGCTCAACACAGTTTAAATGCAAATGCACCAAGGACAAACCCTTTTCAGCTTCATTTCAGAAAGTGAGTTGGGTTGCTTTTAGGCACAGATTCTGGGCTGGTTCTGAATTCCTTGCAGTTAAATTATGTTCAGCACCATTTTTGTTGCACCCATTGCTGACTTGCTAATTTTGTTATGATAATAAAAGTAATAATCAATAATAATAATAATAATAATAAAAGTGCTCTAACTATCGAGCTTGAAGAGAGTGAGACCATAGTATTGAAAATAATGAACACCATAGTATTGAAAATAATGAATTTAATAGGTTGTCAATTTTAGGACAATTTTTCTTAGACATAATGATGTTACTCTAGAGATAAAGCATCCTGGTTATACTATTTATGGATTTTTATCATCAATGACACATCACTACATTTTGTACTATTAAATCTTTGTGGCAACATCCTAGCTAACTTTAATGTATTTTTGACAAAATAACCATGACCTGAAAATATATAATTTCTCTTTAACATTCATATTACTAACGAATTCTTGTGATACAGCAACAAAACTTAGAGATGAAAAGGAAAAATTCTTACATGCTATTATTACATACTATAATAATGTGATCCTAGTCTCTCTCACTCAGTATGAATGCAGAATCCTTGCCACTCACTAAGAAACAGTAGGAAAGTGTTTCCTACTGGAAAAACAGCACTATTTTCCCCTGCGGTTTACAGCCTAACCTGAATAGAAAAAAGGTACTAAGTAACAGAAAGGTGTGTCAAAGAAGGGGGAGACAAAGACAGAAGGAAAATAAATCAAAGGGTAATGTAAATATGATTGTAAGTTACTTGCCTCAAAATTTTGCTCTCCTTTTACTCACACAAAAACTTGCCTTTAGATCACTTAATGGGTTACTATCCTACAAACCAATCTGTTCATCAATAGATCACCATAGTATTGAAAATAATGAATTTAATAGGTTGTCAATTTTAGGACAATTTTTCTTAGACATAATGATGTTACTCTAGAGATAAAGCATCCTGGTTATACTATTTATGGATTTTTATCATCAATGACACATCACTACATT
This sequence comes from Mauremys mutica, assembly GCF_020497125.1. Lineage (NCBI taxonomy): Eukaryota > Metazoa > Chordata > Testudines > Geoemydidae > Mauremys > Mauremys mutica. The sequence goes on along the minus strand of NC_059074.1, from coordinate 178,616,699 downwards.
TTGTACTATTAAATCTTTGTGGCAACATCCTAGCTAACTTTAATGTATTTTTGACAAAATAACCATGACCTGAAAATATATAATTTCTCTTTAACATTCATATTACTAACGAATTCTTGTGATACAGCAACAGAACTTAGAGATGAAAAGGAAAAATTCTTACATGCTATTATTTGGTTATTATTCAAACCCTATCTATCCTGAGTAGAAGTAAACAAAAAAAGGCAAAGCACCAGCCTGTTTTTAGTGAGCATGTTGACGAACTTCTGCAGCAAGTGGACAGGTTGCAGGCCATCTATCTACAAATTCACCTCTGCCTGCCAAGTGGTAGCTGTAATGGTTTCCTGAACCTACAAATCCCAAGCCCTCTGTTGCAATGTCTGATGCCCTTTTATGCCAGTTGTTAACAAATAACAACTTCATCTTCCCCCAGTGATTAGCTACTGCTGATTTCCCACCGCTTTCCCATTGGGAGGACTCACCCCTTCATCTTTTCTTGTCCGTCCCACTCTCTTAGCCCAGATCACCTCTCCTGAAGAAAAACTCATAAGAGGTGGTATAAAAGGGCAAATAAACAAAGGGAAAACTCAGTTTCCTACATATTGTTCTTCTCAAGGGAAGGAACTTGGGGACTCACAGGATGGAGAAACTCAAGGCCACACACCTCTGTGACTCTATCACCATCCCTTTCTATACATGCCTATATTCAGGTGCCCTCTGCATACAACTGGGTGAAATTCTGGCCCCAGTGAATTGGGAGTTTAGCTACTGTCTTCTTGGAAACATGGATTTTAGCCCCTCTAACTACTACTCCCTTTCATTAGTAAATCTAAGCATTGGAAACCCCTACTTATGATAGACAAACTGACTCACTATTACTGGCTGAAGATTTTTTCCATATTTTTTTTTCTGGGTGTCAGTCACCAACACAAAGCAGAGTAACTCTGCTCATTTCCCTACCCTAGTGCTGAGTATACCCAATGAAACAAAGGTTGGTGAGGATCAGAGTTCTTTGGACTTTGCCTCAGTTCTTCAGCTTCTCTAACTGGTTGTTACCTGGATTAGTAAAAACCGCTCTGAGTCTATCATAATTACTTTGTAGATTTACAACCATAAGTAGGTGGATAAATAAATACATATCATTATCATATAAAAACAACACTGGAATATTAATTCTGTAAAACCACACAAGACTAGTGAGAAAACACACAGATGAGCTAAAAATGTAACAGAATATACTGTATTTTCCAGTATCTAAAAAACAAAGTGCACTAAGAGTGGTTTTCACACTAGATCATTGCTAAATAAATTATTTGTTTCCGATCAGTCATTTTCTGTATTCCTTCTGCAAATATTACAGGTATAAAGAGAGACTTCCCTCATTAAGCCATTGACAAAGGTGTGCTGATGGACAGATAATCACTACTGTCTCTGTGACCCAGCTTACTTACCTATAAAATGGGTACAATACTTACCTATGCCTCAGAATTGTGCTACAGAAAAGAGTCTATAAAGTACTTCCAGATTGTCTACACTGCAGAAGTGCAAGTTGTTACAGCTGTTCAATCATGGTAATTTTTAGGAAAAGCCATTGACTGGTCATTGTGAAGAGCACATTATCATAAAAAATATAATTAAAAGATGAAAAATCCCACAGGCAAAAGGGTTCCATATCCTGTAACACTTTTGTGATAAATGAAAGGGGTGGGTAGTTCCCTTTTATGGGCATCCAGCCATCCAGCTAGCTATAAAATCTCTCTTAGTAGTTGTTCTCTACTTGCTTTACCTGTAAAGGGTTAAAAAGTCTCCCTGCATAGGTAAAAGGAAGGGAGTGGGCACCTGACCAAAAGAGCCAATGGGAAGGCTAGAACTTTTTTAAATTGGGAAAAAACGTCCCCTTTGTCTGTTCTGTTGTTCTCTGGGAGAAGCAGACCCAGGGCTGGAACTGTGTTGTAAGAAGGTCGGGGCCAGGTATGAAAAATCATCTGAATCATACCTAGAAACTACTCACTTGAAACCCCCAGATATATAAGTAGATCGGGAAATGTCTAGGAAGACGCAATTAGGTTTATTTATTTTATTTTTTTTATGGCTTGTGGACTCCTCTGTGCTAACCCTAAATGCTTTTGTTTTGCTTGTAACCTTTAGCTGGAACTCAAAAAGGGTTTTCTTGATGCTTAATTAGTGTAAGTGTGTTTTTTAAATCTAGCGGTAGCCCGAGTTTTCAAATGTATTTTCTTTCTTTTTTCTTTCTTTCTTTCATCCAAGGTCAGAGAAAAGCTGTAACCATGGGAGTTTAATACAAGCCTGGAGTGTCCAGTATTAATTTTTAGAATCCTTGCGGGTCCCCACTTTCTGCACTTGAAGTGCCAGAGTGGGGAATCAGCCTTGACAACTTTAATGATTCATATTAGGGAGAAACTTCATCATCTCAATGGGAATTCAAGCTCTCAGTGAGAGTTCACTGGTCAGATTGTTTGTGCTTCACAATGTTGTTGAGCAGCTCCTATTCCCCATGCAATCCAAAGTTTGACTTGACTTAAAGTTTCTCAACCCATTGCTTCTACTTCTCATATGCAGAAATCCCAAAGTGTCAAGGGTTCAGAGTCAGAAATTCTTTGAAAAATCATGGAAAGCACAGAATCCATGACAAAAATGAAGACTGTATAATGTAATTATATAATACATAGCATGCTGAGAGATGAGTCAAGCAATTTCCACTTGATTGGACAAAGGGGAAGGAAGATACATAATAAATTATTCAGGAATTTGCCTGAACTGCCCAAAACTTTATCAATACCAAACTAATAACAACAGATGCCCAAAGGTTAGGCGTCCTGGCAAATTCACTGTAGAGACGGGAACTGCCTCCACCTCTTTCCCTTTGACTTGACCCTGAATTTGGGAACCTATGGTCCTGCCCTGGTGCACCATCAGAGAGCATCATAAGGTTCACAAGGCCCAGTCACTGATGCATACTAGCGTGTAGGCCTCCGCTCCCACATACTGAAACCTCATATCCTTGTGTGCCTAACCAACCTTCCATCAGCCTCTAATGACTGGCTCTTTTGGAATTCAAAGAAGGAACCATTCCTCACATGTTCATAAATCACACCAAATACATACCCAATCCTCCTGTGCTAATTGGCCCTTTAATTGACTTAGCTTCAGGGACTATAAATCTGCCCATGCAATCCATCCAGAAGTAGTGGTGGGGCAACTATGTGAAGGAAAAGCCTGACTGGAACTCATGAATGGATCAAACCAATGCAAACACAGAAACCAAGAACCCAACGCAGATGTACAGCAGTAAACGCCATACACAGAACCCAGAGATTAATATATTTTTCCTCTCCCTTGCCTTCCATCACGCAACTGGATATGAATGAGAATGTAACTATTTTATCTGAAAAGCTATAGGTTCTGCTGCCCCTTCTGAAGCTTTGTAAATAAAAAACAAAAGCTGAAGAATTCTGTGCCCACTCATAAACACTGTTGAATATCTGCCCACAAATATAAGTTTCACTATGGGATTTTCAAAAGCACCTAAAGGAAATTTAATGGAAGTTGTTCCCCCCTGTGCTTTTGAAAGTTCCACCCTCACTGGAGAAATGAACAATTTTGAAAATGCCTTTGACAATTACTATCAAAATGTATTTGCTGTTTGTATTTATATCTTTTATCTTCCTAAACCAGCACTGAACCAAAGAAGTATTTAAAAATAACCCTTCAACTGAACTGCAGACATTATAACTTTTTAAAATATGACTGTAGTGTACAAATAAACTAAAAAGCCCATTGTACATTAAATAGTGTCTGGCTTCTGATAAGTTCAGCCATCTCCAATGCCACAATTTATCATACAATAATTAAACATATTCCTAAACTGATTTAAATCCCCACATATCTAAAAATGCAGAATGGTATGCTGTACAGTAAAATCTTATGGGGGTAATCTCCTGTCCTGAAAATATCCCTAAGTTGACTGAGTACAATTCTGTTCCCCTTTATTCAACTGCCACCTTTCTCAAACAACAGATATTTGTCAGTCTCTCAAGTTTAAAAAAAATTATTATATGATCTAAGAAATATAATAAAGCAAAATTAACTAATACACAAAGAGATTCTGATCACGTCACAAACACAAACTTCCACATCTCCAGTTACCTTGTTGCTGTAACTCCTTAATGTGTGTAAAGTCTCCCTTTTCTGAGCCCCACAGATAACTGTACTATATACAGCACCATATCCCACACATATGAATGTTAAACAGAAAATCTGTCAAAATATTTAAGATTTTTTCAGTATCAAATAAAAAAAAGACAACTGAAGAAAATAAAAATGGTTTCTCTGTTTAGACCACACGAGCAAACAAAGCATGTCCTGGGGAACACTGTTCAGGAAAATTCTCAGTGAGAATACCCCAAAGAGTGCAAAAAGCTAAAAAGATGCATTATATTCCAATGTTGAACTACAGGAAACAGAATTTTAAGTCAATATATCAGAAACATTGTCTCATCTAGAACACCAGGTTTTGATAAAAATTGCTGAGAAAATACTATGGTCAGCAAGGCTGTAGTGAAGTGCTGTACTGTTTCGCAACAGTTTATCTTAATATTTGTAGAAGATCTATGATTTCTGTGGTATAGGTACCAATCATTGCTAATTTCACATATGTGCCGTTTACTATGCTCGGGTTTTATGCATATATGTAATAAGCACATAAAAATATTCAGTACAGAATTCTAGGCACACAAGTTTTTGCATAGAGCAAACATCTAATGTGCAGTAGAGGTTACAAATACATATTTTTCTGAAGAAAACATCTACTTTATTTATCATTGTCAAAATGAATTGATTTTTTTTTTCTTCAAAAGAACACACCTTAATGAAAGCTATTTTAATCCACTGCAGTATTTTTCAGGTCCTTTGGTTACAGTGACATCTGGTGGCATTTAAAGAAAATTCTCAAAACTACAGGTTATTATAAGTTTAGTTATTATTTTATTCAGCTATTTTATGTCATTACCTCAGGTATCTTAATATGAATAGTCAGCACTTCTATTATAAAGGCCCTCTACTCAAGCTTTTATAATCTGCCAGTAAAATCTGCTCTGAGGTGAACCTTGACATACTACCACTTTGTCTAGGAATATTTTTTCCACTATTTTTTTAAACGTTTGGCTATATTTGCATTACATGGGTACCTCAAGAGTTGATAACAGGATACAGGCTCTGACCTTTCTTGCCTAGATCACTTGTTACCAGCTGCTCAATTGTATATATGAAAAATGCAGTCCATTTTCTGATAGAAAAACATTCAAAAAAAAATCAAAGAAATGTAGGGCTGTAAGGGACATCAAGAAGTCATCAAGTCCAGCCCCCTGCACTGTGGCAGGATCAAGTAAACTTAGACAATCCGTTTGTCCAATCTGTTTTTAGAAACTTCCAATGATGGGGATTCCATAGCCTAACTTGGAAGCCTATTCCAGAGCTTAACTACCTTTAGTTAGAAAATTTTTCCTAATATCTAACCTAAATCTCCCTCGCTGCAGATTAAGCCCATTACTCCTTGTCCTAACTTCAGTGGACCTGGAAAACAATTGATCACCATCCTCTTTATAACAGCCATTGACATATTTGAAGACTTATCTGGTCCCTGCTCAGTCTTCCTTTCTTAAGGCTAAAGATGCTCAGGTTTTTTTAACCCTTCCTCATAGATCAGGATTTCTAAACCTTTTATCATTTTTGTTGCTGTCCTCTAGAGATGCTCTCCAGTTTGTCACATCTTTCCTAAAGTGGGATATAGTACTCAAGCTGAGACATCACCAGTGCCAAGCAGAGCAGGACAACTACTTCCCTGGTCTTACATGCAACGCTCCTGTGAATACACCCCAGAATCATATTAGTCTTTTTGCAGCTACATCATATTGCCGTCCCATTACAACAGGAACTGGCTAGCATTGTTCTGGTAGCCTCAGCAATGAAGGGGAGAAATTGAATGGGAATGGAGACTGAAGTACTCTTTCAAACATAAATTAGTTCCCCCCGTGCTTTACTATTCATTAACGGTCATCTAACAGTAGAGTTTCTGTGGGCATTTGGGATTTTTTCCTCCCCTTTCTTCTTTTCTAAGAATAGGGTCTAGGAAGAGAAGATAATGATGGCTCCCCAAGGAGGAGAGGAGAGGAAAGGAAAGGAGAGAAAGAAGATAGTTGGATGAAGAAGCTGCAGGATGTTTATCACCCTTGAGGGGATATCTGATGGAAGCTACTTATGCATGAAATGCCATCTGGTAGAGCTCATGGCAGAGAAGATTCAAGGATTAGAGATGCAGTTAGACAATGATGGCATTCACACTGGGATTTGAAAGTATGATGCAGGAGAGGAGTGAGGAGGTGATACAGTCAACTCAAGATTTGTGGAAACCTGCCAAATAAAAGGATCTAGACGGCATTCTGCCAGAAGAGGAGGCTGATCCATGGAAGAATATAACCACAAGCACAAGGCAGAAGAGACTAGATAGTGGTAGTGAAATTAAATTGAGTAACAGGTTTGCTTCACTAAGGAATGTGGAGGAGAAACAGGCATAAAATGGTGTGGTGAGGAAGAAAAGAATGGAAGCCAGTCCCTGCAAAAAAGAGGAAGACATTATGGAAATAAACATGGACCAGAGCCTAAGGAAAAATGAAGATGATGTTCAAAGGACCGTGAGAGAGGACATAAAACAGATTCATACCAACACCAGGAAGAGACAGGTCTATGTAATTGGGGTCTCTATATTCAGAAGAATTGGCCTGTCACCAGAACAGATCCAGAGAATGTAAGAATGTACTATCTGCCAGGAACAAAGATATGAGATGTGGACAAAAGACTACAGAGGATCCCGAAGGAAGTGGGGAAAAATCCACTAATTGTGCTGCATGTCAGGACAAAAGACACTGCTAGATTCCCAATGGAATGGATCAAGGATGACTATGCTCAGCTGGGTAAGACACTTAAAGAAATGGAAGCTCAGGTGATTTTCTGGTCCCTAGAGAAGGTGGATGAAGACATAACCCGATAATGAAGATCACCAGATGGCTCAAAGATGGTGCTATGAGAAAGGTTTATCATACAATAATGAAACATATTCCTAAACTGATTTAAATCCCCATATATCTGAAAATGCAGAATGGTATGCTGTACAATATGCTGTACAGCCACTGGGAAGCATTTTTGGAAAGAAGACATCTCAACTGATGGGCTCCACTTTGTAACCTGGGCTATTAATCTTCTGGATCAAGGCTGGCATGACTGATAACAGATTTAAATTAAGAGATGAGGGGAGAAGGTTGGGAAAGACTTGTGTATTGAAGCCTGGGATGGAAATTTCACAAGAGCAAAAAAAAAAATCAGCTAAATGAAGATTAGTAAGGGATAATAGAATATTACAAAACAGAAAAGTGGGTGTCATCTAAGGGAAGCATCTGAAATACTTGTACACAAATGCAAGGAATCTGGGCAACAAAATGGAGAAACTGGAGGTCAAACCAGAAATTTTAGGGATTACAGAAATATGGTGAAATAGCAGTCACAACTGGAATACAGGTATTGAAGGGTATGCACTGTTTAGGAGAGATAAGAATAAAAATAAAGTTCATGGGGTAGAGGTGTACATCAACAAAGCAGTAAACTGTAAAGAAATAAAAAATGATAGTATGGACAAAATAGAACCTGTTAGGTCAAAATCACTTTGGGGAAGGATTGTAAAAGTTATATAAATAAATAGAGTATAAGGAAGGATGGTGTCATGCAGGTTGGGCTGCTATGTAGTGTAATAAACAGCTGCAGGTATAAAACAACAAAAGGAAGTATTTCATCACATAACATGCAGTCAACCTGTGAAACTCGTTGCCAGGGAATGTTTTGTGAAGGCCAAAACTCTAATGGGGTTCAGCAAAGAATTAGGTAAATTCAGGGAGGATAGGTCCATCAATGGCTATTAGCAAAGACAGTCTGGGATGCAGTCCCACACTCTGGGTGTCCTTAGCCTCTGACTGCCAGAGTGTGGGAGTGGATGATGGTAGATGGATCACTCAGTAATTGCCTGTTCTGTTCATTCCCTCTGGGGCACCTGGCATTAGCCACTCTCAGAAGACAGGGTACTGGGCTAGATGGACCACTGGTCTGATCATTAGTATGGCCATTCTTATGTTCTTGTGTTGATGGGAAGAAAGAGATTACACATAATCTAGGTATGGCCCCAAAAACTAAATGAACACTTCACCTCAGCTTTCAGTAACAATGATAATATGGAGTGTGCTAATGAAATTTGCTGATGATACAAATTGGGAGGCATTATCAATACAAAGGAGGATCAGAATATTATACAGGAAGACCTGGATGACCTTGAAGACTGGAGTGGCAAAAATGGAATGCAATTCATTAGTACAAAGTCCAAGGTCCTGCACACTTAGGGTCTAATAATAAGAATTTCTGCTACAAGCTGGAAGCAACAGAGGAGAGAGACGTAGGTGGGTGGGTCTATCACAGGATGACTGAGAGTCACCAATGTGAAGTGACTCTTCAAAAGGCAAATGCAATCCTTGGATATATTAGGCAAAGCATGTCCAGTAGAGATAGAGGACTGTTAATGCCATTGTACAAGACCTCATTTGGAGTACTGTGAACAAATTCTGGTCACCCATGTTCAAAAAAGATTAATTTAAACTGGAACAGGTGCAGAGAAGAGCTACTATGAAAATCAAGGGAATGTAGGGCCTCTCTTTTGAGATGAGTCTAGAAGAGCTTGTCTTGTTTAGTCTCACAGAAAGAAGGCTGAGAGGGGATATGATTGCTCTCTATAAATACATTAGGGGGCAAATACCAGGGAGGGTGAAGAGTATTTAAGCTAAAGGACAATGTTGACACAAGAACAAATTCAAGCTGGAAATTAGAAGAAGGTTTCTAACCATCAGACGGGTGAAGTACTGGAACAGCCTCCCAACTGGAGTTGAGGGGGCAAACAATTTAAATATAGTTTTAACAGAGAGATGGATAAATGTATTAGTGCAATTACTTGTGATGGCAGGGGACAGGGCTTGGCAGCCCTAGGATTCCCTTCCGATTTCTATTTAACATTCCTAAAGCTCATGCTTCAGGGTTTCAACTGGCCACCAGCAGGCATCAGAACGGCATTTCCTCCCCTGCCTCCCAAATGTATTTGGGGATTTTTTTTCACCTCCTTCCTTTGAAGCATCAGGGATGGCCATGACTGGAGAGGGGATACTGGGTGGATTGGGCCAGTGCTCTTGAGGTGGCACCAAACATTCTCTCTCTCTTGCTCAGAGGCTTAGCTAACTGATTCTTGCTCACATCCCCAGGGTCTAACTGATCGTCATATGTAAGGTCAGGAAGGAATTCCTCCAGGTCAGATTGGCAGTGACCATGGGGTTTTTTTGCCTTCCTCTGCAGCAGTAGTTCTCAACCAGGGGCACACATACCCCTGGAGGCATGCAGAGGTCTTCCAAGGGGGTACATCAACTCATCTAGATATTTGCCTAGTTTTACAACCGGCTACCTAAAAGCACTAACAAAGTCAGTACACACTAAAATTTTATACAAATAATGACTTATTTATTCTGCTCTATATACTATACCCTGAAAGGTAAGTACAATATTTATATTCCAATCCATTTATTTTATAATTATATGGTAAAAATGAGAAAGTAAGCAGTCTTTCAGTAATAGCGTGCTGTGACACTTTTATATTTTTATGTCTGATTTTATAAGCAAGCAGTTTTTAAGTGAGGTGAAACTTGGGGGTATGCAAAACAAATCAGACTCCTGAAAGAAGTACAGTAGTCTGGAAAAGTTGAGAGCCACTTCTCTGCAGCATGTGAGTGTAGATCAGGTGAGTTGGGCATATCTCCTTTAATAATTTCTCTGGCATTGCAGGGACCTGGTGCACCTAGGTCCCTCCTATTTTCTCCCTGTAGCACATAAGAGAGAGTCTTCCATGGATCTCATTTACTTTGGTCTCATGTCCATTGTTGAGTTTATTGTGCAGATGCTAGCTGGGGCATTGGTGGCCTGATATATAGGAGATCAGACTAGATGATCTAGTAATCTCTTCTGGCCTTAAATTCTATGACTCTTATGATTACATAACAAGAGGAATTTCAGTGTCCAGTGCAACAGAGATGGCAACTCTCTAGCACATTATATACACAAACAACTAAATACACAAAAGTTGTTCAGATGTCTGTGTGCACTGAAATTATTTTGAAAGCATAATCTTTAAAAAGGAAAGTTTTAAAGAAAATAACTCTATAACATGGAATAAAAATTATATATTTTGAAAAGAGAAGCGAGATCTATTTTTAATTCACAAGTGTTTTCATTAACATGCAGAGTGAGTTTATTTAGGGAACATTGCATAAGGATTTTTGTGTGTCATTTTCATTGCCTGAGCCTCAACCATTTGGTGTGATCCACATGAATTAATACTTATGCTCATATAGAGCCCCACTGATTTTAATGGGACTTTGAGCAGGCATAAGGGTTCAGGAAAGGCTCTTCCCTAAATTTGTTCTATTTTATGATCAAAATTTGCTTTTTCATATGTAGTACCATCATGTTTATTTACCGGTCCCTCCATTTTTGCAACAAATTAATTTAACAGGACATGCTTTGTGGTATCATAAAAGAATGCCTTTGAATGCTCATCAGTCTGATAGTAAACATATGGTGAATGACCAATAGAGTTTCTCTGTTGATTTAATTCTCTTTGGAATGTTATCGCACAAGCTCCCTACACTTGGGCAGTCCCAGAATGAGTGCCTACAACTTCTAGTACTTTTAATGTCTCCAATAATGGCTGTTCCATAGCTTTAATTTGTAGTCTTGCTGTGGTCCAATATAATCTGAGAGAGATTTTGAACTTCATCCAAATGTAACCTTTTTTATTTTTTAATCTAGTCACTATGAAACCTCAAGCATATCCTTTGGTCCGATTTAACATACCTAATCACTTATACTATTTTCATCATCATAGTATCAGAAGGCCTCAAAGATTTTTTTTCCCCCAATTTTTTTTTTAGTGAATAAGTGACTTAGTTGTAAAAAAGAAAAAAAAAGGAAAAAAAATTGGCTTATAAATAGTCAATGCCTGGTGTACCCTGCATTTTGTCTTTTTAAAAAGGAAGCATTGAGAGGTGCCTACATCCATTAAGAAATTTACTCAGGACTTTCACATTATGTGTCCTAACAGTTGGTACTTCTTGGACCAAGTTTTCTTTAACATCCCTTAAGCTCACAGTATTTTTCAGAACAGACACCCCTCCCTCCCCCCGTCAGATATTTTGATTCCCTTTTGCTTCATTAGGAAATTTGCCACACATGGGTATAGCCAGACTAACATAATTAACAACTATGACACCTATTGAGTTAAATACCTATTTTAAAAGCAAACTAATTATGATTAAGGTATACTCTGTTGACGTAAATGCTCATCTACCAAACAGAACTTTGTTTGATTGGGTAAAGAGTATGCACAACAATACAGATATTTAATCAGCTCAATAACGCTCCTTTAAGAAGTCTAGATATAGATATAAAATTAATCTTTAACACATTTATCCCAAATATGCAGACAATTTCACACAAAATTATGTTTAAACAACAGTTTGGTGACCTTAGCTGCCCTTGTTTGGGCAATGCAAAGTTAAGGCAGATGCTTTTACATGTCAGTATGAGACCATAAGAACATAAGACCAGCCATACTGGGTCAGGCCAAAGGTCCATCTAGCCCAGTACCTGTCTGCTGACAGTGGCCAATGCCAGTTGCCCCAGAGGGTATGAACAGAACAGGTGATCATCAAATGATAACTTCATACTTGGTCAGGGAATGTATTTAAACATACTATATAACTTTATATTTTCCTTAGTTCAATACAAGTACTCACTTGCCAAACAATATTGTGTTTATTAAGTTCTAATGATGTTATTTTAACCATTTCTTCATTTGCATGTATTCCTAAGAAATGCCTCAGAATACTAAATTATTTTTCTAATTAGTATGCTAATAATATAACCAAACATACACAGATTGTAATAGGGATGAAATCCTCAGCTTTCTGACCATTTTAAAAACCTGGTTCCAGAATCAACTAACAGGCAATAAGGCTTTTAACTTATCCAACTCTAATAACTGGCTATAAAACAACAAATTAGACTTTAGAGGTCCAATTATGGCAAATCTCCTGTAATTCAAGTTATACCCATTTTATCAGAGAAGAGTATTTGAGCATAGTGATAACTGATGCTGACTCACAAGTGATGAACAAACTTACCTCTTGTTAAATTAATGTATGTATGACAAACCTGAAAAATATTCATCCTCCAAATCCAGTGAGAATTTACAATTCAGTGCTGTCATAAACATACAGCTAAGGGGAGCATAAAATCCCTCTTTACCCTGTAAAGGGTTAATTCCTCTTTTACCTGTAAAGGGTTAAGAAGCTCAGATAACCTGGTTGGCACCTGACCAAAAGGACCAATAAGGGGAGAAGATACTTTCAAATCTGTGGGGGAAGGTTCTTGTTTGTGTCTTTGTTTTGTTCTCTCGGAGTCAGCAAAGGAACCAGGGCAGGGCAAATACATCTCCCTAAGCCATATCTGGACTAAGCATCTAGTATTGCAGAAATAGTAACTACATCTCTACCCCGATATAACGCTGTCCTCAGGAGACAAAAAATCTTACCGCATTATAGGTGAAACTGCATTATATTGAACTTGCTTTGATCTGCCGAAGCACGCAGCCCCATCCCCCCGGAGTGCTGCTTTACCACGTTATATCTGAATTCATGTTATATCGGGTTGCATTATATCGGGGTAGAGGTGTAATAGCAAAGAAATATGTTAGATTATCTTTTGTTTTAGCTTGTGAATTTTCCCTGTGCTAAAAGGGAGGTTTATCCCTGTTTTTGTAACTTTAAAGTTTTACCTAGAGGGGAAATCCTCTGTGTTTGGAATCTTTTTGTTACTCTGTAAAGTTATCTTCCATCCTGATTTTACAGAGGTGATTCTTTTATCTTTTTTTAAAATAAACCTCTTAAGAACCTGATTGTTTTTCAGTGTTCTAAAGACCCAGGAGGGTTGATCTGTGCTCACTTTTATTCTCAAGCCTCCCCAGGAAAGGGGGTGTAGGGTCTTGGGGGGATATTTTGGGGGGAGGTAGGGCTCCAAGTGGCCCTGCCTGAATGTTTGTTTAAATCTCTTGGTGGTGGCAGCGATCAAGGACAAGGTAGAACTTGTGCCTTAGGAAAGTTTTAACCTAAGCTGGTAAAAATAAGCATAGGGGGTCTTTCATGCCGGTCCCCACATCTGTACCCAGAGTTCAGAGTAGGGAAGGAACCTGACAAGTGCATTGGCAATTTTTTGCCCCAGAAGACCACTAAAATACTCTACAGGCTTACAAAGTAAAAAATAATCTTTAATATTTCAAAACACAGGAGCAAACCAATCATTTAACAAGAGCATATGTTTATTTTTTCTGTGGTACTGACACTGCACAGACATTGTTTACTAAAACCATAACCTTTTTTAGAGCATTCAATGCCAATCGAAAAAAAAATTACTCCCTTCAGTATATGAACAGTTTGATTCTCTTACAAATGCAGAAGGAATTTATATGTATAACTACTTTCAAAAGATAATGAGATTTCCCTACAAGTGTGCATCATTTGAAGAATGGAACTCACAATTAACACAAGCAAAATAAAGAAACCAATGAAATACAGAAAAGCAAAACAACAAAAGATGGCAAGAAAAAATGAAGTATGAATAAATTATCACTGCTTGCAAATATCAAATCTTCCACAATTTTCAATATTGATGAAAGTAGGCAAAAAAAGAATCTCTGATTCAGAGGAAAACATATCCCTGACTGATTGAAGAATATAAATAAAACAAATATCTTCACGAAAAATAATTAGTAACAGTTGCTCATGTTCATATTCCACCAATACAAACATGAAAATCCAGGAAATCCCTCGTTAATGGTCTGATCCTGTTCCTGACTTCAATGGTGCAGGATCGAGCCCTAAAACTTCAATGATCCCTTGCAGTGTATAGCTATGATTTCACCTTCTCCATGTTGCCACACCCACATCATAGCATAAGTGCATCCATCCTCCATTTCCACACAAAACATGCAACTTTTAACTGCAACATATTGAATGGTTTAAAATGGATGATTTACAATTGTTCAGAATGTTGAATTGGTGGTTAGTGTGCATGACAATGGGTTTTGTTGTTTTTTTTTAATTGAGAGCTATATTTAAGTGTTGGATTACAGTATGGTAAATGAAAAGAATTGTTTTAAGTGGAAATAGTCTGTAATAGTGTTTATCATTTTGAGAAGTTTCCATTTGTAATATTTCTAATTGTTTTATTTAGCTGATGTAAGTGAAGAAGTATGGGATGTTATGTTTTTTCAATAGCTGATGTCTGTGGTCAGAGTTAAGGTTGCATGTGCCCTGTGGAGACTGAAGAGGTATGTGAGCTGTGAATGTGAACAACAACGTAATCTAAAGAGGGCGAAATCATGGTTGTAGATTACAAGGAATGGCTGAAGACCTCCTTTAAGGATGAGTTTTTTCCTAAACTTAGAAATATCAAGAATATCAAGCTCTCTCTTCTGTGTTTTTCTGCAGAACTCTGTGGCAGACTGGAATAGGAACAGTTCTCAACTGAAGAAGTGATTTTGCAGAACCTTTCACAAAAAGAAATATTTCCTCCCAATTACTTATCAGGCATTTGAGTTAGGTAGTGTAAACATAAAATAAAATATGTTTTAAAAAGGGCTGACTAAAAATCCATTCCCCTGTCAGTTGCTCAAGTTTTGCTCTCCTACTCCTATGACCTCATAAGTCTTACTAGTCCTCCAGTCATCTGGCTTTGTGTATGGTATGGATTTTATTTTTTTTTTTAGCAAAAATGTCCTGCCATTGCTAACTCCAGCGAGGATCCATGATGAATATTGACCGTAGGAGCACTATCATAGACAAGGCTCCCGCAGCCAGTGACTCTTTAATACCATGTTGTCCAACTCAGCTTATGAAAGTTCTAATTAATAGGTTGTTTAAAAATGCTGGTGGCTGTAAGGATTTTGGCTTGGAGCTGCACTGAAGTTAACAATTTAAAGACAGGAAATTTTTCCCAACAACACCCAGCATAGTCCAGAAATATCAGTATGCTAATAGTATAAACAAACATGCACAAGTCTTCTAGGAGTAAGAGTGAACAGACCAAGAGTGGACAGACCTGAATTTCTAATGTAAGAGTAGGCAGGAATAAAACAAAACAAAGAAGACTTACATTTAAAAGTCATATAACTTCCAGTCTTTGTTTATATTTCAAAGAAACAAAAAGGGATAAAATAAAAAGTTTTCCACTTTGTGGGTTCCCTTTGAAAACATTGTTTGAAGCAGATGCAATTGAGATAGAAAAGGAGAAAAGTTAAAGAAGTTTTCAGCAACGTCTGCATCTCAGAACCAAAGGCATGCCACTATACAGGCCACAAAAGAACATGAAACTTGCTGGACAGTGAAAGAATTGTGGGGTAATACCATGACTTTTTCCACATATCCAGCACTGTCTGATTTTAAAATATATACATATACATTACCTAGGAATAGTGGAGTAGTTTCTTCATAAGTAACGTCATTAGTCTCAGCTCCTGCCTCCAAGAGAACATTGATGCTTTCCAAACATCCATTATTTGCAGAAAGATGTAATGCACATGTACCCTCAAATGTCTTTGATTTTATGTAGTTATCAGATGGAGCTAAGAATAAAAAGAATTTAAAAAGATTTTTCTAACATGAAATTCTAAAAAGGATAGTCACTTACCTTACTGGATTCCTGTGCCTTGGATCTCCCACCCAAGGGCACAAAGAGTGAAGCAGGCTCAACCATCCCTTAATTCCTTCACCAAGACACAATCTAGATGGTATAAGACTCCATGGTAGCAGAGAACAAGGGCAGATTGTAGAATCCATGCAGACAATACCTCTCTAGAACCACAGTTATTGTAACGTAAGTAACTGTTCTTTCTTCTCTGAGTGATTGTCCACATGGATTCGACTTCTGATCACTAGCAAGACCTCATAGTCAGGAGGTTGGTATTAGAAATCCTATTTAAATGATGACTGCAGGACAGCTTGGCCAAGGCAGGCATCAGATTTTTGAGGTTTCAACTGAGGAATAGTGTTGGCTGAAAGTGTAAACTGCATCCCACATCACTGCTCTGAAAACATAAGAAATAGGGATCCTTTTCAAAGAAGCTGCAGAAGCTACCTGAGCCCTGTTGGAATGGATTCTAACTAGCATGGGTGGATCTAAACTACCTATCGCTCAGCATGATTTAATACAGTCTAGGCCAGTGGATCTCAACCTTTTTTGAATCAGCCCTCCCTCCCCCGCAGCTTTATTTTTTTTTTAAAACTTGAAGTCTTCCATCCCCCTCATTTATAAAGTGGGATGTTCCAGTGTAATCTAGGTGGAACTGGAGCCATTAATACATTGATCTCAATAAAGTAATCAGTCCTTTGATTCTGCTGTCTAACCGTGCACAGGCTAGGAAACCTTTTAAAAGCACATACATCTAAATATCTGCAAAGTTTCCAGGCAGTAATTCTCAGTTTCAGCATCAGAGTGCTGGTGGGCACTGCGACTTTCTGTGCCAAGTCACAATGCCATCAGATGGCAGGGGGGGAGGATGACAATTTGCCCCAGGCCCCGGGCACCACAGGGGCCCTGCGAGCCGCTCCGGGTTTTCGGCAGCACTTCCCCGGCGGGCCCTTCACTCGCTCTGGGCCTTCGGCAGCGGAAGACTCGGAGTGAGTGAAGGACCCGCCGCTGAACTGCTGCCAAAGCCTTGGAGCGCCGCCCGGTGAGTACAAGCGCTGCAAGCGGCAGGGGAGAAAAAAAAAAGGCCGCGATCGGCAGCACTTAGGCTGCTCTACCAACGCTGCTTCATTTTTTGGCGGCAATTTGGCGGCGGGTCCTTCCCTCTGAGAGGGACCCGCCGCTGAATTGCTGCCGAAGACCCGGCCCTGCCCCAGGCCCCCTGAATCCTCTGGGTGGCCCTGTCAGATGGAGGGGCAGCCAGGCCGAATTTGGGTGAGTGGCATTGCAACCCAATACATTAGTGGGAAAGCTCACTGCATTCCTTTAGAAAGTCTGACACAAACACTGCTGTACTGATTTAGACCAATGTTTCTCAATGACCAGTCTGTGGACCAGCGCCAGTCCCTAAGATCTCTCTGACACAGCAAGCCAGTCCCTGGTATCAAAAAGGTTGAGAAACACTGATCTAGAAAATCTTTGGATAGCTATTGTCTGACTATTCACTCTATCTGGAAATGCTACAAACAGCCTGGCGAATTCCTGACGGGTCTTTTCTGTTGAAGTAACATAAGAGAGCACTAACCCCACCAAGGGGTCCAGTTTGGCTTCCCTTTGGTTTGAGCGAGGCTTGGGAAAGACAAGCAGCAGGTGAATCACATAATTTGAATGACAATCTGAGACCATTTTTGGTAAGAACTTTGGGTGAGTCACTGTCTTTATGCAACAATGTAAGGAAGGCTACCCATGAGGGCCTGAATTTCCCCTACCCTTTGAGCTGATGTATAGCAACTAAAAAGGCAGTTTAAATAGATAAATGATGTGAAGAGCAAGCTGCTCAGGGCTCAAAAGGGGTCCCCATTAAACCAACTAAAATTATACTGATGTTCCAAGAAGGAGGGGAGCTCCCAGACTGGGGGAAACATGAGTGAGGTCCCTGAAGAATCTAGCAACAGTAGGGTGGGAAATAGTACGGTGTGACCCTGAATAAGAGGATGATGAGCTGATTTTGCTATCAATTGTACCCTTATGCAGCTGATGGATAGCCCTGAATGCTTTAGGGATAGCAGATAGGAGCCTTGATTCCTATGGTTCAGGACTAAGGGAGTCAGGTGGAGTTCTGCTGCCCAAATAGGGAACACCTCTTCCATTTAGTTCACAGGTCATCCTATCAAGTCTTTTCTGCTATGCACAAGGCCCTTCATTTTCGGTATTTACCATTTTTACCAAAAATTTCCCAGATTTTATAAAAGTTATTTAAGTTTTTACCAATTTTCACACTAATTTTGAACCTCACAAATACATGAGAATACTGATTATGTTAAAAAAGACCAATATATTATATTATGTAGATGTGTTTATGTTACTAATCCATTAGTCTAAATGTAAATGAGACTATTAAAGTAAGGCAATGTAGTGGAAGGTACACATGCACATGTATGTATGTGTATTTCTAGGTTGACCAGATAGCAAGGGTGAAAAATCAGGATGGGGAGACAATAGGAGTGGGGGGTAATAGATTGCCTCTATATGACAAAACCCCAGTATTCGGACAGTCCCAATAACATCGGGACATCTGGTTACTCTATGGATGTCAGTGCTCGAGTCCTAAAAAAAAGGAAATGCTGGAACTCTGCAAAAGGAAAGATGGCAGATAGGTAACCTGGGCAGACCCCAGGACAATCCCCTGGACCCGACACCCAGTTCTAAAGTTACCGAGCTGCCATCTCTTTTTCCAGAATGGGGAGCTGGGTCAGAAGTACTCTTATATTTTTCTCTATTTTGTTTTTTTCTGTCCTCCCATTTCCCTAATATTAACCCTAACACTTACATCCAGAAAACTGTTGAAATTAATTTTGTACACCAATTTTCACCTGTTCTTTAGTTTTTGTAATAAAGATCAATACATTCCCTGAAAATGAGGGCCTTGGATATGCACCAATAAGTTCTGGACTTCAACTGAACAGCTTCTTCCGATGGTAGTTAACCAGACAGCATCCACGCTGTCAAACGCAACGATGCTGGGTTCAGATGTAAGATTTGACCTCTGTTATGGGAGCTCACATCAGGTAGGACAGTTAGTGTTACTGGGGACTGACAGACTCATGAGGTTGAAATACCAAAGTTGCCTGTAGGCCAAGTTAGGCCTAGTATGATCATTAATGCTGTACATGTACATTATCACCAGAGTCCATGAGATAAAGAAAGCCTGCGCTGTAAACCCCACTTGAACAGAATGTTTGGCATTTCCTGTTCCATCTGAAGTAAACAAGTCTATTCTGGCAACCTTAAATTTGGCATTTCCTAATTTATGAGTGCTTGACTTTGCAACCTAAATAACATTCTTTTAACATGGTTTTTTTATGTAATATAATAAGATAATTACTACTTCAGCACTGCAAACTCCACTTGGGATCTCAGAATTCGATCAGCAGTGCTTAACAATAGAGAAAACTTTTTTTTTTCCAGAAAAGTAAGAATATATATTTCAAAGACATCCATAGAGTATTCCTACCCTTGAGCAGAAAGGTGCCATTTTTATCATATATTTTTTCTGACCCTAACCACATTTAAATTCACAAAAGAAATCAGAAAGTGAATGAGGTTGGTTTATCTTATGTTACAGCACATTCTATTTATAGGGGAAGTGAGCAGGGAAAACAAAAATAACTTGCCTCATCTTGAATCAAGTTTTCCTTACCTGCATTAATTAACAGCTTCAGACATTCACTGGAGTTGTGAAATGCTGCTTCATGGATTGGCATCCACCCTCTGTTATCAGGAACATCAACGCTATATCCCTGTTTAATTAGTTTCCTCAAACTTTTGACATTTCCTTCTCTAGCTGCAAGTCCAACACTGGAGCATCTGTCTGAATAGGCCTCTGTGAAATTCATCCTTCCACAGCTCACTCTGAGAATAGAGGGCAAAAAAGTTACTATTAGTCAGCAAGTCTGTAATTACAACAGACAACATATTCTTAAAATCTGAGCCAAGATTGTCAGGTCTGCCCAGTTTAATTCATCTAATGGGAACTCCCTTTTGGGGTTAATTTTAGGCAGTATTTACACTATTGCCATCCTGGGAGGTAAAATTTTGCTTGTGTTTCAGTGACATTTAAAGTCTTTCTTCAAATTGTTTTGAAACTGGTTTATCTTGACACCATCCCTGGATAATACGTACTTTGCACTTATCCTTGAATGAAAGATACCATTTCTCAAATGCTTTACAAATTACTAATTTTTGAACACTCAAGACATACTTCATATTAACAACTAAAGACACAATCCTTGGGCCAAAAGAATATACAAACCTTCGGCCTGATCCTGCAATTAGAGGTGCACAGACCATTCCACCCATGTAGCATCTTACAGTTTTCAGTCAGGCTCTGCATGAATCTGACTGCAGATATACAGACATGAAACACGTGATACAGAGAAAATAGGTGAGGGTAAGCCAGGGTGGTCAAGTGACTAGGGTGCTAGCCTAAGACTTCAAAAATCCAGGTTCAATTCCCTACTCTGCCACAAACCTCCCATGTGACCTAGGACAAATTATTTAGGGCTTGTCTTCATTGCGAGCTAAATCCAGCTTCTGTAATCAATGCAGCAGGCATTGATTTAGGCTGTCTGGTGAAGACAAACTAAGTCAATGAGAGAGTGCTCTCCCATAGACTTTAGTACTCCACCTTCCCAAGAGGCAGAAGCTATATCAATGGGAGAGCATCATGTAGACATCTCTGTAAATTGATCTAAGCTATGTTGACTTAAGTTACGTAGCGTAACTTAAATCGACTTATCTTGTTAGTGTAGACCAGGCCTTAGTCTCGGTGCACTATCGTACTTTGCAGCCTCAGACGGGTATTGTGAGGATGAATACATTATAGAATGTGAGATGTTCATGCCCAGATTTTTAAAAGGTAGTTAAGGCATGCTCTGCTCATCATTGCAAAGCTTAAAGTGATTGAAACTATGTCTTCCCTACCGCAGTAAGTCATAGAATCATAGAATATTAGGGTTGGAAGAAACCTCAGGAGGTCATCTAGTCCAATCTCCTGCTCAAAGCAGGACCAACACCAACTAAATCATCCAAGCCAGGGCTTTGTCAAGCTGGGCCTTAAAAACCTCTAAGGATGGAGATTCCACCACCTCCCTAGGTAACCCATTCCAGCGCTTCACCACCCTCCTAGTGAAACAGTGTTTCCTGATATCCAACCTAGACCTCCCCCACAGAAACTTGAGACCATTGCTTCTTGTTCTGTCATCTGCCACCACTGAGAACAGCCTAGCTCCAGCATCTTTGAACCCTCCTTCAGGTAGCTGAAGGCTGTTATCAAATCCCCCCTCTCTCTTCTCTTCTGCAGACTGAACAAGCCCAGTTCCCTCAGCCTCTCCTCATAAGTCACGTAACCTAGCCCCCTGATCATTTTCGTTGCCCTACGCTGGACTCTCTCCAATTTTCATATCCCTTCTGTAGTGGGGGACCAAAACTGGACACAATAATCCAGGTGTGGCCTCACCAGTGCCGAATAGAGGGGAATAATCACTTCCCTCAATCTGCTGGCAATGCCCCTACTAATACAGCTCAATAGGCCGTTGGCCTTCTTGGCAACAAGGGCACACTGCTGACTCATATCCAGCTTCTCATCCACTGTAATCCCCAGGTCCTTTTCTGCAGAACTGCTGCTTAGCCAGTCAGCCCCCAGCCTGTAGCGGTGCATGGGATTCTTCCTTCCTAAGTGCAGGACTCTCCACTTGTCCTTGTTGAACCTCATTAGATTTCTGTTGGCCTAATCCTCTAATTTGTCTAGGTCACTCTGGACCCTATCCCTACCCTCCAGCGTATCTACCTCTTCCCCAGCTTAGTGTCATCTGCAAACTTGCTGAGGGAGCAATTCATCCCATCATCCAGATCATTAATAAAGATGTTGAACAAAACCGGTCCAGGACCGACACCTGGGGCACTCCACTTGATACCAGCTGTCAACTAGACATTGAGCCGTTGATCACTACCCGTTGAGCCCGACAATTTAGCCAGCTTTCTATCCATCTTATAGTCCATTCATCCAATCCATACTTTTTTAACTTGCTGGCAAGAATACTGTGGGAGACCATATCAAAAGCTTTGCTAAAGTCAAGATATATCATGTCCACCACTTTCCCCATATCCACAGAGCTAGTTATCTCATCATAGAAGGCAATTAGGTTGGTCAGGCATGACTTGCCCTTGGTGAATCCATGTTGACTGTTCCTGATATCCTTCCTCTCCTCCAAGTGCTTCAAAATGGATTCCTTGAGGACTTGCTCCATGATTTTGCTGGGGACTGAAGTGAGACTGACCGATCTGTAGTTTTTCTCTTTCTTACCTTTTTTAAATATGGGCACTATATTTGCCTTTTTCCAATCGTCTGAGACCTCCCCCGACTGCCACAAATTTTCAGAGATAATGGTCAATGGCTCTGCAATCAGATCAGCCAACTCCCTATGTGAATAATGTAGCTGGAGTCAATGTAGCTTAGGTCGACTTACCACGGGGTCCACACTACGCTGGGTCGATAGGAGACACTCCCCCATCAACTTACCTTACTCTTCTCATTCGGGGTAGAGTAGTGGGGTCGACTCCACTACACCCGCTAAATCGACCCCAGTGCAACAATCCCCGGAGCGTCGATTCAGGGGAGCGGTAGTGCAGACATAGCCTTAGACAGCTACGTCCTATTTCAAAAAGTGACTTAGTCATGGAGACTTAGCTGTCTACATCATTTAGGTCTTGTAATGCTGAGCAGAGCAATGCCTTAAATACCTTTATATTATTACAGTAATGGGGGGAAAATATATACCTGATATACCTCAGGGGTTACAATAATAAGAACATGAGGTTACTCAGGCAAGATATTTGCACAGCTTGATGATTCCATTACATCAGATTGCTTGTTTGTCAGTTATATTATTAACTTTCTTCTTGTTTGCAACTTGACAAGAGTGAGATTTTTAAGAGTGATCTGGAAAAAACACAGTTACCTACCTTTCATAACTGTTGTTCTTCAAGATGTGTTGCTCATGTCCATTCCAAGTAGGTGTGTGCACACCCTGTGTACAGTCATTGGAAGGTTTTTCCCCCTAGTGCAGGGGTCAGCAACCTTTCAGAAGTGGTGTGCCGAGTCTTCATTTATTCACTCTAATTTAAGGTTTCGCGTGCCGGCAATACATTTTAACGTTTTAGAAGGTCTCTTTCTATAAGTCTATAATATATAACTAAACTATTGTTGTATGTAAAGTAAATAAGGTTTTTAAAATGTTTAAGAAGCTTCATTTAAAGTTAAATTAAAATGCAGAGCCCCCCAGACCAGTGGCCAGGGCCCGGGCAGTGTGAGTGCCGCTGAAAATCAGCTCATGTGCCACCTTCGGCACACGTGCCATAGGTTGCCTACCCCTGCCTTAGTGGTACCAGTCAGGTCGGCTGTGGAGCCCCTTGGAGTGGCATCCTTATGGCAGTTATATAGGTCCCTGCCAACCCGCCGTCTCTTCTTGCCGGATACTCCAACAGAGGGGAGGTGGGTGGATCTTGGAATGGACATGAGCAACACATCTCGAAGTACAACAGTTACGAAAGGTAGGTAACTGTTTTTTCTTCTTCGAGTGATTGCTCATGTCAATTCCAAGTAGCTGACACCCTAGCAGCCCCCAGAAGACAGGTCGGAGTTCACAGAGTTGCAAACTGTAGCACGGCTGTAACACTACCACGTTGCTGCCCTGCAGATGTCCTGAACGGGGACTTGTGCCAGAAATGCTGCAGATGAAGCATACGCTCTTGTGGAGTGTGCTGCCAATGCTTGGGCTGGAATCTTTGCTAGGTCATAGCACATTCTGATACAGGCCATCATCCAAGAAGAGACTCTCTGGGATGAAACAGGGAGACCCTTCATTCTTTCGGCAATAGTGATGAAGAGCTACATCGACTTCCTAAACGGCTTTGTTCGCTCAATGTAAAAGGCTAACGGCTGTCTAACGTCCAGGAAATGAAGTATGCATTCCCTGTCGTTGGCGTGCGGCTTAGGGTAAAACACAGCCAGAAGGATGTCCTGATTTGCATGAAATTGCGAAACTACCTTGGGAGGAAAGCTGGGTGCGGCTGCAATTGTACCTTGTTCTTATAAAACACGGAATAAGGGGGCTCGGACATCAAAGCCTTGAGCTCAGACACCCTCCTCGCTGATGTTATAGCCATTAGGAATACCACTTTCCAAGAAAGGTAGAGTAGCAAGCATGTTTGCTAGGGGCTCAAAGGGTGGGTCCATGAGCCTTGAGAGCACCAGGTTAAGATCCCATGGAGGGATCAGCTGTTTTACTTGGGGGTACAGTCTGTCCAACCCCTTGAGGAAACAGCCAACCATAGGGTTAGCAAACACTGAGTGGCCCATTGAGACAAGATGGAAAGCCGAAATTGCCACAACGTGCACCTTTACTGACGAGACTGCCAGCCCGTTGTTTCAGGAGAAGTAAGTAGTCCAGGATAAAGGGAATCGAGGACTACAATGAACGAGTACCTTTCTGGAGGGACCAAATGGAAAATCTCTTCCACTTTGCCAGATAAGTGGCGCGAGTGGAAGGTTTCTTGCTGCCTAGGAGAACCTCCCTAGCTGAGTCTGAGCAGGTAAGTTTTAGCGGGTTCAGCCATGGAGTTTCCATGCTATGAGATGGAGACACTCTAAGTTGGGGTGCTGGAGGCAGCCGTTGTCCTGCATGATCAAGTCCAGAACCAGGGGAAAAATCATGGGTATATCCACTAACAGGTCCAGCAGCGTGGTGAACCAGTGCTGACGTGGCCACGCTGGTGCTATTAAGATTAACTACGCTTTCTCTCGCCGGACCTTGGGGAGGACCTCATGGACTATAAAGTGGGTGCATAACTGGCTGGATAACTGTACTCAGAGAGAAGTTATTAATGATTCCCAATCCTGCTGGAAAGGTATAACAAGTGGGGTTCCGCAGGGGTCTGTTTTGGGACCGGCTCTGTTCAATATCTTCATCAACGACTTAGATATTGGCATAGAAAGTACGCTTATTAAGTTTGCAGATGATACCAAACTGGGAGGGATTGCAACTGCTTTGGAGGACAGGGTCATAATTCAAAATGATCTGGACAAATTGGAGAAATGGTCTGAGGTAAATAGGATGAAGTTTAACAAAGACAAATGCAAAGTGCTCCACTTAGGAAGGAAAAATCAGTTTCACACATAAAAAATGGGAAGAGACTGTCTAGGAAGGAGTACGGCAGAAAGGGATCTAGGGGTTATAGTGGACCACAAGCTAAATATGAGTCAACAGTGTGATGCTGTTGCAAAAAAAGCAAACGTGATTCTGGGACACATTAACAGGTGTGTTGTGAGCAAGACACGAGAAGTCATTCTTCTGCTCTACTCTGCGCTGGTTAGGCCTCAACTGGAGTATTGTGTCCAGTTCTGGGCACCGCATTTCAAGAAAGATGTGGAGAAATTGGAGAGGGTCCAGAGAAGAGCAACAAGAATGATTAAAGGTCTTGAGAACATGACCTATGAAGGAAGGCTGAAAGAACTGGGTTTGTTTAGTTTGGAAAAGAGAAGACTGAGGGTACGTCTACACTACAAGACTATTTCGAATCTACTTAATTCGAATTTGTGGAATCGACCTTATGAAGTCGAATTTGTGTATCCACACTAAATACACTAATTCGACTGTCTGAGTCCACAGTAACGGGGCCAGCGTCGACTTTGGAAGCGGTGCACTATGGGAAGCTATCCCACAGTTCCCACAGTCCCCGCTGCCCAGTGGAATGCGGGGTAGAGCCCCCAATGCCTGCTGGGGGAAAAAATGTGTCGAGGGTGGTTTTGGGTAACTGTCATCATTGAACCGTCACTCCCGCCCTCTCTCCTTGAAAGCGCCGGCGGGAAATCTGTTCGCGCCCTTCTCTGGTCGGTTACAGCTCGGACGCCACAGCACTGCGAGCATGGAGC
Organism: Mauremys mutica; assembly: GCF_020497125.1. Classification (NCBI taxonomy): domain Eukaryota; kingdom Metazoa; phylum Chordata; order Testudines; family Geoemydidae; genus Mauremys; species Mauremys mutica. The sequence continues at coordinate 178,590,814 of NC_059074.1, read as the reverse complement.
CCGCTGCGATCATCGCTGCACTTATGGCCGTTGTCAACTCCTCGCACCTTATCGTCCACCTCTTCCACAGTCAGCTGCTGAGAAATCGGGTGAGGAGGCTCCGGCAGTGCGGTGAGGACAGGAAGTCACAGAGTGGCGCAGACCTCTCACAAAGCAGGGTACGCCGCGCAGTGGAGATCATGGTGGCAATGGGTCAAGTTCATGGTGTGGAACGGCGATTCTGGACCCGGGAAACAAGCACGGACTGGTGGGACCGCATAGTGCTGCAGGTCTGGGATGAATCACAGTGGCTGCGAAACTTCAGGATGCGTAAGGGCACTTTCCTTGAACTCTGTGACTTGCTGTCCCCTGCCCTGAAGCGCCAGGACACCCGGATGCGAGCAGCCCTGACTGTGCAGAAGCGAGTGGCCATAGCCCTCTGGAAACTTGCAACGCCAGACAGCGACCGGTCAGTAGCGAACCACTTTGGCGTGGGCAAATCTACCGTAGGGCTTGCTGTGATTCAAGTAGCCCACGCAATCGTTGAGCAACTGTTTTCAAATGTAGTGACCCTGGGAAACGTCCAGGTCGTCATAGATGGCTTCGGCGCGATGGGATTCCCAAACTGCGGTGGGGCTATAGATGGCACTCACATCCCTATCCTGGGAACGGCCCACCAGGCCAGCGAGTACATTAACCGAAAGGGCTACTTTTCTATGGTGCTGCAAGCACTGGTGGACCATAGGGGACGTTTTACCAACATCTACGTCGGGTGGCCGGGCAAGGTTCATGACGCGCGTGTGTTCAGGAACTCTGGTCTGTTTAAACGCCTCCAGGCAGGTAGTTTCTTCCCGGACCACAAAATAACGGTTGGGGATGTGCAGATGCCTACAGTGATCCTCGGGGACCCAGCCTACCCGCTAATGCCCTGGCTCATGAATCCCTATACAGGTGCCTTGGACAGTGAGAAGGAACTCTTCAACTACCGGCTGAGCAAGTGCAGAATGGTGGTGGAGTGTGCTTTCGGACGTCTCAAGGGGAGATGGCGGAGCTTACTGACTCGCTCGGAGCTCAGCGAAAAAAATATCCCCGTTATTATTGCTGCTTGCTGTGTGCTCCACAATCTCTGTGAGAGCAAGGGGGAGACCTTTATTGCGGGATGGGAGGTTGAGGCCAATCGCCTGGCTGCTGATTACGCTCAGCCAGAAAGCCGTGCCGATAGAAGATCCCAGCGGGAAGCGCTGTGAATCCGGGAGGCTTTGAAAGATAGGTTACCCTGCTCTCCGAGGAACCTATGACTCTCCAGTTGATTTACAGAGAAGCTGAACCTGAGCCTGTTTCAGTGACTGTTGACTTCGATCTGCGGTTACATACCCCGTTCTCCAGGTTTCCCCCCTTCCAACACACGTTTTAAAATAACTTTAATGGAACACTGATTATTAATAAAGTTTTCTTTAATTATGAATTCCTGTTCAAGGGTTGAAACATGGACGCGGACTGTGGTGGGTACGGTGTGCACTGATGTACAGACCGCTTCTACACTAGAGGAATGACAGGCTCCTGCTCCTACAGCGGTCTCTGGGGGGAGGACGGTTGCAGGTGGGTGTGCAGGAAGGGGTGGGTTTGCAGGAAGGGGTGAGGGGTGCCGTCTTTGGGACGGAGCTTGGATGCAGGCTCTGGGCTGGGGGTTGGGGCGTAGGAAGGGGTGAGGGGTGTGTGGGAAGGGTGAGTATGTGTCCGTGGATGAGGGCTCTTGCTGGGGCTCAGGGCATCGGAGAGGCTCGTGGCTAGGGTGGAAGGGCATGGTAAGGGCAGCCTGCCTTGCCATTTGTGGATGTCAGGCGCTAGGACCCTGGGGCAGCATACACCTCACAGACTGACCCGGGACAGCATTCACCTCCCAGAATGACCCTAGTGCCTAGTGACTGCAGTCTGTGTGTGTCCTGCTGTTGATCCTGCCCCCAAGTCTGTACCCTGGTAATGGAGGCTGTCCTATGCAATTAAAAAACCCCTCCCCCCCTTCACACAAAGTCTTCTGACAAGGAAAACGTGACGGAAACAGTGAATAACAACAAACTACTCTTAATACTCAACTACACAGTGGGGGGATGAAACTTGGATTTGGGACTGGGTGATCCAGGAAGGGAAGCACTTCTCAAAATTTATGGCATGAGAGCTGTTTGGTACATGAGCGCTCTGCTGGGGTGGAGTGACAGTTTTCACGGCCCCTAGCGCCCCTCCTTCTTGTGATTTTGGGTGTGGGGGGGACAGGACTTTGTGGCGGGGGAAGGCGGTTGCAGATACAGTTCAGGGGGGCTCTCTGCTCCTGCCTGCGGTCCTGCAGAACATCTACAAGGCGCCGGAGCGTGTCCGTTTGCTCCCTCATTAGCCCAAGCAGCGTTTGAGTCGCCTGCTGGTCTTCCTGCCGCCACCTGTCCTCCCGTTCGCTGTGTGAGCGCTGGTGCTGACATAGGGTCTCCCTCCACTGTCTCTGCTCGGCCGCCTCGGCTCTGGAGCAAGCCATCAGTTCCAAGAACATGTCGTCCCTAGTCTTTTTCTTTCGCCGCCTAATCTGAGCCAGCCTCTGTGAGGGGGATGCCGGGGCAGTTCGTGAAAGAGCCACAGCTGTGTGATGGGAAAAAGGAAGTGATTTCCTTGAAAAGATACATGTTTGCGAACACTGAACACAGTCTACTCAGTTTCTGTGAACAAGACCATACAGGGCACCTAGTCTCACGAGCTCTCAGGACAAGTTCGAGATTTCAGAATACGCTTTCATTGGCTGCGGTCTTGCACAGGAGATCGGACAAGCGGGGCGGTACAGCTGAATCCGTGTAGCAGCCAGGCCTGGTAAGCACTACACTATAGGCTGCTTAACAGTTAATGGATAGCTGTGCCCTCCCGCTGAAGGCAATCTGGAAAGCATAAAGTCTGACCCTGTTCCAGCCCCTCGCGGCTGTGCCCGGGAAAGATCACTGTATGCTTTTCCTCTGCGGCCTCCAACACGTGGCTGTTAAACGAAGGTCATTGCTAAGCAAAGTAAAAGTCAAGCATTCACAATAGTAACAGTACACTAATTGCCCTAATTAGATGCAGCAGTCGCCGAACGAGATTACCCTGAGGCGGGTCACTCGGAGAGAGAGAGAGAGAGGATGCTGCTAGAATCCCTGCACAGACCAGGACCGTATGCTGCCATGCTGGTGGAGGCAATGATTCCGCTGTACATTAGGATGGCCTGGCGCGGAAGAGTGTGCTTCCACGGAGCACCAAATAAGGCACCTCTCCCCAGGAACCTCCTGCGGAGGCTTTTCGAGCACCTCTACGAGAGCTTCGTGGAAGTGTCCCAGGAGGATTTCTGTTCCATCCCTATAAGTGTGGACCTTCTTTTTATATCGTTTTATATGGAAAAGTTTTTATATAGTTTTTATATATTTTTTATTCCTGTTTTTAAAAAAATAAATGTTTCCATGTTTATAGCACTTACCGACTGATCCTTCTCCTGATTCTGAGTCCGGGTTAACGGCCGGGGAGGGTTGGCAGGGGATCTCTGTGAGGGTGATGAAGAGATCCTGGCTGTCGGGGAAAGCGGTATTGTAAGCGCTGTCGCCTGCGTCGTCCTCCACAAACCCTTCCTCATCTTCCCCATCGGCGAACATCGCCGAGGAACTGCCCGTCGACACTATGCCATCCTCAGAGTCCACGGTCACTGATGGCAGTGGTGGCAGACCCACCTAGAATGGCATGCAGTGCCTCGTAGAAGCGGCATGTCTGGGGCTGGGCTCCGGAGCGTCCGTTTGCCGCTCTGACTTTTTGGTAGCCTTGTCTCAGGTCCTTGATTTTCACGTGGCACTGCGTTGTATCCCGGCTGTATCCTCTGAGTGCCATGGCTTTGGAGACCTTCTCGTAGGTCTTTGCATTCCGTTTGTTGGAGCGCAGCTCCGAAAGCACAGACTCATCGCCCCACACAGCGATCAGATCCAGGACTTCCCGGTCTGTCCATGCTGGGGACCTCTTTCTATTCTGGGATTGCATGGACTCCTCTGCTGGAGAGCTCTGCATCGTTGCAGGTGCTGCTGAGCTCGCCCCGATGTCCAACCAGGACATCAGATTCAAAGTGCCCAGACAGGAAAAGGAATTCAAATTTTCCCGGGTCGTTTCCTGTGTGGCTGGTCAGAGAATCCAAGCTTGGACTGCTGTCCAGAGCGTCAACAGAGTGGTGCACTGTGGGATAGCTCCTGGAGCTACTAAGTTCGATTTGCATCCACACATAGCCTAATTCGAGATAGCCATGTCGAATTTAGCGCTACTCCCCTCGTCGGGGTGGAGTACCGAATTCGAACTAAAGAGCCCTCTAGGTCGAATTAAACGGCTTCCTGGTGTGGACGGTTGAGCGGTTAATTCGAATTAACGCTGCTAAATTCGATTTAAAGTCCTAGTGTAGACCAGGCCTAAGCAGTTTTCAGGTATCTAAAAGGGTATCATAAAGAGGAAGGAGAAAACTTGTTCACCTTAGCCTCTAAAGATAGACCAAGAAGCAATGGGCTTAAACTGCAGCAAGGGAGGTTTAGGTTGGACATTAGGAAAAACTTCCTAACTGTCAGGGTGGTTAAACACTGGAATAAATTGCCTAGAGAGGTTGTGGAATCTCCATCTCTGGAGATATTTAAGAGTAGGTTAGATAAATGTCTATCAGGGATGGTCTAGACAGTATTTGGTCCTGCCACGAGGGCAGGGGACTGGACTCAATGACCTCTCGAGGTCCCTTCCAGTCCTAGAATCTATGAATCTATGAGCAGGAAGGGCAGGAATGCATACAGCAGGAGCCCTTTCCAGGACAGGATGAAGGCCTCCAAGAGCGAGCCAGGGTTGTGATTCAAGAAGGAGCAAAACTGTTGACACTTCCTATTGTATTGCATCACAAACAGGTATATCTGGGGAGATCCCCATCTTTGGGGAATGTTGATGGTGACATCTGAGCGAAGGGACCACTTGTGGCTGCTGAGGCAATCGGCCAGTTTGTTTTGTGAACCCGGAAGGTATGAGGCCCCTAATTGTATCGAGTGTGTGATGCAGAAGTCCGACAGGGAAGAGAAGCGAGCACCACCCTTTCTGTTTATATAAAACATTGCTGTGGTATTGTCTGTCAATACGGATACACATCTGCCCTGTAGATGGGTTTGAGATGTCTGGCAAGCGAGGTGAACTGTCAACAGCTCCCTGACGTTGATGTGCAGCAAAAGTTCTGCATGGGACCAGAGGCCTTGAGTCCTGAGTTCACCTAGGTGCACTCCCCATCTCATCGCCGACACATCTGCGACTAGAGACAGCGACAGCTAAGGTGTGGAAAAGGGTATTCCCACACATACTGCTTGTGGGTCGAGCCACCATCAGAGGAATTCGAGAACCTGAGGAGTAAGAGTGACCAGTCTATGTGGTCTCAGTTTGGCCTATAAACTCAGGCTAGCCACGCCTGAAGGGGACATAGTCAGAGCCTGGCATGCACTTACCACATACGTGCAGGCAGCCATATGCCCAAGCAATTTCAGACAAGTCCGCACCATCATAGTGGGGAATCTCTTGAAATCCTCTTTGATGGTGCTCATGGCGAGGAAATGAACTTCCGTGAGAAAAGCCCTTGCCTGGGTGGAGTCCAGGAGGGCCCAGATGAACTCTATCCTTTGTGTAGGGGGTATGGTTGACTTTGCAACATTTAGAATGAGACCAAACCTGAGAAATGTCATGCGCACCAGGCTCATGTGGTCCTCCACTTGGACTCAAGATTGGCCCTTGATAAGACAGCCGGTATGGGAATACTTGCACCTGCCGCTTCTGCAAGAAGGCCGCCACGACCGCCATGCACTTGGTGAACACCTCAGGGGCCACCAAAAGGCCGAAGGGGAGGACTGTGAAACGATAATGGGTGTTGTTGACCACGAATCAAAGGAACCCTCTGTGGGATGGGATTAGGGACACATGGAAGTACGTGTCCTTCAAGTCGAGGGCAGCGTACCAGTCCCCCAGATCCAGAGAGAACATAATGAAAGCCATAGAGATCATGTGAAACTTCAGCTTCTTCATGAATCTGTTGAGGTTTCGCAGGTCTAAAATAGGTCAGAGCCCACCTTTGGCTTTGGGGATTAGGAAGTAACGGGAATAGAATCCCCGGCCCCTGAACTACATAGGTGCCTCTTCTATCGCCCCGAGTTGTAGGACCATTTGCACCTCCTGCATTAGAAGTTGCTCATGAGAAGGGTCCCTGAAGAGGGACAGGGAAGGTGAGTAGGAGGGTACACAATTTGAAAGAATATCCCAATTCTACCGTGCTCAAGACCTATCTCCGCAAACTCAGTACCAGGTTCGGTGCTGGGTACGGTGCCGGCCACAGCATCAGCCTCAGTGCCAGCCCAGGAGCAGGGCTCCGAACGCTTTGGAGGTTCCCTCACCATGGAGGCAGACGGAGGCCCCCATCTGTCCAAGGCAACCAAAAGGGATCTGGAGCTTGGCCCCCAGGCTTGATGATACGTCCATGAGGTCCAGAACGGCCACTGAGCAGGCACCTGCCAATGTGGTGGCCAAGGCATCATCGGGAGATGTTGCATCGCATTTTGCCTGGAGCGACGAGACCGGTGACACCTGTGTCTGAAGACATACGATTCTGGCTCCGACTCGAAGGACGAGTCTGATCTCGGACTCCACGTCAGTGCTGTTCAGGATAGTACCGGTGATCAGTGCAGAGGAGAGGGCAAACGGTGCCACAGCATGGCCGGTTTGTCCTTGGAAAGTCCAGCCCCCCCTGCACGGTGCTGGTGCTGCCGGTTCCAACGCCGTTGGTGCTGCTTGTGCTGGGTTGCCATCTCTATGAGGTTCCTGGCAACCTCGAATGTGTTAGGAGTGGACAGCATGTCCAACTCCTTCATTTGGCTCTCCCATAGGTGGAACCGTTGAGTCCAGACTCATTGGACTCCCTGGTATGGGAAAAAGTTGCTGCAGGATCTCTATGGACCTTAATAGTATTCTGATTCCCCCCATCATTCTTGGAGACTCATCTTATTTTTCTAATCCTGATTTATATATAAAGCTTTTTACTGGACACTTGAACAAGAGAAAGGACCTGTTCTTCTATATACCCTGAGTAACTGAAGAATGACAATGGACTGTGAGTTTGGAGATCTGAGAGGAGAGGCTGAAGACTGCTGAGCAATATATACCATATGTGACAACTGCTTGCTATGGTCTGCACGACATCTGTGAGAGCCTCACTGATGGGTGGGAGGTGGAAGTCCAGACACTTTCATGACTGATACTATGAACAGCCAAGAGGTTCCCTTTGCAAACTGCAGTAAATAGTCAAGGCCAAGGGTCAAGGACACCCTGTGCACCTACTTTGAGACTAGCATCTGAATTGTGGCATGGTTTCATTAGTGTGTGTGTAGAGATTTAATTAAACAGATGTTTATTCTGCTTTTTTAAATGCTTTGTGGTACTTTTTTGGAAGAGTGTTTTGTTATGTGTACGGGATATGTGGTATTTTATGAACCTTTATTGAACTTTTATCAAAATTAACCATTACTGAACATCAAGCAGTGCAAACAAAAACATTAATTGAACAAAACTATATTTTTAGCCATTGCAACATGAACAACAACAATGAAAACAATGCAAAACATCACAAACTTTATATAACATCATCGTGCAGATATGCACCACACTAGAAAAAAGTTCTGGTGCTACACTTATCACAAGCATCTGTATGTGCAGGATTTCTGCACAGTGGCTTTGCCTTGGGTTGTGGATGGCATGAAAAGAAACTATCATTTGTCATTGTAAGGGTGAAGGAGGGTTCCCAGAAGTCACAGTTTCCAGACTCTTGTGGTATGGTGGAGAGAGGGAAATGCCTGTGGCTTGAGTTTTGGGAAGGGTACTGCTGCTCCCAGTACCTGTTATTCTCTATGGCTGCAGAACATGTCTGTGCTGGGATTGTGGTGCTGTAGCAGAACATTGTGCCAACATGTTTTCAGTCAAGACAGTCTGGTTTTGCATGTGCTCTAGGTCCTGTCTCAGCATCTCCCCCTCTCTATGCATGTTTTTTGCCTTCCTCTCAGTCAGCACGGAGAACCTCTGTCTTGTCTCTCTGAAAGAAGAATTTCCCTTTACTCTTCTGTCTTCTTATCCCACTTCTGGGATGCTGTCACAAAGTCCCCAAACACTTCGCCTTTGGTCTTCCCTTTTCTGATTAATCAGGTATTCTGCAGTTGACAATGTTCCTCTCCTTGGGGGCCATAGGGTGTCAGATGCAGAAGCAGAGGGAGCTGAGAAACAGAACAAGTAGTTACTGAAGCGATTCAAGTTTCCATGGCAACAATTATAAAATGATGCTTTCTCCTCAGTTCTGGAATGCTATTTCAAGTCTCTTGCCAGTTGGGGAGATAAGTGTTTCACCTGAATTTCCCTCTGCACGGGAGCCTTGGCTATGATTGGCTAAGGTGGGCAGCAGAGTTTCAGGGGTTTGGACTGGTGGTTTGCAGGGGCAAGGAACCTAGGGATAGGCAGAAGGATTTGGAGGTCTACATGGGCTGAGGAGGACAGGGGCTAGGATGTTTGCAGGTATCATACTTTGTCTGCCCATCCACTTCTGCAGGCAGTCCTAGCATTGGACAATGCAACCTTAATACGGAGGCAGAGAAGAGGCTTTTTGAAAAAGGGGATGAGCAGACCAGAAATCTATGCAGTGATTTTATTCACCCCCAGAAATGCTGCAGGATTGGAAGAGGTAGGTTACCCACAGATGTAATCCTGAGAAGGTTGTGTTACTCTGCAATGTTTCTGCAATATACAGCATTATCTTTGCCTTAAATTCTGTTTAAAATCACCTGCCAACATGCAAAAAGTGTATTGCTAAATACAGTTCTGCTGTAATTGTTAACAATGCTGATGGTCTTATTACAGCTAGCCAAGTGCCTATGCATCTCTATGCATTTATTGTCACCTTTTTGGAAACATATCTTATCAAATGCTATGACAGCTGAAAGCTCAGGGCACTGATCAAACTCTGAAACAAAGTATTTTTTATGCTGCATTATTTTTCTGTAACTGACATTTCAATAAACATGCCTGCATTATATGCTGTGTTTTTTTGTTTGGTTGTTTTTTTGTTTTTTTTAAACCACTCTGGCACCCCTACTTTAACCAGGGCAGGAAGCCTGGGAGACCATGGCAGTTGACCAGGAAGGGAGATGAGTTGGCAGATGGCTGTGAGAAATGATAATATCAGGGATATAATCCCTACAGAGCTAGAATTCCCTGGCGCAGCTACCATACTGAGTAAAAGAAGTGGGGATGAGAAGCTGAGCTCTCATCCACCCAAACTGGTGGCTTCCATTGGGCACCTGGAACAACAATATGTTAAAATAACCTATACATTTTTATTGTAATATAGCACGTAATACTTACAGGCAGAGGTCCCCTCCTCAGATCTGTCAGTCTGGTGTCTGCCTGGGAATCAGAAGTCTGTTCCTCTAGGTCAGGCTTGGGGTCTTGCATGGGAAAGAAATCCTGGCTTTCAGGGAATCCTCCACTTCAGAGTACTAGTCAGGATTCTTCTTGGTGTTCTCCATATTGAGCTTCAATGGTGGCCTAGATGGTAAAAATCCTATCCAGGTCCTCAAAGTAGGGGCAGATAGTTTGAGTACTGCCAAAGGTCCTCGTTCTGTCCTTGGGGTTTTTTTTATAATTCTGACAAAGCTTCTGCCCTTCATTGCAGCATTGAGCCAAGTCCAAGCAGTGACCCCAGTTGGTCATTTGATTAGCTATATACTTGAGTATTTTCTTATTACAGTGGCTACTATTAAAGCAGGACTGCACCAATTCCTTTCCCCAGATCACAAGAAAATCCATGACTTCTGCAAGGCTCCCCACAGACGCACAAGGCATGGCTGCTATAGCACTGCTGTAATGCTCCAGGAGTGTGTAATCATAAGCAGAGCATTCCTGGCTGCACGCCATCATTTAAATAGGGAGGTAACATCTGGTCATCATGACCTCTGTGCAGCACAGGGCACACAGGTGAGCAGACAGTTCAGTCCTGGTGTAAAACAATGCAGTGTCCTACCAGTGGGAGGACTGAAAAATTAACCTGAAATACTGATGCAGCCACACAAACTCCATATTAATTACACACAATATTCCAACTGGAAATTCATTTTGGAATGAATTAACGTGGATTATCCAGTTTGCACTAACTAGCCAGTTAATTCAGAAGAATTGTGTTGTGTGGATGCATTCCTTTTTAATTTGAAAAAATGTCAGTTAGTCTGAAATAAACCCATTGTGCGGACAAACCCTAAAACACCATTTGAAACCAGCAGCTTGTCTACACTATGCTTTCCAATGATGCTAACAGCAATGGAACTGAACTGGCATTAGCAAGAGTGGGACATTTTTGCAAAGTTTCCCTAATGTACACAACATCATGATGAGTCAGCAGCAGAACTGAGTCATTATTCCCAACTGCTGCTGATCTAACCACTAAATTACATTGCTTATTTAAATAAGTACATTACCACTAAACATTATTTAAATGTGTATATAATTTCTCATTCTGAAAGGACTCCAGCACATCTGATGTCTCAGATGCTCTGGTGTCATCCTTTTTCAGAAACACACATTGTGCACAAACAATTCTAGTGTTGGAGTGGAAAATGACGAGACAGCATATTGCACATGATAATGTAGAGAAAATTTTAATGAAGACATCAAGGCAAAACTCTACTCTCACAAGACCCCGTGCCACTTTTTAAGTCTATGCACAGCACCTCAAACAAGTAACAGGTTTCAGAGTGGTAGCCGTATTAGTCTGTATCAGCAAAAACAACGAGTCATCCCTGTTGCATCTTAGAGACTAACAAATTTATTTTGGCATAAGCTTTCGTGGGCTAGAACCCACTTCATCAGATGCTTGGAGTGGAAAATACAGTAGCAGGTATATTTATACATACTGTATAAAAAGATGGGAGTTGCCTTACCAGGTTGGGGGTCAGTCTAATGAGACAATTCAATTAATAGTAGAATACCAACGGAGGAAAAATCACTTTTGTAGTGGTAATGAGGGTGGCCCATTTCAAACAATTGACAAGAAGGTGTGAGTAACAGTAGGGGGAAATTAGTATGGTAAAATTAGGTTTTGTAATGACTCATCCACTCTCCGTCTTTATTCAGGCCTAATTTGATGGTGTCCAGTTTGCAAATTAATTCCAGTTCTGCAGTTTCACATTGGAGTCTGTTTTTGAAGTTTTTTTGTAGAAGAATTGCCACTTTTAAGTCTGTTATTGAGTGACCAGGGAGGTTGAAGTGTTCTCCTACTGGTTTTTGAATGTTGTAATTCCTGGTGTCAGATTTGTGTCCATTTATTCTTTGGTGTAGAGACTGTCTGGTTTGGCCAATGTACATGGCAGAGGGGCACTGCTGGCAAATGATGGCATATATCACACTGTATATGTGCAGGTGAACGAGCCCTGATGGTGTGGCTGATGTGGTTAGGTCCTATGATGGTGTCCCTTGAATAGATATGCAGACAGAGTTGGCACTGGGGTTTGTTGCAGGGTTTGGTTCCTGGGTTAGTGTTTTTGTTGTGTAGTTTCTGTTACTCTCACCTTTCATGTACTATGTATAAACATACCTGCTACTGTGTTTTCCACTCTATGCATCTGATGAAGTGGGTTCTAGCCCACGAAAGCTTATGCCCAAATAAATTTGTTAGACTCTAAGGTGCCATAAGGACTCCTCGTTGTTTTTGTTCAAACAAGTAAGTAATTTAAAAAGTGTCTTGTCCAAAAATTTACATGCAGTAAACTTCATGGAACTTAGCTTAGGATAAGGGGCTAAAGCGAGCTGTGCACTGGCTTCGAATCAGTTGTTGCATAAAATCTAGGACCTGCAAACTTGATATTTAGATCACTGCTGAAAGCTGGCCCACCAGTTAAAGCAGGGTAGTCAACAGGCAGACCGCGGGCCAAAGCTGGACCAGCAGGCACTTTTGAATGGACCCCAAAATCTTTTTATTACTTATTACCATCATTGTTGTTTTTTATGATGTTCTCTGGAGTATGGACCTCGACCATACCTTGACCAAGAAATTTGGACCTTGACAAAAAGTAATTGACTACCCAAGTTAAAGAAATCCCAACTACTGCACCCCTGGATGTATGTGTTAGTAACATTCTCTACAGCAGTGGTTCCCAAACGGGGGTTCGTAAAATGTTACAGAGTGTTCTCGGGGAAAAAATTACCTAATGGCAGCCAGAGCTGTCCCTAGGTACCCTGGGCAGCAAGGGGTCAGCAGCCCAGAGCTCCTGGACTTCCAAGAGCTAAGCAGATCAAAGCAAGCATCTCTATCACACTGAGGAGATTTAATCTTCAAGACTCCTTATAAGAAACGGAAAGGGAGGTGGATATTTTTTGCTGTTTTTAAAATTAAATAGGCAGCTATCATTGTTTTTAAAATTACTATGAAAAACAAGTTTAAGCTTTGTTGTAATGTGCATTGTTTGCCTGGACTGCTCAAGTCTTGAATGTTTGTGTAGGAGGAACTATTTGAGTTGGCTTCTTAAATACCTTCCTGCTGTTTCACATCTAATACTCCTTGATGAAACCTAGGAGCCTTGTCTTATAACAGGCTTATTCAAAGTGACACAAGCTACAAAAGTGAGAGCTTGGAAGTGTGCTGCCGTTTTCATAATGTAATAAAAATACTGTCACGCTAAATGATAATTAATAATAAATAGTGTGTAATAAGCATGCCATAAAAACAATGTTTATGTTTCCAAGATCACTGCTTTTATAATTTATACTCAGGTCAAGGAGAATATCCCTGGAAATATTATTTTTTAGGAGGGGAGTTTGCGAGACTTGACATTTTAGTGAAAGGGGTTCACAGGTTGTTAAAGTTTGGGCACCACTACTCTACAGCAAGAGAGAGGAAAGGCAGAATTTAAACGAGTACCGAGAGCCAGGGCCTCCCAAGGAGTCCCGCAGAGGGGCTGGGGCAGAAGAAAGACCTGTGAAATCCCTTACTTAGAAACTTATTATGCCAGATAGCCTACAACCTAGAAAACACCGGTCTTACATGTAGGCGACAAAAATACCTGTAGGGAGCCCACTGCATTGCCTCGTCATTCGCGTAGCCGGCACAAGGCGAGCCGCACGCCAGGGACAAGCAGCGGCTGGAGCAGCCAGGCGAGGCGAGGCGAGGCTCAGCCCGGCCGGCAGCGCCAGCCTGACACTTTCTCCCCTCCCGCCCGGACTGCCCAGCCCCGCCCTTCGATGCGCGGGCGGGGCGGGGGGGAGGGTGCCCTAGGCACCCAGAGGGACGCTGGGAGTTGTAGTCCATTTCAGCACCACCGGGCTGCCAGTGGCGTGGCCTCTGCCCGTGGCCTCAGCCCCGGGAGCGAGCGCGGAGGGGCGAACGCCCGCGCGGGGGCAGGGCAGGGCCACCGGCCGGCGAGAGGCGCCCAGGGGCCCCATGCACTACAAGCCCCATGGTGCTTTGCCCGGCGGCGCCGTGCGACACGCAGCGCTCCGGGGCCCCTCTGCCCTGATTCCGGGGAAAGCGCAGCAGAGACCGGCAGGGGCGGCTGCCGGCCGGCGGGACGCAGGCAGGGCGAGAACCATGTGGGTGTTCGGCTACGGCTCCCTCATCTGGAAGGTGGATTTCCCCTACGAGGACAAGATGGTCGGGTACATCACGGGCTACAGCAGGAGGTTCTGGCAGGGCAGCACCGACCACCGCGGGGTGCCGGGCAAGGTGAGCGCTGGGAGCAGGGAGCGTGTCCTGCCGGTGCCCCGAGCGGGGAGGGAAGCACCCATCATCCGCCCCCAGGGGGCAGGAGAGGGGAAGTGCCGGTGGCAGCTGCTCTTCGTCCTCCCCGCTCCAGAGATTTAATCTGCTGCGGAGGGGGGAACGCTATGCTGACCAGTGTCACATCCGAAGCAGGGAGCACTGAGCTGAGCCCCAGGAGTTTATACAGAAATTAACCCAAATCCCACAGCGAAACCCCTCCACATACCCCCAATATGGGTACGGGCCGCTCTTCAGCTCCCCTCCGTAAACACAGATCCACAACCTTTGCCTCCCCTCCTCTCAACAATCCCTACGTTCAGTTCAGGCATTCTCCCCCACTAAAATACACATACACACACCCACACCCAATTCCTGCATGCAGCCCCCACCCCCAACACGCACCCACGTACCCCCAACAGATTCCCTTCCCCCCTACAGGCACACAGGTTCTCCTCACACACACCCCACGTCCTCTCTGCACCAAAGGACACTTCCACAGTTCAACTATTCTCTCATGTACAAGCAGGTCCTATTCGCACACGCAATCAACCTCTTTTCACTCAGGTCCCATATCTCCATTCCACTACACACTCACATAATTTAAAAACTTCATAATTTTAAAACACCCTCTACCTTTCCCCTGCCTTCCAAATGCATCATATTTAATATCAGTTTCACATATATAGCTTTACAGTCCTCCACCCCTACATTTATACAAACCACCACCCCTTTTACCTTCCTACATCATCTTCATGATCAAAGTTACTGGGTAATCTTTTTCACTACCAGCTGGAGAATCACATTGGTCTGAACATTTTGTACCTACTATTAGCTGCATGTAACAACTAATAGCTTTCTGTTAGACACTAACAGAACAAATAACTCCCCCCCCCCCCCCGTTTATTTTGTGTATTTGTCAGCATTCTGTGCAGTTAGTTTCACCCTTTCCCCCATAGTCATTAAGGCCCCAATCTAACAAAAGCTGATCTGCCGGGTATACACTATGCAGAGCAACAACACCAAACACAATGGAGGTCTGCTTTGGCACAGGGGGGCAGAAACAGCTTGCAAGACAGAGGCCTTTGGGTTCAATCTTGCCAACATTTACAAGTGAGTAGTTACTTGTGTGCTTAAGTCCTTTTGATTTACATGGGACTTCTCACAGAATCACTCTGGGGCCTCAGTCAGTTTCAACCTTGCTAAAAAGATCCTTATATAATCTGAAACAGGAGTTGAAACTCTTTATTTTTAAAGGAATGTTTTTAAAAGAATTTCTGAATATATTAAAATAATGCTTTAAAAACTGGAATTTTTTTAATTGCTTAACTTAAAAAAATTGAGTTGGCAGTATCCCTTTAAAGAAGGAAGGAGGTCAGGCAGCAGTGTAATAAATGTACAAGCTCTATTTTGTTAGTCTATTGAAATACAAAAATAAACTTTTGAAAAGTAAAATGGGTTCACTCTTATGACAGTTTTCAAAGAAGCACAATATTCCTTTATTTGTGTAATTGGTGAATAATTACCAAAAACAGCTTCAACATTCATATGATTAACAGTACAGTGTTACGATCATTTGCATAGCTAAACATTTTAAATTATTGGCTCTGATTTTGTATGAGAGAAATCTTGTGCTACAGTAATAGTTATACCTCAGAAATCCCAAAGCCACACCACACATGACTTCCAAAGAACTCAGCATATGCAGCCTTCCAAAACTAGAAAATGCCCCTATATTTCCAATACAATACTTATAAGGGCTTGTCTACACTTACAGCGCTGCACTGGCACAGCTAGAGCGCTTATTGAAGACGCTACCTACACTGACTGGAGAGCTTCTCCCACTGGCGTACGTACTCTACCTCCCTGAGAGGCGATAGCTATGTCAATGGGAGAAGCCTTCCCCCATCGACGTAGTGCTATCTACACTAGGGAGTTAGGTTGGTATCACTGGGTTGCTCGAGGTGTGGATTGGTTATACCAACATAAATTGGTAATGTAGATCAAGCCTCAGATCTTGTAGTGCTAGTTTTGTAACCTCCCAAACTAAATCCATTCTGCTGCTTTCAACTGAAGTTCATTTCTCACCTCAAGCACTGATGCAATTATCAGTGGAATTACTGATCCAAAATACTATATACAAATACTATTTGCCATTTGGCATGAATAAGTAAATTGATCCTTCCTTTATCCACTTCTAAATCTGAGTAGCATCAGAGTAGCTGAAGGACTTCACACTGTGAAAAGAGCTTCTAAAGAAAGCTGGCAAAGCTCCAAAATTAATATTTTCCTGTTACATGTGAATTCAATTACACTGGCTCACCACTTGTGTAAACCATCCCATTACCATCACCACTGCCATCAGTGTGAGCAGCGCACACTCACTATTCCCTGGAGGAACCTATGTTCTATATAATTTTAACAACACACTGAAATTCAGTGTATTTCTTATACTTTTATTAATTTTTATATTAAAGTATTAGTGCCCAGAGGCTGCAGTTAGGACCAGGGCCTCCCATCCTGAGCATTGTACAAACATACTCTTAAGACAGTTCCTGCTCCTTGGAGCTTATAGTCTAAGATCCCTATCTGCAACTGCCTCAGTACAGATGTCAAGTATCATAGGGGTAGCCATGTTAGTCTGCATCTGTAAAAGCAGCAAAGAGTCCTGTGGCACCTTGTAGACTAATATTGGAGCATGAGCTTTCGAGCATGCATCCGACAAAGTGGGTATTCACCCACGAAAGCTCATGCTCCAATACATCTGTTAGTCTATAAGGTGCCACAGGACTCTTTGCCACTCCGTACAGATGGACTCCCCTTGTGCCTATGTGGAGCCTCACTGACTTCAGTGGCATCCATCTACAGGAACTGGGTATAAGTAGGGACAAGATGCAACAAGAACAAAATGGAGAAGGGAAAAGAACACCAGGGTGATGGTACCAAGTTTGAGACAAATACATTTGAATTTGATCTGTTTATATAATTAAGTTTATTGTAAGCCAACATAGAGACCAATGCAAGTTGATTATTATCAACATTATTTGTTATATGGTGGTAACACCCGAAGATCCCAGAGGAGAATGAGGTCCCATTGTGTTGGGCACTGTGCTGACATGTAGGGAGAAACTTATTTTAACTTAAGGTAGAAGTGCAAGGACATACTTTAAGCGCTCACTTAAAATGAGAATACCTAGTGGAAGCTGATGTTATTAATTTTTATTGTGTTTATACTGATCCTTTCAGCACTTTTTCAAAACTTATGAAAACCTGTCTACCTTGCACACACAACCAAACACATCCTAAGAATAAGTCGTGCCTTCAGCTTCAAAATACTCTAGTTTCCTTTCATAAGTATTAGGAAGTGACCATTTCAGGTGTGACTTCCAACTTATGGTTGTATGATGCCACCAATGTACTAGGTACTAACTGCTCTTTATAGTTCAGAGACTCTTACTGTCTTAAAGTCATTTTTTGTAGCTAAATCATAGACTTTCACATTATAGGACATCTTTTAAGCAATGCAAGACTTCTAAGACAGTAATGGCAGCAAGAAACATATCCCAAACGATAAAGTGCATCTAGCAAAATAGCCAGGAGAAAATAAATCTCATTTTTGTTGAATCTTAAAAGGAGGAAGTATGAATCTATAAATAGGACGCTAAAGCAAAGCAGAGATGTGCACAAACTACTTCCATCTGCATGGGCTTTATAATTTTTAGCCTGTTAATAAAACTAAAAGGGGGGAGATTTTATCCTTTTTTTTTAATCTGGTGTTAACAAAAATAAACCACAAGATCATGAAGTTAAAAACAATTTCCAGTTGTAAGCATCCTTTCCAATTTCCTGTGGACAGGTATATTTTTCAAGCCACAGGAGGGAGCATAATATATTTTTACTGAATTTTGAAATCCTGCATCGCTCTCATTGCACAAGGGCTATCACCCTTATATAATTCTAAACAGCTCAACCAATGCTAAGGAAACAATAGGTTACAGAAACATCCAGCAAATTAGGGGAATGACATTGATGGGGCAGGGCTATGTTATTTACAGCTGCATATGTAGCTAATGATTTAGTCATCAGAAATACTTAACTAATCATTAACATACTGGACCTGGTATATGAAAATGGGCCAAATATTCAAGTAAGTTTCCCTACTTTATGAAAGAAAAATCGTAAATGCTAATTTTATTTAATTAAAATATACTTTTCTGTTGTTCATTGAGGTTTTCCCCCCCCAAAGCAGTCACCTCATTTACACATCATTGGCAACTCCAAACTAAAACTGGAGTCTGACTTTGAAAGAGAGCAGCTCTAGTGAAGATGTAAGAATTATACTATTTGAAAAAGGAAATGCTGCCTTTTCAAAAGGAGGATGCATAGGTTCATGCAAACATGAATCAGCAGTAATTAATGTATACAACATTTTTGTCATTTTTTTTAACATCCAAAACAATGCCATCATTGAACAGCAACATAATGATCCATATTTTATTTCTGAAGAGCTTTTTCAGATTACTATAGGACCCTTATCAACCCAGGATGAACTTCTGGAATGCCAATACAGACCTACAAACGGATCTACAGGAAACATCAAGTACAATCTTCCCTGCATTTGCTGGAAGACCTCTTAGGCCTGGTCTACATAGAGATTTTGTACCCATATAACTATTTTGGTTATGGCTGTAATTCTTTACTGGAATAGTTATACTGGTACATCTCCCGTAATGTGGATGCACTTTTAGTGGTATAAATGTGCCTTTTACTGATATGGCTTTATTCCCCTTCCTGTACTGGAATAAGCCATACGAGCAAAAGATCGTTATATCAGTATAACTGTGTCCATGTTACTGGGTTTCTACTTCTTTAATTATACCAACATAATTAAATTGCTGAAACTTTTGTGTTTAGCACTCATAGTTTTGTTAATGCTCATACAGCTGAACTGATGCTAACACAGGTGGAATTTTCTGTAAAAATTCCCTGATATATAGAAGACAAGCATTTTCCAGGACAGACAAGATCTAAATTTTTAATGTAAAACCACACAGGGAAGAACCCTTTTGGACCTCCTTTATACACCATAAAGCAGCAAAAACACCACATGCCCAATTTCTTTGTTTTTCAGGGCAACTTTAAAGAAGTCATAGCTGTAATTTACTATGGACTAGATTGTGCCCTGCTCTACCATGGTTGTGCAGAAGAGTGTGCAAAGGGGGTTCTAGTGCAGGGCTTGGCAACCTTTCAGAAGTGGTGTGCCGAGCCTTCATTTATTCACTCTGATTTAAGGTTTTGCGTGCCAGTAATACATTTTAATGCTTTTAGAAGGGCTCTTTCTATAAGTCTATAATATGTAACTAAACTATTGGTGTATGTAAAGTAAATAAGGTTTTTAAAATGTTTAAGAAGCTTCACTTAAAATTAAATTAAAATGCAGAGCCCCCGGGACCAGTGGCCAAGACCCAGGCAGTGTGAGTGCCACTGAAAATCAGCTCGCGTGCCATAGGTTGCCTACCCCTTTTCCAGTGGGTGTGCATGAAGAATCCTGTAAAAGGGCTGTGGCAGATTCCTCTCTCACTTGTGTTTTCCTGCACAAGAAGGGAGCACCAGGGGAACTGTTCCTTAGGGGAGAGTCTCTGAGACACCATGCCTCCTAGGACTACTCCTGGGGCAAAGCAGATTACACACTGACCCTGGCTCAAGGCTGGATCTAGAAGTATAATCTAACCCTAAATAAGATGGTGCTTTAAAGAAAAAAATGAGTTAAGAATGTAAAGTCAATCCGGATTTTGTTTTAACTCTGAATTTCTTTGATTGTTAGCTTGTCAGATTGATGACACTGTAGTCTGTGGTTTATTATAAAACTGAGCTAATACACAATATGCATTATCTAAGTTTTATAATTAGTTCTGAAGTTTTATCACTTGCAACCAGCAACCTACTACACAAATGTATCACAGCGCCCTCTGTGTGACTTTATAATTGCTCTGAAAGCCACTCTGCTGCTAATACAAGATGTTATAACTTTATTTTTAACATACACTAAGCAAATGCAGAGTCAGGAGTGTCCCTTACACTGGGTCAGTTTATCTCTGGTGTGAACCCATTAAAACAGTGGTGAGCAACCTGCAGCCACAGGGAGCTGCGGGTGGTCGTGCCTGCGGACGATCAATGTAAACGCTGTCTTGTGGCCCATCAGTGGATTACCCTGACGGGCTGCGTGCAGCCAGCGGTCTGCAGGTTGCCCGCCACTGAATTAAAATCCAAGGAATTACACCAGGGACAAATTTATTCATGGTGCGTAAATTGCAAGTGAAACCAATCCTTCAATACTATTATCCCATTTCAAAGTATAGCAGTGTAATACCAGCCTATAAGTTAAAAAACCTACTGAAAATACTTGCTGCTACAACATTCCATAGTCAGTACAACAAAGACGACATAATGAGCATTTTTATGTACAACAATGACTGCAAGCTTTTTTGTACAAAACTTGGCTTAACATAATGATGACCCTGTATTCATACTTTAATTGCTCAACTTAAATTATTGTAATAATGTAGTTAAACAATAGTTAAAAATGCAATGCTTGCTATTACTGCCATGATATATAGTACATAGGATGCTACATTAGAAAGATATTCCTTGTTAACACTGCGCATGAAGGCAAAGTTAAAAATGTAAATTATTATTAATACCTTCTTGCAAAACACATTGCATTAAGTATACTAGCTCCATTATATTTTAAGATGCTGATTTGATTAGTCTGAGAGTCTTACGTGAGAGTGGCCAGTACATTAGCAGGCATTAATGTGATGTTCACTGACATTTGATCCAGTACTTCTGTACCAGAAAACAAGCCAGTGGTTTGCTACATCATATACATTCATATCCCTTTCTGGGGAAGGATAATTGTTTTTTGTGAAAACAGAAAAGTCAGTTATTTGTGTAAAATTCAGAAAACACTTAAAGATATGAAAAATAGTATCTTGCAGCAATTTACATGGCACTTTTCAAACCAATTAAAACATGTTCCCTGTCACTTAAAAATAGTTGGTAGGTCACATGTGGAGATTACTGATGAAGAGAAGAGTGATTGTTGGAAGAAATGGGTTTAGAGGAGCAAACTAGGCAGGAAGACATTTGAAGTATAAGAGGCAATGTAACTGGAAGTATGCAGTGAAGCTGGAAAAAAGGAGATGAAGGAAGCCTGTAGGAGTGGAAGGAATGGAAGGAGGGTAAAAGAAATTGCAGGTCAGGACCAAGGTTACTTAGGGCCTTGCAGAGGAGTTAACATCTGTTTCTTCTGGGGAATTACTGAATCCTCACACAGTTATGCTTTTGCAATGCATCAACAGTTTGTAAACTATTTCCCCCTGTACACAGACTCAAAGTTATTTTTATAAGCTTTATTCATGTAAAAGTATATATTATTTTTAAGGACACAGGATTATAAATATTAAGAATGGTCACTGTGGCTTATCACTGGAATCTTTGGAATGCCTTTATAACCTGGTAACACATCAGACACTTAGTTGAAGACTAGGATAGACAGAAACATAGCTGTTTTCTGAGACACCTCCTCAGACTTCTGTGCCTCAGCTGCTTCAAGGCCTATCTTTCATGAGATAAGAGACAAAATTCAATGCTACTAATAGAGTTCAAATTCCATGCTTTGGATACACTTCCTATCCTACGGTGGAACATGAAATAACTTCTTTCTCCATGCCTTTGTTGAAGACCACAGAAATTACACTAAGCATGTTTAACAATAAATATTGTCTAGGGGTTGAAAGTGCAAGCTTAGGAGTCAAGGGTTCTACTTCTAGCTCTGCCACAGACTTGCTGTTGTCTTTGTGCCTCAGTTTTCTTATCTGTAAAATTCTCATGTTCCAGAGGGTGTTATTATCTGGCAGACTGCCTTCGTGGACTGCACAGTGTTCTCATATTTGCAATGCATATGTGATACGAGAATTCAGTATGCCAACTGAAGTGTATGGGATTAAGCACCATCAAAGGTCTACAGACAAATGTCATCTTTTCCACTGATCAAATACTCCATTTGACTTTTGAGCCATAAACATTCAAAGATTATAGAGAGGCATATTGTGCAGCACTGTTGTAGCACTACAGCACCTTTTGTGTTGTGCCTGACTGGGACTGGTCAACCAGTTGTTGGACAGCTAACCAAACATACAGGTGGAAGGTAGAATCTTGGTAGTTTGTGGGCAGGACTCCCATCTAGGAATGTCCAAGTGTCCATCTTTCAGGAGTTTGCATGCATGTAATTGAAGATTGTGGCAAAATTCAGACCTAGGTTAAATGCTCCATCTTAGGCCTGGTCTACACTAAAAAGGGGGTTCGAATTAGGGTACGCAAATTCAGCTACGTGAATAGCGTAGCTGAATTCGAAGTACCCAAATTCGAACTACTCACCCGTCCAGACGCGGCGGGGTCGAACTCCGCGGCTCCAAGGTCGACGCCGCCACCGCCTTTTGCAGTGGTGGAGTACCGGAGTCGACCGCGGCGCTTCCGGAGTTCGAACTATCGCGTCTAGATCAGACGCAATAGTTCGAACTCCAAGAAGTCGAACTCACCGCGTCGACCCGGACGGTAAGTGTAGACTAGCCCTTACTCTGATCTACAGAATACAAAAAGACCAGGATCTGACCTAACAGTTGGCATGTGGGGGGAAGAGAATCAGATGTCTTATTTTTTAATTTAAAAAACATCATCAGTATTCTGGATTTTTTTCTTCAACTGCAAACATATAATATTTTAAGAAAACAAGCATATGTCCCCCGCTTCTAACATTTATCTCCAGACTTCTTCTCCTTAGTCAGATCTATTCTGCCCCCAACAATCTTCTATCCATTGAACTTCTTGAAACTTTGCACTTTTAGAGAGAGGTAAGGGATTGACTGTGCGTACACAAATTTGCAGAGGGACAATAGAGTTGAAGTCTGTTATTTCTCACCTCTATATATTATTTATTTATTTAAAATATTTTTGCTATTAGCAAGCATGTTACCTCTGGAGACACAAATCCACAGTTTGAGAACTGCAAAACTAAGCATCTCTGATGGTATCTTCTAGATTGAGCACTGAGTCCCATTGGGTAGACAGAAAGATTAACCTAAATAATCGATACAGAAGCCCGTGGAACCCCATAAGATTGGGTCCCTAATCCATGAACTGTTGGAACTCATTTACAAAGCTTTTCTTAAACATTATATGAATATATTGTCTCATACTATAGAATTAGAATTTAAAATCCCTATTCCATGATGAGATAGTTTTAATTAAGATACATTATAGCTGAAAGCTATCTTTAGACAGAATGCTTTTTGAGGAAAAAACCTATCAAAAAATCCGATTTAAATTAAAAAAAAAAATTTTTTTTAATCATTGCTTTTTATTCACCCTGGTAACTGGCCACTTTACTGCAGACCTCACTGTTGTCATCCATGCCTCTTGTCACTTCCAGGCCTGCTATGCATGGGATTACCCTTCAGATTTACCTGGAAACTCCAGCTAGTGCAGAACATGGCTGCACACTTGGAGTGAGGTGGGCTCAAACATATGGACTTTAGTATTTGCACTGGAATTTCTCTCAGAAGAGAAGAGGTCCTTAAAAGCTATGAATGGTTTAGAATCTGGTTATGAAAGGCCATCTCCAAACTATATCCTATTGCAGCCATTAAGATCAGCTGGGAGATTCCTCTGTCTTCGTGGAGATTTACTCCATAGAAGCAGTGGCAGAACTTTCTCAGTTGAAGGAACCTGACTCTGAAGTTCACTTTAAGTTTGTCCTCGTCTAATAAACTTCAGCGCACAACACAAGACATTTACATATATGGTTTCTGATTCTTTTTACAGTAAAAGCTGTTTTATCCATCATGTTGGGGGAATTGGGGTGCCGGTAAGTGAAAAATGCCAGTTAACTAAGAGGGAGTGAATTTGGGTGTGGGGTGCAAGCTCTGGGAGGGAGTGTGGGTGCAGGAGGGGCTGAGGTAGGGGCACGGGAGGGGGCTTG
Organism: Mauremys mutica; assembly: GCF_020497125.1. Lineage (NCBI taxonomy): Eukaryota > Metazoa > Chordata > Testudines > Geoemydidae > Mauremys > Mauremys mutica. Next base: position 178,566,965 of record NC_059074.1, on the reverse strand, counting down.
GGGTAAATGGGAGCTACAGGGGTCGCGCCTGCGGGCGGAGGCAGTGCACAGAGCTGCCTGCTGCACCTCCGCCTAGGAACAGCCAGGACAGGTTGCCACTTGTGGGGAGCCACCTAAGGTGAGCATTCCCTGGATCCGGCACTCCAAGCTCCCTCCCACGCCTCTGCCCCAAACCTCCTCCCTCACTCCGAACCCCTTGTGGCCGTTCCTCCGCCTAGGAGTGGCAGGAACATGTTGCCGCTTCTAGGGAGCCACATGGAGCCAGGCAGGGAGCCTGCTGGACCCATGCCAACCGGACTATAAGACAGACTTTCTCTGAAGATTAGAAATTCCGGTTTATAGAGTTTTCCCGTTGGTACAGGGACGGATAACATGGCTTTTACTGTAATTTTCTTATTTCTGACTGATGATTGTTCACATCAATATAGGGACCATGAGTAAGTATTTAATGTGGTCAGTCATTGGTAGTTTTATGTAAGATAGGCACTCTACACAATTAAAATATTCTGCACCTCCTTTAGATAAACTCATTCCTCTGCCATCACTTTCCTTCCTGAAGAGTATGCATCAGGATGAGTGAGCATGCATTTTAGTACCTGTTTCCATTTATGCGTCTCTGCTGAAGCTTAATAAACTGACATACTCAAAGCACTACTGCATGGACTAAAAAAGAGGTTCCAGTTTGCTATTTGTCTATCTTGATAGATCCACAAAGCAATACATATGGAAACTGAGGTGCTGAAAATGTAATCGCTCAGGTATAAAAAAAAGGAAATGAGATAAGCTGTTGGATAGAAAAAATGGAAAAGAATACAAACTAGCTACAGTTAGGAATACATATGAGATAATTGTTTCCCATCCAAAATAATTTAATCTATCATTGAAAAAAAAAATTTACGAGTCCCAATTTTTAAAAAATACACATGAATAAAGCAAAACTTCCAGAATTATTTTTAGACAGACGTATGAACAATCCCTCACAGAAAAAGTCTTATATAGTCATAACTGTATGAAAATGGCAAACCTTGGGTTCATACAGATTAATATACATTTTAAAGAAATTGGTAGGCCCCCTCGTGTCTTTAATGTGGCATTAAAAGGGTAGTTAAAAACCATCCCTCTGTATGAAAGTTTGCAATAGCTGACACTCCCAAGCTTGGAAGGGAACCAGTAGCATGCCCATCACATAGGCCAATGTCTTTATTCAACTAGCAAGTAAAGATCTTAGTCTGTTTGCCTATATACTTTGGCTAAATCAGAAATTGCTAAACAATGGGACAGATTCTTCCACTATTACTCATGTTGAATAGCCTTCAGAAGTCCTTGTGATTCCTACAAGAGACCTAGTGCACTCCATAGAGCGAGTGAGTGGCAGAATCTGGCCCTAACACACTACTGGGCACATGAGCATAAAACTGTTATAGATTGACCACCAAGAAGTACGAAAACACTGGATTGAAAACAGTAGAATTTCCAGAATCTTAGGGACATCTAGCCACAGCTACGTATCCCAAAGTACATCTATCCACCTGGGGTCAGTAAAACTTTAGAAATTTAGAATAAAACATATAGGGAATTTAGCTCTTTACTGTCTCTTATAATCCTACACAGAGAAATGTATAATCTGAACTCAAGAATAAGGAGTTTAAAAAAATATAGGAGGAGTAGGTTTTAAAAAACTCTCAGCTTTTGAAGTATCAGAGGGGTAGCCGTGTTAGTCTGGATCTGTAAAAGCAGCAAAGAATCCTGTGGCACCTTATAGACTAACAGAGGTTTTGGAGCATGAGCTTTCGTGGGTGAATACATGCTTTTGAAGATATACAAAATATATAGGTTTTGAATTACATTTGTTTTTAATTTTTGTATAACAGTCCTCTACCATTGTCTCAATATTTGCAGATTAAACCCAACACTACGTAATTCAGCATTCTCAGATGGAATAGGCATAAAGAAAACACACAAAACCTGAACTCAGCTTTGGGAAAAGTATGACATAGAAAAATGAGCTCTCATACAGACAGAATTTTAAATGTAACAGACTCTGTATACAAGTATACTTTTAGGAAAAGAAAGAAAGGCAGACACACAGTACTCAGGAGAAATAACAGAAAATATTGTTATAAGACTATACAGCATAACTTAATTGTTGTTTAATACAAAACCTGATGTGGGTTTTTTATTTGTATCAGTTGTGCCTTAAAACAGTGAAAATAAAAATTTATCTAATACCTCCACTGACATAGGGGTGGAGGGGTAGGTTTCCCTACCTCCAATATCTGAGGTGCCCACTCATTCAAAAAATATTGACAGAAGAAACTCAACAAATAAAATATATGCTAGTCAGATATCCTTTTGTTATTTTACTGGGGCTACTATTACATAACACTGAAATCAGCTACCACTCATTGATGAATTAGTGTTTGGTGGCACCCTTAATGAAAGTCCTCTATCCCTGTGATTTCAGAAGTAATGGAAGACTTGATCTACTAGACAAACAAGAAGAGAAAATTATGATAAATTAATACTGAGAAGTCTAGCTTCTGTTGATTGTTTGGATACAGAGCATTCACTGCTACCAAACTGAAGCATCAACACAACTTTGAGTATTAAACACTTTGAATGAGGACTTGAAGGGGAACTTGTGGTTCTCAATCATCATGGAAGAAGTGGACTACTGTCAGATATACTTAAACATGAGAGAAAAAGGAAAGCCCAACGTTTGGACTAGATTACCCAAAGGATTCAAATATGTGAAAGTAATGAATTGAAGCAGAAGTGAATGCGACTAGTGAATATTGCCAAAAAGAAAGTCAAATTAGGAGGAAGGAAGGAAGGAAGGAATGGGCCCATTGGACTTTAAGTCATTGTTGTTTGTTTCTTGTTTTTGTCTAACTCCAGAGTGTGATGATGTTAAATGGGAACAGCTTTTTATTACACCTCTACCTCGATAGAATGCTGTCCTCGGGAGCCAAAAAAATCTTACTGCATTATAGGTGAAACTGTGTTATATCAAACTTGATTTGATCTGCCGGAATGCGCAGCCCCGCCCCCCTCCCACCCGCCTGGAGCGCTGCTTTACCACGTTATATTCAAATTCGTGTTATATCGAGTGGCGTTATATTGGGGTAGAGGTGTACTACAGTATTAAAAAAAATAGATTAAACAATCTTCCCCACAACAGAAAGCAAAGCAATCAGAGTTGAGGTATTACAGTACACATAAAAAGTAACGTCAACTTTTTCTGAGTGAGAATCAAGGACTATCAGCAAGAAGTCTGATTATCTTGCTTTGGCCTATACAAGCTAGGCTCTTTAAATGTTCAAAGTCTGCACGCTATATTATATGTAAAGGTATTGGTACAGGAGCAAAGTTATATACTTTTCAATTCTACTAATTTTCTCTATGTTAGCTAGTTGGCATAAACCAGATGAATTAATATTTTCCCCCTTTTCACAATATACACTCAGAAGAACAGGTCAGAGCTCATCCCTGTTGAGTTAAATTTTATTTTAGGGCCAACTTACAACAGAGAAACTCTACTCCGAGATGCACGTGTGACTCCCCATTGACTTCAATGCAATAAAGATGTCTGCCTAAAAACCTGCACCCTCTAGAGAGAGGCACTGTCAGATAAAGGCTGGAGTTTAAGTATAACATCTTAGACTGATGTTACTGCAAAAACTCCAGTAGGGACTGGTTATCCTTATCCTCTCCCTGGATAAGAACTCCTCTGGTACTATAAACTAGTAAGGCCAAATCTGCTTTCAGATGTATGTCACAGCTCCCATGGACATCAGTGGGAACAACAAGTATTTAATTGAATGTAGAATTTGGCCCCATCATTCACGCTTACTGGAAATATCAGAAACTCACTCTTCATCTTTATGGCCTACCATTGAATTTAAAGTGTTAACTTATTTTGTGTCTTTTCCCCCTGGACTGTTTGGTAACTGAAGGGGCAAATGCAAGTCATGCAAATGAAAATCTGAAAATATTAGAAAACGGGATGTGATTAACAAAAACACAAACATGCATTAAATCCATTATGAGGCAGGAGTAAGTGATTTCAGTACCCAAAGGGTATGTACTTCATTGCAATCTCATGTACCCAGAATGTGTTCTTATTGGAATATAGCTGGTTGTTTTCTTGTTTTTGTGTTTCTGTTTGTTGCTGGAAAATGGTAAGATGACAAAAATAAGCAGAAATCAACAACAGAAAATTTTCATAAACCAGTTAATTTAATTCTTTATACCACAGTTATTTATTGGCATAAACCCTTATTGAAAATTGATGTGTGGGAAAGGAATTACATATTAGTTTCTCATGGACTTGAGCTGGCAGCATATATGAATTCAGACTAAAATCTAAGAGACTGAGAATGTCTTACATACACAATTTTTTTGGAAAAGCAGTAAGAGCGCAATCCTACATCAGCGAAGTCAAGATTGCCATTGTCGCCTTAATGGCAGCAGGAGTTGCTCTAAACAGTACTCTCAAAAGTAAGGAACTCAAAATTGTTTATCTACACCAACCTTAACTTTATTTCTGTGTTCCTACCACTTCCACTTAAAAGCTACAGTTTTATTTCCACCAATTAACTCCCATGTTGTTTTCTAATACAGATCACTTCACCCCCACACACACAAACACACACACACCCCGCGCTAGAGCACCAATGATCTAAAGGGATAGACTTCAATGAGACTCTGTTTGGTTTTCTGTCCATTTAAAAAATTATTTTTTTTTACTGTTCACTTTTGTTAATGATTTGACACAAAAAGCTTTTCACTGAACTAGCAATCTTTCTTTTCCTTTTAGCCTGGAAGAGTTGTGACTCTTATTGAAGATCCTGAGGTATAGTACTTCTTTTTTGTACGTAATATTTATTCTAAGCCTTTAGAATGTCCTACTGCATTCAGAACTTAAGGTCTCTATGAATCTGCATTTTCTTATCTTTAGTAGATAAATAACTGATTTTTTTTCTTGCTTTCAAAACATGTTTTTAAAATCTGAATGTTATACAAAATTGTACATATAATGGCTTTCAACGGATCTAGTTTAGCTATTTAGTCTAAATCAACTAGAGGTGCTTTGGCTTTATGATTATAGAAGGCAGAGTTTTAAGCATCTTCCTGAATACCCAAATTAACTGCCTTGTTTAAACAGAGTTTTGCTACTGTCAAATTTATACAACCTGGACACTATTACCAATTTGAAACAGTGTTCTGATGGAACATCCCCTAAAATACAATCTGGTCTGTGTCAAGATTAAGCCACAGTAACTCTTGCTTAAACTCTTTGATTCAAAGATGAATATTGTGAGCTTAAACAAAAACCCCATTTTGGGAATGGCTAGAGGCCTGATTCTGCTAGTCTTACTACAGATGGGCAAGCCCCTTTTCCATGAAAAGTCCCATTGTAATATTTGCAGAGTTTAACACATGGAAGAATGGCAGAATTGGGCATCAAATCTGTCCATGTAAAAGAAAACCTACATTTTTTTTCTGATTTATAAAATAGCAAGAAGTATTATTTTTATTTTGGGGGAGACAAGGGAGGGGTTTTGCCCAGATATCTGGTCTCGTCAGATTGTGACAAGGAAACATGATTTTACATGCAACTGCTTTATTATGGCCTAGTCCGGTAGTTCTTGGTCACCATTAGTCATCCCACTGAAGGATTCCCATGACTCCCAGTCAGACTACTCACACGAGCTAGGGCAACAGGACTGTGCTCTCATGTAGCAGGACTAGATTTATTTAGCCTGTTTCAGCATGTCATCTTTATAAGGTGTATAGTTCTTATGGCTGGTTTGTATGCATTCAAGCCATTTGTGTTAACTGCAATATGAAACCATATTAATCATTTGAGTGTTATTCGTATATCCTTTCATACCATGACCTTAATGCAAATAATCTAGCATGGATTATTCTCAGACTTACACAGTGCATGAATTATGAATCTGGGTGTTCTAAGGGGAGGCTGTGTTTCCTTCCCTCTCTTCCAGATTTAAATTTATGGCAAGAGTCCTTTTCTACAGCCCATTCCTGCAGGACACTGAATATCCTCATCTCCCACTGATATCAACCAAACTATATCAGCACATCACAGGATCAGGCCCTTAGTTTGGAATTAATAGGTCTGAAATGGAGTTAGAGGCAATTCTCACCTGATGCACAGTGCTGTCATTGTGGCTCTCAGTTGAAAAGAATTGGGCAGAGTACATGCTATTTCAAAATTTACAGGTTCTAAAACCACATCAAGTCTTGTGCGGTCATATCCTCGCCCATCCTTTTCTTGAAGCAATACACCATCTTGTAATCAAATAATATAATAGGATAATATTATGAGAACACAAAATAAAGTTTATTGCAGAGGTGCAGACCATATTGTCCCCCTGTAGTAGGGTTCACGTAGGAGCCAACATGCCAAGAGGGCAGGCCACGGCTCAACAGCACCCAAAGTCCTTGTGTGGCCTTGCTGGGCAATCTCAGGGACTGGCAGCCAAGTTACAGCCCATCCTTCTTTAGGTTCCCCCAGTCAGACAAGGGGAGGAAGGCAGGGGACCTTTCCACCAAGTCCAGGCCCAAGGGGGAAGACATAAGGAGTATCTCAGTCCCCTCTAGGGAGACGGCCCAGGGGAAGCTGGTGTGGGGTATTTCCTACCTCCCCTATTCTCTCCTCAGTTTGGGGTGAGGTCACAGCACTCTGCTTCCCTCCCAGTGGAAGGTTGGTCAAACAGTCTCAATTATCTATATAGTCATTAGGGGCTTCCCAACTCCCTTCCCAGTGTCCAATGATTCCCCTTTGTCGGGGCGGGGGGAAGGTGGGGAGAGGAGGGAAGAGGTCTAGCCTCTTGGGCCTTACCCACAGTCCAAGCCTCCCCCTGTGGATTCCTCTGTCCCAGAAGAGGAATTGGCTAAAGAGGAACTGGCGTCCTTCCTGCAGGCAGCCTCTTCTTCACTCTGCCCCTCCTTGACTGCAAGAGTCCCCTTTTAAGCAGATCCTCCATTTGGAGCATTCTCTGCAGCACTTGAGGGGCAGGACCTTCTTGGGCCAGGACCTTCTTGGGCCAGTCCTGCTCTGTCACTCTTTCACAGGAAGTGAGGGATCTCCCACGACATCCCCAGTTGTGTAACTCTACTGTTCGTTTCCACTCTCTGGGGGTAGAATTTTACATTTATTAGTATCAAACATCCCCCGTCCTGCAGCATCCCCTGCTCTAATTTGTCCATGTCACTTTACACAATCATTCTGTGTCTTTGCTGCACCAATTTTGTTGCACTCTAAGAACTTTCAGTTAAATTTACAAAGAAGCTTCCACACAAGAAAACATTAATCTGTGCAGGATGCAGAGGTGCATGGGTGTTTAAGTTCAGCCATTCAAAACACCTCCCTAAGCACCAAGAGTCTGGCATTAAGCTATACCTACCATGAATCATTACTGCTTGAAGGCTGACAGAGGCTTCACCATTGTGAACCATCTGGAAGTGATCATCAGCGGTCTACAGACAATTTTGGAACCATTTTAGTCTGTCAAAAGACCTGTGAATAGTGGATGATCTTGCATATACTTTTTTGTAATCATTATATGATAACTCTTTGGTTTCGTTTCAAGACACCCAAATCAGAGCACTGGTCTTAGAATGGGAACAAAAATCTCAAAAGAAGATTTAAATAATAGGTAGAGTTTGCCAAACTTTTCTCCCATCTAACAGCTCTATTCAGCCTAAAATTGTTTGTGGTTGCTGACCCACTAAAGCTTCCCGAGCCTCCCAAGCTATGTAAACCCAAAGGCTCCTCCTTTTTCAATAGGGATTTTATATGATAATGCAGGTTTTGGCTTTGACACTGCTGCCAGGAAAAAATATGGCTCCAGGGATGAATTGAATATGTAGATGAGGACTGTGGGTAAGGCCCAAGAGGCTAGATGGGGAGGGAGATGAAAGGCAGATTCTTACCTAGCTGCCTGATAAATGTCTGTCAGTCAGTCATGGAGGAAATGTTAGAGGAGCCAGAACAATGGTAAATTAGGGAGGGGAAACAAGGGTCCAAACATAAGATTTTCCACAAACCCAAATAAGAATCAGTGTGCAGAGGGAGAAATAGTAGGAGTCACCACTCCACTCTTATTAGACAAGGGGTCCACAATAGTCCACTGGTAAATTCCCTCAGCCATCCTGGAGTTTCATTTATTTTAGATTGAGGAGGAAGGGGGATTATCAAGTACAACTGAATTTGGGACAGGGAGGACACTAAGCTAGGGAGCAGTGGTGTGAGAAGAGGCAGGGAGCTCATTCAAATAAATTCCTTGCGAAGAGCTGAGGTAGTTTTCATTTTTTAGGTCATACATGCTAGCCTAGTTATCTGTTGGGCTAGGGTGAGCCTGGTGTGTAGCCAGTGTACATAATGTGCAGAGGCTTGGGCATCTTGGAGGGAGTTTGTCTAAACAGGGCTCATGCCTGACATAACAGTGAAGATTCACTATACTTTTAATTATTATTCAGTGAGCAAAATACTTGTAACATTGACATTTCCCTGAAATGGTAGCAATGAATAGAGGTAAATGTAACCGTAGTCATAAACTTCAACTGTTTTTGTAGCTGACAAAACAAGCACAATGCAGTACAGTGTCTGTCAATGTGACTTTCTGTATCTTTCTGGTAAATTTTTTTCACGCTACAGTACTGTTGGATACCATTATGTTATACACACACTCCCATATAAGCAAAGAATGGTTATGTTTGTTTTTGCTGCATTTGTATTGTTAAGCCAACTTATTTGTGATTGCAGGAGTCCCAGAGCAAACCACCAGATTTTTTTTTTTAAAATCTTGATTTAGATACAACCTTAAGTTATTTTGAGTATATCACACATATAGACAGACAATCAACTGATTCAACAGTTGGTTTGTTTATAATTAAATTGAGCACAAATGGCTAAAACAAAAGTGAATGAAAGGTGGAAAGGTAACTTTAATTTGAAAATGTTGTTTTGGAGAACTGCTTTAAACACTCTCCCTTTGTAGTTCCTTGAAAATTATTTTTTAAAAGGGAAAATAACCAGGAGTAGGAGCTAGAACACTGCCCTTGAAACTGTCGTATTGCCTCCTCCCTTTGACATCTGAGCCAGTACTCCTCTAGATCCAATACCAAACCCATGAACTGTTTTGCCCATAACAGTTGTATTATAACATCCGTGTTTCTGCAACAAGATGACTTATATTCTCATTGTTTCAGCATCAGTATGCATAAGCAGTAGAGGTAGCCCACAGCTCAAGAAGACACTTGGATCTAGAAGCAAACAGAAATTTGTCCTGCACCCAAACTCTTAGAGCTTATCCACATAAGAAAACAATCTGGGGAGAGGTGTGGGTTACTGGTACGGCCGTACCCATTTGAAGTAGTATTGGCCAAAGATAAAACTGGTTGAACCAGATGCAGTCCCGGGGAAGGAAATAAAACAGTTCATTATGACACATTGCTGTCACATGTAGTAGTTGCTTTTTCTAACTGAAGTATTTTTAATAATATTTTGTTGTACACAATATGGTCTAAACTGCAAAATAAGTAACTTCCCAAGGATTTTTATACCAATTTCATGTCAACAATGGATTCCTCTTGTAGTATCCTATGAGGGGCAGGTTAAATTTGAGGATATTTCTGAATTGATTAAAAAATAAGTAACTTCCTTTAGTAAGAAGCAATATCATTGCCTTAATGGGTATCCTAGAAATCACCATTTCTTTTTTCTGCCTTCTGGAAAGTTGCAGGAGAAGACAGCTGGACAGGGAATGTAACAAAAAATTAAGGCCTCATCTAAAAATCACTGCTAAGCACTTGTGGCCTGGTCACTGTATGTATACAGATTTCACTGGGATCAGTCACTAGGATTTCTCTTCTTGTTTGAAAATATATAAGGGAGGGAGAGATTACCATCTCTAAGCCAAAATAAAATTAAAGCTCTGGGAATTGTAGCTTTGAAGACAAACCATTAGGGCTGGCCAGAAATCAAGAATTCTGTTTTGTGAAGAACTGAGGATTCAACTTTGTGTTTGTTTCTCATTGGAACAAATCCTAGACCTTTCCACAAAAAGAGAGAGAGAGAGAGAGACCACCCCAAAATAGCCAAGAGCCTAGTGGTTTGGGCACTCACTTGGGATGAGAGAGACCCAAGTTCAAGTCCCTACTCTGCCTGTTTCAAACCAGGGACTTGTACTTGAGTCTCCCACATCCCAGATGAGTGAAACTGTTGGCTGTTCTAGGCTCAGGTTTCTGTCTTTGACCGGAAAATACACCCTGGACCTGCGCAACCTTCAGGATTTTTTGTCGTCGACCCCTCCCCCCCCCTTTTTTTTTAAAGATACTTTTCCACTAGAAGTTTGGTTTTAATGAATCAGCATTTTCTGACCAAAAAACGTTTCCTCCAAAAATTCCCACCTAGCTCTATGACACATGGCTAAACATCCAGATTCTTAAAGATGTTCTAATGCCATTTCTGCTAACAGTGTTGTTGGCATATAGGGTTGATATATAGGGTTTAGTTCTGAGAAAATTACTCCTGGGGGAATTCTGCACCAAAATATTAAATTCTGCACACAATATTTTCAAATTCTGCAAAATTCTTCATATTTTATTTGTCAAAATAACACAATATAATCACACCAATTTCAATTATTTTTGGTCATTTATTTCAAAATACCTGTCAGCAAGTATGCCTGTAACAATAAACAAAAAAGATTCAGAAATGTTTTTTTCACAAATAGATGCTTCACTAGGCATATTAATACTCTGAGTAATAATTCATTTAAAACTACAATACAGAACCATATTTCCCACACACCCCAGAAGCAGTGCAAAGGCTGGGGGGAGTCAGGGGTAACGGAGGAGCTGAGGGAGAGGGAAATAATTGCTGGGAAGGATCCTAGGTGTGAACTTGGAGATTGTTGGATGTGGGTGGGAGAAGTATGGGTTTTGTTTTGGTTTTTTTTTGGGGGGGGGGGGCTGTTAGGGAGCTTCCCCCATGCAGACCCTAGCCTCTCCCATTCAGTCAGACATGTGTCCCTCCTCCCCCACTCCCCCCCTCCCATGGCCCTGCACCCCCACCTCATCCCCATATGTCTCTGTGCCCCCACTCAGCCACCCCTGTCCTTATGTGGCTCTACACCCCCTCCCCACGTATCTCTGTTTCCCCACTCAGCCACTCCCCGTCACCATGTGGCTCTGTGCCTCCACTCCCATTCAGCCCCTGCCCCAGTCTGTCCTCCCTGACTAGCCCTTATGAGTCCCTGTCTCAACCCCCATCACCCCACGCTATCTGCCTCCCCATAACCCTGTCTCCTGACCTGGCCCTACAGGTGCTGTGAAGGCAGCGCTCTCTCCCTTCCCTACTGGCTGGGCGCTGTTGCATTCTATTACCACAGCATCCTCTGGTGGGCAAAAGATGGAACTGCAGCAACTTTTCAGCAGCAGCTTTTTTCTGTGCAAAAAATTAAAAATATGTGCGACTCATTAATTATGTGCATGCATAGAATTTCCCCAGTAGTAGAAAATAAAGCTAAACTTTAAGATAGCCTTCTCTCTTAATTCTACACACTGGTGGTACATATAAATTAAAACACAAATCCTTTAAAATACAGGTTTCAGAATAAAGCAATATTCAAGGTTTTAGAAATGAAGCTTGACATACCTAAAAAGAATAATCTAATGAAAATTACCTAAAAAGAATAATCTAATGAACATTACTTTTAAATCTACCACTTCATCTAAGGAATTTATTTTTAATCTATTTTTGTGAGATTGTGAAAACTCATTTTGTATTCCTTCTGCTGATGTTTTAGCAAACATTATTTAACAGAAATGAACCTGTGTGTTTAGTGTTCTAAATTCAGATGCAACAACTAAACAATGTTAGCAGAAATAAACTGCACTATATTTCCTTTATTTCTAAAACTAAGCCTAATATCAGTGATAGGATGCAGAAAGAATTTGGCATAATTAACATCAACTGAGAGTTCTTAAACAAAAACCACCATTTTGATTTCAGCTCTTTTCCTAAATAAAGAAGGGAGAGGGTGATGGGGAGAAAACTATTTGTAGAAAGGGCTCTACCAACAAAATATATTTTACATTTAGTTTATTGCTAGTATCCTTTCAGTGTTTGGATTTACCTTTCTGGTTGTGTTCTTCAACAGGGTTGTGTATGGGGTGTTGCTTACAGATTGCCCGCAGGACAAGAAGTTGAAGTAAAGGCATACCTCGACTTCAGAGAGAAAGGAGGCTACAGGACTACAACTGTCATTTTCTATCCAAAAGATCCCTCAATAAAACCATTTAATGTATTATTATATATTGGAACTTGTGATAATCCTAACTATCTTGGTCCAGCACCCCTAGAAGACATTGCTGAACAGATTTTTAATGCAGTTGGTCCTAGTGGAAGAAACACAGAATACTTGTTTGAACTTGCCAATTCCATCAGGAATCTTGTACCAGAAGATGTGGATGAGCATCTCTTCTCTCTAGAGAAACTAGTAAAGGAACTCTTGGAAAGAAACCAAAACCTCAATTGCATATAAAAATAATTTAATAGTTTCAAATGAGCTTCTCCTTTCATCTTCAGAATTACGGTTTCATTGCACAACGGGTATATGATTTGGAGGCATGTTTATCTGTACTACACTATCTTATTTATTTTAATGTTGCATTCAAGACACTGTAGTTAAGGGTCACTAGAAGATTCCATTGTAAAACCATATTTTCAGGAGTTTATAACAATGGGAGGGGGCAGAGGTGTTTCAGGTTTGAATTTGGTATACAAGATATTAGCCAAAGAGCATATTTTTCTTTTTCAAAATTTGAAGAAAATCAACTTTGGCCCTTTATTTTTTGTTTGCAGGAATTTTTTTTTTAAAGTGATTTCAGGTTTAAGTTGTTCTAAAAAAAAAAAAAAATAGTTATCTTTAAACTACCTTTAGGACTAAGTCCTGCACTCAGACAAAATTCCCATTAAAGTGGTAGTTCTCTGAGTCACGACTGCAGGATTAGGTCCTTAATGCAGCTAAAAGATAAATGTTTTAAGTAGCTACTGCACATGTACAGCAAGTACATGGAAAAACATTTATCATATAAAGGTTCAACTCCATTAGAACTAAGCTATTTCATTGAATCAATAGTTTTATCCTTGGTATATCACAGTTTGTCATTAGAGACAATGGGCAAACAGTTGTTATAAAAAAAAATTATTTCCCTTGATGCATTAGGTTATTCATGGTGTCAAACCCTTAGAAACAAAAATACGGTACACTGACACAAATAAGCCATACCGTATCAGTGCCTCATTTCTTTTATTTTAAAATTACTGTAAACAAAAATAAACCTAAATTGTTAAAGTAACTGAGGATATGACTTGAATCCACAATACAGCAAGAATGTTCTGAAACTCCCATCTTTAATCACTGTTTGCCTTCATATGCCTGCATAAATCCTACTGAAAATCAAGGGGATTTTTCAAACTTTTGAGGGCAGAATTTGGCCTAACTATTGCAATACAAAGGCATGAGGAGTTTCCGTCCCAACTATGAATGTTCTTGCTTCTCAGAGTTTAAGTTATTTTCTTTAATCCTTTAACAAAGCATATTTTTGTATTTTTAATAATAAAAGGTTCTCTTTGAAATGTATTGTAGTATCACATCATACAGCAAGAGTATTTATGTATGTTCAATAATCACATGAAAATGTCTTATTTTCCATCAGTAATAGCACAAACAGTACATGATTTATGTTTGTACACACAGGTAGTCTTTTCCTCTTTTCCTTTCAGTTTTATATTTGTAGCTGGCCAAAAAAAAGTTAAGTCCTCAAAATGACTGATTGCTATAATTTATACTTTTCCACCTATAGAAAACAAATTGTAAACTGAATGTTACAAAATGACATTCAAGTCAGACACTTACATAAATAGGCTGAAGTACATAAAATAAATCAACTGTTTTGAATGTAAAACATGAAACAAAGCGCTTTTGCATTTAAGACCAGGATTGTAATTTTAGTCATCCTATTTCTGGCATCTATCAAAGGAATGTGGATCTAGGAAACACAAGTCTACCTGTTAAATTTTCAAAAGCTACTAACGACAGGACAACAAAAGTGAAGGTTAATGCTTTAATTCTACTATATTAGGAGTACATAAGATATCAAACATGATGGACCAATCTAATCAGAAAGAACAGGGGATTTGCCTCGTATCATATATATTGAGGACCTATTCTCCCATTAATACTTCGGTTCTTTGCTAATTTATGAGAAATAGATCCTATTGGTTTCAAAGGTCTTTATTCTCCATTATGTTTCACTGATGCAAGATTGAAATAACAGAGCTGAGAATCAGGCCAAGTAAATTCAGCTGGACAGTAAAGCTAAGTATAGGATTAGAATATTCAGACTTCAGTAACTAATGTTAGCCACCTAAATAAAGTGACCAAATTTTAAAAGGCGATGAGTCCATGCATCTCTACTAACTCCAATGGGAGCCTCTGAAAAATTCAGTCACTTATGGTGCCTGAAGATGGATTTAGGATTTTAGGCATCAAAGTTTGAAAATGTTTGCCTACATCAATGTATCAAGATCCTTTAAAAAAAAAAAATTATTCCCTTTGACATGGAGAATAAATACTCACAAAATGTTAACTGGATACTTTAATCTTCCCGAAATGTTATGTAAACACTGCAAAGGGATACTGATTTTTGTTTTCAAAAAGGCCAGCATTTTCTTTCCTGTGCATACCTGGGCTTTGAATACACGGTTGTAAATTTAAAGCGTACATCAGATGGAGTTGTAAAATCTATGCAGTTTCATTAATTTTTCTCTCTTCAGTCAAAAGGCTTATTTTTGTTTGTCATGAGATGGTGGGGGAAGTGTATAAATCCCTTTATCAGTTCAAGAACTCCCTAATCACATCAATGATGATACTCTTAAATATTATGCTTATTTAAGCACTAGTGTCGGGGCATTGGGATTCTGTATGGCTCTAAGTTTGGTAATTTAATTTTATTCATCTCCAAAACACTGTTGGTTCAATCTCTTTTCCAGATTCATAATAGTTGCAATAATACCTGTAATGATACATTCCATTTTGTGCATATAACTTCAGTACAATAAAATGCATCGTGTATTTATTTAATAGTGTTGGAGAGAGATTTTCAGAAATTTTACCTTCGTATTGAAGAGACTCAACTATGAGGGACATTTTCAAAATGCCTGCATATTATGACAATAAATGCCTTGGTTATGATACTTGCTTCCTTTTGTAAAGCATGTTGAAAAATGCTGATAGAAAGTGCCACGTAAGAGCTAGGTATTATTATGTTCATAGAAAACCGTCAGATTAGCAATGTCAACATAGTAGTTAAAGCACTGGAGTTAAAGCTCTCTTTTCCCTTTGCTGCATAGGAGTTAGAAACAATACATTTAGGGAAGAAGACATACTCAATGCTGTGCCTCACGATTGCTTTCAAAACAAGGGCCATTAAATGGAGCTGAATATGCGATCAGAGCAGTTCTTTACCACAAGCCATTTTATACATATCTTCTGTATATTATGTGCTTGATATTTTTTCCTTTTGGTTAATGTTGCGTCTAATATTTGTGACAAAGTTAGACATTTTAATCCTAGCCTAAATATGTTTGTATTACACCCAAAAAAAAACAAACCTCCACTAATCTACCTCTAAACTTCTTTCCAAAACAATGACTGAGGAGACAGCATAAAGGTCTAAGTGTTGGATTTTGACTCCCTGACACCACAGGTTCAAATCCCAAAATGGTAACCTGTGAAACTGATGAAACAAATACTATGCAGTTTGTGTAGAACAACAGTCTTATCTGATGTGCATGGTCCTTCTGTAAGAGGAGCTTGCCCTGCTATTGGTCAAGACCATCCCCTAGTGTTGTACTTGGGGAGCTCTACAATAAAAGGTGCTATATAAATTTAAGTTATTTTGTAAAAATTCAGATGAGCACAGGAATTGCAATGACAACAGAACTCACCTTTATTTGTGCTGCAAAGTGAAGTAAAGTTAGAAGGCAGCGTGTTATATAAGGGTAAGCCTTTTCCATGCCTGAAATTCTGTAACATGATCACTAAAAATGCTCCACCGGATATAAAGACAGTTATTAAAATGTATAATTGCAGCACTAGATGACTATGCAATCTAAATCTTTAACCTGAAACTGCAATATTTTATTTTTTCCATCTTCTCAGACTCTTACTAACTTTTAACAGAGGGGTGCCTCACATCTACCTTTGCTGGTGTCTACTGTAAACCAGAGAAACCAGAAAACTTTGCTCCAATTTACTTGTAAATTTTCCCTGCTTGTTATGGAGGAAAAATATGAAAAAGCAGAAAAGATCTGCAGTTATGAGATTCTTTATACTTCCCTAACAACAAATTCATTTTCTTGCTTTCTTCTTTCAACTTCTTCCCTGCCTCACATTTCCTGCAGATGAACAGGAAACAAAGCAGATAAAAGCTAGGTGAGCAGATAACTGAAGAGACAGTGATGTCATTAGGTTCTTCTATTTACTCAAGATCATATTGCCTTCCACACACAAGTACAACACACAGACCCCTTGAGGATAGTAGGAATTATTTATAAGAACCATTATTATTATTATTACTAATTATCTGTATTATCATAGCACCTAGGAACCCAAGTCAGCGAAAGCAGGAAAGAGACAAACGATGAATACTACAAGGAAACAGTGTGATAATACTTGTTGGTATGATACCTAGTGGTCTCAAAACACCAGTGGCCTAAGCATTGTCAAGTTTTTTGCAGGCATCATGGCAAAGAGTTTAAGGACAGGTTTGAAGGAGAACAACGAAGTTGCTTAGCAGATGTTTGTAGGCATTCCTCCCGAGGGGCAGCACAGGAGAAAACATGAAGATGCTTGTTTGAAAATTTAACAAGCAGGCAATGGAGGCTCTCATCATGGGCAATTGTAAGCAGGAGTCAAGTTCTTAATACTAAATGAGAGAGGATAGGTAGGCTGTGAAGGGCCTGGAATACAACAATAAATAGTATAGTTTGATGCAATAGAGAAGAGGGAAGTGCAGTGGAGCGATGCAAAAAGAGAGGTGATATAGTTCAAGTGAGAGTGCAGAAGCATTCTGAATGGATGTGAGTGGGGCAAGATTGCATTTGTCAAGGCCAGACAAAAGTAGGTAGCAGTAATTGAGGCTCAAGATGAGAACCCAGACAAGAATTTTAGCTGTATGGATGATGGACAGAAAAGGCCATATCTTAAGAGAGGTTATGCAGAAAGAATCTGCAAGACTTGGACATCAGCTGGATGTGAGGACCTAGAGAGAAGTCCCAGTCGAAGAGAACACCCAGGTTACAGGCCTGAGTGACAGGCAAAATGGTGGTTTTGTCCAGGAAGGGCTTGCAGGGGGGAGAGATTAAGAGCTCTGTTTTAGCCACACTGAGCTCGAGCTAACAGCTACACATCCAAAGATGATGTAGAGAGACAGGCTGAGACTTTAGCTTTGACAGAAGCTGACAAGTCTGGAGCAGGTAGGTAGATCTGCAAGTACTCTGCACAGAAATAGTAGTTGAATTTGTTTTCAGATGAGGTTAACAAACAAACAAGATGTGGAGGGAGAAGAGATGGGGACCAAGGACAGGGCTACGTGGCAGGATGAGGAGGAATACCCCAAAAGACATAATGAAGGGGCAATCAAAGTGGCCCATAAAATTCTTTACAAACACACACACACACACAAAATGAGACCTTCAGTCATCATTTAGGCTTAAGGTCATTACTGAAGTTGGGAAGATCCAACTTTTTAAGGGCAAGAAAGAAGAAAATCTGGAAAACAGCAATGGTTTATTAACTAAGGGGGGGAGAATGTTTTTATAAAGACTTTAGTGACCATGAACTCTTCCCATATTCTCATTTTTATTCCCTGCATTTTCTCTTATTGTAAGCGTATATAAAGGCACTAAGTAGAAGCTGACAATCTGATGAAGGTCTGTTTTAGGCAGGGTTGACTAACAGTCTAGTTTGACCATGCAGAAGAATGTAGTGTTCAATATCTTTTAAGCACTGATAAAAATGTAGAAAATGAGAAGCAATGAAATTAGCATACTCAAACACATTTTTCTCATTAGAAATATAAAACTATGAGCTCTGAGAGTTGAGAGATGTACCACTGCAACCAGTAGAACTGTTGGCGTAAATCTTAAAAGGTGGCACTCCTACTATCAATCCTACAGACGTACACTTAAAATCTAAACAAAATAGGTTGCTTCCCCTTGCAAATGTATTACATGTTGAAAAAGTTAACCTGAAATATGAAAGGATGAATGATACCCTTCTGAACTTTACTTAAAATAGCCTGAACAATTTACTGTCTTTGTGTAGTAAAGAACACCTTAGATCAATATTACTTTGTTTTAAAAGCTAGAGCATCACAGCCCAAAAATAGTTATGTCATGCTGTCCTCCAGCACCAATAGCTGATAACACTGTCATTCAGTACAACATCATGTCATCAGTTTAATGAAATCAGATCTGCATCCGTTCCAATTCCATCCATCCTTTCTTAATTTCTGGTGAAAAACTGACATAGCCAGTGTCTGGGTCTAAGCTCCATTTATAAGGCAAGAGGCAGAGAAGGGAGGCTGAGAAATTAAATGCAGCAGCTCCCCCACCAGGACCGTTTGCTTAGTGCTTTCTGTTTTGTCTGATGATGTAGATGTATGCTCGCATGACGGGGGAGGGATAGGTCAGTGGCTTGGGCACTGGCCTGCTAAACCCAGGGTTGTGAGTTCAATTGTTGAGGGGGGCCACTAAGGATCTAGGGCAAAAATCTGTCTGGGGATTGGTCCTGCTTTGAGCAGAGGGTTGGACTAGATGACCTCTTGAGGTCCCTTCCACCCCTGATATTCTATGATTCCATTCAGAGTGCTGCAGGGTCCCAGATATATGAACAGAACAGTGCGCCACACAGCTTTAGGAGTAACAGGTTGTGAAGAACCTGGGACATTCAAATATCGTAGCTCTTGAAATTGTGACACAGTAATTATGATTTCCTGACTTACTTTTAAACTGTTTGTAAATCCCTATAATCCAAAACAGAACAAAAAAACACATATTTCTGTATTACAAGTGACTGTAAATGAATGACAGAGACAAAATTTCAAAACAGGTAGAAGTCCTCATGTAAAAATGTACACACAATCATGCCTACAAATGTGAGTATACAATTAGAGCAAGGAATTTGAATATCCTGTTGTCAGAAAAAAAGCATGTGCATGCATTTTTGTCTGCAGACTTCAAGTCTTTTTAGAAATGTAACCCTTAAACACTTATTGTAAATGTTTTTAATAAGTTTTTCAAAATTCACTTAGAATAATTTCCCAGTCATTCTAAATTCCCATTTATGAAAGATACAACTCAACTGCATCTTTCTTTCCCTCAAGAGAAGTGAGTGCTACAAAACAATTATATTTGTTAATTTAATCTCTTCTAGACAATTTCTTAATTTTAGGACTCAGCTGACTTCCTTTTTCATCTTCCTTTATTGTCAGATACTATATTTGGTTAACCTGTTTATGTGCATCTTCCATCTAAACACTGACCCTTCCTAATTTTGAGGTTCTTAATGCTGTTTCCCTTTCAGTTTAACTCTCACCAAGTTCAAGTTGAGTTAGTCTCTCCTGAAGACTATGTGCTCACCTACTCACAAAAGCTGTACAGCTCTAACTATATAGATGTACTTAAAGTGGGTGAAGTGAATGCAGTTATACTGAGATAAATGTGATTGTACCATTACTCCTTATTTTCATGTGGGAAGGAAAATAAGCTATATTGGTATAAGGCACCTTTATATCAGTTTAACTGAGTCCATACTAGGATTTGTACCAATATAACTATTTTGGTAAAAATTCACACTTGTATCTGAAATATTTATACCAGTATAACTTTCAAGTTTAGACCAGACTTGACTGCTAATGAGGTATAAAATGTGACAATTGACATGCGGAAACATTTTGCACTTATTTTGCACTGGTGTAAATGATTGTGCAGGCAATGATGAACAAGACACTAGTCAGATCGTAAAAGGCAATATACCCAATATTTTTATTTTATTTCTATAGTTACAATTCACAAATACAAAACTCTCTTTTAAAAAAGAAAGAACTCTTGCTGGAATATACCAAGAGAAGACCTAACATCAGCAACACCTCCTGTGACAAATTGTCAGAGTTGCATGGGATCACTCTCTACACAAGAAATAAGATTCCTGAATGCTGACCAAATTGGAAGCGATTTCACATCACAGTGTGTTAGGTAAGGGGCTAAAAACTTTAGGCTGGGGATGTGCAAGAGTCCAGTCTATGGACCTGTGAATTTCAGGCCAGCAGAGCTGTGAGAATCAGATAGGAACGTTACTGCATTCTCCCTCAGATATTCCTAGTGACGTGCACAAAACAATGTTATATTCTCAGAGAAAACTGGGGCCTTGGTTGCATTTATAGCTGCTGCTGTTGTACAAGATGGAATATAAAGTGGGAGGGCTATGGGTGAAAATCATAGCCCTCAGACCAGCTTGTCATTGCCCCAGGTTGGGAAGAATCCTCATCATATACCCTTGGTGATGATTCAGGAGAAACTCATGCCTGGATAGCTCAGTGAATTGGCCGTACTGACAGGTCCTTTCAACACTAAATCAGAAGTCTATAATAAGATTTGTAGTAAGTACAGTAAGACAGCTGTTTGGTGTATTACACAAATCAGATTTATCACGTTTTCAGTGGACAGCTATCCACATAGTTAAAAATTAACCTCATAATGCCTATCATTGCTGGCCAGTTCCGCACACATACTAAAAATCAAACAGAAATGGAAACTGAACTTGTCTCTCTCTACAGTGGTCTTAAAACAGAGTTGAGGAACATAATCAAGGCTGTGTGAGGAAAAACACTCTCATTGCTCATGATCTATCTGTTCTATGGTTAGGGGACTTTGGTTTCCAGTATTGGCAGGCTAGCACCTTGTAGAAGGGAGGTATGCACTTCTTAAAAGTTTATTTTTTAGCAAGCAAAAAAAGGGTTCATAATGTTAGAGCTACTGAGGCCTCCTTCCTGTATGATTTTTCTGCCCTCATTCTTAACTACTACCAGCAACTTTTCCATGAAAATACCTTTAAAAGTTTATCTCCACTTGCTTATTCCTCACCTAAGGTCACAATCATAAGAACATAAGAATGGCCGTATTGGGTCAGACCAAAGGTCCATCCAGCCCAGTATCCTGTCTACCGACAGTGGCCAATGCCAGGTGCCCCAGAGAGAGTGAACCTAACAGGTAATGATCAAGTGATCTCTCTCCTGCCATCCATCTCCACCCTCTGACAAACAGAGGCTAGGGACACCATTCCTTACCCATCCTGGCTAATAGCCATTTATGGACTTAACTAGATAAATCCATGGAGGTTCTCATTTAAACCCTGTTATAGTCCTAGGCTTCACAACCTCCTCAGGCAAGGAGTTCCACAGGTTGACTGTGCGCTGTGTGAAGAACTTCCTTTTATTTGTTTTAAACCTGCTGCCCATTAATTTCATTTGGTGGCCCCTAGTTCTTATATTATGAGAACAAGTAACTTTTCCTTATTCACTTTCTCCACATCACTCATGATTTTATATACCTCTATCATATCCCCACTTAGTCTCCTCTTTTCCAAGCTGAAAAGTCCTAGCTTCTTTAATCTCTCCTCGTATGGGACCCATTCCAAACCCCTAGTCATTTTAGTTGCCCTTCTCTGAACCTTTTCTAATGCCAGTATATATCTTTTTTGAGATGAGGAGACCATATCTGTACGCAGTATTCAAGATGTGGGTGTACCATGAATTTATAGAAGGACAATAAGATATTCTCCATCTTATTCTCTATCACTTTTTTAATGATTCCTAACATCCTGTTTGCTTTTTTGACTGCCGCTGCATGGACGTCTTCAAAGAACTATCTACGATGATTCCAAAATCTTTTTCCTGATTATTGTAGCTAAATTAGCCCCCCCATCATATTTTATGTTTAAGTTGGGGTTATTTTTCCCCCAATGTGCATTACTTTACATTTATCCACATTAAATTTCATTTGCCATTCTGTTGCCCAGTTTTGTGAGATCTTTTGGTCTTAACTATCTTAAGCAGTTTAGTATCATCTGCAAACTTTGCCACCTCACTTTTTACCCCTTTCTCCAGATCATTTATGAATAAGTTGAATAGGATTGGTCCTAGGACTGACCCTGGGGGAACACCACTAGTTACCCCTCTCCATTTTGAAAATTTACCATTTATTCCTACCCTGTCTTTTAAACCAGTTCTCAATCCATGAAAGGATCTTCCCTCTTATCCCATGACAACTTAATTTATGGAAGAGCCTTTGGTGAGGGACCTTGTCAAAGGCTTTCTGGAAATCTAAATACACTATGTCTCTGGATCCCCTCTGTCCACATGTTTGCTGACCCCTTCAAAGAATTCTAATAGATTAGTAAGACATGATTTCCCCTTACAGAAACCTCTGCATATGACATTAATCACCTTCACAGCAACTGGCTGTGATGTGTTTCATTTAGTGGGCTGTTGTCTTCCTCTTTCCCCCTCTCTATAGGAATTCCCCAAGGCTCTGTCCTTGGCTACCTCCTCTTCTACAAGCATAGCTTTGACTATCATCTTATAGAAGTGACTCACCAGTCTACCTTTCTAGCTCATTTCCTCTATTCACTCTAGCATCTTATCTTGATACCTCATCATTCATATACAGCACATCACTGAAAACTCCACCAAGCCAAAACAGCCACCTTCCACCATCCTTTCTCCCCCTCCTTTAACACTGTGGAAATCACCATCATCGTTCTAGTTGCTCAGGACCATAACCTGAGCGATATCTTTGCCTCAACTCTCTCTCTAAACCCACACATTCAGGCCATATCTAAATCTTGCTGCTTCTTTCTATACAGCATCTTTAAGACCTGGCCTTTCCCCTCTCTCTGCACAGCTAAAACTCTGATTCAAATCCCCATCATTTTGCAACCAAACTAATCTCTTCCCTTTTGGGCCTGACTCCCCTCAAACTTGCTCCCCTGAAGTCCACTCAAAATCTGCTCCTAAGATAGTCTTCCTGGCTCCTCAACCTGACATCAACCCCTCTTTAGATCCTTCCCCTTACTGCCCCTTCACTTCCACACTTTTCTGTACTTTTAAGGCCTTTCACAACCTAGGGCTTGCCTACACTAAAAAGTACACCAGTAAAGTTAAAGCAGTACAACCCCCTTAGTGTGGATGCAGTTATATCAGTAAAAAGTTGCTAGAGAGATAAAGAGAGAGTATGCATACATGCTATTCCTGTATAGGAAAGGAATAAAATATACTAGTATAAATCACCTTTAAATAGCATAATCCCATCCACACTAGAGCTTTTTCAAGTATAGATATTTCAGTAAAAAAAAAGACACACCCCTAATTAAAATAGTTATATTATAAATTTTAAGTGTAGACCAGGCCTTAGTCCTACCTTACCTAGTTGTTCTAACAACTTATTGAAAAAATCTACCTTTGACTTTGCTCCAACGTTCCCAGTCTTTAATAGGAAAAGATAACTGGTTAGTGGAGAACACTTTTGTACTTTCTCCCATGCCACCCCTTATGCAGGGGAAGATTATATTATAAGCCATAAAGCTACCACACTTTATCCTCTTTAAGGCTCATCACTGCCATGACTCCTTCGAGGCATATGATGAGATCTGACTCTCTTCCGTTTCTTTCCTTTTCCTACTCCCTTATTCTTCCAGCTTCTTCACTCCTGTCATTCCTCACCCTGCTTCTATTTCCAATTAAAGCTATTTTTAGAAAGTGTATCCAACAAAATTCTGCCAATTCTTCATCACATTCATTTACTTGCATGTTATATCCCTAGAACTTATGCTCCACTTGTTCTGTTTCTTTTAAACTGCAAGACCTCTAGGGCAAGGATTCTCTCTTATCTAGTGTCTAAGACAACAGGACCCCTATCCTGAGTGGAGCCTCTGGGTGATACTATAATATTTAGTACTAACAACAGTGTAACAGAAAATGAAGATATAGATTAACTCTCAGTATCAAACTGAGCAGAGACAGGACAGAATGCTAAAGCAAGGCATACACTAGCCCTCAGTGAAAGTGCCTATAATACTGAAATTCTGCTTGCAACATCAGATCCATTACTGAATAGTATTGGAGACCAGAGTCTACCTAAAGAAAGAACATAAGACACTTTCTTTCTTCCCTCTCCCCCCTCCAAACTATATTAACTTAATTAAAAAGCAACTTGCAATGTGGGTGGCTGGCTGGGTGGATGGAGGGGCGGCTGTGGCGGGGGGAAGGGGGAGAGAATAATCAACAATGCAGACAGGCTTCAGTCTCCATCACTCTTCAATGGCAGGTATGAAATGACCAGTACAATACATGCTATGGTGTTGCATCAAATAGGAAGTACTGAAAAAGTTCACATATCATATTCCAGAGAAGGGGCAAGGGAAGAGCAAGTGTGTACTCCTTAACGTGTTTATTTGGGGTGTTGGGTGCACACCAATACATATTTCAATTCTAGTTTTTTAAAGAAATGTATTTCTACTGCACAAATCTGTAAAAACATGACATGATAAAATCTATTTAATTAAAACAGCACAGATCTCAGAAAATATCTTTTATACTTTTAGATGTAAACAATAATGTAAGCTTAACAGATATTTACCATATAATATCTAAATACTCAATAGACCATACTTCTCCCCCTGCAGAATAATATAATTTAATACTTTACTATGTATTTATATAGCCCCCATCACAATAGCATCTGAACACCTGATTTTGATATCATGCTGATGTAAATCAGAAGTAAAACAATTAATATTCTGATCACACATCAGCTTTACATTCATGTAACACTCTGGATAAGGCTCACTGTTTGATCATTAACCACTGTTACTAACATTATGATTAAACATTCTTATTGAGCTAGCAGCCAGGGGACAGAGGCAGACCCCACCATGCTTGAGAGTATTCTAATAAAAGAATAGTTCCACCAAGAGTCCATTTTTCAGCACAGGGCTTAAAAACAACCTCTACTGTCCCTTTGGCTGCTTAAGTAAAATAGAGTACCTACCTGTTTGACACTTATCTAGTCTTCATTAGTGAACACATGTCACTTCCACAGCCAGAGAGTCCCTGGGGATTACCTGTAACAATGGGCAGCAAAAAAAAAAAGTCCAAGTTATTTTATTTTACTCCATTTGCTTAACATAAGGCTTCTACGAAGAACTGAAAATCGCCAGTAAGCACAAAGGAAGTTTCCACTCCCCACCCACCCCCAGCCACATACATCAAAACAAACTCTGGAACCACTCCTGTGAGGTGCTGAGAGCCCTGGACTCCCAGTGACTTCAGTGGAGATGAGGACACGCAGCATCTTCCAGGCTAAGGACCAACTCTCACTACCTGCGTGTGCGCGCCAGAGAAGTTACACTTGCAATCCGAGGGCCGCTGACAGACCGACTGGAGACGATCTGTCTGCACCCTGGTGCCAGCGCTGCCCGCTTGTCAGCCCTGCTCAGCCAGCTGAGGAGAACTTGGTCACATGAAGACCCAGAGGCAGAACAGGATTTCCGAACACAACCAGGGGAATGGGATAATGAGCCACGCTGAGAGCCCGACCTGGCCGCTGGTGGCGGCGCTCTGGGCCGGCTCCGTAGAGCGTTATCCTCCGGGCCGCCGCAAGACGGACCCAGCGCAGGCAGCGAGTTCGGGGCCGCCCCGCGCACCCGGCCCCCGCCATCTGGCTGCAAGTCAAACGCAACCCGCGAAGAGCGCGCTCCCTCCCTGCGCGTGGCCACCGCGAGGCCGCCTCTCGGGACCTCCCCCCCCCGGCGCTGTTTGTCCCGGCGTCCTGCGCTCTGCGAGCGGGCCCGGCTCCGGGTACATTTCTGTACAGCGCCGAGCACCGCGGCCCGAGCAGAGCGGCCCTCTCCAGCGGGAGGCTCCCAGCCAGGCCTGGGGAACCGGAGCCCAGGGACCGCCCGGCCCGGTACCACCAGAAGCTCCAGAGCGCAATAGGACACCCCCCCCCCTTACCGTGTTTGACCGGCGGCCTCGCTCCGGAAGCGGGGGTCTGGTCGGCGGTCTCCGTGACCCGGATGTTGATGTGCACTCGGCCCGCCCCGGAAATGGCGCTCAGGGCTCCACCGGAAGCAGACGTGGCTGCTTGCGGGTGTGACTGGGTGGCTGCCGGCTCTCTCCCGATCGGTCCCTGCAGCCCCCCCGCCGGGCGGGATGAGGCGGTGGCGGCTGGGACCGGCGGCGCTGCTGGCGCTGCTGGGCGGGGTCCTGGCGGGGGCCGGAGGCGGCGGCGGCGGCCGAGCCCTCCCGCCGCTCAGCGACGACGTCCCCTTCAGGGTGAATTGGCCCGGCACCGACTTCAGCCTGGTGCGTGCGGGAGCGCCGGGCCGGCGGGGAGAGCTCGGGGGTGATGCCCCTGGGGGGGATTCGGTCGGCGGGAGCTCGGGGGCGGGGAGAGCCCGGGCGGGGCGGCGGGGGAGTCCCGCAGCGTGGTTGTGGTCGGAAGGGTGACCAGATACATATTTTAAATCATCGAATCTGCTCGTGCGTCTTTAGTTACCGTTTTATTGTCTGACAAGGACCCGTGTTTATGTCGTTAGCTCCGATGCCTTTTTTGTCACTGCTGTGGGAGAAGGCGCTGGATTGTGCATTGCACATCGTCCCAGTAACTGCGAACTGCATTCGATGTAAGGAATCTTCCTGAGCGGAATGCACCCGCTAGAGAGAAAGCCCAGGCTGAATTTGCATGACTGTAGTTGGGAAAATCATCTTCATTTGTAAACTGAGTATATTTACAGTGAGAGTCACTGAGATACAAAGATGGGACCCCTACATGCCATGCCTTTTTCAGAGTTTGAAGCAGTCTGGGATTCGAGTGTGCATTTAAAAGAAAGGAAAAGTATGTTAATCTACTCTACACTCCTGTTATTTTATTACAGACTTTTTTTTTTTGGAAGGGCAGTTGGGGCCCATTGTAAAAAGAAGACGTTGTGTCTGCCTTGAAGATTTTATAGCCTAGGTAAAACAAAGAAAGGGTAGAGGAAGGAAGTACAACATTATCACTCTATTCATTTGGAAGCTATGTCTTGCAAGTTCTCTTATTTTTATGGAAGGGGGGAAAAGAGAGGGAATGAGTAAATATGATGAAAGAAAAAAGGTGGTAGAGGAACATGGGGGTAGGGAGAGTTTAGACAAAGGCAGAGGAGCAAAAAAAAGATTAAGACAAAGATCAGAAGACAAACTGTCAGAGTAAATGGTAAAAAGCAGTCTGTTGACATCCCTAGGACTGAGAAGAGGTAGCGAACTCTTTTGAATAACCTACTTTGTACCTAAGGAATATATTTAAGTTTTTATAGCATTTTCCAAAAAAAAATCCATCTTCATGGGATTTGTTTTTGTTCTACTTTTAGCCTACAGCTGGTGTTTTGTACAAAGAAGATAATTACATCATTATGACAACTGTAGATAAAGAAAAATATAAATGTATACTTCCACTGATAGCAAATGGAGATGAGGTAAGCTTAAATCAAGTTGTTGCAATTACAGATTGTTAGTGACACATCTGTAAAATTAAATCGTTTTCTTCATTTTTAAAACAAAATTTCTCTGCAAAATGTTTCACAGTATGGCAGTTCTATAATTAAGTGTGTTCATTATAGACAATATGGTAGTTCTGTTCTTGGTGGGTTTGGTGTGAACCAGTCCTGATGTCCTTAATTAGGCAAAATGGTTGGTGCGTTGGCTAGTCTCAGTTATGTGCCTTAATTCCAGAGCTACAGATTCTTATGCCATCTTCATCACTAGTGCGGGCAAACTTTTTGGCCTGAGGGCCCCATCTGGCTATAGAAATTGTATGGTGGCAGACCATGAATGCTCGTGAAATTGGGGTTGGGGTGTGGGAAGAGGTACGGGCTCTGGGCTGGGCATGCAGATTCTGGGGTGGGGCCAGAAATGATGAGTTCAGAGTGTGGGCAAAGGGGGTGGAGGGGTGAGGGCTCTGGCTGGGGGTGCAGGCTCTGGTGTGGGGCTGAGGATGAGGAGTTTGGGATGCAGGAGAGTGCTCCAGTCTGGGGCCAAGGGGTTCAGTGGGTGAGGGGGGGATCAGGGCTGGGGCCGGGGGTTGAGTGCAGGGGGGGTGACTCAGGGGTGCGGGCTCCTGGCGGTGCTTATCTCAAGCAGCTCCTGTAAGCAGCAGCATATCCCCTCTCCGGTTCCTACGCAGAGGCACGGCCAGGAAGCTCTGCTGCATGCTGCCATGTCTGCAGGCTCCACCCCTGCAGCTCCCATTGGCTATGGTTCCCGGCCAATGGGAGCTGTGGGGACGGCGCTTGAGGCAGGGGCAGTGTGCGAAGTGGAGCCCCCTGGTTGACCTATGCATAGGAGCCGGAGGGGGGACATGCTGCTGCTTCTGGGAACCGCGCGGAGCGGCCCCTGACCCCACTCCCCAGCGTGAGCTCGAGGGCCAGATTAAAACGGGTGGTGGGCCAGATGTGGCCCATGGGCCATAGTTTGCCCACCCCTGCACTAGTGTATTAAGAAGTGTGGCTAACTCTCTCTCTCTCTCTCTCTCTCTCTCCACAGCGGAACAATTGCATGTGCAATGTATTGTTTTGTTTTGATCAGGCAGGGGTTCTCAAACTGGGGGATTGGGACCCCTCGGGGTCGCAAGGTTATGACCTGGGGGGTTGTGAGCTGTCAGCCTCCACCCTCCAGCATTTATAATAGTGTTAAATATTTTTAAAAAGTGTTTTTAATTTATGGGGGGGGTCGCACTCAGAGGCTTGCTGTATGAAAGGGGTCACCACTACAAAAGTTTGAGAACCACTGTATAGGACATCTATTTGTTTTTTAGTGTACACACAACTCTGTGTTTGTATTGGCGAAGGCAGGTCAAAATGCACCTTGCATTTGCAGTGGAACCTGGTGAAGCTGGTGATGGTCCTTAGTTCCAGGAGTTCATTTCACAGTTTTGGACCAAGAAAACTGGGAAAAGCTCTGTGTCCTGCACAGATTAGCTTATCCTTATAATAGAAAGTTCTGTTGTGCCTAAGGAGTGGAGCTGTTGAGCAAGGTCTTCATCCTGAAGCTTTAGGCGATCTTTTAGAAATTCTAGGCCCAAACCATTTAGTGACTTGAACTTGACATGATATAATATGAGAAGTCAAGGTAGAGAGTAGAAAGACAGGTTTGATGTGCTTGCAGTAGCCAATGTTGCTGGAGAGATGCGCTGTCCACTAACATTGCCTCTTGTTTGGGCTTAAGTAAGGCTAAGATTTTTGTCATCGTTTTTTTTTTAGTAAAAGTCACAGACAGGTCACAGCAATAAACAAAAATTCACGGAAGCCATGATCCGTCTGACTTTTGCTGGTGCGGCTCCGTGGTTTCTCCTGACGCTGTGGTGGGTGGGAGCTCCAGGGTTCTTTCCCCCTCCCACCGCCCCTCTTCCCCCCGCAAAGCTGTCACTGGAACCCTGAAGAGGCTGTCACTTGTCCCTGGAAATCTCCAGGGGGACCCCGAAGAGGCTGTCAATGGAACCCTGCCAGGGCCCCGCTGGCTGCTAGTTACAGTCCCACAACTCCAAGGACTGCAGCAGAAAATGTCACGGAGGTCTCTGGAAATCATGGATTCTGTGACTTCAATGACCTCTGTGACATAAATGTAGCCTTAGGTATAAGTGGTATTTAAAGCAGATTGAAATAGGAAGGGGCACTCTTGGCACAAGAATCACGGAAGAACAGGAAACTGTGGAAGAAAGCTATTTATATCAGCTACGGACAGTAGCGGGAAGCTGTTCTTCCCCCTTACTTTAACACAATCATGCCCAAATTTTTCCTGTTGTGCCCCCCTCCCTTATTAGTAATGGAATCTGTCTGTGTCCTCCCTTCCATTCAGAGGAGCTTGGGCTTAAGGCAGAGCTGGAGGCAGAAGTTGGGATGGGGGAGGAGCTGTGTCTAGAAGTATTTGCTAGTTCTAACAGACAGTACAATGGAAGTCTCTTTAATGTATGTGTGCGTGTGTTAGTGGCACACATCACAATCATTTTTCACGGAATCTTCTACATTATTTTTTAAAATTAGATTCAGATTTTTGTTCTGTGAAAACCTGGTGACAGCTACCTTTTTAGTGTACATTTGCAACAAAAATATTGAATTAGGAAACGGGTGTTAAATGTTTTCAGTGCTATAGAAATTATTCATACCTCAGTTTGAATGCTTGTATCTTATTTTGTCATCAGCAGGTTGAACTCTAGTACTTCTAAAAATACAAAGAAGCCATATTTCTACAGTTTGTGTTCCAATTCTGTAATTCCTGGATTTGTTTCGTTTGACTGATTCATTTATGACTCTTATACTTTTTTTCAGTGTCCCTTCCTAATAACAAAAATTTAAAAATTCTTTTAATCACCACACAGCATGTTATTGGAGACAGAGATTCTGTATCTTAATCTTTGCAAGTGATTTTTTTCCTTATTCAAATGAATGATCTGACTATTGTACATTTAATTTTAATATTGCACATATAGCTAAAAGTGTAAAACCTTTTTTGTTCTAGGAAGAAGAAAAGGATTACAAAGGGCCTAGTCCAGGAGAATTGTTGGAACCTCTTTTCAAACAAAGTAGTTGTTCATATAGAGTATGTTCTTTCTGTTTTCACTCAAATTTGCAAGTTAGCAGAATAAACCATCTACATTTCACCTATTTACAGTTGACTACAATAACATTAAAATATGTATATGAGTTTCCATTTAGCAGTTAAAGCAAGAATGCTTTATAAACTTCATTAGCGTTAATATTTAATAGTATTGCTGAAAAAATTGCATTCTAGATAATTAAATAATTGTAGATAAGGTGATTATACTAACAGTTTGTCATCGTACTTCCAGTATGCAAACCATAATACAGGACAGCTTGTGGTTACAAGGCCTGCCTTGAATGTATGACAAGGCTTTAAAAGATAAGTGCCTCCAGAGACCCCAGAAGTTTGCCTCTCAAACATAACTTCTTGATATTACTACATTTAAAAAAAAAAAGTTGCTGCATATTTAAAATGGCCAGTGAACCCTGACAAGTGTGATTAGACCAGATTCACTCACCATCAAAGCCTTAGCTATCCAGAATTCTTTCACAGGATGAAATTCATCCAAGTACCAAAGTCCCTCCATATGACCTTATCTCTGCATTTGTCCTGGGCAGAGTGGCCACAGAGCAGGGGAGGGACAGCCCCTTGGACCATGTGGAGGTGAACTAAATACTTGCCCCAGCAAGCTAGCACTGGGCCAGGGAGAGTACATTCCATATCCATTATTGTTCAGATCCAGTGGCCCAACACCTCCACAGAAGTGGCATGGGAAGGGGAGTGGGCTGCAACTAATAATTCAACCTATAGTACATAGTAGTGGCTACAGCAGGTCTGTGCTGCGGCCTCACAATCTGGCCCTGGGTTGGTGGAGATGTATTTGGCTCTCACCTACCTGAAAGATGCTTCACAACATCAGCAAAAAAAAAACCCAGTAATTTGACCCATTATGCATATTTGGAAAACAGTTAATAACCCTGGAATGCTGGGAAAATTCACTGCAGTTTTTTGCTGCTCAAGGGTTCCATCGTCCTACTGACGGGGTTGATTTTGCTACTCATCTGTCAAAATTAAGTCCTAAAGTTTTGGTTGCCAGACTCTTGTGTTGCTGACTAAAACATGATTTTTTTTAGATTGAATCTTACTGGACTTATGAAGTCTGCCATGGAAAATATATTCGTCAGTACCATGAAGAGAAAGAAACTGGTCAGGTATGTTTGTACACGCTTGTGAGACCCAAACAAAAAATAGAAGAATTTAGAATTGACACTTTGATGCTGAAGTTACTACAAATGAATTCTGACAGGAATGAACAGAAAGCGCACTTGAAGCTTATGTGGGGAAAGTTAGCTTTAACGAACAAAACTATAATTGTATTTGTTTTTGGTTGTAGAAAATAAACATCCAAGAGTACTACCTTGGGAACATGCTGATAAAGAGTCCATTATCAGACCCAGGTTGGTCTCTGTTTTTTGTTTGTCGGGTTTTTGCTGATGATGTATATATTCTGGTATTATTTGTTGTTTTCACAAAAATATGCTTGAACTTATGTATGGAAAAATGTCCAATATGCTTTCCAGTGGATGAGAGAAGTAGAACACGGTGGAATACTACTTTTCCTAACTCCATTGTTTTGTGTTAATTTCCTCTTGGTGCCTCATCTTCACCCCATCCTATCAGTTCAGCCAGACCACCTACAAGAAATCTGCCAACTAATTATGACTAGATAGAATTGCAGTTGGGGATAGAACATATATACAAAATATTAAAAATGAACCTGTGTGCCAGTCTTTGTCCTAATCCCTCTGCTTGTATGCTCTAGCTTGTTAACTCACTTTTTGACTGTTTTTTGTGTTTAAAATTCTAAGTAATTCAGGGCAGAGACTGTGTTGTATGTACTGTGCTTAGCAGATTTTGGGTAAAATTTAGTGCACAGTGGTAAAACTTGCATCACCTCTGGAGGTGATTGGGACCTTAGAAATGTTAACATCCTTTTTTGAGTTATTCTGTCCTTTTCCATTAGGTGACAATTTTATTTTATGTGCTTCATATGGAGTTGAAATTCCTTGGCTCACCTTATACTTGTGCATTAACATAATTGATGCCAGCATAGTCTTGAATAGGGTACGAAAGAATCCCAAAACATTGTGGCCTCACTCCCCAAGTGTGCTAAAGCAAGCTTGGTGCAGCTCAAGGGGAGATGTCAGGATGGCCCCAAGTCTCCTTTCTTATCTCACTAGCAATTATGCTGATCCCGTCTCTGGCACAGGTTAGAGAACCCTAAAGCTGTTGAGACCAGTACAAACTTGTAGCACCCAACTGGGGGCAAGTAAACAAAGTGATCATTGGTTTGCAGTACACTCTAGCCTTGCTTCCTGCATGCTCCCTAAGCACAGAGAGTGGAGAGAGGCAGGAGATGTAAGGATAGTCTGCTGTGCCAGCAAAAAGAATTCCCTCATTATGAAGGAAGTGGTCAGTTGCCCCTTTAGGGCAGCAGTAAGGTCACTAGGCACCTAGCTTGTCTTGAGTTCCCAAACATAAGAGGCTTTTTTTGTTTAATGGGACACTAACTTTGAAACTAGTCATTTTAAAAGAGTTTACTCGGCTTGCTCCAGTCCCCTTATCAGTGTCTTCATTTTACAACTGCATTTTCTTCTTGCCCCTACTTCTACAGACAGGTGAGATTGAACAGAGAAACTGACTGTACACAAAGTGCTGTGAAATACAAAGTATACAAAAAATCTTTGAACAAATATTATTTAAGTTAATCCATTTAAAAAGAAAAAAATCCGAAGTGACAGACATATCAACATAAGTAAAAATGTAAGATTAAAAGAAGATTTGACACATTCAATTATAAAAGTTTTATAGTACTTTAGGACAAACATTTGCCATGTAATATTTGACAACATTCTTCTAATGTACAAGCATGTTTTAGTGAAAACCAGTATTAAGCAAATGATAATTGTGTAATCAAACTTTGTACCATATTGACATTTTCAATGTGAGACTATCAGAGCTGGTGTGCTGAGAGGAAATGGCTTTATTTCTAAAACTGAATCTCTTACCTAGCATAACTTTGTATATAATTTCATATCTTTATTATTTTATATATATTTTAAAGACCTTTACACTTCTCTCATTCTTGTATTATTCTGTAGATCAAGATGAAAAGGAAAATCTGAAAGAGGCAAGTGTAAAACGTTGCTTTCACTTTTGCCATCAACAATGGAGGCAACTTAAATGTAGATATGATTAAATATTCAGTTCATTAATCCAGGTGTGAGTAGAAAATAAGTTCTTTTTCCCTTTTTGATCACTGGTCCAGTTTTGGAGATGCTTACTTGTTCTCTTCCACCAATGAGTTTCTTGCCCTGTCCAGTCCCAAGACACTGGACGTTAAGGTGACAGTTAATTTATTTTTTAAAATAATCACTTTCCACATTCTTGTTGAAGTGCTAAGTTTACTAAAAAACCCTTAGTAACACCACAAATCCTAAATTTAATACAGATCCATGGTATGT
Source organism: Mauremys mutica (assembly GCF_020497125.1). Classification (NCBI taxonomy): domain Eukaryota; kingdom Metazoa; phylum Chordata; order Testudines; family Geoemydidae; genus Mauremys; species Mauremys mutica. The sequence goes on along the minus strand of NC_059074.1, from coordinate 178,532,706 downwards.
GAGAACCTATGAACTCTTACATTATAAAGTAGGCATATATGCAGTCATCTTTTGACCTGGTAGCACTTATTTCTCTGCTTATCCCAACCCCAATTCTATCCATCTATTGCTGAAGGTTGCCTGGGCTTTTACGTTATCTTGTTAACCATTATTGCTCCTAACCTTTACCCATTCACTCATTGGTTTTGCCTGATTATACATTAAGATTCTTAACTCTACTTTCTTCTACCTGTGAAGTTCCTGCCCACTAACTACCATACTCTACATCTTGGCAAAAGGAGAAAAAAATCCCTAAATGAAAATATGATTAAAACATTATTGAAACATGGAGTCTAATGAGCTGTAGTGTTGCCATTACAGAGAAGTGAAACAGCTCTATTGCAGCTTCTGATTAACTTTTTTGCTTTCACCTAGATTCCTACAAAGAACATAGAAGGGCAGATGACCCCATACTATCCTGTAGGAATGGGAAATGGTACACCTTGTACTTTGAGACAAAACCTGCCCAGATCAAGTACAGTGATGTATATCTGTCATCCTGAAGCTAAACATGAGATCCTATCAGTAGCAGAAGTTACTACATGTGAATATGAAGTGGTCATATTGACACCTCTGTTATGCAACCATCCTAAATATAGGTACAGTTTCCAAATTTCAGCAAACATTTTGGCTCTAGTGATCCTTTTGCACATATGAGGCCAAATTTTCAGTCAGCTGTCTCTTGTGTGTGCAAAAAGTATGGCCATTTGTGGTTTCTTGTGCAAAACTGGACACACATTCTTTTACCCTTGCACATGCTTAACATGCTTGCAAAAATGGTATTGCCAACTCTTGCAGTTTTTACTTGAGTGTCACAATATTTGGAGTATTTCTTAAAGCTCCAGCTGTTGACGTTAAGACATCACATGAGAGCCTCACAGTTTGGATTTTTTAAAGGTAAGTTTCCAGCCATTGTGGTTGCAAAGAAAAATTTAGGAATGTGAATTGACTGCAGACTGATGGTTCAGAAGGCAAAGAAAGAGTCCAACATTAGTTCTCTTTTAAAAAATAAATAAATAAACCCACTTTCTCTCTCACTCAACAAAACAAAAAAGACTTATTATGCTAATCATGACTTTTTGGGACCTTACTTATGATATTTGAATGCTTTTGGTGGACAATACTGCAAAATGCCATATGTACATGTGCAGGTCACCTATTTGTGTATACACGAGGGGACTTAGGCTACTGTTTCCATGTTCATTTAGCTTTTGTTCATTTAACTTTAGAAATCATGTCCCGTCTTTTGCACATGCATACTTTATGTGCACCTGACTCAGAGGAGGCAGCTTTAGAACTGGGACTTCATTCTATTGCATTGACATTAAGTATTTGCAGACTTTAATTCTATTCACATCATCTAAAAGCTTTATTAAAAAGTGTTAAGATCTCTTACCAATATTTGTAGATTTAATCATAGGTTACACTTTAAAAACATGAAAATCAATTAATCCATTATTTAACAGTACTTGCCGAGACCTGAGTTCAGGATTCTGTTTTCCCAGCACAAATTGTTGACATAACTCATCCCTAAAAAAGAATCTTACCTGTGTTTTACAGTCTCTCAACTGTCAGCTCTTGGAGAGTTAACACAGAATCCTAAACTTGATATAAAAGTACTCTCTGATGTAAGGACATCAGTCATGCACTATGCAAACATAGTTGCAAAATACCGTGAATAAGTAGTAACACTGTCAAATCATTATTTACCAACCAATTTTCTAATTTAAATGGAGCATTTGACTTTCTATGCAAGAGAAGCACTGGTATAGTTTAGTTTGAATTCCAGCTCTTATTTTAAACCCACCCAGGTCTCTTCACTTGTTCTTAACTTTCTCCAGTTCACTGAAGATTGAAATTTTTCCAGACTGGGTCTCTATCTAAAGGTGAATTTGGGATTTTTTTTCTTGAAGAGGCTGAATAAAATTGATTCACCCACTTCTGTATTACTCAAATATAGAAAATGCTCAAATTTTAAAGAAACTTTACTCTCAATCAACTCAGAAAGGGATGAAGTTAGAAATTTCAGACTGGACCTGGCTTGAAGAAAATGTTCAGTAATTGAGCATTGAAAGTCTGAAGATTGGCTCACAGGCAGTAGCCTTTTTGACTGCTAAAGCAGGCAGATTTAATGTTCACTGCAGTCGGAGTTTAGCTCAGCAGCATCCTTTAGTTAAAGCGATAAGGAGTTAATAGGTTATTCCAATCTCTTATTTGGGCTAGTGGTAAATCCACATCTAGTCTTACATTTGTCAAATAGTTTAATGTCAGTGTATTGTACTACCCCATTAAACAACAGCAGTGGTGTACAGCTACTGATGTCTAACTATAGTTTTCTCTCTGATGCAAATGCATACATTCTGGCTGTGGATAGGTGGCATAATTGCATAATTTCTGCAGTTATTGTCTAGCAGTACAATATACAAATCCCTTATCTAGCTAATATAGCTAGCATGTTCTGAGGGGGAAGGATTTACATAACAATTGCACAGAGTATAGTTATCCCAGTGGCTGACCAGTGAATGTATACATTGCTCTACTTTGATTGCTATAATTCTTCTGCTCTTGATGCACCCTTAAGAATTTTCAAATTTTATTTAAGGATTAGATCTGCCCACCTCACCCACCTCCATTCAAGTTACAAATTGGAAATACTTTAAATATTACATGAGGATATTAAAATTGCCCAGAAGAAAGAAAAGTGGGCTGGAAAATTGCTTGTTTGTTTTGGTTCATTTTTGTGTTTGTTTTTAAAAAACACTAACTGCTGTTACTGTTTCCTCTCCCCCATCATCTATGTTCAGCCCCAAAACCTTTACTACCAGATAGGTGAGAAGGGGTTCTTGGCCATCAGTGAGAATATTGGATGCCTTGAAAATGCATCTAAAACAAAACACACAAGGGCTCATTCTCCTGATTCAGTCATGTTATTACTAGCAAAGGCACAAGTAGCACACCCAAAGTGCTGCTCAGTCCCTGCTCAGAGCAGCCTACAGGTGGGGGTATTAAAATACATTTTTCTTTCCTGTAGTGGCTTCATGTTGCTCCTCAAAGTGGCTCAGGACAGTACTTCAGCCATGAATCCTTTCCCTCCCCACCCATTCTCATATCTTTACTGCTTAGTAATGCAATTGAAGTTGGAGAGTAAGAGCATTCTTTTTCGTTCTAAATATAATTTAGTATACACCATTCTTATTGTTGGCACAATCTGTCCTTATCCCTAAGCATGTGAACGTGTTTCGGGGGGTGCGGTTGAGCATGCCTGACAGATGGGAGGGAAAGGTGAAAATAAATATATAATTGCATTTAATTGCTTGATAGTTTTATTTGATTTAGTAACACCATACTCAAACTCTTCAGCCTTCAGGTATGGAGTTTATTTAGTCTAGAACATAGTTACTTATTAATCAGGAAGCAACTTCAGTTATCTTAAATACAAACTGAAATTTGTTATACATCCTTCTGTACAGTGCACATATTGCTGCATAACAAACTCTGATGATAGTCCAGAAAGCCAGTTCCCTTTTTCAAAAGCACCTGTAAGTCTATGAAATTGCTAGAAGTGTATTTACAAAACAGATGAGTATAAAGTAATGCAAAATTGTAGGAAACAATAATTTGATATTTTTTGCAAATGTATCGATCACTAACATACTATTATTCAATAGTATTGTAAAAATATTTCCACTTATATTTAATACTTCTAAATTTTCACTCAGGCTTTTCAGGTGCTTTGAAGAGGCCTTAATTTCTATGAAATAAGGAAAGAGCGGTGATATTGTGCCTTCTGAAACCATCTCTTGTAGTTGTCTATATTCCAATACCTTTTAAACTAGCATTGCTTAAGGGTTTTTATAGTTTCGTTTTTAAACAGGGTCCCAAGTAGCCACTCCCACAAGGAACTTGTACTGCTACTTTGTGAAAATTATGTTGTTGAAGATAAGTGCCCTAGAACATTCTGAACAGGATTAGAGACGCATGTAATTCTCCCAGGTTTAACTAGCGTATGGTGTGAACTCTTTATTAAAATGTGTTTGTAATATGTCTTATGTGTTGGCCACGTGAAGGTTCAATTTAATAATACCAAAGTAATGATGAAATATTCAGTGACAAATTTAAATGAGTAACGCATATAGTCAGTGCACTATATGAAGGGTTGTGTAAGAGTCTAGTTTGCGTTGAGTTGTATTTGATGAAAATAATGACACCATATTTTAAAGATGTATGTATAAGAATGCTGTGTTAAGGCTGAGCATTTAATCTTAACTTTTGGAATTTCCTGACTTTTGAGTGCTTGTTTTCTCAGCCTTAAAGTTGATTAACAGTGCATGCAAAAATTGCCTTTTTGCAACTAAGATGTTATATAATCTGAGGAAAACTAAAACAGGGTAGATTGCATTGACTAATTACTTGGTAGGTTTCTTAATAAAGTGGTTTTTAAGGTACCTGAGTGTTCAGTGTTATGTCCCAGTGAATTTTTATTTTCTTTACACTCCCCAGTGAACTTTTATTTTCTTTACACTGCTACAACTGAAATGTCTGTTTATAGCAACAACAGTAAAAAATAATAATAATAATAATCCTGGTCTGACACATTGCATGCAAAGTTTAACCCTGGAGTGTTAATATATTAGTTTTTTAAACTGAGAACAAATGTGTGTGTACTGGCATACCTTTATGTATAGTGGGAATAAGTGTTACAAGAAAACAGGTGATATATCTATAACTTGTTTGGACAGGTTCAGGGCTTCTCCTGTGAATGACATATTTTGCCAGTCACTGCCAGGATCCCCACTTAAACCCCATAATCTGGAACAGCTGGAGCAACAACAAGAAATGCTGAAGATGCCTTTTAGAAGGGTTAAGGAGGTAGGAATTTTGTAATTTTAAACTGGAAAATATAGCTTTTTAATTTTCCTTATTACAGTACTTGCAACCTGAAATTTATAGCAACTGTTTATATCCCTGATTGTCACTCTGCACAATTATATTGATCTTTCAAGTAGCCTGTGGCAAACCAGCAGGAATTGTCAATAGCTGCAGTCATATTAAAAAAAAAAATCTCTAGATTAAAGTTAGGGCTACTAGTCTATAACCCCCAAGTCTCCTATTACTTTTTGATCTTTTCTGTTGATTCAGCTATTCTTAGATGCAAGTGTTTAATGCACAAAGCAGTGAAATAAATGGCTGACCTATTAAGTTCTTGCACATTTATCAGCTGCTTGTCTCATTTGATATTTATTCTAATACTAGTTACTTTCTAACATGCAGTTATATGTTTAGTAAAGGATATGTAGAATCTAAATATGTCTGAATTTTAATTTCAGGAAGAAATACATTCAACAAAAGAAGAGAAATTTTCCTCCATCCATAAGCCACTTTCTGTTGGATCCCAACAGTTGGTAACTGTTGGAACAACACACATCTCCAAACTGACTGATGACCAACTCATAAAGGAGTTTCTTAGTGGTTCTTACTGCTTCCATGGGGTGAGAAATAAACTGTATACAACTGCATTTATTAAATCAATATTTTGTTCACGTTTCAATTCTCCTTTGTGGACTTGGATAGCTGAAAAGTTTCTGTTAACTCAGACCTGCTGTGTTTCTCACATCAGTGTTTTTCTCACAGTAATTTGCCAGTTACTAGAGCTTGACCTGAAGGTATTATCTGCACTAAATTCAAAAGCTAACTTAATTTTTTGTTTTTGTTATTTCCAGTCTGAAACTCTAGTAGAGTAATTCTACCAAATGTGATACTTCTGTAAGATGAACTGAAAGACTACGTTGTGTCTGAGAAGATGATAGGTTTATTCTTTGAAGACCACAATGAAAGTCATTTCATATCTTTCAAGTGGCTAGCCAGAATGCACTCTTCAGAAGTGACATTTCCCACCTCTGATCCTTAGGTTTCTGAACAGACCTTAGTCTTTTTGTCTTGCTCGTCCACTTGGATCAAAATATAAAGTTAAATGCTGTACTTAATAAGAATTTGTCCACCTTCTGAAAGCCACAGTTCTGTACTGATTTGTAAATGTTTTAATGGTGTTCTTAGTTGCTAAATTATTGCTTTAACAGAATTGAAATAAGAAATCTTTATAGAAAGTGGAACAAGAGTCTTCAGTAATCTTACTAAAGGATCTCTTTAGCATTTCAGATTAAGTCCAAATGAAGTTCAGTCTTTAGTGAAGCATGGATGGTGAGATAAGTGAGTGTGGAATGTATTAAGGAGGGAAGTCTTCAACACTGCTTTTGGAGAATGAAATGTGTTAGAGAATTTTCTCTCTCTCTTGATTCTCCCTCATAAAATAGGAAATAATGAGTAGCCAAGATTGGAAAAGAGGGCAGGAAGACACAGAAATTGGGAGGGTAGGTAGCTATGTCTGAAATAGGAGGAAATACAAAAGAGGTTCAGGAAAAAGACCAAAGGAACACATTGTATTGGGTACTTACAACTTTCCAGGAGTTCATATGTAGATGGTGTCGTTGGTGGCAAATAATCTGTATAGAGCAATGATGCTCCATATTACACAGTTATGAAGCTACAATAGGATAGATGAGAAAAGAATGTATTTCACATTATTTGAACTCTACTCCCTTTTTTTTTTTCAGGGTGTTGGTTGGTGGAAGTATGAATTCTGCTATGGCAAATATGTACATCAGTATCATGAGGTATGTTAAATAGCAGTTGCAGTCTTCTGCCACTAGATGGCCAACAGTTGCTTTTATGAATGTGCTCATGAGCTGGGGTAATAGAAATCCATTGGTAAAGAAACTGACGGTTGCATGTTCCTGCAGACTTTGCTCCAATCCTTACTATTTAACTGTCAATAGAAGTGATGTTGTGACAGGTGCCTTAGAATAAGTGAAAATAGTCCTGATTCGAAGGTTGGCTTTGCAATATCAATTGATGTTTTTTTTATCTTGCAGACTTAAATAGAAATTAATTTTAGTATACAAACTTGAAAGTACAATGAGTGTTTTAATGCCAAAATTAACCATTTAATTTCTGGTCATAATACCAGATATGTCAAGCTAATATGCTCCTCCATTGTACCTGTCACATGATCCATTTACATGAATGGACAGACTATAGGAATAAAGCTTAATATACTCTTATTTTGACTACCTGAGATGGTTTTACTATTTCCCCACCTCCTTATTCGTGTCAAAAATATTAGACTCCTTTGGTATGTCATAGGATTTTCAGTGTTTTTCTATAAAACTGGGTTCACCCCACACTTTTATGCTTTAATTTGTGACTGGCAAGAGTGTAGGTGCAGGGATTACATGCTGCTTTAGGAGCATTAACTTATGTCCACCACGCACAGGGGGTGTAGTATGTCACTTGATACTGACTCCTCCCTCTTTTAACCCAGGGAAGCCCTTCTGCTGGGGGAGGGAAGAGCACTATTCCCTTATGTCCCTTACCTTCCCCTGAGCTGAGTCCGCATCAGTCATGAAAACAGGGGATCATTTTGTCCTAAATGTTTGTACAATCTCTTTTTTGAAAGTGACAATATTTTTGAGATGATGTGAGTCCAAGCAGAATTCCTTTCTCTTTTTGTCCCCAGTTCACTTGTCAAAGTACATGTTTCACTGTTCGCTCCTGCTTGATCTCACATTGCTAAAATCAGCTACTGTGTTTGGGCTTTAGGAAAAGAACTAATTTTACAAGCTGTGCAGCATGTTTTCCTTGTATTTCTTAGCTCTGGTTGGAGTCCTTAGTGTTTATTCTCATCTTCTTCTCTAGTAGTAATGGAACCTAAGTGGCTGCCTTTTAAGATGCTTTCTAGTATCAGCATACATTTTGGGCCAATGTATAAGAAATATAATCTCTACCCAAGCTATTTGCTGTGGGGTTTTTGGGGAGAGAGAGTCCAGGAGAAATGAGGCAATAAGTATGGTAAATCTGACCAAAAGAGAGGAATTTAGCCTCTAATTTACAAACAAGCTATAGGAAATGTTCTTTTCACCATATCCCCATTCTGTATATCAATATATATATACAACTTTTTAGGGTTTGTCTACACAAACAGTTTCTGGCAAGCTTGGGTGTGATTCTGCTCCACACTAACCTGCTGCACACTAGCTGTCCATACGGAGCCTGCTGATGCGCATTAAGAGTTCAGTAGTGCACTTTGATCTAGTCCCATTTCAAAGCAAACTAGGCTATGTCTACATTTAAAATGCTACAGCTGTGTTGCTGTAGCACCTCAGTGTAGACTCTTATTACAGTGGGGTTTTCCCATTGCTCTGGTAAATCAGTCTCCCTAAAAGGCAGAAGGTAGCTCAACAGAAGAATTCTTCCGTGTAGAAAGTGCTAGATTGATGGATGTAGCTGGGTCAGTCTAATTTTCTAGTGTAGACCAGCCCCTAGATCAAAACTCACTCACTGTTAATGCATCTCAGTAGGGTCCACGTGGACAGTTAGCACACAGCAGGCTAATGTGGGGTAGATTCTCAGCCTAGCTTGCCATGAACTAAATGTTCATGTAGAGCAAGCCCATAGGCTATCTATTTTAACCCAGGCAAAACTCCTGACTTCAGTGGGAGAAATTTTATGTCAAGCTGGCACAATTTCAGTTTATGCAATGAAATGCAGGCACCGCCATTAATCAACATCAGAAGTGGTCAAAACTGAAAGTCTCTTGCTATAGGACAACTCTTCTGGCTGTTGAGGCACACTTGTAAGCTATTGTCGGTAAGTATATGATGCTCGCATAGCTGCTCCTGATTGCAGTAACAATGTGTAGCCAACAATTAGTTGATAAAAAAAATTCGGATTATTAAAAATTTGACTCCCTAATACTACTCATCTTTAAAATGATCTCTCTGCAGCAAACTCATTAAACCTAATGATACAAGATTTTTATCATTGTTTCTTCTTATTTTAGGATAAGGAAAGTGGCAAAACTTCTGTAGTTGTTGGTACCTGGAACAAAGAGGAACACATTGAATGGGCCAGGAAGAATGTTGCTAGAGCTTATCACCTCCAAAAAGATGGGATGCAGACAGTTAGGTAAGGGTACAGTCAATTTGATTTTTGGCTGGATAAACCTTAGATAACATGTTGAAAAAATGAGCTTGTCATTTCAGTGCAGCATGTTTGAATTGCTGTTCAAAAACCATTTACGTATTGAGAAACGGTTCTTAGCACGTTGGTTGAGAACATCTTACTTTCCTTTCTGAATGGAAAATGTTGCATTTTAAAAACAGAAAATTAGATTCTCATCCTCGCCCTTTAAAATAACTTACATAAATTGTGGCATTTGAACTTATAACTAGTTTGAAAACAGTTTAATTTAGTACTAAATTCATCTTGCATAAAATTTTCAAATCACTTACATGATGTAGACACTTATGGGGTAAAATTTTCAAAAGCTTTAGCTTCATGTTGCTATTGCCTTTTCACTGAGGTTGTGTTCTGTGGCACATATTTGTTTTAATTCGATGGGGAAAGTTTTTTAAATCTTTGGATGAATTGCCTCATGAAAACTATAATAAAGTTGTAAAGTTAATATTTCTCGTATTGAGTGCTTAGAGCCAGTAATCATTAGAGCAATCATGTCCCCTCCACCAGAACCACTGGTTGTTATCTGAGTGCTAGAATTGGTTTCATATTTACTGCTGCAGAGGAAGGGAAAGGGAGAGGCTTAAAGCTGTAGGCTAAGGGCTTTTCTGCATGACCCCACAGTTTGGACTATGGCCATGTGTTAACATAAACCTAGGTATCTTACTTTGCACCAGCAGCATCCACCCAGGGAATTTATAGCCCAGCAGGCTACTGCACACTGCAGTTTACACCCCCACTGCCCAAACTGCAGGGCCGTGTAAACTATAGTCTAATCAATACAATAAACTATCAGAATATGTTGAATAAGATACTCATTTCACTTATAAATAGCTTCTTCTGTATTTTAGTTCGACATCTGTCTCTTGGGTGTGATGCAAAGAGAATAGTATTGTTAATCACAGTCATATCTGCTTCTATAGAAGTAGGCAAATTAAATGTAACTTGTCAGTGTTTTCTTCCCTTTTTCTATTTCCTCATGTAGATTTAATTTTCTTGCATTTGAGGGGGCGGGAGTGTTTGAAAGGTCTGATTACTCAACTCACAGCTTGCTTTCGGCATTTAAGGTGATAATGTTGTCTGAGTGTTCAAATTCTTGTCTAATTTCAAACCTTTCTGGCAGAGTGGTATCTCATTTCTATGGAAATGGAGATGTTTGTGACTTAACTGACAAGCCAAGGCAGGTGACTGTGAAATTGAAGTAAGTTACACTCTTAAGTAAACCATCTAGTCATACGTTTTGTCTCTTCACCCATTACTAGAGTTCTCTGTTTTTTAGAATACTTACTCAAATCATTCCTATTTTTAGGTGTAAAGAATCTGATTCCCCTCATGCAGTAACAGTATACATGCTGGAGCCTCACTCCTGTCAATACATTCTCGGGGTATGTAAATATAAACACTTGAATTCACTCAGCCCACAGTCTCTTTCTAGCTAATAGGATTTCTCAAGGTGCAGGACTTCAGTTAGAGAAATTATGTGTATTCAGTTTTGACGCGGCCTTTTTAACTAGCATCTGCCAGAGATTTAAAGCTACACTAAACAGATTTTTACTTAACAAAACCAAAGTTTCTGCTGCATAGGTTGATGACTCCACCACTACCACTGGAAGCACTGCAGAAATTTGTGCTTTTTGTTCCTTTTGTAGGATTAGTGATGTAGTTAACCATTGCAGGTGAAACATAGAACCCTACCTTATGTGATAGTTGGTAAGCACAGGACCAGATTTTCAGATATTTGAAAACAAAATGTGTGTATTTGTAAAGGTGATGTCTGTACATAATAGCTTGAGCTCTTAAATTGATCTTATTTTAATACATTGTAGGTAACCTTCAATAAAGCATTCAGAAGAAAATTTTAAAATAGTTCTAAATCATAAACATATTAAGCCTGGAAAAAACTACATCTCAGATACTTTTTCATTTGCTGTGTGAGGCATTCAGCATATTATTAAGCTAGTGGGATTTTAATACTTCCAACCTCTAAATAAAAACTGATTTGATTTGATCAGGGCCCTGACAAATATGGCTCAATATTGTTTTTCTGAAAATACCAGTTAGGCTCATTCTGGTTGAATGAGTGCACTCTTTGGTATGAGGGAAGATAGCCTAAAGTTAGAGATGGAGATCTAGTTCCCTTAGGACATTTTAAATGTATCCCTATATAGTTGAATTCCATCTCATGAAAAAAATTCTAACATCAGAGTACAAGAGAGTGATGCTCAAATTATTACATAAAATAAAAATTAAATTACAATAACTCAGTCATCTAGAATTTTCTCTAAAGTAATCTATTTTTAAGCAATTGTAACAAATCTCAATTTCTTAATGAACTGGAAATAACCTCTTATAGTATCAGGACAGAATACTGTGGTCCATTGTCTATGCCCAGCTAGAATGCATGAATGCTCTCAGAGCCACTCCTGAATCACACAGAGAAAGGCACCAGCCAAATGCTCTCAGCTCCCAGCCTGGTACTTCAGGAATATACCATCTTGCACTGCTCAAGCTGAGCAGTGCAAATTTATTAATTGATTCACCACTTCAGCAATGGAAAGTAAATGCACACCAGCCTTTATAAACCTGAGCAAGCACCCTTACCAAACACTTCAGGCAAACTCACTGGTAAAGATAAACAGTTAAACAGATTTATTGACTACAAAAGATAGATTATAAGTGATAGGCAAAAAGTCAGTTAGTTACCAAAATAAAATAAAATCTAAGCATGCAGTCTAAACTCTCAACCCTATTAGACTGGGCAACATCTAGATTAAGCCGTTTTTTCTCACCCCTCTGGATATTGCAGTCCTTAATATACAGATTTGTCCCTTAAACCTGGTCAGTCTCCTCTGTTGGAGTCTTCAGTCTTCTTCTGAGTGTCTTTGTTGGGGCAGGAGAAAGGCCAAACATAGGGCCCCGTATTCTGTTTTATATTCTCAGTCCCATGTGCTTGGAGAACACAAGTCCGGCATGTCTGGGGGCATTGCTGAGTCCCCAGGCAAGATTGATCAATTCCCCTGGTATGGCCTCATGCAGGTGAGTCATTGAATTGTAGCTCTTCTGCTGGACAATGGCTGATGTCTGTTCAGCATCACCCACCCGGGTGTTGGTTACCTCCCTTGTCATTGTCTCTGGAGAGCTAGTATCTGGGCACCTCCCAAACCCACAGCATATTTTAGTGACAACCCTACAACACATTCTCATAACTTCATACGCATTAATGATATACATATTTAGATAGAAAACATGACTTTCAGCAGATCATAACCTTTCCCCTGATACCTCACATGGCATGCTTTATGTATATAAATAAGGAATGTGGGGGTTATAGGATGCTCCCCCAAGGAATAGAATGTCTCTCAAACTTGCCCTGTGTTTCTCAAGAGAAGGGACAGTGCGTTATGGTAGGTGCCTGTAACTGTTTTCAGACTTGCATAGATCACCACTTGAGCTGTGAACTAAAAGTACTAAAGCTTTTTAGAACCTTCTGATCCCAGAGTGGAATACTTTCATTCTAGATGTGTCAAATGTGGGGTCAGGTGCTATTTGCTGAGGAGAAACATAGAATTTTGCTGTTACCAGATCTGCTACCAAGCTATCACCCTCTCTTTTTAGCCAACTCTTTAACTTACTCACAAGTTACTTGTTAACTTCAAAAGTCATTCCTACCAGTGGATTTCAGTGTGTTCTGTCTTATGTGGATCTCAGACATTAAGTTCTTGAAGGCATACTCCTTTTGTGAACTCTTGCACTGAATACATGATTGGCACTAAGCGAATAGTGGTCCCTTTGTCAATCTGCCTTTGTTTTGGGAGAGTAAGGCTACTTTGATTTCATCATTATACATAAAGAACTGTGTACTTACAGATTTCACAAATACAAATAACTATCCCAAAAAGTTACAAAAACAGTGATGCACAAATTATTTTCTTATGCATTTTCTTTTGTAAACACTTGACAACATTGTGTTTCAAAGTATCTAACATTTGGTGGGTTTTTTGTTTGTTTTTGTTCAGGTGGAATCTCCAGTCATCTGCAAGATCTTGGATACAGCGGATGAAAATGGGCTCCTTTCAGTGCCCAATTGAAAGGATAATACAGTCTATGAATCAGATTCATAGAAAGCCAAGAGATACTCGCCGGCCAACCTTGCCAGCAGAAATATATATATATATATATTAGAAGGAGGGACTCATGAACCACTTTGTGTATATCTATGTGTATATAAGAGATTGATAAACTTTTAAAGATTAAAATATTGTCTTGCACCTTTAATTTTAACTGAGTATTGAAAGTTCTACATAGATGTTGTAGGACATCTTCCTCTGTAAGGTGCAAGTCATCAACTTTACTTTTAGGAAAAACAAAAAACCCTCAAATGAGCAAGGTCCCACTCCAACTAAAGAGTTCAACAGCTGATCTTTAAAGAGAAGAGACTAAAAACTGGCAAATGATTCAAAGGTAATAACAAAATGTTTTTTAAGTACATCAGAAGCAGGAAGGCTGCTAAACAACCAGTGGGGCCCCTTGATGATCAAAATACAAAAGGACCGCTTAAAGACGATAAAGTCATTGCGGAGAAACTAAATGGATTCTTTGCTTCAGTCTTCATGGCTGAGGATGTTAGGGAGATTCCCAAACCTGAGCTGGCTTTTGTAGGTGACAAATCTGAGGAACTGTCACAGATTGAAGTGTCACTAGAGGAGGTTTTGGAATTAATTGATAAACTCAACATTAACAAGTCACCGGGACCAGATGGCATTCACCCAAGAGTTCTGAAAGAACTCAAATGTGAAGTTGTGGAACTAACAACTAAGGTTTGTAACCTGTCCTTTAAATCGGCTTCGGTACCCAATGACTGGAAGTTAGCTAATGTAACGCCAATATTTAAAAAGGGCTCTAGGGGTGATCCTGGCAATTACAGACCGGTAAGTCTAATGTCGGTACCGGGCAAATTAGTTGAAACAATAGTTAAGAATAAAATTGTCAGACACATAGAAAAATATAAACTGTTGAGCAATAGTCAACATGGTTTCTGTAAAGGGAAATCGTGTCTTACTAATCTATTAGAGTTCTTTGAAGGGGTAAACAAACATGTGGACAAGGGGGATCCGGTGGACATAGTATACTTAGATTTCCAGAAAGCCTTTGACAAGGTCCCTCACCAAAGGCTCTTACGTAAATTAAGCTGTCATGGGATAAAAGGGATTTCATGGATTGAGAACTGGTTAAAGGACAGGGAACAAAGGGTAGGAATTAATGGTAAATTCTCAGATGGAGAGGGGTAACTAGTGTTCCCCAGGGGTCAGTCCTAGGACCAATCATATTCAATTTATTCATAAATGATCTGGAGAAAGGGGTAAACAGTGAGGTGGCAAAGTTTGCAGATGATACTAAACTGCTCAAGATAGTTAAGACCAAAGCAGATTGTGAAGAACTTCAAAAAGATCTCACAATACTAAGTGATTGGGCAACAAAATGGCAAATGAAATTTAATGTGGATAAACGTAAAGTAATGCGCATTGGAAAAAATAACCCCAACTATACATACAACATGATGGGGGCTAATTTAGCTGCAACGAGTCAGGAAAAAGATCTTGGAGTCATCGTGGATAGTTCTCTGAAGATGTCCACGCAGTGTGCAGAGGCGGTCAAAAAAGCAAACAGGATGTTAGGAATCATTAAAAAAGGGATAGAAAATAAGACTGAGAATATATTACTGCCCTTATATAAATCCATGGTACGCCCACATCTTGAATACTGTGTACAGATGTGGTCTCTTCACCTCAAAAAAGATATTCTAGCACTAGAAAAGGTTCAGAAAAGGGCAACTAAAATGATTAGGGGTTTGGAGAGGATCCCATACAAGGAAAGATTAAAGAGGCTAGGACTCTTCAGCTTGGAAAAGAGAAGACTAAGGGGGGATATGATAGAGGTATATAAAATCATGAGTGATGTCGAGAAAGTGGATAAGGAAAAGTTATTTACTTATTCCCATAATACAAGAACTAGGGGTCACCAAATGAAATTAATAGGCAGCAGGTTTAAAACAAATAAAAGGAAGTTCTTCTTCAAGCAGCGCACAGTCAACTTGTGGAACTCCTTACCTGAGGAGGTTGTGAAGGCTAGGACTATAACAATGTTTAAAAGGGGACTGGATAAATTCATGGTGGTTAAGTCCATAAATGGCTATTAGCTAGGATGGGTAAGAATGGTGTCCCTAGCCTCTGTTCGTCAGAGGATGGAGATGGATGGCAGGAGAGAGATCACTTGATCATTGCCTGTTAGGTTCACTCCCTCTGGGGCACCTGGTATTGGCCACTGTCGGTAGACAGATACTGGGCTAGATGGACCTTTGGTCTGACCCGGTACGGCTATTCTTATGTTCTTATGCATCTTGCCTCAGGGCTTATAAATAAATAATGGAGATATACCCATCTCCTAGAACTGGAAGGGACCCTGAAGGGTCATTGAGTCCAGCCCCCTGCCTTCAATCAGGACCAAGTACTGATTTTGCCCTAGATTCCCTGAGTGGCCCCCTCAAGAATTGAACTCACAACCCTGGGTTTAGCAGGCCAGTTCTCAAGTCACTGAGCTATCCCTCCCCCCCACAGCCTCTAATAATTTAGCACCTGTGGTTTTGTCCTGTTGTAATGTGAAAAGGCAAAATACAAGTTTAGTGCTTATGTTGCCTAAGTTTTTAACAGTTGAACTGCATTTTTATCATAGTCCTCTTCCATGTTATCTTTTCCTCCAACTTTTATGCCAGCCTTCATTAATTTTTTCAGCCTGGGCTGCCCTCCAGGATCTGTTTCTATTTTTACAGCTATCGCACAGCATTTCTGCTGAGGTGGGTAAGTATTATTCCCCATTTTACATAGGGGGAAACTGAGCAACCACAGTTGAGAGGTCTGGAGACATAGCAAGTTTGTGACACATCACTAAACAGAACACAGCCTTCTATTCTCTGCTTGTATGAGTTTAAAATGTGATTAATACTCCTGGTCATCATTCTGATACATATGGGGACTTTAAGGATTATCATTGCACTAACCTTTCGACCCTCTTACTGAAGGATACAAAATGGCAGCCATGTCATTTGTTCCTGTCAGTCCTAAAGCATCATTTAGACCTTTGAGGGATCACCTGAATTATTAAAGTGAATGTGTGGCAACTTCATATGAATGTTGAATTATGAATTTCTAGAAGTAAATTGAAATAGTGGCTTTGGAGTATTTAGCCTAATTTAGAACTAGGTATTAGGTATCTAACATTGTTATGACTGAACTGCTGACTTTCATAGAAACGTAGGACTCGAAGGAACTTCAGTAGGTCATCTAGTTTAGTCCCATATACTGAGACAGGACTAAGTAGGCCATCCTTGACCGATGTTAGTCTAACCTGTTCTTAAACCTCCCATCACAGAGATTCCACAACCTCCTTAGGTAATTTGTTCCAGTGCTTAACTACCCTTACACTTAGGATGTTTTTGCTAATGTCTAAATGAAATCTCCCTTGTTGCAATTTAGGCCCATTACTTCTTTCCTGTCCTCAGTGGATACGGAGAACAATTTATCACCCTCCTTTTTATAACCTTTTACATACTTACAGACTTATGTTCCCCCTCAGTCTTCTCTTCTCCAGATTAAACAAACCCAGTTTTTTTCAATCTTTCCTTGTAGGTCATGTTTTCTAGACCTTGAATAATTTTTTTGCTCTCCTCTGGACTTTCTCCACATTTTTCACATTTTTCCAAAAGTATGGTCCCCAGAACTGGACACAGTACAGTATTCCAGTTGAGGCCTTATCAATGCTGAGTAGAGTGGAAGAATTACATCTCGTGTCTTGCTTACAACACCCCTGCTCATACATCCCAGAATAATGTTCTCTTTTTTGCAACAGTATTACATAGTTGACACATACTTAGTTTGAGATCTTCTATAACCCCCAGTTACTTCCAATTTTGTATTTGTGCAATTGATTATTTCTTCTTAGGTGCAGGACTTTGCATTTGTTCTTACTGAACTTCATCCTTTTATTTCAGACCATGTCTCCAGTTTGTCAAGGTCATTCTGATACTGTTCTCTAAAGCACTTGGAATCCCTCCCATCTTGGTATCATCTGCAAACTTTATATTCTGTGTGCCATTATCCAAATCATTTATGAAGATATTAAATAGAACAGGACCCAGGACAGATCTCTTGCAGGACCCCACTTGATATGCCCTTCACCTTGACTGTGAACTATTTTAATAACTTGCTCTGAGTATGATTTTTCCAAACAGCTGTTCACCAACCCTACAGTAGTCTTGGCTAGGCTAGATTTCCCTAGATTGCTTTTGAGAAGGCCATGTGAGACAGTATCTAAAGTCAAGATATCACATCTACTGTTCTCTTCCTCCCCACTCCCCATCCACAAGGCTTGTTATCCTGTCAAAGCAGGATATTAGGTTGGTTTGACATTTGTTCTTGACAAATTCATGTTGAATATTACTTATCACCTTTTCTTCTAGGTGCTTACAAAATTGATTGTTTGCACCATTATCTTTCTGGGTACTGAAGTTAAGCTGACTGGTCTATAATTCCCTGGGTTGTCCTTATTCCCCTTTTTATAGATAGGTACTATATTTGCCCTTTTTCTGTCTTCTGAGATCTCCCATCCTCCATGAGTTCTCAAGGATAACTGCTAATGCCTGAGAAATCTTTTCAGCCAGCTCCTTAAGTATTTTAGGGGCTTTGGATCAGCTAGCTTATAATAAACTGTTAAACTAAAAAGCTGCTGCTTCTTTTGAGACTTTTACTTGTAACAGATGATCTGTTTCCTGCAGGAATTAAATCAGGTACAGGATTTAAATGAAGAATCCATAAAATAGATGGCACAGCTTGTAAGTAGCTATCCATAGTGCTAGTGTGCCAAACACCCCAAGGTTAGGGGAAAGCTAAAAATATGTATACATTGCCAACAGATCACTAAAAATGAGGCATTAGAGTGAAAGGATATAGCAGATTTCCAGATGAAATCACTAGCATAGTAATTTGACACAGTTGTAAGCTTCTGAGACCTTTGAATTTATATTATTGGTAGAGGAGGGGAATTAAAGGTTTGTTTTGGGGTTTTTTGCAACAATGTTCATGCAAACTTTATATTCCAGTCTAAAATCTATTACACCTTTTAACAGGATCGTGAAGAAAAACTAAGCTGTTTTACTCATGCATTCATTTATTGGGTGGGGGGGGAAGGGAGGAGCACTCCCTCTCCTGTGAGCTAGTACAGTTTTGCTAGGCTGTATTAAAGTGAATTTAGTGCCTGTGGAATATGCTGTGCTGCCAAAACTAGAAATGAAGTAATCCATGAGTAATAGTACATGCTTGCTAACAGTCCCCTGCCCATATGCCTCAGCATTGACAGAGACCACCTTTAGGCCTAAATGAACAATTTTGGCTCTGTGCCCATGTAATCATTGGATCTGTAGTGAGACGGCCAACAAGTGTGCCCACACTAATTGTAGTATTTGTTGTGGGCAGGTAAAAATTTATAAAACATTGCAATATAAACAAAGCATTTTCCAAACACTTTCAATGAGCCAACCCCCCTTCCCTAACTGACTTTAAAATATTAATTGTGACATAGTTACAACATAGTTAAAACACCCTGATCCAAAAAAGAGAAATTGGTGGGAAAAACACCGGAAAACACTGGCAATGGTTACTTGTAGCTAAGGGCTTGTCTACACTGAGCAGTAATGTAATGGGGGTGTGACTTCTAAAGCACCCAGTGTTGCGTGTTATTTAGCCCATGCAGTGCACATGAGCAAGATCTAAAGGTTCTTAGTGTGCTTTAGTATAATGATGGTTGAGTTGGTATTATGTTAAAGCACACTAAGGAACATTACAGTATATAGAGAGAGCCTTGGAAAAGTCAGGATGTCTACATGAAACCTACATTGCCAAAAATAAACTCTGAAAAATTAAATTTATAAACCCAAACAAGCAGAAGCCCTAGACATAGTTAAAATGCTCTAGTGTGCAAGCGAGCAATTTCAGGTTTGGTTGGTTCTGACAGACCGAGCAGAATTGACCAGCGTTTCTCAATGGTTCAAACAAAGCACCCACATGCTTCTTGTTTCCTACAGATACTGTGCAAAGTGTATTTTGAGTTTATCACATGCATTGCCCTACTGAAACTTACCTTTCTTTTAATGCCTGATCAGTGGCACAGAACCCTGTAGTAACTGAAGCAGAACTAATGGGCTGGTTTCCTTATGGAATATCATGAGAATAACTAATTTTGCCACATCCCAGATGTCTGCAGTTTTCTAAAGATGGAAAAAGCAGTGTGTGGACCTATGTCCAGCTTAGATGTCACTTCAGTTTTGAGTCCTTTCTCTTTGTCACTGCCTTGTGCGTTGTGACCCACCTGATATGGGTGCTGCAGGCTTCCTTCTCCATCAATCACAATGTTACTAGAGAGAAGGGTAGAAAAATAATTTCTACCCAGATGTGAAGAGGGTTTTTGAAGTTATATTGTGTAGTCTTCATAAAAAGTAGATGGAGTAGGAAACATCACATCACAAATGCTGTACAAAAGCCAGGAGGGTTTTTAAAAAGGAAAACACTTGTTTTACAAGTCATCTAATAAATAGCAATTTTTTTTTTTTTTTTTGCACAAACTGCTGCTGTTAAAACAAGATAGAAAAAAATTATCAAGAAATACAGTATGCTATTTAGATGAGAGACTAACCTAATCTCAGAAATGGTCACAGTACCCTTTAGCTTGGTTCTTACCAGTGACTCCTATATTCAGTACCTAGACGCTATTTTACTGTTACTATCCAATTCCATTCACACCCACCCACATTTGTGTATGACATCCAGAAGTAGACACTACCCTGACCCTTGAGAAGCTGTTTTATGTCTGTCAAGGCTAATTCCCCACTCTGGCACGTCGAGTGCAGAAGGTGGGGGCCTGCAAGGATTCTAAAAATTAATACTGGCCACTCCAGACTTGTATTAAACTCCCAAAGTCACAGCTTTTCTCTGACCTTGGATTGGTAGATGCTGCCACCACCCAAATGCAGAACCCCTCTGAGAGCCCAGGAAGGTGCACTTGGGAATTCCTTCTTCTGAGGTACCCCCAAGCCCTTTCACCCCCCCACTGCGGGGAAGAGCTGAGAAAGAGAGAGAGAAAAAAAAAAGGAAATCAGCTCTTGCCACCAGCTAATTAAACGTGCACAAACCTCTTAAGACACAAAAATCCAATTCTGTTCTTACCAAAGGTAAATTAATTAAAAAATATATATATATGGGAACTCAGGCTATTGCTAGATTTCAGAAGAGCAACTACAAGGATTAAGCACCAAGGTCTGGTCTACACTACGGGGGTGGGGGTCGAACTAAGGTACGCGACTTCAGCTACGCGAATAGTGAATAGCGTAGCTGAAGTCGAACTACCTTAGTTCGACTGACTTACCCGTCCAGACACGGCGGGGTCGAACTCCGCGGCTCCAAGGTCGACTCCGCCACCACCGTTTGCGGTGGTGGAGTTCCGGAGTCGACCGGAGCGCGTGGGGAGTTCGAACTATCGCGTCTTGATTAGACGTGATAGTTCGAACTCCGAGAAGTCGAACTCACCGCGTCGACCCACGTGGTAAGTATGGACCTACCCCAAGAATAGCTTTCTTGAGGTCCAGCCTAAAGGTTACAAGCAAAACAAAAGCACCTGGGGTTAGCACAGAGGAATCCACTCCACAAGCCATAACAAAATAAAAGGGATAAATCTAATTGCATCTTCCTAGACATTTCCTGATCTACTTACATATCTCAGGTTTTAAATGAGTAGTTTCTAGGTATGATACTGATGATTTTTTCATAACTGGCCCAAGCTTCTTACAGCATAGCTGCTACCCTGTCCACCTCTCCCCGGGAGAACAACAGACAGACAAAAGGGGAGTCTTTCAATTTTAGAGTTCTAGCCTTCCCATTGGCTCTTTTGGCCAGGTGCCCACTCACTTCCTTTTACTTATGTATAGCAGTGAGACTTTTTAACCCTTTACAGGTAGAGCAATTAGAGAACAGCTACTAAGAGGGATTTTATAGCTACTGGCTGGCTGGGTGTCCATAAAAGGGAGCTCCCCCCCCCCTTTATTTATCATAATGTCATACCACTTTATCAGTAAACCAGCCTCAAAGGATCTAGGAGGTTCAGCCCAGTGTAAGGGTGGCATAAAACATGTGCAGATGTTTATATACTTCTCCCCATCCCTACTGCCAGTGTTGTAGAGAAAGAGGATGTGGGCAGGATGCCAGGCCAATTCTGGGTTACATTTTTGGCCCCTTGTGGGCAGTATAGGACAGTATAAATTAGAGCAGTCAAATATATGTTTAGATGCAAATAAGTGGCCTGATTTTTCAGAAGCACCAACAAATGCCACTGTAGACAAAGGGTACAGCAGGTACAGAGCAGGCTCCTGTTATTTAGACACCTGAGAATGGATTTAGGGGCCTAACTTTAGGCACCCAGGTTTGACAGCCTTAGTCCATAGTAAATGCACCACCAAACATGCTATGTACACACAGTGGCCAGTCTCAAATGCAAGTCTACAGATAGATGTACCTTATAAGGGATACCGTTATGTACTTCCTATTAAACTGCACACTTACTGTTCCTTAAGAATGGGTAAGTACTTTACCAAACAAATTCTGTCAGCAGATGAATACAGTAATTTTCCCATTTGCATATATCTTACATGAAGAGAATTAGGTGCCAACAATCAAGATGATTAAAAAATTCAAGTCAATGCAGCAGCATTAACAATGCTGTGATGTGATGTAATATGTATTGCATTACATTTGACAAGAATGTGTATATTTATTAGGTGGGCTGTGTAAGATTTTTGCTTTTATGTGCTAGGGTTTTGTAACCAATGACAGGCAAGTGCCATATCACTTAGCAACCACAACTTTTTAGAAATGAAATGGTATATATTAAATGTGGCAGTAGGTCTGAGTCCCCACAAAATGAAGTCCCTGGCCTGTGGCAGTGACAGGAAGCCTTTATGGGGCAGGTGTTCGCACATCGTTGCCAAACTAATTTTGTGTAAGTGCTGCACAAAGTTGGAACTCTTATAATGCATTGAGTGCCTTATATCAAGTTAGGGATTTTTTCCACATATTGCAGACAAGGCCTTAACTTCAAGAGCTACTTGAAGTTTTTTTATTCAAAACTGATGAAAGAAACAGTTTTCTCAATGTGGCAGGTACCTCTGTGTGATAGTTGCAGTCTTCAACCACCACTAGCTGTCACTTCAGCGTTTGTTTAATGGGACATTATAAAACATGGGCAAAGGACACAATTTGCAAAACCCTTCCCCACCCACCCCCCACACACAGTTTCCATGCTGGATCCCAGCTCAAATTAGTCAGATCAATAATTAAGTCCTGAGCCAATTCACTCCAGAGAAGAAGATAGCAAGACTTTATACATACAACACAAAATTAGGAGACCTCTGGCCAGCCAGAAAAGTTGACTGTGGATACATTCTGTAATATACCAAAATGTTGAAGAAATCCACTATCAAAATACAATACTGGATTTCTGTTGGTGGGGGACTCCCTCCTTTCAACACTTGTGTTCAGCCATCCATCTTCTAGAGGGACATCTATTCTAGACCAAACTGCTTGTTATTGAGGCAGGTGATGACCTTTCAGCACACAAGGGAGGCTGAAAATGTGACACACCCTGGAGTTGTGTGTAAGGTGAAAGCAGGAAACCTGTGGAGGTTTGGGACACTTTGCCTGAGCAGCAGCTACCTAAAAATGAGACTCCCACTAAAGCCCATGCAATGGATGGTTCAACCAGCCTAGGAGCAAGTCTAGTCTGTCACACCATGAATATGTAGTCTGCAAATTCTTTGGCATCCCTAGCCTAATGAGCTTCTGCCTACCATCGTAAACCCACATAAATACCCCAAGTTAAGGTTATCCACCCCCTATTAAATGTAACATGAAATAATGAACCTCTGACCTTCCTAGTAGTTGCCCACTCAGAGCATATGGCTAGCTGTGCTGAAACATTATCTGTGCTTCACTTGTGCACTTCATTTTCTCAAAAACCTTTACCAGGCATCAGTGTGAGAAGTGAGCCTTCCTGAAGGTGCAGCACCAGCTGAAGGATCTCCTGCTCTCTTGGAATTAAACCCAGGGGACAGAGACAGAGGGTGCCAGAACATTCACAGGTGAACTTTCAGAGTCTCCTCTAGAAGGCTTTCTTTAGGGGATCCACAGCAAAGGATGTGGATCCCATGGGTCTGTAGGGAACAAAAGCCACAGCCCCATATAGTGCCAGGGTGGCAACAGTGCAGCAATAACTTTTACATGCACATAACGGTGTAGCTGCTGTTGGCTCTTCTCTCCCTGGGGGAGGGAGGGAGGACGATAGCTCACATGCAGGGATGGAACAAGAGTTAGAGTTCCTTAACCCTGGTCTACACTACGAGTTTAGGTCGAATTTAGCAGCATTAGGTCGATTTAACCCTGCATCCGTCCACACGACCAAGCCTGTTTTGTCGACTTAAAGGGCTCTTAAAATCAATTTCTGTACTCCTCCCCAGCGAGGGGTTTAGTGCTAAAATCAACCTCAATGGGTCGAATTTGGGGTAGTGTGGACACAATTTGACGGTATTGGCCTCCGGGAGCTATCCCAGGGTGCTCCATTGTGACCGCTCTGGACAGCACTCTCAACTCAGATGCACTGGCCAGGTAGACAGGAAAAGCCCTGGGAACTTTTGAATTCCAGTTCGTGTTTGGCCAGCGTGGCGAGCTGATCAGCACAGGTGACCATGGAGTCCTGGAATAGTAAAAGAGCTCCAGCATTGACTGAACAGGAGGTACTGGATCTGATCACTGTATGGGGAGAAGAATCCAAAAGACGAAATGCCAATATATTTGCCAAAAATCTCCAAGGGCATGATGGGCAGAGGCTACAACAGGGACACACAGCAGTGCCACGTGAAAGTTAAGGCGCTGAGGCAAGCCTACCAAAAAACAAAGGATGCAAACAGTTACTCCAGGTCAGAGCCCCATACATGCCAGTTCTATGATGAGCTGCATGCCATTCTAGGTGTGGCCCCTACCACTACCCCACCCCAACGCTGTCCGGGGACACCTGCAAGGGAGGAGTCTCACGCAACAGGGATGAGGAGTTTGAAGATGAGGAAGATGCAGAGGAGGAGGAGGTTGAGGATAGCGCACAGCAGGCAAGCAGAGAATCCCTTCTCCCTGGCTGCCAGGAACTGTTCATCACCCTGGAGCCAATACCCTCCCAACTCTCCCAAGGAGGACTTCCAGACCATGAAGCCAGAGAAGGAACCTCTGCTGAGTGTACCTTTGTAAATATAATAGGGGGTTTAAAAGCAAGCCTGTTTAATGATTAATTTACCATACCAAGCCAGTAGCAAGTAGTCTGGAATCACTGCAGAACAAAACCTTGCAGAGAGTGGGCCCGGGCTTTTGCTGTTTGCCTTTGCCTGAAAATAAATCATCGCTGCTGTTAGCCACACGGTGGGGGAAGGCCCGTTCATGGCTGACCGGGATCTTCCCTGATACTAGCCACGTGAGGGAGGTACGATCAGCCCAGAGAAATGGGAGGGGGGGTGTTGGATTGTGCAGCACATTCACCCTAAAACCACAGCCTCTCCTTTTAAATGGCCAACCCAACAGGCTTTGGTTGGTATGGGAAAGGAGGGCGATGCTGTTTGAAACTGTTCCCACATGTTATGAAGGTTGAAAAAGCTGAAACCCTTTGCCTTACCATGGCTGCCTGCAAGCCGAATTCTGTTGCCCAGCTGAGCAACCAGTTGTCTCAGACCAAATCGGCAGGCACTCAATATAAGATGCAAAATGCAACTTTGTAGCAAAAGCACACGTGCTATGTAATGTGAATCACTTGATTCAGTGTGAAATAATCTTCCCTTTGTTCTCTAAAATGTATCTTTTTAAATACTACTCTTCCTTTTTTTCCCCTCCCGCAGCTCCAAATGTTTCTACTCTCCCCCTATCATCTCCATCCCAGAGGCTAGCACAGATTAGAAGGTGAAAAAATGCACTAGCGACGAGATGTTCTCAGAGCTCATGCAGTCCTCCCTGTAGAGGAGCAGACTCACCCTGCAGCACCTCCTGCTGGTGACTTCTGGGAATTAGCTCATTCCAGCTCCGGAGCGCCCTCTGCAGGCCAGTGATCTGCCTGTCTTCTGGCCCTGTGTCCCTCCCTGGACCCAGTGCCCTTTTACCTGGGTTGCTCCCCCTGGCAGTACCCCTCAGTCTTAAGGTCTCCCCTCCCTGGGGAACCCCCACCCACTATTCCCACCTCACCTCAGTATAAGGCTACTGCCAGTCATTGTCTAGCCCCCATGCCATGGGGCAGACTGCAGTATCAGCCTACTCATCACTAGCAAGGAGGGTTTGGACCTGCTGCCTTGGCCTACCCCTGGGCTGCCCGCTGCAACCCCCAGTACCCATTGGCCTTCTGCTAGGCCACAGCCTGGGGCTTTCCAGGCTGGAGCTCCTCAGCTCCTCTGCCTTTCCCAGCCCTGCTCTACTCAGGTACCCTGTCTCTAGCTCCCTGCAGCCAGGCCCATTTCCCTCTACAGGCAGAGGGAGATTGACTGGGCTCCTGGCTCACTGTCTCTTATAGGGGCCAGCTGGGCCTGATTGGGGCATGGCCACAGCTGGGCCTACTTTCCCCAATCAGCCCAGGCTTCTTGTCCCAGCCACAGCCCTCTCCCGGACTGTTTTAAGTCCTTCAGGGCAGGAGCGGGGGACCACCCCGCTAGACTCCCGCACTGAAAGAGCTCAGCACAATGCGTGGAGGCAAACAATGGCAGAGTCCAGGAAAGCATTAAATGAACATGATGAGAGGAGGGAGGAACATGCTGAGAGGAGGCAGGATGCAATGCTGAGTCTAATGGGGGAGCAAACTGACATGCTCAGGTGTCTGGTGGAAGAAAGGCAGCAGAAGCACAGACCACCGCTGCGGCCCCTGTATAACCGCCTGCCCTCCTCCCCCAAGTTCCATATCCTCCTCACCCAGACACCCAAGAACCTGGGGTGTGGGGGGCGGGAGGCTAGAGGCACCCAGCCACTCCACCTCAGAGGATTGCCCAATCAGCAGAAGGCTGGCATTCAATAAGTTTTGAACTGTAGTGTGGCCTTGTCCTTCCCTCCTCCCCTCATCCACCACCCGACCCAGTGCTTCCCTACTCACCCACCCCTCCTAGGCTACCTTGCGAGTTTTCCCCCTATTTGTGTGATGAATTAATAAAGAATGCATGATTTTGAAACAATAATGCCTTTATTGCCTCTGAAAGTGGTGATCAAAGAGGGAAGGTTGGTTGGCTTACAGGGAAGTAGAATCAATGAAGGGGGCAGGTTTTCATCAAGGAGAAACAAAGAGAACTGTCACACCGTAGCCTGGCCAGTCATGAAACTGGTTTTCAAAGCTTCTCTGATGCGCAGCGTGCCCAGCTGTGCTCTTCTAATCGTCCTGGTGATTGGCTGTGCGTAATTGGCCACCAGGCACTTTGCCTCAACCTCCCACTCCTCCATAAATATCTCCCCCTTACTCTCACAGATATTGTGGAGCACACAGCAAGCAGCAATAACAATGGGAATATTGATTTAGCTGAGGTCTAACCTAGTCAGTAAACTGCACCAGTGAGCTTTTAAATGCCCAAATGCACATTCTACCATCATTCTGCACTTGCTCAGCCTGTAGTTGAACTGCTCCTTACTACTGTCCAGGGTGCCTGTATACGGCTTCATGACCCATGGCATTAAGGGGTAGGCTGGGTCCCCAAGGATAACTATAGGCATTTCAACATCCCCAATGGTAATTTTCTGGTCTGGGAAGTAAGTTCCTTCCTGAAGCTGTTCAAACAGACCAGAGTTCCCGAAGATGCGAGCGTCATGTACCTTTCCCGGCCAACCCACATTGATGTTGGTGAAATATCCCTTGTGATCCACCAGTGCTTGCAGCACCATGGAAAAATACCCCTTACAGCCTACGTACTGGCTGCTAATGTGGTCCGGTCCCAAGATAGGGATATGGGTTCCATCTATCGCCCCACCACAGTTAGGGAACCCCATTGCAGCAAAGCCATCCACTATGACCTGAACATTTCCCAGCATCACTACCCTTGATAGAAGCAGCTCAGTGATTGTGTTGGCTACTTGGATCACAGAAGCCCCCATGGTAGATTTACCCTCCAAATTGATTCCCAACTGACCGGTAGCTGTCTGGCATTGCAAGCTTCCAAAGGGCTATCGCCACTCGCTTCTCAACTGTGAGGGCTGCTCTCATCTTGGTATTCTTCCACTTCAGGGCAGGGGAAAGCAAGTCACAGTTCCATGAAAGTGCCCTTACACATGCAAAAGTTTCGCAGCCACTGGGAATCATCCCAGACCTGCAACACTATGCAGTCCCACCAGCCTGTGCTTGTTTTCCAGGCCCAGAATTGGCGTTCCACGGCATGAACCTGCCCCATTACCACTATGATGTCCAAATTGCCAGAGCCCATGCTTTGAGAGATGACTGTGTCCATGTCCTCATCGCTATCGTAATTGCGCTGTCGTCTCCTCCTTGCCTGCTTTTGCATAACCTTTTTGCATAAGCTTTTGCAGTAGCGGTGAGCTGAGTGGGCTTCATGCTTGCCGTGGTATGGCATCTGCAGGAGAGCAGAGTTGCAGCTGAAGTAGTGAAGAACGATGGTTAGCACCGCGCACATTTCCCGAGGAAGAACACACGTACCCAGGAGCCCATGACAGACAACATGGAGAAAGTCGATATCAAGGCAAGAGCAGGAGAGCAGAGTTGCAGCAGAAGCGGTGGAGGACAACGGTTAGCACAGCGCACATTTCCTGAGGAAGAACATACATACCCCGGAGACATTATAGAGGCAATAGCAGCCAGGGGCGGCTCCAGGCCCCAGCACGCCAAGTGCGTATTTGGGGCAGCAAGCCGCTGGGGGCGCTCTGCCTGTTGCCGGGAGGGCGGCAGGCAGCTCCGGTGGACCTCCCGCCGGCGTGCCTGCGGAGGGTCCACTGGTCCCTTGGCTTCGGTGGAGCAGCCGCAGGCACGTCAGCGGGAGGTCCACCGGAGCCGCGGGACCGGCGTTACCGGAAGAGCGCCCCCCGCGGCATGCTGCCATGCTTGGGGCAGCGAAATGGCTAGAGTCCTGATAGCAGCAGAGCAGAGTTGCAGCGGAAGCGGTGTATGACGATGGTTTGCAGACTTACTGCACCGTCTGCTGCCAGCAGCACTCAGGACACAACAGCGGTGGTGTCGGTGAGCTAAGCTGAGCTGGCTGCACGCTTGCTATAGTATGGCGTCTGCACGGAAAAAAGGAGTGAAAGGATTGTCTGCAGTTGCTTTCACGGAGGGAAGAGAGACTGACAACATGTACCCAAAACCACCCGCGACAATGTTTTTGCCCCATCAGGCAGGGCCGGCTTTAGCCAGTGTGGGGCCCTATTCGTGGGGCATGTACTCTCCGGGGGGCACCTCGGATTTCCACGCTCCTGCGGTGGTAGTGGGGCTCCGACCGCGGGAGCGGGGCAGCTGCACTTGCCACTCTCGGGCTGGGGGATTGCAGGGAACTGGCCGAAGGAGCGCGGATGCGGGGTTGCGGGGCTCCAGCCGGGTTAGCAGGACCGCGGGGTTGCAGGGCTCCGACTGGGAGAGCGGGGCTAAGCGGTTGTTCGGCTCTGGCCGGGGCAGCGAGACTGCAGGATTGTGGGGCTGTGACCGGGGGAGCGGGACCGCGGGGTTGCGGGGTTGTCCCCGGGAGAGCGGGGCCACATGGTTGCGGCCGGGAGACTGGGGCTGCGGAGTTGCGAGGCTTTGAGCGGGGTAGCGGGGCCACGTGGCTCCGGCCAGGAGAGCGGGCCTACAGGATTGCGGGGCTCCGGCCGGGAAAGCGGGGCTGCAGGGTTGCGGGGCTCCGGCGAGGGTAGCGGGGCCACGGGACTTGCCGCTCTCGACCGGGGGAGCGGGATTGCGGGTCTCTGGCCGGGGTGGCAGGGCCGCGGGGTTGCGAGGCTCCGGCTGGGAGAGCGTGTCTCCGGGGCTGCGGGGCTCTAGCTGGGGTAGCGGGACCGCGGGGTTGCAGGGCTCCGGCCAGGGGAGCGGGTCTCTGGGGCTCTAGCCGGAGTAGCGGGACCGCGGGGTTGCAGGGCTCCGGCTGGGAGAGCAGGTCTCTGGGGCTGCGGGGCTCCGGCCAGGGTAGCGGGGCCGCGGGACTTGCCGTGCTTGACCTGGGGACTGGGACCGCAGGGTTGCTGTTGGCTGAGGTAGCGTGACCGCGAGGTTGCGGGGTTCCGGCCGGAGGAGCGGGACCATGGGGTTGCGAGGCTCTAGCCAGGTTAGCGGGGGCCGCGGGACTTGCCGCGCTTGGCCTGGGGAGTGGGACCGCGGGGTTGCGGGCCTCTGGCAGGGAGACTATGGGGTTGCGAGGCTCTGGCTGGGATAGTGGGGCTGCGGAGTTGCGGGGTTCCAGCCGGGAGAGTGGGGGCTGCAGGGTTGCGAGGCTCTGGCCGGGATAGTGGGGCCGCCAGGCTGCGCCGGGAGAGTGGGGCTATGGGGCTCTGGCCGGGGTAGCGGGGCCGCAGGACTTGCCGCGCTCGGTCGGGGGAGCGGGACCGCGAGACTCCGGCCAGGAGAGCGGGGCTACGGGGTTGCAGGGTTCCGGCCAGGAGAGCGGGGCTGCGGGGCTATGGGGCTCTGGCCGGGGTAGCGGGGCCGCGGGACTTGCCGCGCTCGGCCAGGGGAGCGGGATCGTGGGATTGCGGGACTCTGGCCGGGAGAGCAGGGCTACAGGATTGCGGGGCTCCAGCCGTGATAGCGGGGCCACGGGACTTGCCGCGCTAGCTGGGCCGCGGGATTGCAGGGCTCCGTCCGGGGGAGCGGGCCAAAAGGCAAAAGCTGACATTAACATTGTTTCAGTCTCTGTGTTACTTGACATCCTGCATTCATTGTCACCATAGAAGGGAAGGGCTCTGCATAGACGGAAATTTGCCTGGGCATCAGTAGAAAATGTTAAGTAAAATTAAGTAAAAATTAAACCCAGCGCTTTGTCATCTTGTGTCATCATTTTTATTTCTTAGCTTTCAGCTATTTAAGTGAACTCTAAAACTTTCATACTGACTGTTTACTATCAGACATTGTATCTCTCTAATCTCCTTCATAACCATCATTGACTTTTTTTCCATTTGAATACTATCCCATAGTATCAGAGACAGTGAGAAAAATAGCATATAAAGGTACATGACTATCTTTCTATCTCTATAGAGAATGATAGATATACATGCCTCAGTCTCACATAGAGAGATGTGATGTATTCCCTGGCATTGGGTGCTTAATCCAGAATTCCAATGGGCAGCGGGAACTGTGGGATAACTACCCAGAGTGCACCACTCTGTAAGTCGATGCTAGCCACGGTAGTGAGGACGCACTCCGCCAACTTAATGCGCTTAGTGTGGACATACGCAATTGACTGTATAAAATCGATTTCTAAAAATCAACTTCTATAAAATTGACCTAATTTCATAGTGTAGACATACCCTTAGAGTAACTAACTCCCATGTGGCTTGCTGTTCAGATAGACACGGGGCTGTGAAAGGAGCATACTACTGAAGGCAAAGCCTTCTTTGGCCTTGTGCCAGGAATGCCCTCTCCCAAGCTCTGGACCTGCATTGCCACTGACGTGGGGCAAAGGGGCATCCCGAGGGGTGGAGGAAGCAAGCATCAGAGTCATATAGGTCCACTAGCATCTGCTCCTCTTTACTTCTCTTAGCAGAGAGTAATATATAGCCGTAAGGTATTAAGGGTATTGAAATCTCAGCCTAATTGAGATTTGTTTGGTTTTAAGTATATTTAAAAATAAATGAGGAAGAGAAAATATTTTGTGGTACTGAATGTCAGACTGAAAAGCTGCAGCAAATCTACTCTTGCCACGTTCACCCATGAATCCAATTCACTGCAAGAGGAGACCAAAAAGTTACTCAAGTATTTATGCATAAGCAAGACAAGGTGGGTGAGGTAATAGCTTTTATTGGACCAACTTCTGTTGGTGAGAAAGACAAGCTTTCACAGAGCTCTTCTTCAGGTCTAGAAAACGTAATCAGAGTGTCACAGTTAAATACAACATGGAACAGATTGTTTAGCACAAGTAGTTAACATATTTCAAGGAACCATTCAAGATGAAACAGCCCATTCGTACCTCTCTCGTCAAAGGGAGGAAAGGCGGAGGGGAAGCAGCAAAAGGAAGGAGTTAGTGGGCTATAGATTGATGTAATAAACCGTAAATCCAGTGTCTTTGTTCAGTCCATGATTTTTGGCATCAAGCAAAGTTATGAATTTAAGCTCAAAGACTTAGCATTTGAAAGGAGAATGGTGGAGGATGATGGCGGATAGCTCACACCACCACTTTAGGCAGTTATGTCCTACTATTCTCAGAGCTACCATCTGCTTCTCTGATCCCTGGCTACTCTAAATTACAGTATAGCCAGTCTAGGATAGAGGGAGTACAAAAGGCACCTTTGTACCTTTTCTCCACAGTTGCTCTGCCTTAACCAAGGACCTGGGCCTCTAGGCTCTACTCCTGTCAACCAGTGTTACAACACAAATGAAAATGTGCTCTCAGAGGCAAACAATGAAAAAATGGAACAGCTGTTCTGGGTATTGATTCAAATGATTGGCTCTGTGCTGTGAGACAAAACTTTATTTTCTCAGATATGCTGTTTATGCTTCTGTCATACATTTAAGGACTACTTTGTAGTGTGCTGGTGTTTTTCCGCTAACCCTGAAACAAAAAGTTGTTCTCAAAAAAGGTTGGGTACATCATACAGTGAGTACACAGCACAGACAGTGGAAATAGTATCTCAGCAGAGGATGTTGGCTCACACACCACAGTACTCATCTTCACACTAATCATATCAAATATTGCTTTCGGTTTAATTACTTTCATAACATGCTTCACTCTCTCAGTAGGATCTGCTAGAATGTGGTCCATCCAACTCTTGTAGCTGATGCTGCGTCAAGAGGTAGAGCTGCAATTTGAAGGATTGCCACCTCAACGAGATCAGAACAGATCAGAACAGATCTGTGCAGAGAAAGAATGAATGACCATCGCCAAAAAGCAGCGACTAATTGCAGGGTCCTGGTGGAGGAGGGATGACTACAGTGGAAGCAGAATGATGGGAAATTTGTGCTGGAGAATTTGAATTGCTTTAAGAGAAGTGACAGGAGACTGGAAGCAAATTAAAGTTTCCCCAGGGGAGGGATGACTGCAAAGCAAATGGGAAGCAGTCCTGGAATTGCCAGAGTAAGTGGCAGGATAAGACATGAGTAATTCCCATTGATTTCATGGGGAGCTTTTAGTCTCCTGCAGCTGGAGAGTGAGGCCGCTGAGTTCAAAGAGAAGGGAAGAGCAGAGCTAATGACAAAAGCTACCTTGTGTGTAGTTTGTCTCACTATTGATTTCTTGTCTGAGTGACACTGGATGTAAACAGAGAGGACATCTGTCAAAGCAGCACTACTGCCAGTAGGAAAACATCACGTAATTTCTTCCATTTGAAATTCTCTTATTAAGATGATGATTATTATTTACTTTGTGGTAGCACCTAAAGTGTCCTAGGCACTGTGCTCTCATATAGGAAGAGTTGGCCCCATCCCAAAGACCTTATCATTTAAAGAGACAAAAACAAACAAGTGGAGGTTGTTAAATAACCATGCATGGTGCTTTACACCATGACACTGCCCCAAGGCACGTACATTCTAAGGCTTTGTCTACACTGGCAAGTTTCTGTGCAGTAAAGCAGCTTTCTGTGCTGTAACTCCTGAGGTGTACACACTGCCAGGCTACTCAGTGTGCAGAAACTGTGCAGTTGTAGCGCTATAAAAAATCACCCCAATGAGAGGCGTACACACAGTGTAGACACCATGACAATTACAGCGCTGTGATTGGCCTCCAGGAGGTGTCCCACAATGCCTGTTCTCACCTCTCTCGTCATTGGTTTGAACTCTACTGCCCTGCCCTCGTAAGAACATAAGAATGGTCCTACTGGGTCAGACGAAGGTCCATCTAGCCCAGTATTCTGTCTTCTGACAACAGCCAGTGCCAGGTGCCCCAGAGGGAATGAACAGAACAGGTAATCATCAAGTGATCTATCCGCTGTCACTCATTCCCAGCTTCTGGCAAACAGGCTAGGGACACCATTCCTGCCCATCCCGGCTAATAGCCATTGAATTTATCTAGTTCTCTCAGGTGACCAACCATCATCCCTACCCCATACATTCCTTTGCAAATTTGGAAGTCCCCTTCCTGTTTACTCGGTGAGGTGTGCAGTGGTCTCAGTGCATCTTTCCAGATGGCCATGCCTGCTCCACGCACCAGGCGATCCCCCACTTGGAGCAATGCTGAGCTGCTGGACCTCATCGGCATTTGGGGAGAGGAGGCTGTCCAGTCCCAGCTGCGCTCCAGCCATAGGAATTATGACAACTATGGACAGATTTAACGATGCATGATAGAAAGGGGCCATGACTGGGACACATTGTGATGTAGAGTAAAAGTAAAGGAGCTGCGGAACACTTAGCACAAGGTGCAGGAGGCAAACCGCTGCTCCGGTGCTGCGCCCACAAGCTGCCAGTTCTACAAAGAGCTGGACGCGATACTCAGTGGTGACCCCACCTCCACTGCGAAGGCCCCCGTGGATACTTGGCTGGCTCGCATGCCACTCGAGAGTGGACCGAGCCAGGAGGAGGAAATCTTGGATGAAAAGGAGGAGGGGGACCCAGAGACACAAGATGACTTGGACACCAGAGATGCATGCAGCCAGGACCCCTTTTCTACCCTGGAGGAGCCTAGCCAGTCACATCAGTTGGATCTTGGGGAAGTGCAAACAGGAGAGGAGGCCCCTGGTAAGTGGATCTGATTTTGGGAATTGATTAAACAAGTTGCTGGGGGCAGGAGGGTTGCAGAAAGCAGGCTTGTCTCCCACAGCATGCCTAATCTGAGCCGCAGACCAGGCTGTAGATTGACTCCCTCACTTCACAGGAATCTCCCTCAGAGATCTCCAGGAAACTCTCATGGAGATACTGGGCAATCTGCTGCTACAGGTTCCTCGGCAGAGCTGCTTTGTTTCTTGCCCCATTAACGGTAATTTTCCCGCACCACTTTGCCATCACGGGGGATGGGGGGAGCATTGCTGCACACAGGCTAGCTGCATAGGCGCTAGGGCGGAAACTGCAGGTTGGAGAACCCCCTCCCACCCTTGATTCCCTGCTCACCTTCAGCAGCGAGAAATTTTCCATAATGATCACCTCCTGTGGGCAGTGTGGGGACAGGAATGATTATCAGGCCCCCCTACAGTGCTGACTCTCCCCAAGAGCCACATGCCCAGTGTACAGCAGCATCCAGGAAGAGTGATTTACCCTGCCCCTGCGGCTACTCACCATTTTGGGGGTCTTGTGGCTCATGTGCGCTTGCCTGGGGTCAGCCAGTTAGTGACAGGTGTGTGAGTACTGGCTGTGTTTTAAAGCACTGAATCAGTGTTCTCTGTGTTGCAAACAATACTGCTTCTGTAAAATGTTGCATTTAAACTTCACAGAGATGATCTTGGGAGCCCAGCCTCCCTCTTTGTTATCAGCAGAACAGCTGCACAGAATTTGAAAGCAGCCAAGAAGAACTAAGGAGAACTTTCACCGTGAGGTTATGATGCACTCGGCCGCTGAGAAACAGGAATTGAAGGGGTGGTGGGACAGCAAGAAGAGGGACTGAAAGGAGAACGCGGCACACTAGAAAGAAGCCATGGAGCAGCTCTTAAACTTTATGGAGCACCAGGTGGACATACTCCAGGAGATACTAGCTCTTCAATCTGAGCAGCTCCGCGCCCGCCCTCCCCTGCAGCCACTGTCACAAAACTCTTTCCCATGCGCCCCCCCACACACCACCAACACACTGTTATCAACAGGGCCGGCTCCAGCATTTTTTTCCGCCCCCAAGCGGAAAATTGCTGCCTGATTCTTATGGCCCTGAGCTGTGCCTCTCTAATAGCCCCGGTCTCTGGCTGTTCAAACTCAGCCTTCAGGCGCTGAGCCTCTGCAGTCCAGCCCTGAGTGAAGCTTTCACCCTTCCCTTCACAAATATTACTGCGCGTACAGCACATGGCTATAAGCACAGGAATATTGTCATCGGCAAGCTCCAGCTTCCCATACTGGCATCGCCAGCGGGCTTTTAAATGTCCAAAGGCACATTCAACAGTCATTCTGCATTTGCTCAGCCTGTTGTTGAACCGCTACTTCCTGCTGTCAAGTTGCCCGATGTATGGCTTCATAAGCCATGACATTAAGGGTTAGGCAGGGTCTCCCAGGATTACAATGGGTATTTTGACTTCCCCTATGCTGATCTTCTGGTCTGGGAAAAAAGTCCCTGCTTGCAACTTCTTGAACAGGCCAATGTTCCAAAAGGGTTTCCGGACCAGCCTGCGTTAATGTCTGTGAAATGCCTATGATGATCCACAAGCACCTGGAGAACCATTGAGAAATACCCCTTGCAATTAATGTACTCGGTGGCTAGGTGGCCTGGTGCCAGAATTAGAATGTGTGTGTCATCTATCACCCCTCCACAGTTAGGGAAGCCCATTTGTATAAAGCCATCCACAATATCACACACGTTGCCCAAAGTCACGGTCTTTCGGAGCAGGATGCGATTAATGGCCCTGCACACTTCCATCAACATGAGTCCAATAGTCAACTTTCCCACTCCGAACTGGTTAGCAACAGAACGGTAGCAGTCTGGCGTAGCCAGCTTCCACAGTGCAATTGCCATGCACTTCTCCAGCGACAGGGCAGCTCTCATTCTTGTGTCCTTGTGCTGCAGGGGTGGGGCAAGCTCATCACACAATCCCATAAATGCGGATTTCCTCATGCAAAAGTTCTGCAGCCACTGCTCATCATCCCAGACGTGCATCACGATGTGATCCCACCACTCAGTGCTTGTTTCCTGAGCCCAAAAGTGGTGTTCCACTGTGGTTCCACCTCTGTGAATGCCACAAGCAATCTTGTATCGTAGTTACTACACGTGATGAGATCAATGTCACACTCCTCTTGCCTTTGTAGTTTAAGGAATAACTCCACTGCTACTTGTGATGTGTTGGTCAGAGCGAGCAGCATACAGGTTAGCAGTTCAGGATCCATTCCTGCTGCCCAAAAGAGGCAGGGCGCACAGTACACAAACTGGTGAAAGATGGCACCAAATGTGGATGGAAGCACAGGGATTGCTGGGATGCAAAGCAATGCATCATGGGGCATTGGGACAGGGCCCAGGATGCCCCGTGACCCCCTCCACCTTCCCACAAGTCTAAGTGGCAAAAGAGAAAGAGGTGTTCTGTGGGATAGTTGCCCAGAGTGCACTGCTCTGAATACTGCTGCAAGTGTCAACATGCTATTATCATAGAATATCAGGGTTGGAAGGGACCTCAGGAGGTCATCTAGTCCAACCTCCTGCTCAAAGCAGGACCAATCCCCAGACAGATTTTTGCCCCAGATCCCTAAGTGGCCCCCTCAAGGATTGAGCTCAAAATGTTGGGTTTAGTAGGCCAATGCTCAAACCACTGAGCTATCCCTCTCCCCATTGCACAGGCAGTTGTCAGTGTGAACACACAACGGCGGTTTCCCCTCTACACCCTCTGAATGGCACTGCAACTGCCGGCACTATAACTTTGACGGTGTAGACATGACCTAAGGCTCTGATCCTACCAAGACTTACACACATTTAACATTAAACATGAGCAGTCCCACTGAGTTCCTGATTAAGCATATGCATAACTTATGCAGTGTTCATTGCCAGCTCTCACAATTTTATCACAAGTCTCATGATATGGGGGGGAGGGATGTTCAAAGCCCAGCTCTGGGGGCCATTTCATTTCAGAAAATTCTCAGCGTTCATTTAAAAAAAGTAAATTTCTAGCCCTTGCAGTTATGGAGAAAAGTCTGGAAACATGACCCTAAAGGCATAATATCCAGAGGCAAAGAAAAAAATCCCCCAGTTTTTACAATTCTATGATTTTTAAACCAGTCTCCAGATTTGGGGGGCCTCACTCATGCTGTCTGAATGCTTGGGATTAACAATACAGCATAAGTGTTTGAAAGTTCTGGGCCTACAACAGACACAATGCAGCAAGAGATAATAAAGAGAGGGCGGGCCATTCATGGCTGAGGATAGGTCAATGGTCTGTTCCAGCAGTTCCTATGCCTAATGTGTATCTTCATTCTACATTATGGCACAGTAACAGCACAGCAGTCGGCTACCCTGAGACATGTTCTAAAACAGCTTAGAATGAGGCTATTAAGCGTACATCAAATAACTTCCCCTTCCATCCCCCTGCAAAGCTTTGTTTAATTATTAATATTCAAATCAATGTGCCAGGACTGAAGAGTAAGAAGGGAAAAACAAAACAGAGACTCTCTGTAGGGAAGAGGGGGAAATACCAGCAGCTCTGTTAGGAAATAGCCATGTTAGGGGTTGGTTGTTTGGCCTTGCCAAATGTAAAGGACCAGCCCCAGCCCAGAAAGGCATGCTGGGGAAAAGTTACTGTGCAAGGGCCACCCTTGCCCTCTTTGGTGGTGCCCAGAGGTCAGAAGAGGCATGGAGGCTGCTGGGAAATCCCCCCATGTAGTGGCTTTGTTTGCTAGTATAGCAATGGCAGGATTCCTCTGTGACGACAGCCCCATGTCAGAGGGACAGGGGCGGCCCTAGACTAGCTGCCAGCAACTGGCGCACTAGGCGAACCATGCAATCAGCGTCCCCCACCCCCAAACCGCAAGGGCAGATCTAGGCTGAGGTTTTTGGTAAACTGGGAAACATTTTGCCCCTTTTTTCCTTTTAGCTTTTCTTAAGCGTTTTTTTTTTCTTAAACAGAGGCTTAATTATTCGGTTTGTCCATCCATCCATCTGTCCAACCAATGTTTCTGAGATCAGATAAAATAGAGACATGAAATTTTCAGAATAGATTTGTACACGACAGCTAGATGATATTTCAGTCTGATTTCAAATAAAAATGCATTAAAAATGTTAATTATTTTTATTATTACAATCCAAAATCATCCATTACGCTATCCTGCTTTAACTGCCATTACCACTACATCCAATATAGAAAGAAATAAGAAAACTCTTCAATGAACTTTAACTTGTATTTACAAAACACTCCAAATAAAAAACCCTCTGGGCTCTTAAAAGATGACTTTTCTTGTTTTAAGTTTTGAAAATTCAATCACTAGTTCTTTTAGATCCAATTTTCCAGCTATTTCATGTTCTATTGACATTGTGGCAAGTCTAAGAAGTCTCTGTTGCACCATTGTTGAACGCAGATATGTTTTTATCAATTTTAACTTTGAGAAGCTACGTTCCCCATTAGTTACGGAAACTGGCAAAGTTAAAAGAATGCGTAGAGCTATAAAAATGTTTGGAAAACTGTCTGAGTTTATTTTCACAAACAAACTTCAGTACTTGTTCAGGAGTGGAATGTTTCTTAAGTTATCTTGAAAAAGCCTGAAGCTCACTACACAAATCTGTAGCATTAATGTCTTTTGAATTTTCATGAGTCAATGCTGACTCCAGTTTTATACAAAATTCTCTTATCTGTTTTGCTGTTTTCTTTTGCAAGCTGTGGATATCATATAGAAAGCCAAATACTGACTCTAGCTGCTGCATCTGTTGAAATCTTTCATCAACCTAGTGAATAGCAGTATCAAGGACTGCAAAGTAGAAATTCACTTTGAACTTTTGTTTTGGGTTCTGAATGGGTGTGTCTCATCCTTCATATGAAAACTGCTGCTTCTTTTGCTGAATGCAAACTGGCTCTAGTTCAAATTCTGTCGGAAAGTCTATTTCTCCAGCAAGCTCGAGAGACTCTACACCAGTGTTCTTTTGAACCCTTCATCGCTTCTGAATTCCCCCAGAATATTTTTAGTTTGCTGAAGTTTTTGAATAGCAGAATGTATGTTCAAGTTCTTTTCCTGAAGCTGATTACTAGTGAGATTAATGTCGATAGGATATTATACCACAAAATGAGTGAAGTCACAAATTTGAACTTGGAAAGGCCATTTGCAAGAGCTTCTGCATCTGAACATGCCATATTGCCAGATGATCCAGTAAAAGTATTATCATCAGAAATTTCAATTAGGGCATCATAAATGTTTCCAAGTTCATAGCAAAGAGGCTTCAAAGCATCAATGTGATTCTCCCATCTTGTCTTACTATGTGATTTCACAGTTAGAGAATTCACATGGCGAGTCAGAATCTCTCAATGGCGCGTTGAGCCTGAGAAAAACACATAAACACATTGCACCAGGTCAAAGAAACTGCTTGCCTCCAAACAACATCTAGCAGCATCATTGACAACCAAATTCAGAGAATGCACACTGCAAGGAACGAAAAAGGCCCTAGGATTGATTTCCATCATTCTCCTTTGCACACCATTGTCTTTACCCTTCATATTACTCCCATTAACATAGCCTTGGCCATGTAAGTTTTCAACAGATAATGACATTGTTTCAAGCTCTTGTAGAATAGTTT
Source organism: Mauremys mutica (assembly GCF_020497125.1). NCBI lineage: Eukaryota > Metazoa > Chordata > Testudines > Geoemydidae > Mauremys > Mauremys mutica. Next base: position 178,492,970 of record NC_059074.1, on the reverse strand, counting down.
CAGTCATAAATGCTCCAGTCATCTCCTTCAGTGGTACGAAACCCAGAAAATGTTCCTTTATGAGCACTTCAACATTATCTTCATCTGCAGACTTTTCCATATCCACAGAACGAATGATGGTCATTTGTTCAACATGCCTCACATCTGTTGTAACAGTCCAGTATTATTGAAAGGTATTTTGCAGAATGGGCAGCTTCTACAATTTTCTTTTTTATGGCATTTGCTAGGATTTGAATCAGTTCATTCTGCATATTTTTTCCTAAGTAATGAACCTGTGTTTCATTATCAGTTATTTTACATAGATGTTCCTTCATGACTGGATCAAACAAAGCTAGGTATTCAACACATTTTAAAAAGTTTCCATTACCTGGAGTGTATAATTTTTAATTTCTACCGTGGCCACAGAATGCTAAATTTTGCCCATCGAGAACTCTCACTAAAGCAATCAGATGCTCTAATATTTGTTGCCAATATTCTTCTTTTTCCTTGATCACACGTAAATTTTCTTCATCAATAGTTTTTCCTTTTTTCAATCATAATTCAAGTTCTTTCCAATTTTGAAAACATTCCAAATATTCTGTACTTCTTTCACATGAAGAGAAATTGAAGATATGTTTTTCCAGTCCTTCAAACCATTTTCAGCAAGTGATGTACCAACTGATTTCTAAATAACTTGCAGCAAAAGCAAAACACAGAGTCCTTCAACACTGAGGGTACGTCTACACTACGGGACTATTCCGAATTTGCATAAACCGGTTTTGTAAAACAGATTTTATAAAATCGATTGCGCGCGGCCACACTAAACACATTAAATCGGTGGTGTGCGTCCATGGTCCGAGGCTAGCGTCGATTTCTGGAGCGTTGCACTGTGGGTAGCTATCCCGTAGCTATCCCATAGTTCCCGCAGCCTCCCCCGCCCCTTGGCATTTCCGGGTTGAGATCCCAGTGCCTGATGGGGCAAAAATCATTGTCGCGGGTGGTTCTGGGTACAGCCTCACCCCTCCCTCCCTGAGCAGCAGACAACCGTTTCGCGCCTTTTTTTTGCTTGGTGAACTGTGCAGACGCCATAGCACAGCAAGCATGGACCCTGCTCAGCTCCATACCGCAATCGTGAATGTTTTAAACACCTCGCGCACTCTAGTGCAGTCTATGGTGAACCAGGACCTTCAATCCGAGGCGAGGAGGAGGCGGATACGGCAGCGCGGCGATGACAGTGATGAGGACGTAGACACAGAATTCTCTCAAACGGCGGGCCCCTGCACTTTGGAGATCCTGATGGTAATGGGGCAGATTCTATCCATTGAACGCCGATTTTGGGCCCGGGAAACAAGCACTGACTGGTGGGACCGCATTGTGTTGCAGGTGTGGGACGATTCCCAGTGGCTGCGAAACTTTCGCATGCGTAAGGGCACTTTCATGGAACTTTGTGACTTGCTTGCCCCTGCCCTGAAACGCCGTAATACCAAGATGAGAGCAGCCCTCACAGTAGAGAAGCGAGTGGCGATAGCCCTGTGGAAGCTTGCAACGCCAGACAGCTACCGGTCAGTCGGGAATCAATTTGGAGTTGGAAAATCTACTGTGGGGGCTGCTGTGATGCAAGTAGCCAAAGCAATCACTAAGCTGCTGCTACGAAAGGTTGTGACTCTGGGAAACGTGCAGGCCATAGTGGATGGCTTTGCTGCAATGGGATTCCCTAACTGTGGGGGGGCGATAGATGGAACCCATATCCCTATCTTGGCACCGCAGCGCCAGGGCACCCAGTACGTAAACCGCAAGGGGTACTTTTCAATGGTGCTGCAAGCACTGGTAGATCACAAGGGACGTTTCACAAACATCCACGTGGGATGGCCAGGGAGGGTTCATGACACTCGCGTCTTCAGAAGCACTACTCTGTTTAAACGGCTGCAGCAAGGGAATTACTTCCCAGACCAGAAAATAACAGTTGGGGATGTTGAAATGCCTGTCGTTATCCTGGGGGACCCAGCCTACCCCTTGATGCCATGGCTCATGAAGCCATACACAGGCAGCCTGGACAGTGGTCAGGATCTGTTCAATTACAGGCTGAGCAAGTGCAGAATGGTGGTGGAATGTGCATTTGGCCGTTTAAAGGCGCGCTGGCGGACATTACTCACTCGCTCAGACCTCAGCCAAACCAATGTCCCCTATGTTATTACTGCTTGCTGTATTCTCCACAATCTCTGTGAGAGTAAGGGGGAGACCTTTATGGCGGGGTGGGAGGCTGAGGCAAATCACCTGGCCGCTGATTACGCGCAGCCAGACACCAGGGAGATTAGAAGAGCACACCAGGAAGCGGTGCGCATCAGAGAAGCTTTGAAAACGAGCTTCATCAATGGCCAGGGTACAGTGTGACTGCTGTGTTTGTTGATGAACACCCAACCCCCTTGATTGACTCAGTCCCTGTAAGCAACTCCCCCACCCCCTTCGAGTACAGCTTACTTATGCAAATAAAGTCACTCTCATTTAAAAAGCATGAATTCTTTATTGATTCCTTATAAAAAGAGGGAGAGAAGTAAGGGTGTGGTTTGGGAGGAGGATAGGAGGGATGGAGAAGGCCATTAAAAAAAAAATTCACAGTAACGACAGCCTTCTGGTTGGGCTGTCCACGGGGGTGGAGTGGGCGGGTGCACGGAGCCTCCCCCCACGCGTTCTTACACGTCTGGGTGAGGAGGATGTGGAACAAGGTGAGGGTTGAGGGTGGTTATACAGGGGCTGCAGCGGCACTCTGTGATCATGCTGCCTTTCCTGAAGCTCCACAAGACGCCGGAGCATGTCAGTTTGATCACGCAGCAGCCCCAGAGTTGCATCCCGCCACCGCTGATCTTCCTGCCGCCACCGCTGATTTTCCTGCCGGTCTTCCTGCCGCCACCTCTCATCTCGGTTGTCCCTCCTGTCCTCATGTTCATCCCTCCTGTCCTCACGTTCACTGGCCTCTTTCCTGTAATTTGAAACCACGTCCTTCCACTCATTCAGATGAGCTCTTTCATTGCGTGTAACTTCCATAATATCTGAGAACATCTCATCTCGCGTCTTCTTTTTCCTCCGCCTTATCTGTGCTAGCCTTTGGGATGGAGGAGGGATGGTTGAAAAATTTGCAGCTGCATGAGGGAGATAAATATTTAGAAAGATACATTTTACAGAACAATGATTATACTCTTTCACAGTGAAAAGAAGTATTCACCTAGCACATGTGATTTCCCTACAAGGTCGCATTTTTAATCTTAATAGTGAGTGCCTGCAGCTCTGGAGTTACAGATCTCACAGACACAGGTCCAGGCATCAGAATTCAGCTTGCATGCGGCCATGGTAAGCCACTGTCTTTCTGCTTCTGTAGTGATGTACCCCTCCCCCCCAACGCATGACTAATACCACGCTAGCTCCCTGCTAATCAACAACCTTCCCCCCCCCCCCCCACTGCGTGTCTGGTACCTTGGGGAAGATCGCCGGTGACCAAACACAGAAAAGATCATTGGCATTTCACTCCTCCCCTCCCCCCGCTTTGCTACGTGCAGGAAAGTTTTTTTTTTAAGCTGATGCAGTCCACGAACCCAGTAGAAAAATGGCCACCCCCCTTACTTAAATTCCTGATTTTTAACCAGGTTATCCTGAACGATATCACTTTGCTGAGGATAACAGAACAAGATAAAGAACGGATGCTTCTTGAATGCCAGCAGTCACCGGGACCATACGCTGCTATGCTTTGCCACGCAATGATACCTGATTACTTGCTACATGCATGGCGTGGTAAAGTGTCCTACCACGGTGGGCGGAACAAGGCTGCCTTGCCCAGAAACCTTCTGCAAAGGCTTCTGGAGTACCTACAGGAGCGCTTCATCGAGATGTCCCTGGAGGATTTCCTCTCAATCCCCGGACATGTTAACAAACTTTTCTAAGTAACTATACTGTCTGCGAATGCATCCCAAGTCCTCAGGGCAAATCAATCATTAAAAAAGGCTTGCTTAAAAAACAATGTTTGCTATTTGCAAAGGTACACTCACCAGAGCTCCCTTCCATGGCGTCATTGTCTGGGATAGTGGCTTGTGAGGGCTGGGAGGACGGTAATTCCGTCAGGGTGATAAAAAGCTCCTGGCTGCTGGGGCTCACGGAGTGCTGTGTGCTCTCTGCTATGTCTTCCTCCTCTTCTTCATCTTCATCTTCCCGTCTGCATAATCCTCAGCCATGGCAGAGATTACAACCCCCACCTCGGAATCCACCATCAGGGGTGGGGTACTTGTGGCGCAGCCCCCTAAAATTGCATGCAGCTCAGCATAGAAGCGGCATGTTTTTCGACCTGCCCCGGACCTTCCGTTTGCTTCTTTGGTTTTCTGGTAGCCTTGTCTGAGCTCCTTAACTTTCATTCTGCACTGCACTGAGTCCCGGCTGTGGCCTTTATCCGTCATAGCCTTAGAAATTCTTTCAAATACTTTTTCATTTCGTCTTTTGGAACGCAGTTCTGTTAGCACTGAATCCTCTCCCCAGATAGCGATCAGATCCAGTACCTCCCGTGCAGTCCATGCTGGGGCTCTTTTACGATTCTCAGGAGACTGCATTGTTAACTGTGCTGATGAGCTGTGCGTGGTCACCTGTGCTGATGAGATGAGATCTCCACGCTGGGGAAGCAGGAAATGAATTTCAAAAGTTCACGGGGCTTTTCCTGTCTACCTGGCCAGTGCATCCGAGTTCAGAATGCTGTCCAGAGCGGTCACTGGTGCACTGTGGGATAGCTCCCGGAGGCCAATGCCGTCGATCAGCGTCCACACTAACCCTAATCCGATATTTTAATACCGATACTAGCGTTACTCCTCTCGTTAGGGAGGAGTACAGAAACCGGTTTAAAGAGCCATTAAAATCGATATATGGTGCCTCCTAGTGTGGACGGTTGTGGCGTTAAATCGGTTTTACGCTCCTAAAACCGGTTTAAACGCGTAGTGTAGACCAGGCTTGGATATTGTAACCAGTTTCAATGAATTTCTTCCCAATTAATAAGTCTCCTCTTGAAATGCTGAGCAGAGAATTTTCTTTTATTTCCATCCTTAGGGAAGGGAAATTCATGAATTTGTTCGGGTTCATGTGCCATGAGAATTTGCCTCACACTGTCATCACATCTGGGCCATGAAGCTGGGGCTCCACACTGTAACTTGTTTGTAACTTCCTCATCCTTTCTTCCTTCTACTTCATTTACTTCAATTTCTGCATGCATCTCTGAAGGTGAAAACATTTTCTCCACTTCCATATCAGTCTGATGCTGTGAGCTGCCTTCATCTAGAAGTAAGTTTCCATCATCTTGAGTTTCCAAACTGCTTCTATGAGGATGTGAGCTAACCTTCTCCCGAAGTAATAGACCTTCATCTGGATGCTGTGAACTACTTCCATCTTTATTTGGATTAAAGAGAAGATATTTCAGGAAGGATCCCTGCTGTTTTGCTTGGTCCTTTTCCTTCTCAGCCTTTTGTTTACAACACTCAGCTCCTGAGGGTTTTCTTTTCCTCTTTCTGCCATGGGGCATTTGAATATTGTTATGTACTAACTGTGCTCCCAACTGCAAGCATTATAGCATTAAGGATGGCTGACACACCACATGGTTGGCGATTTAAACCACATTGCAGCCATCCTAACACATCTTTTCACTGCTTAAAGGTTCAATGATTAGTAACATACAGTCAGTTACCTATTAAAACAGTTAGTTACAGCATTTACACGGAAACAAAATTATCTTTTTTGACGTTATAACCCAACACCGGTTGTTTGGAAAGTATTCCCCTTCCTCACGGTTACCCGCCTGGAGTGTGACGTCATCACTTTTGTAGTCTATTAAGTGTTAAAGCTGTTACTTTTCTTTTATGGACCTAATTTATTCCTCATTTGTTACTTTTCTTTTATGGACCTCATTTATGAACCAGTTATAACAAAGAAACGTTCATAATTATACAGCCCGATAATAACGTTAAGGTTTAATAACATTTAAAGATACTCACACTTTGGATTTATAATGCTGAAAGACGTTATTCTTTATTCTTTGGCACCAAGAAACACAATTTTCCACAGTATCTGCTCAATTCTTAACCATCTACCTGCGACGTGTGTTAAAATGACCATTGGACATGTATCAACTTGTGATATCTCCATTCTACATGAATTTCTGGCTATGCAACCTTGATGTATATTCGACTGATGCGTCACTAGCATTGCAGCTCTTGCTGCTGGCGGATGTGTTTCATTGTGGCTGAGTTATTGCTTATCAAAATTACAGAGTGGGTCATCTTGACCCTACATCATAAATTGAAAAAAAAATTGCTAAAATATTATTTATTTTTGCAGTAAATAAACTATTTGACATATTATTAAATTCTCAGAAATATAGAGAATGAATTATAATTCATATTTCCTCCGTACGTGCACGGGAATTGAAATAATGATATCTCTGTTATTTTATTTGCAGAGCAGAAATCAGGGCTTATGCTGATTCCTGGGGCCACTCCCTTCTCAGCAAGGGCAGAGCTAGGCAGGCTCCAACTTCCCCTCACAGTCACAGCATGGCACACCCCAGACCTGCAGGGTTGTCCCTGGGTGTCGGTCAGAGGTGGGTGGGCAGTGTAAGGGGCTGAGATCTGAGAGAGACACCGAAGTCACTAACCCAGATAACATTTAGGCCAGGGACAGCAATAGATTCATGACCCTTTCCTATGGCTCCTCAGCCCATAGGTGGAGTTTGGAGGCAGCATGAGTGTGCAATGTAAGGACAGGAGAGTGCTGCTCCCAGCATGCGCCCCCGAGGTAGGGAATCAGAATTTTTTTTAAACAGAGTGATTAACTGGTGATTAAGATAAGAAAGGGCTGTTTCTTAAAGTTAAATGATCTGTTCCAAGCCTGGTGAACTGCAAAAAGTAAGTAGCCTAAAGGCTCGTCTACACTGCAACATTGTTGCCAAAACTTTTGTTTTTCACGGGTACTTAAAAAAGCCTCCCTCCCGTGGAAGACAAAAGTTTTGCCAAAAAGCAGCAGTGTGAACCTGGCTTTGTCCGCAGGAGCGTACTCCTGCCAACAAAGCTTATGCCGCTCACGGGGCTGGAAGTATTTTGTCGGCACTTTAGATAGAGAGTGTTCACACACGCTGACTTTTAGTGACCAGGCTGTGTTGACATAGGCCTTGGCTACATTGGCACTTTACAGTGCTGCAACTTTCTCGCTCAGAGGTGTGAAAAAAACACCCCCCTGAGCACAGCAAGTTATAGCGCTGTAAAGTGCCAGTGTAAACAGTGCCCCAGCGCTGGAAGCCGCGCTCCCAGCACTGTAAGTTAATCCCCTCGGGGAGGTGGAGTACGTGCAGCACTGGGAGAGGGCTCTCCCAGCGCTGGCGCCACGACCACACTCGCACTTCAAAGCGCTCCCGCGGCAGCGCTTTGGAGTTTCGAGTGTAGCCAAGCCCATAGCCTGGTCACTGAAAGCTGCATAGTGCAGACAAGCCCTAAATGATAGAAAGTAATTGTAGCTTTTTCTACAATTGTTGTATTTCAAGGGATGGTAACAAAATTACAAATATCTTTCTTTGAGAAGATAACTGATTTTTTTAGACAAAGGAAATGCAGTAGATCTAATCTACCTCGTTGTCTGTAAGACATTTAATAGAGTTCCACATGGGAAATTATGAGTTAAATTGGAGAAGATGGGGATTAATATGAGAACTGAAAGGTGGATAAGGAACTGGTTAAAGGGGAGACCTCAACAGGCCATACTGAAAAGTGAACTGACAGAATAGAGGGAGGTTACTTGTGGAGTTCCTCAGAGATCAGTCTTGGGACCAATGTTAATTACATTTTTATTTCTGACCTTGGCACAAAAAGTGGGAGTGTGCTAATAAAATTTGCAGATGACACGAAGTTGGGAGTTATTACCAATATGGAAGGGGACTGGAATACTATACAAGAAGATCAGGATGACCTTTTGTAAACTGGAGTTATAGAAATGGGATGAAATTTAATAGTGCAAAGTGCAAGGTGATGCATTTAGGGACTACCAACAAGAATTTTTGCTATAAACTAGGAATTTACCAGTTGGAAGTGGCAGAAGAGGAGAAAGAACTGGGTGTATTGGTTGATGGCTCACAGTCCTGTGATCAGTGTGATGCAGCTGTGAAAAAAAGCTAATGCATTCCTAGCATGCATCAGGCAAGATATTTCCAGTAGAGACAGGGAAGTGTTAGTACCCAGGGCCAGTGCAAGGATATTTTGTGCCCTAGGCGAAACTTCCACCTTGCGCCCCCCGCTGCGCCCCCGCCCTGAGGTGCTCCCCCCCCCCAGCGGCAGCTCCCCCCTCTGCCCTGAGGTGCCCCACCATGGTAGCTCCCCCCCTCCGCTCTGAGGCACCCCCCTTGCGGCAGCTCCCCACCCCCCACTCTCCACCCTGAGGCACCCCCCCTGCCCCAGCTCACCCTGCTCCGTGCAGGAGCACGAGCACGATCACCCCGAGCACGCCATCGCTGCTTCACTTCTCCCGCCTCCCAGGCTTGCGCCGCCTAAGCTGATTAGCGCCGCAAGCCTGGGAGGCGGAGAAGTGAAGCAGCCACAGTGTGCTTGGGGAGGAGGCGGGGCAGGGGTGAGCTGGGGCGGGGAGTTCTCCTGCGTGCCGCCCCCCCCACTTACTTGCTGCAGACAGCCCTCCCCGCATTCTCCTGCCCCAGCTCCCTCCGCCTAAATGCCGGCGGCGACCGGGGCAGCCAAAGATCCGGCCGCCGCGGTCCCTGCCGAAGAAAATGGTGCCCCCCAAATCCCAGCACCCTAGGTGACCGCCTAGGTCGCCTAAATTGTTGCACCGGCCCTGTTAGCACCATTATACAAGGTAGTGGTGCGACCTCATCTGGAATACTGTGTGAAATTCTGGTCTCCCATGTTTAAGAAAGATTAATTTAAACTGAAACAGGTACAAAGAAAGGCTATTAAGCTAATCTGAGGAATGGAAAACCTACCTTATGAGAAGAGACTCAAAGAGCTTGGCTTGATTAGCCTAACCCATAGAAGGTTGAGGCGAGATATGATTGCTCTCTATAAATAAATCCGAGGGATAAATACCAGGGAGAGAAAGGAGTTATTAAAGTTAAGCATCAGTGTGGACCCCCAGAGCAAATGCATATAAACTGGCCATCAACAAGTTTAGGCTTGAAATTAGGTGAAGGTTTCTAACAATCAGAGGAGCGAAGTTCTGGAGCAACCTCCCAAGGGGAACAGTGGGGGCAAAAAACTGGCTTCAAGAATAAGTTTGATAAGTTTATGGAGGGAGTGGTATGCTAGGACTGCCTACAATGGTCTGTGGTCCACTGGTGACTGCCTGTAGCAAAAATCCTCAATGGCTGGAGTCAGGACACTAGATGGAGAGGGCTCCGAGTTACTACAGAGAATTCTTTCCCAGATATCTGCCTGGTGAGTCACATGGTCAGGGTTTAACTGATCACCATATTTGGGGTCAGGAAGGAATTTTCTCCTGGGTCAGACTGGCAGAGACAGTGGGGGCATGGGGTTCGCCTTCTTCTGCAGCAGGGGGCATAGGGTCACTTGCAGATTTAAACTAGTATAAATGGTGAATTTTCTGTAACTTGATTTTAAACCTTTAAACCATGATTTGAGGACTTCAATAACCCAGCCAGAGGTTAGGGGCATAGGTGCCAACTCCATGGGTGCTCCAGCCCGGAACACCCAGGGGGAAAAAATGGTGGGTGCTCAGCCAGATCCCCCCGCCACCCGCGGTGCCTCCCGCCTGCCGGCAGCCCCACTGATCAGCTGTTCCACGGTGTGCAGGAGGCACTGAGGGGTAGGGGAGGAGTGAGGGCGAGGTGCACTCAGGGGAGGAACGGGGTGGGAAGAGGCAGGGTGGGGTGGAGCAGAGCCGGGAAGAGGCAGGCAGGGGCTTGGGAGAAGGGGTGGAGTAGGCCAGGGTGGGCACTGGAAGAGGCGGTGTGGAGGCTTGGGGAAGGAGTGGAGTGGGGGCAGGGGCTGGGACAGAGCCAGGGGGGTTGAGCATCCTCTGGCACATTAGAAAGTTAGCATCACTGGTTATGGGTCTATTACAGGAGTGGGTGGGTGAGGTTCTGTGGCCTGAAATGTGCAGGAGGTCAGACTAGATCAGGGGTCTCAAACATGCGGCCCGCAGGGTTATTTTCTGTGGCCCACGAGCTTCTCTCGGCGCTCCCGCCCTCCCCCAGTGTTTACCTAGAGACGCTCCTGCCCGACGCGCAACGGGGCCAGGGCAGGCTTCCTGCCCGCCCTGCCCCCACGTCACTCCAAGAAGCGGATAGAACATGGGGAAGGGGGGGGGCACAGGGGTCTCTGTGTTGCTCTTGCTTCAGGCACTGCCCCAGCAGCTCCCATTGGCTGTGGTTCCCCATTCCTGGCCAATGGGAGCTGCTGGGGGCAATGCCTGAAGCAAGAGCAACACACAGACCCCTGTGCCCCTCCTGCCCCAGCTTCCAGCCACTTCCCAGAGCAGCATGGGGCAGGGCAGGCAGGCAGGGAGCCTGCCCTGCCCCCAGTACACGCCGGGCCAGAGCCAGCCCCCCCGAACCCTTCCTGCAGCCAAACCCCCTGCCCTGAGCCCCCTGCTGCACCCCACACCCCTCCTGCACCCCAACCACCTTCCGTGAGCCTCCGCCGCACCCTGCACCCTGACCCCCTGCCCTGAACCCGGCACCCCTCCTGCACCCTGCCCTGAGGCCCCTGCCACACCCTGCACCCTGACCCCCTGCTGAGCCCCCTGCCACACCCCACCCCAACCCCCTGCCCTGAGCCCCCTGCTGCACCATGACCCCTGCCCTAAGCCCCTGCCACACCCTGCACCCTGACCCCCTGCTGCACCCCTCATCCCTCCTGCACCTCACACCCCAACTCCCTGCCCTGAGCCCCTGCCACACCCCACACCCCTCCTGCACCCCCTGGGGGCAGGGAGGGGGTGGAGTTGGGGTGGGGATTTTGGGGAAGGGGTTGGAATGGGGGCAGGGAAGGGGTGGGAAGAGGCAGGGCAGGGCGGGGCCTCATGGAAGGGGTGGAGTGGGGGTGGGGCCGAGGGCGGCAGGGGGGAGGTGTCAGTAATGTGGCCCTCGGGCCAATGTACTAGTCCTCATGTGGCCCTCGTGGTCATTTGAGTTTGAGGCCCCTGGACTAGATGCTCATGATGGTCCCTTCTGACTTTAATAAGAGAATCTGAGTAAGAATATACATTACAATTTTCAGTCGAACCAGTGTCCCATAAGTGACTTGTCACAAGATGTCAAAACATGTTAGTATTAGAGCTGAGTGGGTCTAATATGTATTTAATTTTCTCTCTTGGTATAGGAAGTAGATACAATGCTCCAGTCAGATATTGCTAAGTTATTATCTGCAAAAACACTAGAGTTTTCAGTTGCTTAAGTAGCCCTTGGAATCATGGATAAAGTTGAGACCCTCCCCCCAAATCTGAAATGGCCCCCCTGTGGGCAGGCATGGAATTGCCCACCCCTCCCCATGTGTGGCCCCATTGGCCTGACTGGAGCCACCACCACCCCAATATAGAAGTCAAACTGCACCTATGCCTCAGCCCGTCATTAAGGCAGGGATTACCCAGCACAGGAGCGAGGTGCCCGGAGGGTCTCTCACTGGTACAAGTCTGGTGCCTGTTAGAAGTGGTTGCAACAGTATATTGTAAACTGTCCCTTAGATTACGAGACTAGCAGAAGCAAATTACATAGTAAGGTCATAACCTTAGTCACCCCCCCACAACCTGGGTGAAACTTCTTGTTTTGTAATAACAAGCCCAGTGCTGAAAATGACATTAGAGAAAAGATAGGCCAAAAGACTGAGTGCTAAACAAATGAAAGCATTTAGTCCCAGAAACATAGTGGGGGTTATGCTGATCCTGGGAAGCTATTCCACAGGGCAGAGTCAGCATCTGCAGTTTGACTGTATAATGGCATAGAAAGGAGGCTAATACTAGATACAGGGAAAGGCACAAAGTCTGTGAGAGAGGCTAGAACAAATCAATGGAGGATTTTACATAAATTTAAACTGAACCCTAAAACAGATATGGGGCAGTGGAAGTATTTGCAGATGACATATGGTCCTTTGGTGATTATTTTAGTTTGTTTTGGTTTTATTTTAGTGTAAATATACTATGCTGTTATAGAACAGAAACACTGGCAATACTCATCATATAAACTTCAGGTAAGTGTATTATTACAGAGAATAACCTCTACACTGTGTATGTAGCAGCGAAGAACCAGATTCTGCCATTCTTACTTACACTGAGTACTTCCCTACTTTTGGAAGAGTTCCACTGAATTAAATAGTACACTTGTGCCAGAATATATCCTGAAAAATGTAGGGGTGAAATAATCAGGAAAATGACAAGAAGTTATAATTAGCACGATGCCATGTAAACATTTCCATCCTTCTTTTAAATCACTATAAAATATTGTAGTCCTTGACTGCCCATCTCCACTCCATCCAACCCCAGCCTGAACAGAAAGGATAATCAAGTTCTCAGTGTTCCAAGAGAGCACTGCCAAGTGTTTCCTTTTAAATATTCTCAACTGGCTCCTTTTTAAAATATATAGTTAAAAGTAAACCAAGATTTGAATTGCTATAAGGGTCTACGTAATGTTAAAAGGATTATACTAATTGCTTTTACCTTTCTTTTCTCTAGGATGGGGTTCCTCAACACAGTCCTTCTTTTCTATTTAATTTCCTTCTTATTCAGTGAGGAGGATGGATTCTTCAATCAAGATTATAATACCTCTAGCTCCAAATTTTCTAACTACTGTACTCCTATTTAAACCTTTAATCTATATCTGAGGTACAGGCTCCAAAAACTGCAAGAGTCCTGGATTTCTCACATTATTTTCAACATTATTGAAAAAATAATCAGAAAAGACTTTGAAGGGTTTGGTGCTCTGGAAGTTTTAGACATTTCCTACAATCAGATTCAGGAAATTGAATCTGGTGCCTTTGAGAATGTATTCAACTGTATTTCTGTAAATCTTTCATTTAACAACCAGTTGCATGAAATTCCTTACTTTGCATCTCACCTAAATTCTTACAAATACATGAAACCCCAGATTTTCCACATTATAAATATTTTGAAAGATCATCAGAGACTTTGAAGTCTTCTGTGTCAGCAGAAGGGTTGCAATATTCCAAAGGTTCATCTGGCTTGTTAAATGTTCATTCCAAGTTCAGGTGAAGCATACGGGACTTTCAAAGACTAGACTAGACTAGATAAAAACATAACTCTGTTTCCACCTGCTATGATATGGCATTCTTTCTGTCGAATGCCAAAATATGGAATGCAAACTGTAAACTGTCTGAGGAAGATCTGACAGGAAAAAATGGATGCCAGTCTTTGTAAAGATCAGTTGGACAGTATTTTAGAGCTGAACATTAGTCACAACAATCTGGAAATTGCTCTCTTGTCACATTTTATCTTTTTTCTTCCAATGGAAAATGTAGTCTATTGATGCTAGTTACAACAAAATAACAATTAGCAATGTAGATATTGGAAACATTTGTCATTTCACATCCAGCAAGCTTTTGTTTTTAAATATCAGTAACAATCCCATAAACAATTTAGATACTATATGTCTCCCTTCAACAATTGAGATAATTGATTTGTTTTTCACAAGCATAAATCAAATAGCAAAAGTTTTGGTGCAAAATTGTTTGATTAAGAAAAGATAAATATTCAGGGAAATCAGTTCATCTATACTACTGATCCAGACAGCTCTGGAACAGTTGTAGACAAAACTGAACCTGGAAGTATACATATTGCTGCAATTTCATATATTAGAAGACAAGAAGGTACACCTATAGAAAGCCTGCCAGAGAAAGTAAATCATTTATAAATGTCAAACTGTTCTATTGTAGAACTCCCAATAATTTGTCAGTAATGGATCGTCTTGGAAAATTTCTTCCAATATTGAAATATTTTAATTTATCTGGGAATAAGATCTCATTTCTACAAAGTAGGTTGCTTCCAGAATCTTTGATTAAGTTAGATGTTAGCAACAATGCCATTACTACAATAGTGGAAGACATTTTGGGGCATTTGACAAAATTCAATGTTTTAACTGTTCCAGGGAAACATTTTGTAACTGTGACTTGCACTGGTTTGTGAATACATATATCCATAGACCAAATTTGAGAAAATCTAAGATGCAGCTTTCCACCAGATAAAAGGAGTGCGTTGTTCCATTGGTGTTCAAATGGCTATTACAGCTTGTACAGCCATATTGTCTATGTCAGTAATAACAGGCTTATCTGGCATTTTAATGGACCCTGGAATGGACCCTGGAAAAATGGGCTGGAATTGGTGCATGGTGAAAAGGAAACAAGGCGAAAAGAGGCCAGAAAATAAGTTTTATGATGCCTTCGTTTCATACAGTGAAAATGATACAAGTTGGACTAAAGAGAATTTTCTGGAAAAACTAGAAACGAATGGGTTTAAAATATGTTACCATGAGAGAGATTTCGAACTGAGGCATCTGGTACTTGGTAATATTTTCTATTGCATAGAGAATAGCCGTAAGGTCCTTTTTGTTTTCTCCCTCAGCTTTGTAAACTGCTGCTGGTGTCAATATGAACTGGATTTTCCTGAACAGCAGGTCCTGAATGAAAATCAAGATTCTCTCATTATGGTTGACCCAGTATGGCCATTCTTATGTTCTTATGTGGAAAAATGTTTTTGTCTCATCTACCTACATTAAAAATTAAATTAAAAATTAAAAATAACACTGTTTTCAACACCAAGTCAGTAACCTACTGCTGGCAACCGTTCTCAGCTTTGAGTCAATGTTCTAGTGTAGATGGGACTTGCTTCCCATTTATTTCTTGCATTTATAAAGCTTGATGGTCCAATGTTTCCATCATGAATGACAAACCTCAAGTAGTCCATAAACAAATGTTGAGGTTGTCCACAGAAAAGACAGTTCTGGTCTATCTGACTAAGTAATTTACATGTGTTTTGTTATAAGACAGCTTCAGTGTTGCTAAAAGCCAGAAGTACTCCTATCGTGAGGCTACTCCACCAGTGGGCATGATTCTCCAATCACTACCAACAGTATAAAATCAGGAGTAATTTTGAGTTATCCAAGAGCAGAAATAGTAACCTTATGAATTAATGAGCAAGTGAATACAACCAGCCAAATTTAGCCTGGTGTGAGTTATGAGCAGGTACATTGACTCAACGGCAGTTGCTCCTTCTTACCCCTAAACTGGATTTGAACCATTAACTTTAGAGTTCTGAGATTTTAAAAGGAAATGGTGGTAGTTACATAAGTAATTTTCACAATTATGAGCTATACATTCCCAGCTTTGGAAACTGTCCATTTTCTAACATTTATAATAGCTATTTGCTAAACTCCTCTCAGCTGAGGATTTCAACCAAAATGTTCTTTGCGCAAGAACATGGAGTAACTTATTTTCAATTGTATTAGCTAGCAAAATTATAATTAAATAAATTCTGCCTTAATTAAAATCAGTTTGATTAATCAGAAATGTTCTATGGCTACATAGATTAGACTGTGCCCAGGCTTCCAAGAATAGCATCTCTTCTTCTCCCCATCCAGATTTCCTACTTTAGGACTATCTGTTTACACATACCCAGTCTATCCCATTACAACACTACATTCTCTCTCTGTCCAGGAAAGCAAGTTAGATATGAAACTGCAGCCAGATTAAATAACTAAGTCCCACCAGGGCTGTTAGTTTAGCTCCCTCTCTGCTGTTTACATTTCACTGCACTTGAAGTGCTGGGCTGTGTCAGTCTTCAATGGCTTTAGATTTAAATCTTAGGTTTGGTTCTTAGGTCAAAGTCTCCAAGCTAGATAGATGTGCATGTATTTAAACACTCAATACTGTTTGTGGCCTTCACTGAACCTATGGATTTTCTCATAGTCTCTTGCTATGTCTTTGTACAGATTCCACCTCAACATGCATACAGACGTCACTGTCATCGATGGATAGAGAACCCAGGACCTTCAGACCTGTGATCTTCAGTTTAGAAATTGCTATCTTAGTTCTATTGTAAAGAGGCCACACATAGCGCTGAAGTGACAAGCCTTCTCTAATAACTTCTTGACCTCATGTTCGTACAGTATTTCCAATAATTACATGACACGTAAGCTTTTATAGTGCAGAAATGAAAAATATACTCAGAGAGAGACTATTGCATCAATCGCCCTAATGGGTGAAGAAATTAATCAATACCACTGGAATTCAAGAACTGCAAAAACTGCTGAATATCATAAACATTTTTAAAATTATAAACTATAATTATGCTCATGTAAATAAGCATAAGTCATCTGGCAGTCACCACTGATTTTGTCCATTACTCCCACAAGCTCCTTTGTTCTTTCTTCTATGCCATCTCATGCATAAAACACCCTGCTCAAACTATTATTGTTAGTGATTTATTTATGGTACTAGGTTCTTTTCAATCAAGTAGGGACGGCCCTGCCCCTAGGAGCTCACAGTCTAAGGAGACAATGGGGTTAGAGGAAGAGGCGCAACCAACAGCTATTTTTCTTTACCAATAGCTGAGCAGCTATTAGTGGATGGGAAATTAATTCTACATTTCCTCTTATGTGACCATTTCTACTCCGGAGCCCTAAAAGGATTACCAAAGGCCCATTTGGTAAATATACAACAATTTGTGATATTTGGTTACTAATTGCATCCCAATACTCTCTAATGACTGGACACATCCACTATACATGCATAAAATCTCCTCTTTCACCACAATTCCTCCAGCATTTAGTCCCAGTAAATCAATCTATATTTTTTAACCTGACTGGCGTGAGGTACCATTGATGTAGTATCTTAAAAAAAAATTCTTTTATTGTGCTACAGACTGAGGTTGCTGGTCCTCTTTTCCACATGAAAGCCCATTCCTCTGGCGTAATCTGTCGAGCCACATCCTTTTCCCAGCGTTTCATACATGGACATTTTTTTATTTTTTTTTGTTAGGAGAGTTGTGTACAAAGACTGATATCAATTAGTTATAATTTTTGTCTCCTGACAATACACATAGCTACTATTAAAGTTAGCTTTTAATATAAAAAAGGTTTTCTAGAAAGTTGAGAAACAATGTCTGACCTGAAAGTACTGGTACCAGGAAAGAGTGTGTCGGTTAAACTTGGTTTTGATCTCTAAATAAATTAGACAATTTCTTTACTGAATTGCTGGCCAACTGTGTGTATTCCATGGCTCTCCCAACCTTTGAAGCTTTCTAGTTCACAATTTGGGTTAAGATATGGATTATTTGCAATGGGTGTCATTGGTGAGGGGGGAAAAATGTATCTTATTTCTAGTTCTAACCCAAACCTACAGAGTAGCATTTGCTAAAGGAGGTGTTTACATTTCTGGAGGGCATGCTTTTTTTGTTGTTTGTTTTTTTGTTAATCCATGGTAGTAGCCTTGCAATGTTTACAATTTTCTTGTTCAATAAAGTCCCAGTGGTTGGCTGGGTTAGAGCACCCCCAATTCACTACTACTTTGAGCTGGCTGGCTTAATAATATCCTAGAATACTTAGGCATGGTTTACCCTGGGATGTGTGTGGGGAGGACTGATCTAAATTACGCAATTTCAGCTACATGAATAACGTAGCTGAAATTGACGTACTTAGACCTACTGTACTGTAAAGTTCTATAACTTTAATAGAAGCTATGTGTATTGTCAGGAGACAAAAATTATAACTAATTGATATCAGTCTTTGTACACAACTCTCCTAACCAAAAAAAAAAAAAGGGCTCCGGAGTCTTCACTGCAGTGAGTCAACTGCTGCCACTCCCCCGTTGACTCTGCCTGCACCTCTCACGGCAGTGGAGTACAGGAGTTGATGGGAGAGCGCTCAGGGGTCGATTTATCGTGTCTAGACTAGACGCGATAAATCGACCCCCACTGGGTCGATCGCTGTCCGCCGATCCGGCGGGTAGTATAGCTCTACCCTTAGTTCACCCTGTTTAATAGGTCTATACAAAGTAGCTGCACTCACTCTTGTTCTTTTTGTATGCCATATATATTCAAACATGCTCTGTATTCCCACTGGTGTTTTATCTGGGATACTCACAGGAAGATTCTGAGACAAGAAAGAGATCCTTGGCACAATGTTCACTTTGACTGTAACTAGTCTTCCCAACCAAGAAATTATATGCTTCCCCAGCACTCCAGATCTTTTTCCATTTGCTGAAGTGTGGTTTGATATTTAAATCGTAGATTTTTAAATCACAGATATTTAAATTCTATGTTGTTTGTAATTTGAATTCCCAGGTACCTTACAGAATTTGTTGCCCGTTTGTACCCAAATGTTTTCTGGAGGAGTGACTTTTCAGCATCTGGCAAATTTATAGCTAGTATTTCAGATTTGGCATAGTTTACTTTCAATCCAGAAACTTTCCAGTGTTTTAAAAATATCCTTAAAACAAGCTTTTTGCTTTGAGTTGGAAGCAT
Organism: Mauremys mutica; assembly: GCF_020497125.1. Taxonomy (NCBI): domain Eukaryota; kingdom Metazoa; phylum Chordata; order Testudines; family Geoemydidae; genus Mauremys; species Mauremys mutica. Next base: position 178,474,490 of record NC_059074.1, on the reverse strand, counting down.
ACTTAATACCCCTTGTTACTACTAACCCTAAGTCCCACCAGGGCTGTTAGTATAGCTCCCAATTGTACCCTTCAACAATATAAATCATCTTTGCTTATTCTTAAATTGATTTTTAATCTGAAAAGGTATGTGTTTAGCAAATCTGCCCACTTCTCTTTTCTTTTGCTGAACCAAAAAATGTCTGTTGAAATCAATTACCTTAACACCTGTAACCTGCCCTTCCTGAAAATGAGTTTCTTGACGTAAAATAATTTGAGGGTGGATTTTTTAAAATTCTACCAAGGCTATTTTTCCAATTATTTAGCCCTTTCACATTCAAAGACATTACTTTAAAAGGAAGAGCCATTGAGAGTAACTATTTAGCTTACTGAAAAATTTGAAATTACTGTGATTCTTTAGCTGTTTGACAGGGTAACAAGCCTTGTGGATGGGGGCAGGGGGAATGGTAGACGTGGTATATCTTGACTTTAATAAGTCTTTTGATACCGTCTCATATGACCTTCTCATTAACAAACTAGGGAAATACAACTTAGATGAAGCTACTATATGGTGGGTGCATAACTGGTTGGAAAACCATTCTCAGAGAATAGTTATCAGTGGTTCACAGTCAAGCCGGAAGGGCATATTGAGTGGGGTCCCGCAGGGATCAGTTCTGGGTCCAGTTCTGTTCAATATCTTTATCAATGATTTAAATAATGGCATAGAGAGTACACTTATAAAGTTTGCAGACTATACCAAGCTGGGAGGGGTTGCAAGTGTTTTGGAGGATAGAATTAAAATTCAAAATGATCTGGATAAACTGGAGAAATGGTCTGAAGTAAATAGGATAAAATTTAATAAGGACAAATGCAAAGTAGTCCACTTAGGAAGGATCAAATCAGTTGCACACATGCAAAATGGAAAATGATGCCTAGGAAGGAGTACTGCATAAAGGGATCTGGGAGGTCATAGTGGATCACAAGCTAAATATGAGTCAAAAGTGTAACACTGTTGCAAAAAAAGTGAACATCCTTCTGGGATGTATTAATAGGAGCGTTGTAAGCAAGACACAAGAAATAATTCTTCCACTCTACTACACACTCATAAGGCCTCAGCTGGAGTATTGTGTCCAGTTCTGGGGACCACATTTCAGGAAAGATGTGGACAAATTGGAGGAAGTCCAGAGAAGAGCAACAAACATGATTAAAGGTCTAGAAAACATGACCTATGGGGGAAGATTGAAAACACTGGGTTTGCTTAGTCTGGAGAAGAGAAGACTGACGGGGGACATGATAACAGTTTTCAAGTACATAAAAGGTTGTTATATGGATAAGGGCAAAAAATTGTTCTTCTTAACCTCTGAGAATAGGACAAAAGCAATGGGCTTAAATTGCAGCAAGATAGGTTTAGGTTGGACATTGGGAAAAACTTCCTGTCAGGGTAGTTAAGCATTAGAATAAATTGCCTAGGGAGGTTGTGGAATCTCCATCATTGAATATTTTTAAGAGCAGATTAGACAAATAGTTCTCAGGGTTGGTCTAGATAATACTTAGGCCTAACTAGAGTGCAGGGGACTGGACTAGAAGACCTCTCAAGGTCCCTTCCAGTCCTACAAGTTTATGAACCTTTTGTTTCTAATTATGTTGCATTCATGATTGTGTGCCTGAATACAGCTTTGTGTCTGTTTGTAAACCTCCATCTATTTCTTGTATTAATCCCCTTCCCAGCCTCCTCAGTTCCCACCCCTCCTGCATTCCCCTTACTCTTAAATCCACAAACGAAATACCACTTTAACATATAAAACAGTCCCCAAATGACTGTGCTTTGTTAAACCATAAGGCTAACAGAAGACAGATATTATTAATCATCCCAAATAAAGCAATTGTCATACTATTTTCTTGATAACAATAACATACTGTTCAGTTGTTCGTTCCTGATGACTCCCGAGAAGTCCCTTTAGATTACTCCTCAGGTATCTGAGTTCCCTTATTCACCTTCACTTCTGCCATTGCCATTATGGTATCTAAAGTCTTTTGTCTTTTCTTTCCATTTCTTCTTTTTCCTGGGTTTCACCATTTATCAAGAATTTTTCTGTAGTTTATCTCTAGTTACTACCTTTGGAGAGTTTTCTTGTATGTCTGAGATTTTGATTTCTATCACAAGCAAGTGGGTTGTATTTTTTCCTTGTTTAAAGTTTCTTACTGTATAATACTGACTTTGGAAGCTGAATGAGAATTTAAATGGGAATCCCCATTTCTAGCAGCTATCTGCCCTCCTCAGCATTGCTGTAATTTCCTCTAGCTCTCTTCAATTTTTTAAGGTTAGGGCAGAGAGATCATGGAAAATGTGCAGCTTATAGCCTTTGAGTATGAACTCTGAATGCTCTCTGGCTTTTTTCATAATTAAATTTTTCTGCTGCTAATTTCACAATTAGGTCTCTGAGTTTTTTATTATTATTATTATGAGGCCCAGGCAGGGGGAGCAGTGCCCTGTGTGCTCTCTCCACTTTTACCTCTCCCAGAGAGCTTAGATGTAACAACTCTACAATTAAAGTTTCTACATAACAGATTGGGTTTCCTCCTTCAGTGTTTTCAGGCACACCCTTAATTCTGATGTTGTTCCTTCTTGATCTGTTTTCCATATTGTCCAATTTAAAATGCATCTCTCTCTCTCTGCTCCCTCAGTGCCATGTGGTTCTGTAGCTCTGTTTCTCTCTCACTTGCTTTTCTTAGGCCTGGTCTACACTGGGTGGGGGGAGAGTAACGATCTAAGTTATGCAACTTCAGCTTTCTGAATAATGTAGCTGAAGTCGACGTGCTTAGACCTACTCACCATGGTGTCTTCACTGCGGTGAGTTGACTGCTGCCACTCCCCCGTCGACGCTGCCTGTGCCTCTCACTGCGATGGAGTACAGGAGTCGACGGGAGAGAGCTCGGGGGCTGATTTATCGCATCTAGACTAGACGCAATAAATCGACCCCGCTGGATCGATCGCTGCCCGCCGATCTGGCAGGTAGTATAGACATACCCTTAGGCCAGTGACTTGCTCTTCCAAGTCAGCAACTTCCTTCTTTATTGCAAGAAGCTTGATCGTCAGATCATCTCTCATGCCTTAAACTCAGAGATCATCTCCAGAATGCCTGCTTTGGTTGCCATTTGATTTTCTTCAGCTCTGACATTTCTGTCTAATTTGGCTGCCATGAGTTCACTTGGAGTCTGAGAGATTTCTCCATGCTGTGCACCAGAAACAGTTTTCTTAGTGAGTTATCTTTTTAAATTTTCAGAATTCCTTGGAGAATCCATCCTCTGCAACTGTATGGTCTCTTTTTGTGGGGAGTTTAGTAGGTTTGGGAGAGTGGGGGTTGATGGAGGCAAATTGCTTTGCTATCCCCTCAAAGCTCAGGCTTCAGACAGCCATGTTATTTTGGCTCTCTGATGGTCTCCTCTCCAGATCTATTTTTACCATGCAGTCTATGAGAAATTGTAAAATTATAACCACTAGGTAAATGACCAGTAAGGATTTATTTTATAGTTTTTAAAATAAATTAATCGACTGAAAATCATCTGGCTGTGCACATATGTGACTAATATTATTATTTTCCTCCTCATTTCTCCTATATATACATATATACACACACACAGAGTATCCCATCTCAAACAATGATCAGCATCAGATGTCTCAGAGGACGGTGAAGTAACCCCACAGTAAGGATAATCTGCCCCCCATAAGGTCTAATCCTAATCCCTAAATCAGAAAATATTTTAAATGCCAAAGCAGGAGGTTTTATATCCCTTCCAAAATTTCTTGGCATTAACTATTATAACTCTGGGTATTCTTATTACCCATATAAATGTCCAATCCCTCTTTGAATCTTGGCAGATTCTTGATCTCAATGACATTATGCAGCTATGAGTTCTCCAGTCTAATTCTGTGTTATAATAAAAGGACATGCCACCTTTCAGTTTCATCTTCTTGTGATATCAGACAAGGAGAACAGTAGCTCCAGATCTACCTTCTCTAAACCATTCAGTATTTTATATACTTTTATCATGTCCTCTCTTATTCATCTCCATTCTTTTCAATCTCTTAATATGAGTGGCCCACCCCTCTAACCATTCACATGTTGCATCTTGTCTCAGTTAGATTGCCACTTTTATGAAGTAAGCAAGTTTTATTCTGTGTACAGTGTCCAGCATAATGGTGTCCTGATTTGATGGGGCCAGTTAGCTACTACTATAGTACAAATAAATAAGATTACTGGAGATAAAAATCACTTATTTTGTGATCTTCTAATAACTCCTGATACTTAAATTAAGGAATCACTTCAATAAAATTACAGCAACATAATATATTTTCTATTTACCACATCCATACAGCTCCACAAAATGCTTTGTTATTTAATATTATGTAGGACAACTCAAATTGGACAGTGTTCTTATTGCAGTTAAAAGTTCAAAAATGCACATTTTATTATCTGATACTGCAAACATTTAAAAATATTAGGAATACAAAGTTACATCAGCAGTTAACTTAAGAAAAAACATAAAATATTTTGAAAAGATTTCAATCCCTTTCTCACTTTACTCATCACACAAATATTGAATACATTTACTTTTATGAGCAAAGTGATCATAACCCCTAGTCATGTTATGGAGCTCACATGATTCAAAGCAAATGCATAATTTGAGGAGCATAAACAAACAAACCACCTTAAAACCTGATCTAGCAATCCTTGCACACCCCGAACTCTCACTGACTTCAGTGGGAGGTTTGGACGTACCAGGAATGCAGAACAGGCGATGTGCAAGTTAAATACATATACGACCCAATCCTACATCCATTTCTCAGAGTCGAGGCCCAGTCCTAATGTTCTTTCTCAAGTGAGGCTTTCATTTAGTGCAATCAATGTGGTGTCTGAGTGAGAGCTGCAGGATCAAGCTCATAACATCATATCCACCCCAAAAAATTATGGGGCATCAGGCTAAGGAGTAATCCAAAGGCAGAAAAAAAACCAAACGTGAGACATTTTAGTTAGTTATATTTTATCATCACTTTAGCGAGGACCATGTTATTCATTCACAGAGAAAAATATCCAGGTAGGGAGAAAAGAACCATTGAAATTATTTCAACTTTACATTTCTTTAGATTGCTTACTGCAAGAAATTATGTCATGTTTAAATTACTGATTATTACACTTTATTTTCTTTAAACTAAGAAAATTGTTCATTAAAGTGACATTCTTCAAAGGAAAAACTGTAAAATAGTTTAGTTTCTAAAAAAGCCAGCTAAAACCATTCACATTACTATGGAAGGATGTTTTTCTATTTCTAAATAATAAATCATTTCCCTGGAACCGAACAATGTAATTTTGTTAATTAAAGATGCCAACTTTTTCAGACTTGGGTGGCTAAAATGAGGCACCTACACTTGTAAGTGGGTTAATTATTTCAGAGCTCCTGAGCTCCTGCTGAAGGCTATAGGAGTTCAGAGTGTTCAGCACTTTTGAAATACAGACCACTTATTTAAGTGATTGACATTAAGAACACCAATCTGAAAATTTTGGCTGCAGATTTAATAGCAAAAACTTTATTTTAAAACTAAAACTATTCTGTTTCAATAGGGATTTCCACAACACATAATACAATAAAACTAATTATCAGCATTATAAAAATATTTAACTTCTATATTTTGTTGCTTATGTAGGGCTGTAGATAAAATATAGAAGTAGACAAATAATCTGATTTCAAGGTAAATAATGTATCACTAGACTGTTTTAAAATGTTTTAGTAGATAAGAAAATCTGAAAAAGAGTAGTAATATTATGATTACTTGGTAATTCTGTTTTTTCCAGATATTAGTAATTTCTACCCACATTTGATGGCAATGTCAGATTTTAATCTGCCAAATACATATAAAGTCATAGACAAAAACCAAACAACACCACTGCTCCTCAAGTAACAGTTTGTAAAGTAGAAAATTACATAGGCTATTGCATTAGCAATAAATGCCAGCACTGTGATATTGCAATAGGCATTTGTATCCTCAAGTGAAACTTATAATTTAGGCACTGCAAGTTAACTTTTATCGGTTGAAAATCATTTCTCCATATACCACTAAAATGGTATTTTATGACACCAGTGCCTACAATAAAGGTGTAACAAAAATTAAGATGACCATATAACAAGGCACAATACCTTTTGCAAGGATCATTCCTAATAGGTAGTGATATACTGCCATTTATAACTAACCAGGAGTGAAATCCTGGTCCCACTGAAGTCAGTGAGAATTTTCCATTGACTTCAATAGAGCCAGGATTTCACATTAGAACCATAGAAAAATTTACTCAGTCTGGCACTTGTTATAGGAATATTATTCATTCTTTCAACTCCTACAATAAAACAAACTTTATATTTAAATTACCAAGATAAATCCTTAAGCATCACCCAATTCACTGGAAACATGGTTTTCTACGTTCTTAAAAATACAGCAAATATATAACAAACCATAATGTTGGCAAAGTCTGTTTTCTTTACATACTTTGCCACATGATGTAATAAACCTACACTTTCAACACTTACAGTGTTCAGCATAAAATTTAGTAACAAAACCACCCTAATATAACTATTCCAAGTACAAATCTAAAAGATGCCCTTTTTATTAATGGAAAATCATACAATTTCAAGAAAATATCATGGAAACAGCATTCTACTGCTTAGTTCAACTCTAAATAACTGAATATTAACAATAATAGTAATTCATAAATTGGCAACTGTATAGCAAAATCAGATATAATACTATACCTTTGAGTTTAGAATAATCATTAACAAAAACAAACAAGGGGAGACAGAGAACCAGATGAAGTGTGGACAAGTTTCTCTGACATCATCCTCCAAGTTAAACGGAGGGGACAGGAATCTGTTTAGCTGAAGTGCTGTCATAATCTCGCACCAAGTCATTAGTGGTATGATAATGCATGGCAATATAGGATTTGGCAAATCCAAAAGTAGACTTTACTGGCTGTAAGCTATTTGGGGTGCTCACTTCCTGGGAAGGGCTGCTGTTATAGATGCTGTAATAAGGTTCAATGCGGGTATTCATGGGGGTTGAGCTGCTCTGTGCGTAGTGCTGATGTCCAGCAGAAGCCTTGGGACTCAACACACTTTCCTTAGAATGACTAGGACCACAAGCTTGATCCACAAACTTTTTCTGAGGTTTTGGAGACAACATGTATGCCGAATTGGTTTCATGATGGGATGACTTGTTTCTGTTGACTTCCAAGCTCCCTTTGCCCATGGCTCGAAGCCTTGTCTTCTGCTTGCAGCAGAAAAAACCAAGGGCTAAATATTGGAGACACCAAAGGACTCTCCTCCTAAGTCCAGCACTGTTCCGGGAATATATAAAAGGATTTAATCCAGATTTGAAAAAAATGAGGGTAAATCCACACAACTCGAACTGGTAGAGGATGAAACTACCATTACTGGACAGCACATCCTGCACCAAGAAGATCCCCAGGGGGAGACAGCAAACTAAGACAGAGAGGACAATGACCACACACGTCACCACTGCTTTGGAGTCTTTAGCTGTGGACAAATTGACTGCAGACACCAGTTGGAGTCTGGTGGCTGCTGGAGCTGGCAGCTGGCTGAGATTCTTACTGTAGCCATGGGTCTGGACATGCTGCAACTTGTTGTAGTTCTGGTTCATGTACAAAGCAGGCACAGCACACTGTACCCCATCCACCCCTCCTGAAGCAGGAGGTCCAATGAAAGGCTGGGGTCTGGAGGCATCTACTGTGATGATGGGGGGACATTTCCTCACTTGGGCATTTCTCCTCAGTGCCTGGGCTATCATGATATAGGAGACTGAGACCACAGCTACACAGCAAATGAAATCACTCACATACAAGTAGAGGATGATCTTCCCTTCGCCACTGATCAGGCTGGACATGGGGAGGCAGAGGCGGGATTTACGGGTTCTCAGGGTGGCCAAGGTAGCCAGGGTGAAGCTGGTGGCCCACAAGAGCAAGGTGAGCAGGAGAGTGCAAGGGAAGGAGGCCGTTCGGTTGGGCTGCTTCCCCAGCACCATCCGCAGCCGGTGCAGGGCAATCACAGCCACTGTCTTGAGAGACATGATGATGAAGCCAGAGCTGGTGAGGTGGAAAGTGAAGCAGAAAGCATCAGGAACACCATTCACAGAGTTGAAAAACAGGACGAAGGCAAACATGGGGGCAGTTACCCCACAAATGAAGAGGTCGCAGAAGGACAAGTTGAGGATCATAAAGTCAAAGTTAGTCCTGAATTTCCTGAAGGCTGGGTCGAAGAAGGACAAGAAGACAATCAGGTTGCCATAGGACCCCAGGCAGAAGATGATGGCCAGCAGAAAGGTGCAGGTGACCAGTGTAGCTGTGTGGATGATCTCCTGGAGATCCCCCTGGAAAGAGGAAGAGGTGGAATTCCCACTGGGAGAGTGCAGCAGCTGTAGAGAGGTGTTGAAAGGATCCAGGCGCCTTTGTTCGGCCCAGTCCTGCAGCCTGTCTGTCAGGTTCATCTTCACAAAAATAAACACACTGCCACCCCCAAAAGGGGAGTCCAGTGCCTCAACTCAGAGGTTTGGGGCAAGGTGAGTCCATGGTGGATGAAGCCTGTACACACCTCCACCCAAAGAAAAAAACGTCAGAGCACAGAGATTAGCCTACAACAGAGCATGAGTCACTGAATGGCAGATGTTAGGAATGAGAGGGACCTAACAGGACACACACCTCATCCCCTAGGGGCTGAGGCAGGGCTCGTCCCTAAAGTACAGGAGCCCTCCCAGTCAATAAGGCATTTACAGAGATGGGACCGGGCCAGAGAGAGACCCCAGTCCCTGCACGCAGGGCAGACCTCCCCCGCTTGGTAAAAGAAGGCAAAGGCCCCAGTCAGAGGGCTCCCCCCCCCACCCCCCGCCACAGGCTCCTTGGTGAACAGGGCCATGTCGTCCCCCCCACCCCTCCCCGCTCCTGCAGCGCGGGTACAGACCCGGAGCCGCTGGGGCGGGGGCAGCGCTGCCCCGCTTGCCCCTCTCCCCCCCGCCCCCGGCAAAGGGAGTCGCTGAGCCTAGGGGGCGCCGGCGCCGGGATAGGGGGCGGCGCGCCCGGCTCCTGGCGGGTGGCCCCGGACTCCCCAGCCGGGGCCAGGCAGGAGCAGCCGGCAGGATGCACGCAGGGCCCCTGGCGCCCGGCCCCGGCGCTCCCTGCTCCGCAGGTGCCAGCGCCGCTGTGCGCGCCCCCCCTGCCCAGTTGTTTTCTCCTCCCAGATGTGAGCGCCCCCCCCCGGGCGCCGCCATCCGGGCAGCCAGGCGCGGGGACTCGGGCCGGTTAGTCCGCCCCCGCGGAGCCCCCTTACCTCGCTGCTTGCGGCGGCTCTGCCCTGGCTGCTGCGGCGGCGCCGGCCTGGCCCCCGGGCGGCCCGGCTCTCCGGCGAGCGCGGGGCGGGAGCCTTCCCCGGCTGGGCTGGGGGACAGGCGGCTGCTGAAGTCATCGCCGACGTGCGGGAGCGGATCAATCCCCTCACTGCCACCTGCAGCCAGAGCCTGGCCGCGCGCTGCACCCCAGGGCACGCACACACTGCATCCCCATCACACACTGCAATGCACAACTGCACCACAACCACATACTGCATCCCCTCCACTTACTGCATCCCCATCGCACCCTGCAATGCACAATGCACCACAACCACACACTGCACCCCCACTACACTCTGCAATGCTCAACTGCACCTTGCAATGCACAACTGCACCACAACCACATACTGTATCCCCGCTGCACACTGCAATGCACAACTGCACCACGACCACACACTGCATCGTCACTGCAAATGCTCAACTGCACCACACCATACACTGCACCCCCCATTGCACATTGCAATGCTCAACCGCACCACGACCACACACTGCATCCTCATTGCACTTTGCAATGCACAACTGCACCACAACCACATACGGCACTCACACTGCACCACAACCACATATTGTACAGCGGGAAGGATAGCTCAGTGGTTTGAGCATTAGCCTGCTAAACCCAGGGTTGTGAGTTCAGTCCTTGAGGGGGCCATTTAAGGATATGGGGCAAAAGTCAGTACTTGGTCCTACTAGTGAAGGCAGGGGGCTGGACTCAATGACCTTTCAAGGTCTCTTCCAGTTCTAGGAGATAGGATATCTCCATTAATTTATATATAGATTTTTACCCCACTGCACCACAACCACATACTGCATCCACGCTACACCACAACCACACACTTCACCCCAACATACACTGCAATGCACACCTTGTACAACAACCACACACTGTACCCCACCGCATACTGCAATATGCACTGCGCCACAACCACACTCCGCACCGACACTGCACCCCTACTACACCGCAGTGCTCCATACATTGCAACACACCCGCACAGTGCAACATCACCACACATTGCAATTCACACTGTACCACAACTATACACTGCACCCCCCTGGCATGTGCACACATACTGCAACACACATACTGCACCAGCACGGCACACTGATAATGCACCACTACGACATGCATAGTGCACCATCACTATATGCTGCACCACTACTGCACACACATTGCAACGCAACTGTGTGCACACATGCATGCATACTGCACCCCACAACTGTACCTGCACATATGCATACTGCACCACAACAGTGCACACATTGTAACACAACCACACATTGCAACACCACACCACACACTGGTACACACTGTGTGGCAACCACACACAGATCTACAAATGCAGCAACCCCGCCTCACAGAGCCACACAGACGTACGCTGCCATATACAGAAAGACAACCACACACAGCCCCATCACCCCACAACACAGCCCTGCAACCCTGTAATACGAGAGAGGCACTGTCACAAGACACTGTAACATAACCATACAACACACACATGAAACACACACAGAAACATGAGAAAGGCAGCAGCATCACACACGACTAGCACACACAGCAGCACAACATACAAATAGCAACACAGAAGAAGCACTACTACCACACACACAAACTCACAACAAAATACATCTCCAGACCACACAGTGTGTGACAGCAACACACACACACTGCTGGTGACATGGCAATGCATAAAATGCTACAGCAACAAAGTCTTAGAGCCACACATTGCGTCAGAGTCACAGCAGCACTCCCTATGGCTGCCTCCAGACTGGCAATTTTGGGGAAAAGTGTCCCTGTCCTGTGGATAGTGAGGTCTGTGTACTGACACTGTCTCCTTGTTACATGGCTGTACAGCGGCCAAGCAACAAGGGGCTCCAACCCTGGATTGGGAATCCTAGGCGTTACTGTCATATAAAATAAAATAACAACAACAGTGGGAATGCTAGTGTAGGTTGCCTGCTACCATTGGAAGCACACTGCCATGTAATCCTGCAGCTCTAGGTGCCATAGTGTTAAAAACGGGCCAGATGACGCTACGGATTCCACTGCTGCTACCAACCAGTGAAGAGCTCCGGTCTGAATTTTATCAGCATAGATTCAGCCCTAGTGTAGCCAGGACAAAAGTGTCTTTGCAGTGTTGCCAACTCTGGTGTTGTCTTTTTTTCCCAGAGTGATGGGATTTTTCTTAGAACTGGGCTAGTCTTGTGAAGAGGCAAGACACTCCAGCCCTCTAGCAAATCTGAGCCGGAGTGGCTGCCCATTCCACTTGCCTGCCGCCTGGGAAAACCAGAGTTATGGAAGGCAGAGCAGTCTCTCCCCCTTCCCCACTTGAAGCCATTCACAAAGGGGTGGGGGGGGGAAGAAGGGAGCAAAAGAGTCCGGCAGCTCAGGACAGCTCCATTTCCTCCTGCCCCCCCCCATCCTATGAGCAATACGGATGGGATGGTGCCCCCCTCTCCATCCCTCTGCAGAGAGGCACAGGGGGTGAAGAGCCCCATGGAGGTCCCCCCCCATTCTGGAAAGGGGAGATGGGACCCAACTTGCAGCCTCTCCCCCAGCCCTGGAGAGGAAGATGAAGAACCCTAGGAGGAGCAGAGGTGAGGCTGGGCAGGGGGTGGAGTGAGAGCTCTGTCAGCAGAGGCCAAAATCCCCTTACCAGATATATCTGGCAGCGTGGGCAGCACTAATTGTCTCTCACACATGGGGTGGGCAGGGGTTGTTCAAAAATCAAAAGACAGACCAAAAAACCCACAATATAGTAATTTTTTAAAAAATCTCATAAATTTGGGGTCCAATCTCATGACTGTTTGGGGTCCAACTCTTGTGCTTGGCAATAGTGAACCTTGACACCTGGTTTCAGCACTGGTCAGCTTCCTAGTCTTGATATAGCTACCGTGTCCCAACAACTCGGTCGCACAACAAGAATCCACGTGCTACAAATGGAAAGGGGGAAAAGACCTGTTAGGAATAGTACAACTGGCATCTGCTAGGGTGAGTGTCACACTGCAAAAGGGGCTTTTAGGGGTATTTCTGCAGAAAAAGGTTTGGTCTTAACCTGTGTTAGCTGAGTTGGGTTAAACTAGCGGTGAAGACACAGCAACTCGGCTTTTAACTCAGTTTAGCAGCTCAAGTTAAACCCAATGGGGCAGCTGCTAACCTGAGATAAAAGCTGAGTTGCTGTGTCCTTGCTGCTATTTGAACGCATGTTAGCTAACCCAAGTTAAGAATGCACCTCTTCTGCAGTGCAGACATACCCAAAGTGTCTGCCCAGGATGAGGCTCTGCTGCATGTTTGGTGTTTTAGCCTATAGCAGGGGGTGGCCAACCTGTGGCTTCGGAGCCACATGCGGCTCTTCAGAAGTTAATATGCGGCTCCTTGTATAGGCACCGACTCTCGGGCTGGAGCTACAGGCACCAACTTTCCAATGTGCCGGGGGGTGCTCACTGCTCAACCCCTGGCTCTGCCACAGGCCCTGCCCCCACTCCACCCCTTCCCCTGGTCCTGCAGTGCCCTCACTCCTCCACTCCCCCATCCCTCGCCTCCTGCACACCACAAAATAGCTGATCAGGAGCAGGGGCGGCTCTAGGTATTTTGCCGTCCCAAGCACGTCAGGCAGGCTGCCTTTGGCGGCTTGCCTGTGGGAGGTCCCCGGTCCCGTGGATTCGGCGGCATGCCTGTGGGAGGTCCGTTGAAGCCGCGGGACCAGCAGACCCTCCGCAGGCAAGCCACCGAAGGCAGCCTGCCTGCCGCCCTTGCGGCGCCCGGCAGAGCACCCCCCGTGGCTTGCTGCCCCAAGGACGCGCTTGGTGTGCTGGGGCCTGGAGCCGCCCCTTATCAGGAGGTGTGGGGAAGGAGGGGGAGGCGCTGAGTGGTGGGGCTGCTGTGGGCGGGAGGCGCTGGGAGCAGGGGCGGAGGGGAACTGATGGGGGGCTGCTGACGTATTACTGTGGCTCTTTAGCAATGTACATTGGTAAATTCCAGCTCCTCCTCAGGCTCAGGTTGGCCACCCCTGGCCTATACAGATGAACCTACTGGATACCTTCCCTCCAGCTAGGCGGAGTTGGAGGGAAAGGCATGGAAAGTGCTGTATTTTACTGTGGTTAATCTCCAGCCAGCGGAGGGCTCCATAATACAGGTGAACAGGAAAAAGAAATAACAGCCAGGAGTCAGAGGGCAGCAGGCTTAGGAGGATGCCAGCTAATCAGAGGCAGAGTGTGAGCTGGAGCAGCTGGCTAGCGGAGCTGGGACATAGGTACCGGAACTAGGAATGCAGGGGGTGCTGCTGAGCCTCATGACTTGAAGTGGTTTCCTTCATATACAGAGTTTACAATGTGGTTCAATGGCTCTCAGCACCTTCCCTATACAAATTGTCCAGCACCCCTGAGCTGAGAAGAGAGGCAAAGGTGGGACTGATAGGGGCAAGCTGGGTAGGGAAGCAACCTGTTGCTGGCAGTTGTAGTGGCAGCAGCATGCAAGCAGGAGGCATGGGATGGGCAGCAGGAGGAGGAGAGTGCAGAGCAGAGGTTCTCAAACTGGGGGTCTGGAGGTTATTACATGGGGGATCATGAGCTGTCAGCCTCCACCCCAAACTCCGCTTTGCTTCCAGCATTTTTAATGGTGTTAAATATATTTTAAAGTGTTTTTAATTTATAAGAGGGGTCGCACTCAGAGGCTTGCTATGTGAAAGGGGTCACCAATACAGAAGTTTGAGACCCACTGGTGTAGAGAGCCCCAATGAGACCCTGTTCCAGTTACAGCCCTGTACTGGGAGCTGGGCTGGGCTAGAAACCATGGGTTGATTTTTGTTGTAACCGTTGACATCACTGTGGTATTTACACTTCTTCCTTTTGCTAACCCAGCCAAGTAACCCCATTACGTATTTGAACTACTTGAATGTCAGTGGTGACCCTTGAGAGCTGGAACCTAGAGAGCCTGGTGCTCAGAGTGCCTGCAGCACTTGCCTCTGGGCTCATGGTACACAGAGGAGTTAGCAGCCACCTAGAATGGAGCGGTGTGCACAGCACTCAGCGCAACCCCTTGCAGCAAAGTGGGTGGGCTACACTCTGTCCATTGCCATTACTATCTGCAAGTTTCTACATAGCATGATGCACTCTCTCTTCTTCCGGCCAGGGCTAAGCAGGTTTCCTGCTTGCTTTCTGACAGAAAGTCTCCTGTTGTTTCTAACAGTCTGTGAGAACACTTCTCTAACATTCCTGTATATTTTGGACACTGGAGTAAAAAAGTCTCTTTCCCTTTCAATCTCGTCTCTGTCACTTTGCTCAGTTGTTCCCCTCCAGACCTGTACTGCATTGGTTTCCCCCAGTTTCCATCTCTAGTTTGCGTTCACTGATTGTCAGGCTGACCATATTTTCCCAAAGGGAAAATGGGACACAGTGTGGGGCTGGCCTGAGCCCCCCTCTTCTCCCCATATGCGGGCTTGGCCAGGCCCGAGTCCAAGCCGCTCTCCTGAGCTCTCCCTCCTGTGTGGGGCTGGCCTGGCCCATTCTGCTCTCCAGAGCTCTCCCTCCCATGTGAAGTTGGCATTGCCAATTGCCCCTCCACGTCTTCCTTTGCACCCCACTTTTTTGACAAAACTGTGCATTTGTCTGGTTTGCTCTTGTAACTGATGATCAGTTGGCCAGCGCAAACAGGACAAATGCCCAGTTTTGCAAAAAAAAGGTCAGGACAGCCAGCCGGGACAGAGCTTAAAAAAGGGAGTGTCCAGGACAAGATGGGATGTACAGTCACCCTACTGACCGTGTACTTGGCAGTTCTAGCAGGGATCTGTAGTAACTTAGATGTTTGTTTTTGATCTTTTCTTCCCAGTGACTCATATTGTTGTCTCCATATCAGCATCATAGCAACAGTCAAGCATACAGCCTCACACAGAAGGTCTACCTCAGCCGCACACAGACACACACACAGACACACACACACACAGTCTCTGTCAAAGATCTCCCAGCTCACACAGAGGGCAGCTCCATAATTCAGGGCTGCCTGTGAGGTTTAATGAGGCATGTGCTATAGAATGCAATGCAGGCTGCATATCAGTTGCCAAGGAAACTCACAGGATGTACATCCTAGAAGTTTTCCTGTGGGGAAAGAGGAGTCAGTTAAAGCAGCTTGGGGAAGTTTTGCTTGGAGTGAAATCAAAGTCCCAGACTCATCTGGAGAGTAAAATAATGGCTGGATATTTAGTTTGAAGGCTCGTTTGTCCCTGAGCAGTGGTCAGGCTGTGGGAGGACTGCTGAGCATACAACACAATAGCATCTACAGTTCTCAGGCTACATGTTGTGGGTAACAACAGAACCCTTATTTCTGATTGTAGTTAAGGTTGTGGTTCCTTAGCGCATGACTATTCACATTGATGGGCCAAAGTAACTGGCTAGTTGGGGTTTTGGGTGTTACCACGTGCACCAACTCATGAGCACTAAAAAGAGAGGAGAGACCCTCTGCTCATTGTGTTAAAACAATTCTGCTGATGTTTTAAACCAGGATGAGGAGACAATACTGGGCATGCCTGACCTCAGAGCAGCACTTCACTTTCCCCCTCTCTTTTCTTGGATCCTTAATGTAGGAACTGCTTTTCATAATGGGAGGATACTGTAACAAAGCAGCCTTTGGCGGGACACTACTGAGAGTATCAATTCAGGACAAATTGCTTAGAGCAGGGCAGTCACAGCCCAGGGCTGGGGGTCCTGTGCACACCAAACCAGCCAAACAGAGAGGACTCCGGTTTTACCCCACTGGCTAACCAGAAGTCATACAAGCAATTCCCTTAGACACTCCAGTTTCCCAGTACCACCACCAGCACCACTCCTTATGGGGGATGAATAGTTATGAAAACCAATACCCCAGTAAAAGAAAAAAAAGGTTCTCCTGATCCCAAAGGATCAAGCCCCAGAGCCAGGTCAATATACCAGTCAGATCTTACCCACAAATCACGCTGTTGCCAATCCTTTAGAATCTGAAATCTAAAGGTTTATTCATAGAAAAAAATATATAGATGAGAGCTAAAATTGGTTAAAGGAATCAATTACATACAACAATGGCAAAGTTCCTGGTTCAGGCTTGTAGCAGTGATGGAATAAACTGTAGGCTCAAATCAAATCTCTGGAGTACCTCCACAGCTTGGATGGGTCGTTCAGTTCTTTGTTCAGAGCTGGGATTGAAGACAAGATGGAGGGGATGCAGCTGCCTTTTATAGTCTTTTGCCATGTGGCCTGTGCTTTCTTTGTTTCAAACACAAACTGCCCAGCACATGGCTTGAAAGCCTCAGAGTTCTCTCCATAGGCATGTCCCTACATGCCTTGCTGAATCATAAGGTGTATCTGCCTTCTCTCAATGGGTCAATTGTATAACTGGTGGTCCTTAGTGGGCCATCAAGCAGGCTAGGCAGTGCTGATACCAAACTGTCTGAGGTGTCATCCAGAAGCACAGCACAAGTTTGAAATACAGACAGTATAGAGTCAATACTTATAACTTTAAATACAAAAATGATACATGCATGCAGATAGCATAATCATAACCAGCAAATCATAAACTTTTCATAGACACCTTACTTGACCTCCTTTGTAAAAGATTTGATGCAACTATAGGGCCTTGGTTGCAACAAGGATCTATACGGTCACAATTTATGTCAATAACATCACAGATACATTTTCCCAAATTGATTTTTAACCATTTCTCCTCCTTTTCTTGGGTCACTGAGCCCTAGACTCTAAGCAGGAAGTTCAACAGGGTACCAGTAGATAAGGTATTGATACAACTTCCAGGCAGCTGAAGGGCTTCAGTCTTGTGCTTTCCAACACACAATGTAGCCTGCTAACTCTTGTTCTGGTGTGGCTCTATTCCATGTTATTTTAGTCTGGTGTTTCCAACATATAAGTATCAGTTCTTATTGTATTTGCACGTGATGGTTGAATTCTACTTTCAAGCCTGGCTCAATTTTCTTTTCCTGTTTGGTGTTTCTAGCACACATTTACTTTGTAAAGACCTATAAGAGTTTTATCTGTTTCACCCCAACTTGCAGAGACCAGTTAATTTACTAGAACAGTAATATAACATCTAATATTGTTTTCAAAGCACTGTACTCAGTATTATCAGAGCTCTACTGAGAAGGCTCCTCAGCCCTATGTAAACCGTTAAAAAAGGATAATCTGGTAGCAATGAAAATGTAATTTATTTTGCTGTCTGTATAAAGAAGCACTAACCTGTGCTGTACGGCCATTTGATGGGCTAGCAATTAGAAGCAGGCTCTCAGACTCCCTCATTCTGAGGTGGGAATAGAATAGCAAAGTTTGGGGCCAGGATTATCTGACATGTTGGATCCTGCCTTAAAGCACCATCCCACGTCCTCAAGTGCAAACACTCTGGTATACAATCATGGACACACCACTGTTGTCACCAGTGCAGACCCCAGAGTTGTCGAGAGAGAGAGAGAGAGAACTTCAGCCTCCAACCTCCCAACAGTTATTGCAGAAAGGGAGGCAAGCTGCTTGTTCCTTTCAAGCCTAGCGATCAGTTTCCATCAAGCTATATTTTCAGGGCTCTTGTGAGGAAAAAGGCTAGAAATGTCCTTTCTTTAAAAAATGAAAGCAGAAATTGTCTGTTATATTTCTAGCTGTTCTCACTCTGCTCCACGGCTATTCTCAGATACTCACATGCCTACACAAAGGTGTCCACTCAACACCTGAAACCACATCTACAAATCGAGATTGGACTTTTTTTTTTTTTTAAAGATATGCTCTAGGAATTATTTTGCAGAAGTTCTATTACCAGTGTTATACAAGAGGTCAGACAAGATGATCACTATCTGTCCCTTCTTGCCTGGGAATCTATGAATATTCAAATCCATTCACTGGTTCCCCCTGAATTTCCCCCACTCCCATCAACATTATCAGAATGATCATGTCTCCGACAGTCACTTTCACCATCTTGTGAAGCAGTCAGGTTGCAAAGGCCATAATGTTCTCTCGTGTAGTCCGTCATTTTGACTATGATGTTTTCATGATCTCCCTTTTTGTGGATTCTGGAGTGATTCTGAAGTCCAAAGTGTGATTCGTATGCTTGTGAGTAGATCGGGCAGACAGAGTCATTGGTGAGCATCTTGGTAGCTATTGCAGTGGTATGATCCTTTTCTCTTGTAGCTAACAATCAATTATTTCTGTCCTGTTCAAAGGCTTGGAAAGCTCTGAGTGGTGTGTGTCGCCATGCTGATTTGTTTGACACAGCCTTCTCGAGATTGTCCAGTTTTATTGTATCAAAATGTATGATGTTCTTGATGCTGTCCCTGTAGCGCTTTCTGCGGTGGCCTTGATTCCGATTTCCTTGTGCCAATTTTCCATAGAAAATTTTTCTGGGGAATCAATGTCCAGGGAGCCTAAAGATGTGTACAACCCAGTGTAGTTGGGCTTTTATCAGCATGGCCTCGATGCTTGTGGCATTTGACTTTTGGAGAACCTCATGGCTGGTAATTTTGTCTTGTCAGTGGATCCCCATAATGGCAGAGACTGCATGTGGAAGGCATCTAGCTGTTCTAAAAAGTTTTAAAATACTTTCATCCCCATGTGTCAAGACCTGAAGAGAAAGTGTTGGAATGGGAACCAGCAGCAGCACATGGAATGCGAACTTCTCCATGAATCTGTTCCATTTTTTCAGATCGATAGTGAGAGGAAAGCCATCTTTTGAATGTCAATGGGGTTTGTGGTCCCAAGTCACGTAAGTTATGTCTACACTTAGGGCAGCATGTAGAATAACAGAGACTTGGTGGGATAACTCACATGATTGGAGTACTGTCATGGATGGATATAAACTGTTCAGGAAGGACAGGCAGGGCAGAAAAGGTGGGGGAGTTGCGTTGTATGTAAGAGAGCAGTATGACTGCTCAGAGCTCCAGTATGAAACTGCAGAAAAACCTGAGTGTCTCTGGATTAAATTTAGAAGTATGAACAACAAGGGTAATGTCGTGGTGGGAGTCTGCTACAGACCACCGGACCAGGGGGATGAGGTGGACGAGGCTTTCTTCCAGCAACTAACAGAAGTTGCTAGATCACAGGCCCTGGTTCTCATGGGTGACTTTAATCACCCCGATATCTGCTGGGAGAGCAATCCAGCAGTGCGCAGACAATCTAGGAAGTTTCTGGAAAGTGTAGGGGACAATTTCCTGGTGCAAGTGCTGGAGGAACCAACTAGGGGAAAAGCTCTTCTTGACCTGCTGCTCACAAACAGGGAAGAAATAGTAGAGGAAGCAATAGTGGATGGGAACTTGGGAGGCAGTGACCATGAGATGGTCGAGTTCAGGATCCTGACACAAGGAAGAAAGGAGAGCAGTAGAACAGAGACCCTGGACTTCAGAAAAGCAGACTTCGACTCCCTCAGGGAACTGATGGGGAAGGTCCCCTGGGAGAATAACATGACGGGGAAAGGAGTCGAGGAAAGCTGGCTGTATTTCAAAGAAACCTTATTGAGGTTGCAGGAACAAACCATCCCGATGTGTAGGAAGAAAAGTAAATATGGCAGGCGACCAGCTTGGCTTAACAGTGAAATCCTTGCTCGTCTTAAACACAAAAGAACAGCTTACAAGAAGTGGAAGATTGGACAAATAACCAGGGAGGAGTATAAAAGTATTGTTCAGGCATGCAGGAGTGAAATCAGGAAGGCCAAATCACACTTGGAGTTGCAGCTAGCCGGAGATGTTAGGAGTAACAAGAAGGGTTTTTTAGGTATGTTAGCAACAGGAAGAAAGTCAAGGAAAGTGTGGGCCCCTTGCTGAATGAGGGAGGGAACCTAGTGACAGAGGATGTGGAGAAAGCTAGTGTACTCAGTGCTTTTTTTGCCTCTGTCTTCACAGACAAGGTCAGCTCCCAGACAGCTGCACTCTGCAGCATGGTATGGGGAGGAGGTGACCAGCTCTCTGTGGAGAAAGAAGTAGTTTGGGCCTATTTAGGAAAGCTGGACAAGCACAAGTCCATGGGGCCAGATGCGCTGCATCCGAGGGTGCTAAAGGAGTTGGCCGATGAGATTGCAGAGCCATTGGCCATTATCTTTGAAAAATCATGGCGATCGGGGGAGGTCCCGGATGACTGGAAAAAAGCTAATGTAGTGCCCATCTTTAAAAAAGGGAAGAAGGAAGATCCAGGAAACTACAGGCCAGTCAGTCTCACCTCAGTCCCTGGAAAAATCATGGAACAGGTCCTCAAGGAATCAATCCCGAAACACTTAAAGGAGGGAAAAGTGATCAGGAACAGTCAGCATGGATTCACCAAGGGCAAGTCATGCCTGACTAACCTAATTGCCTTCTATGACGAGATAACCGGCTCTGTGGATGAGGGGAAAGCAGTGGATGTACTATTTCTGGACTTTAGCAAAGCTTTTGATACAGTCTCCCACAGTATTCTTGCCAGCAAGTTAAAGAAGTATGGGCTGGATGAATGGACGGTAAGGTGGATAGAAAACTGGCTAGATGGTCGGGCTCAACGGGTAGTGATCAATGGTTCCATGTCTAGTTGGCAGCCGGTATCAAGTGGAGTGCCCCAAGGGTCGGTGCTGGGGCCGGTTTTATTCAATATCTTCATTAACGATCTGGAGGATGGTGTGGACTGCACCCTTAGCAAGTTTGCAGATGACACTAAACTGGGAGGAGTGGTTGATACGCTGGAGGGTAGGGCTAGGATACAGAGGGACCTAGACAAATTAGAGGATTGGGCCAAAAGAAATATGATGAGGTTCAACAAGGACAAGTGCAGAGTCCTGCACTTAGGACGGAAGAATCCCATGCACTGCTACAGACTAGGGACCGAATGGCTGGGCAGCAGTTCTGCAGAAAAGGACCTAGGGGTTACGGTGGACGAAAAGCTGAATATGAGTCAACAGTGTGCCCTTGTTGCCAAGAAGGCTAATGGCATTTTGGGTTGTATAAGTAGGGGCATTTCCAGCAGATCGAGGGATGTGATCATTCCCCTCTACTCAGCACTGGTGAGGCCTCATTTGGAGTACTGTGTCCAGTTTTGGGCACCACACTACAAGAAGGATGTGGATAAATTGGAGAGAGTCCAGCGGAGGGCAACAAAAATGATTAGGGGGCTGGAGCACATGACTTATGAGGAGAGGCTGAGGGAACTGGGATTGTTTAGTCTGCAGAAGAGAAGAATGAGGGGGGATTTGATAGCTGCTTTCAGCTACCTGAAAGGGGGTTCCAAAGAGGATGGATCTAGACTGTTCTCAGTGGTAGAAGATGACAGAACAAGGAGTAATGGTCTCAAGTTGCAGAGGGGGAGGTTTAGGCTGGATATTAGGAAAAACTTTTTCACTAGTAGGGTGGTTACGAACTGGAATGGGTTACCTAGGGAGGTAGTGGAATCTCCTTCCTTAGAGGTTTTTAAGGTCAGGCTTGACAAAGCCCTGGCTGGGATGATTTAGTTTGGTTTGGTCCTGCTTTGAGCAGGGGGTTGGACTAGATGACCTCCTGAGGTCCCTTCCAACCCTGAGATTCTATGATTCTATGAATACAGACACAGCATACCCAACTATCATGGATATAAATAACAGTGTAGCTGGGGGAGGCACTACTTACTGAGTCCTGACACGCCTGAACCCTGTGGGTATGTAGCCTACACAGCTCTCTACACACGCAACCAGTGCCTCCCCTGTCTACGCTCTTATTTTTAGCAGTATAGTGTCCCACTTCTGGAGTCTTGCCTCTCTGCAGTGAAAGGCTCTGGAAGGGGAACGCAATGGGGAAAGGCTTCAGCAGCCAGTGCCTTTCCCCGCTGCCTCCCCCTTGCCAGAACCTTTCACTACCACATGTAGCTACACACCACAGTGTGGATGCAACCTGCTTTTCACTGTGGTATGTAGCTACATGCACCCTACATGCCTCCACAAGTGTAGACACGGCCTTAGACACGTTTGAAAATAACAACCTCTCATCTTTAACAAAGAATCCATCTCTGCTCTGTGCAGTGTCTTGAGAAAGAGATGTACAAGCGGACTATTCGTGTGAGCAATCACTACTCAGCATGAATAAAGCTTACAAATTTGGGACCCTGATGTTTGTGAAGTGCTTTGAGACTCTCATATGGAAGGTGCTATAGGATTAACTAATTAAGATTATAATTATTAAATAATCAAGATCATAATGATTGTAATTCTATTGAATTAGAAGTGATTCTTTAGTCCTCCAGATTATGTGTCTAATAATTCTATTCTTTATTATAGTTTCAACCAATTTGCCTGGTACTGAAGTTTGGCTTTCTGGCCTTTAATTTCTAAGATCGCCTCTGGAGCCTTTTTAAAAAATCAGAGTTACATTAGCTATCCACCCAGTCATCTGGTACACCCCTGACCCTCTCCCATGCACCAACCCCTTGCCCCAGCTCTGATCCCCCTCCTGCACCCCGGGCTCCTCAATTCTGGCCCCACCCCAAAGGCTGCACCCCCAGCCAGAGCCCGCACCCCAACCCCCAATTTCGTGAGCATTCATGGCCCCCCATAAAATTTCCATACCCAGATGTGTCCCTCAGGCCAAAAAGTTTGCCCACCCCTGCTCTATTGACACCTCAATCTGGGACAGTTCCTCAGATTTGTCACCTAAAAAGAATGTCTCAAGTGTGGGAACCTCCCTCACATCTTCTTAAGTGAAGACTGATGCAAATAATTCACTTAGCTTCTATTCAATGGCCTTGTTTTCCTTGAGGGCTCTTTTAGCACCTGGATTATCCGGTGGACCCATTGGTTGTCTGGCTGGCTTCCCACTTCTGATATATTTAAACAAAATTTGCTGTTAGTTTTTGTGTCTTTTCCTAGTCGCTCTTCAAATTCTTTTTGTTCTGCTTAATTAGTCTTTTACACTTGACTCGCCAGAGTTTATATTCCTTTGTATTTTCTCAGTAGGATTTGACTTCCAATTGTTCAAAGATGTCTTTTTGTCTCTAATGGCCTCTTTTACCCTGCTGGTTTTTTTTTTTTTGGTCCTGTAGGGGCTCAGTGCGGGGGCCCTCCCACTCGGGTCCTCAGGAGGCAACCCCGCCTCACTACATCACTGATACATCGGCTGCCGTGGGGAATGAAGCGGTCTCCGCTCGCAGCTGGGACCCAGACCTGTGCTCAGGCTGGGCAGGAAACAGTCAGTGGGCCTCAGCCCTGGATCAAGGCGGGGCAGCAAAGAGTCTGAGGCTCAGGTCTGTGTGCAGGCTGAGCAGCAAATAAGCAATCAGTTAGCCCAGGCCCTGGATCCAGGCGGGACAGCAAAGAGTCTGAGGCTCAGACTACTGGCCTGTGGAAGGGGAGACTGCCACCCCGAGGTTGGGCTGGCCGGGGGGACGCAGGCCCACCCACTCCACTGTGTCCTGGCCCAGGGCCCTACCAGTGACAAAGTGCTTTGTCACTGGGTCAGTGGGGATCCACGCCACAACACGCTGACTCACCCTCTGTTAGTGTTGTGGCCAGACAGGGGTCTGCTACCCCAGCCCACTTCCACACTCCCCTTCTTGGTGTACCTGTTGTTTTGAGGAGGGGTCGAGGTTGACGGTGGCTTCCAGGACCATGAGCAAGTCTTTGGGGGTCTGGTCCATCGGTCGTCCGAACCAGTCATCTTCTCCTCTGGGGTCAGGTCTGACGATGGTCCGGTCCAGTTGTCTGCTTCCTCCAGGTCTGAATCAGCTAGCGGCCCCCGGTGGTCCAGGCCAGTCCTCTGCTCCCTCATCACCCTCTGCTGCTTCCCAGCTCGGGAGGCAGCAAGAGGCGTCTGGTCTTTCTGGTGGTTGCCTCCCTACTGAGCTTTCTGGGCCGCCTTTTATACTTCCTGCCCATCCCTCCCACTTCCTGCGGGAGGGGCAACTAGGCCCTGGTTTCTCCCACTAGGGTTCAGTGCAGGGGCCCTCCCACTCCGGGTCCTCAGGAGGCCACCCCGCCTCACTACACCCCCCGCCCTTAAGTCCAGCTCCCGGTCTTCAGGGCTGGGCTCTTGGCTTTCCCCTAGGGAGGACAGAAAGTCCGCATTAGCATTCTGTTTCCCCACCTGGTATCGGATAGTGAAGACATACTGCTGCAATGTGAGGTACCATCTCATCAGCTGAGCATTGGTAGTTTTCATAGTACCCAACCACTTTAGGAGCTCATGATCGGTTATCAGAATGAAGGGTTTCCTGAAAGGGTAGTATCTGAGGGCCTCAATCACCCATTTGATGGCGAGGGCCTCCTTTTCTATAACCGCATAGTGGCATTCTCTGGGGAAGAGCTTCCGGCTAATGTAGAGGACAGGGTGCTCTTCCCCATCCACCTCCTGGAAAAAGACTGCCCATAGCCCCACCTCTGAAGCATCTGTCTTGACCAGGAACTCAGTCAAAATCAGGGCTGAATAGTACAGGTTCCCGACACAGGCTCTCCTTGAGGGTTTGGAACACCTCTTCGCATTCCACCAACCATCGTACTCGACATGGGCTGTCCTTAGTTAAGGGACATGAGGGGAGCCACAATGGATGCAAACTGGGGGATGAAGCATCGATAGTATCCCGCTATGCCCCAAAACTGCCGTACCTGCCGGCTTTGTAGTTGGCACTGGGCAGGCCTGCAGGGCTTGGACCTTTCCTACGAAGGGCCGTACAAGGCCTTGCCCTAGGGTATATCCCAGGTAGGTAGTTTCCTGCCATCCAATCTGGAATTTCTTTGGGTTGGCCATGAGGTCTGCTTTCCGAATGGTCCACAGGACTGCCACTACCCAGAGTAAGAGTTCTTCCCAATGATGACGATAGATAACAATGTCATCTAGGTAAGTAGCCGCATAGGCTATATGCGGACTCAGGAGGTGATCTATCATGCGCTGAAAGGTAGCTGGGGCCCCACGAAGGCTGAAAGGCATCCAGACAAATTAATACAGCTCCGTTGGAGTGGCAAACACCATCTTCTCTCTGGAACACAGGTCCAGGGGGATCTGCCAATACCCTTTTGTGAGATCAAGTGTGGTGATATAATTGGCGGTTCCAAGATGGTCGAGGAGCTCATCAATCCAGGGCATTGGATAAGCATCAAATTTCGAGATCACATTTACCTTCTGTCAAAGTTAGACTCAGGACACTCAGTTTGTCAGACCACTCTGTTTTACTAGCACAGCGCTCTGCTAATAACACCCAGATAATGTGAGCACCATGCAAGACACAAACTATCTTATTTATACAGATAAAAGGGCGGGAACTAAACAAAGGGACAAAGAGAGCAAAACTATAAAATTTACCTGGGGCACAGCATGCACATCCTGCTTCCTTACCAACTCTTATCGATCTAAGGCTAATACTTCACCAATCGCCCTTAAGTGGAGTAATTGTTTTACCCTATGTCTGCATTCCTGACACCTGGTTTGCAGCATTTAAGCTCTTTTGCTTAAAGGTACACACAGCATTTCTTTAATCCTTTCTATTTTTACAATATAATTCATTCTACTTTCACAATCCCTCCTTTTGGTCAAGCTACGCCATGACCAACATTTTACTGGGTTCCATATATTAACCATTCTTTATCTCTTTGTTCATCGGCTATATTCGAAATTATTATATTAGCACTCTGTTCTGGGGCAGTCACCTGGGTGACATCACTTACACAATTCTGGATATAACAGGAGATTAACTGAAAACAAACAAAAATCATTAGGATTCCAAAAAGGATAGTCAGGGCTTCCTGAAACAACCAGTTTTCTATGCCAGATAAATTGAACAGGTTACTTAGCCACTTCCATAAAGAACTTGGCTCTTTATGGGGAAGATATGTGATTTGTTCTAAGTGGCTAGCGCGATCTATTACCTCATTGGTGTTGTTTTCCAATGACAGCACAATACCTTCCTTTGGCCGCCAGCACTATGTCCAATGCCTGACGGTTTTGGAGGGCCACCTGTTGGATCGCCCCTGTTTCTTTGGGCAGGGCTCTTAAACTTTCTGCAGTTTTATTTGCCATTATTTTAACTACTGCTTGTAACCTTAGGAGCCTTTTTGCATGGTGTATTACTCCCCCAAGTGGGATAAAGGAACTGCCAATAGTCTCTTCCCAGGTGTCATTGCTGTTCCATATTGTGTTAAACGGACGAGGTCTGAGGAATTGAGTGGGATAGCCAGGACAGGAACCCCAGTTTGAGAGTGGGCTGGGATGTGGCTGCAGACCCAGCATTTAGAAATATTAAGGGTCTGAGCTATCCACACTTGCTGCTGGATAAAAGAATTGTCATTGTGGATTCCCCAGACCTTAAGACACCAGCAGCCGAGGAGCAGGCGCCACCAGAGGCACATGTTAGAGGCAGGGCCCTTCTGGTTCTGACAACCTCAACTGAGGGAACTGCAGTCACGGTTTTACATCCACCAGGCAGCGGGCGCTAGGCTCGCTACTGCTTCTTCTTGGGCCTTGCTTTAGGTCATCATTTGCTTCTGGCAACCCTTATGAGAGCGTAGATTGTAAGGTATTGCAGACTCTTCCTTTATGTCTTCTTGTGGAGTCAAAATTGACTCTGCGTGGTCCTGAGGTGATGGTTGGTTCGCTGGGGGTGGTGCATTCTTACACTGTGAAGCATGTACCCACTCTGCGATGCCAGACAGTTTAACAGCCGTCTGGGTAGTAAGCAGTACCTGATGATTCTTTGATGCTCTTTAAGTCTCTTTGCTTCTTTCCTTGACTCTGGCTATAACAATGGGCCTTCACACCTTCTTATTTCCTGATGCATACATTCCTCATTCACACAAACAGATTGAGAATACAAACAGCAGTATTTTATATCGAGCAAAAATGGCATTGCAAATTAAACCTTGCTAATTTTTACAATCAATAACCAAGACAATTTACACTGAGACCCAGGCCTTCAATGTTTCTCTAATTTACTTAACATAGACACAATAGAGAATCCTGTCTCTTACTAACTAAATCTTAAAACAAAGAGTTAGAGAGGGCCCAATTTGTAATGCATATGGGAAAACAGAATCTTATAGTCCCAGAGGGTCATTTCTTTCTACTATTCAAAAAGGGTGGCTAGCAGGATGAAATCAAATCATACATTAATTCTTATGGGACATTATAAAATCCTGCTCCTACATATCCCTCTTTTGACACTAAGATTATTAATCGCCAGCGTCACTTCTTATTTAGTCCGCGTAATAGAAAATACTGGGAGGTGATTTGGGCCTGTGGCTCTAGCTTTGCATACATTTGTTTTATCCAACAGCACATTCCAAACATTTCAATTAAACACATACACTTTAAAACCAAAAACAATTAGGGCTAGTAACATTAGTATGCCAGTAGTTGTGGGAGACTATTCAGAAAATATGTTATACCAATGGTAAGCTGTTATGTCTTTCTGCAGTGGCAATTCTTAACATGTCCCCATTTGCGTGTATAATATGAATGGTTTGGTTTTCCACATTGTTTTTTCTAGGAACTATGTTACCTTTTTACCTTTTAACAGGTGATTGGTAACTTTTTTGCCATTCAATGCCAAGATTGATAGAGAACTCAGCTAAATCAGTGCTCACAGTAAGCTGAGACTTTCTTTTTTTGTTGTTGTTGTGGCAAATAGTAAATGTGATTATTGGTAAACACAGTACTTGTATTACATTTACATTTGTCTACTGGTGTGTTGCTAACACTTTTTAAACACTTTTCCCCAAGAATTAACACATACACATAGCCCATTATACAGTACTTTGGATTTTCTGAAAGACAAAAATAACATTTTTCTACCCCTTTTGGGGTGGCATTGATTATTGCTTAAATATTCCGTTCTTTTACAAATACCCTTGCTGATTGCAGGCAAAACAGAGCAATTACCCCCATATTTTCCTGTGTTTTTTGTTTTATAGGCAGGCCAGGTTTTAATGGCTTCTACTTTTTAAGGGTTATGGGAAAATTATCCCACTGTTTAGTCATTAAATTCATGAGGTGGTGTACCTCAGTTTTTCTTCTTATATAGCAGACCAAGTTTGTAATGTTTTTCCTGCTGTGTTAAGCTTTAAGTTTATTCACAGGTAATAGCTGAGAAGCATCATTACCATATTACCTTAAAGGATTTTTCCAAAAATCATACACACTATACGTTGTTATGGGGGTACTTACTAACATTAAATTTATTTCAATGTTTAAGATTAACAATAACATTAGCGTTAAATCTATTAACGGTATCTTGTTATACCATGCCTTTTATTTAGGCAATTTGTTTGCTGACCAGGTATGTTTTTTATTTGCAGCTTCTTTTGTGCTGGCAGTTCTCACCTTTCTTTATCAGTTAGGAAATTTGCATCAACACAGGCTTGGCTTTTGGATTCAAAGCCATCAGCAGAGCTCAGAGACTCTGTCTTAGTTAACACACATATGCCAGCAATGCCCCTCTGCTATGTACATCGGCCAAACTGGACAGTCTCTACGGAAAAGGATAAATGGACACAAATCAGATATTAGGAATGGCAATATACAAAAACCTGTAGGAGAACACTTCAACCTCCCTGGCCACACCATAGCAGATCTTAAGGTGGCCATCCTGCAGCAAAAAAACTTCAGGACCAGATTTCAAAGAGAAACTGCTGAGCTTCAGTTCATCTGCAAATTTGACACCATCAGCTCAGGATTAAACAAAGACTGTGAATGGCTAGCCAACTACAAAACCAGTTTCTCCTCCCTTGGTTTTCACACCTCAGCTGCTAGAAGAGGGCCTCATCCTCCCCGATTGAACTAACCTCGTTATCTCTAGCCTGCTTCTTGCTTGCTTATATATACCTGCCCCTGGAGATTTCCACTACATGCATCCGACGAAGTGGGTATTCACCCACGAAAGCTCATGCTCCAAAACGTCTGTTAGTCTATAAGGTGCCACAAGACTCTTTGCTGCTTTTACAGATCCAGACTAACACGGCTACCCCTCTGATTCTTAACACACAGGGATCTGAAAAAGAAAACACAGCCTATTGCGGCTCTTTTTGGAGCTCTAATAGGATTTTAATTCAGTAGCATGTTTCATTTGTATTTCTTTTACCCCTTTTTACAATATACACTGCACATGTCCTAGGGAAAATGCACATTCCTTCTATACTATAACTTTTTTAAAACATTAGCCATATCAATTTTTACATAAGGTGTAACGGTTTCTTTTGTTCTTACACAGTTTTTAAGTACCCTTATCAAAGTGACAGTCTGATTACACAGAGCCAACTTAAGGCTCAGTGTTTTTAACATTGCTTCTTTTTTGTTTTGTGCACCTCACCTCTGCTGTTGCTTCAGAGGGGCACTGTTAATTTCTTATTCTTTCACTACAGCTCTTATCTGCTATTGTTACAAAAAACAACCAAACAAACAAAAGACTCCAGAATCTCTCCCTATTCTCCTGATTTTGACTGCCCTATTGCAGCCATGACTTGGTCTTTATTTAAAAACATTTTAAATTTTGTAAAGAATCAAGTTACCCCTTAAGGGTTAAATGCTAAATCCCAAAGCCAAACAACACTAATTAGCTGTGTCTTGCAAAAAGGTCTGTCAGTTTTGCAACTTTGAATTTAAGAGTCAAATGAACTTTTAGTGGCATTAAAAACAAAAACAAAACCAATTTATCTTACACCTACAAAACAGGAGTTTTACAAACCAGATGTGCTGATTTAGATTCTTAGAACTTTACATATTTTCACAGACAAATGGATACATACACATTTTCTTTTCCTTAACATTCCTTTACACTGTTTTTTTTTTCATAGCTGTATATATATTTGGATTATTTACAGGCATTCTTTTGGAAAAGGGCCCATTTTCCCTTCAGAATGGCTGCAAAGAAACCAAGAATTCTCTCTCTAACATGGTCCTTTTTAACATTTTCACAAAGTTTAACTGCTTAATTTTCTCCAGCCTCTGTAGAGTTAACTTTTTACTCTCTTCCCTTAAATCACTTGTTTATCTTCCAAAATGACACCTTCATGAACTCAAATTTAACTATTTTAAGTATTGTTCCAGGGGTTCATGCCTGCACTTACTGCTTTTCTTACTCCTGACACTATGCCCTTAGGGCTTCCAACCTGTTTTTCAGTTTCTTTATCTGTTGCTTGCCTGCTTGTCTGGGCCCAATCCTGTTTTTTCCAATGAACCAGTTGTGAGTGGTATTGTGGTCATTTCACAATTTTGAAATAAATGTTTAAGGAAAGGGACCAGGAAGGGTGGGCACTAGTTGAGGAGCCCACTCTCCTTGCTGAATTGGTAGTGGAACACTGAGGCAGACAACAAAGGGGAACAGAACAAGGGGCTTTTTGTCCTTTTTACAAGGAGATGGGAGTATGAAGGGGGTTGGATCGATCCGGGGTGGGGTTTTATTGAGAACGGGGTAAAGGGGAGCGCTCGGTCTGGTGGTGGGAGAGGAGGCTTTTAATAAAGCTTTTAACTTATTATTTGAATATTTGAGAGAGGCTAGTTTTGATTTTGTCCACCTACGATTTGCCTCTTCCCACCACTGCATGAAACAATTAATCTCTCCTTTAGCCAATTTAGTTTTAGGTTGGCCGAGTTTGTCCTTTAAGGCCTCCACTCGGTCTTTGTTCCAAGATTTTAACAGTGGCCACTGAGTTTTGGGATCCTCCTGAGTTAGCCTAGACCATTTTTCCAGAAATTTACAGGAGTCCGGACCCATCCTAAAATACATAAAATGAGCCAGCGTTCGTTTAGGGAACTGTCCCGACTTAGACGTCTGGTTACCCATACAGGAGGACTTCACACACCAATCGCACAAGAAGGAAATTCGGGTTCGTCAGAGTGATGCCCAGTGCAACACACAAAAGGAGCCCACAGGCTACTGCCTCAATCGCCCTTGCTTTCACACCAAAGGTTTTACCCAAGGTGTGGTGCGGCTGCGATTGTGCAGAGTTCACTCACTCGGACCGGGGGACAGGAACCCCTTGGTCGGCCAATCGCTGGATGGAGACGGCACCCAGACTCAAACACTCCACAGGGAGGACGGATAGACACAGAGACAGGACAGTCCTCAGTCCGGACAAAACACAGAAATAATTACCTGACCAGATTCATGATGTCAGATCCCGGGATCCCTACCAGAACAGAGTGGGAACCAATAGGTTCGATGGCGTAGACTTCACTGTGGTCATGCGCCTTTCCGTTCTGGTGGAGGACCGCTCGGGCCAAATGCCCAGGTGCCGGCTGCCACAGTCGTCCTACAAAAACGGTCAGGAATCACACGGCCCCAGTGAAGACGGTTGCCATCTCGGTGGAACCTCCAAATTGTCAAAGTTAGACTCAGGACTCAGTTTGTCAGACCACTCTGTTTTATTAGCACAGCGCTCTGCTAATAAACACCCAGATAATGTGAGCACCATGCAAGACACAAACTATCTTATTTATAGAGATAAAAGGGCGGGAACTAAACAAAGGGACAAAGAGAGCAAAGCTGTAAAATTTACCTGGGGCACAGCATGCATATCCTGCTTCCTTACCAACTCTTATGGATCTAAGGCTAATACTTCACCAATCGCCCGTAAGTGGAGCAATTGTTTTACCTTATGTCTGCATTCCTGACACCTGGATTGCAGCATTTCAGCTCTTTGGCTTAAAGGTACACACAGCATTTCTTTAATCTTTTCTATTTTTACAATATAATTCATTCTACTTTCACACTTCCAAAAGTTGATACAGAAGCAATAGCTCCCATCAGGTTTTGGGACCAGTACAATGGGGCTGCGCCACTTGCTTTGCGACCGCTCAATGACTCCCAATTCTACCATAGTTTGGGTCTCCTTTTCCACAATCTCTCGCATCTGCCATGGGAAGGGGTGGGTCGCTTCTTGGACCACCTGTCCCGGAGTTGTCTGGATCGTGTGCGGTATGACGGTGGTCTGGCCAGGGCACGTGGTGAAAGTCTTCCGGAAGGCTTACAGGAGGCACTGAGCTTGTTTTTGCTGATCAGCCGACAGCGTGTCACCCAATTGAGGCTCCTCCGTCTTGTCCAACTCAGGCACTTGGGGCCCTAGGCTGGTTCGGGTGGGTAGGGGCTATTAGCAATCCTTCCCAGGCATGCCAGGGTTTCAAGAGATTCACATGCTACACCTGTTTCTTCTTCCTCCAGTTGGGATGGTGAACCTCATAGGTGACAGGCCCCACTTGACAGACAATTTCGTATGGGCCTTGCCACTGAGCCAGGAGCTTTGACTCTTCTGATGGGAGGAGGAGAAGTTCCCAGTCCCCGGGTGCAAAGCTTTTTGTTCGTGCCCCTTAGTTATAGCACCACTCCTGGATCCCTTGGGCTGCCTGAAGATTTCCTCCGGTGAGGGTCCTGGCTGGGTAAAGCCAGTCTCGCAATTGAAGTACATATTGGAGGAGCCCCTAGGAGGTTGAGGGGGTGTATTCCCAGGCCTCTCTCATCAGATCCAGTACCCCATGGGGCTGGCGTCTATACAGAGTTCAAAGGGGAAGAACTTGGTGGATGACTGGGATGCAACGCGGATGGCCAGGAGCAACGGCAGAAGTAGCTGGTCCCACTGTTGCAGTTCTTGAGAAGGACATTTCCTCAGCATTGTCTTGAGCATTCTATTAAAGCGCTCGATGAGAAGCCTTAAAAAATAACATTAGTGTGACAAAGTATCGTTGGTAACATTTTCAAACAAGGAGACAAAGCTGTTAACTTTTCCTGCATGGTGATTCCCCAGGCTGCAAAAGCACTCTGTTTTGCATGGACCTGCTCAGAGCCTGAGAAGCACACAGTGTACAGATTGGCTGAGACAGTGGCTTTCCGGAGTCCCCTCACCAACAGAGGAGGAGGAATCAATACTCCTTAGTTAGATTAAGACAAAGGGTATTTCTACATTTAAAATGCTACAGTTGCGCCGCTGCAATGCTTGCATGTAGACATGACCCTATGCTGATGGGAGGGCTTCTCCTGTTGGCATAGGTAATCTACCTCCCCAAAAGTATCTAGGTCAATGGTAGAATTCTTTTGTGAGCCTAGTGTAGTGTTCTCTACACTGGGTTTGGTTGGTATAGGTACATCTCTCAGGGGTATGGATTTTACACACCTCAGAGACACTTAGCTCTACCAAAGCAAATTCCTAATGTAGACCAGGTCTAAGGGTACGTCTTCACTACCCGCCATATCGGCGGGTAGCAATCGATTTCTCGGAGTTCGATATATCGCGTCTCATCTAGACGTGATATATCGAACTCCGAACGCGCTCCCGTCGACTCCGGAACTCCACCACTGCGAACGGCGGTGGCGGAGTCGACGGGGGAGTCGCGGACGTCGAGCCCAAGCCGTGAGGACGGGTAAGTAATTCGAACTAAGGTACTTCGACTTCAGCTACGCTATTTGCGTAGCTGAAGTTGCGTACCTTAGATCGAACCCCCCCCAGTGTAGACCAGGCCTAAGAAATGGCTTTACAAATATGAAAAGCAGGAACTGCACTGAGGGCCTGGGAGTCTTTTCGTTGACTTCAGTGGGCATTGGCTGGGAGCTAACTACTAAGAGAAGTGGGTATTCACCCACGAAAGCTCATGCTCCAATATGTCTGTTAGTCTATAAGGTGCCACAGGACTCTCTGCTGCTTTTACTAAGAGAACTGTTCTAAATGAGTGAACTTTTTCAGGTAGTGAGAAAGGGCCAGATTCTGATACATTTACACTGACCAGTGCCTCACTCCACCAATAATTCCTCCAACGTCAATGAAACGACTTGCAGGGTAAGGTGCTACCTAATGTAAGGATACCAGAATCTGGCACCAAGACCTCAGTTAAGTATGTGCAATTAAGCACAGCTTGACTTTAAGTGTACGAGTATTCCCTATGATGAGGTGTTCACTTCCCCTCCCTCCCTCTCCCTCAAAGGGATGAAGGTGGCTCAGAAGGAGCTAATTAACCTAGTAGACTGGACCTGGGGAAGCCTTAGGCTTGACTGACAAGCACTAATTGAAACTGGAGCCCATCTGGGCAGGAGCTTGTCTAAAGCCAGGACATGGGAATAGAAGTGGCTGCAGCATGGAGATCTGCAGTTACACTCTGGACCTGGTGAAGAGAGAAAGAGGAAACCCAGTGGGGGAGTGGAAGCCCTGGGATCTTGACCCCAACGGAAGGGTTTACCCAGAGAGGTAGTGGTGAAGAAAACCTGCAGAGGGTGGAGTAGGAAGATGGACACGGCAGAGGATTGAGACAGTGCAAGCCTTGGCTGACAATTGTAGGGTCCCTGGGCTGGAACCTGGAGTAGTGGGCATGCCTGGGTTCCCCTAACAGCCTCTGGGAAAGTGGCACAATCTTGAACGGGAAGACTGCCTGGAATGGCACCCAGACAGCTGGCCGAGTGAAACTTCGTTACCTTGTAAGGGGAAAACCTATGTAGTGACCTGGCCATAGGGCTGAGTCACGAAGAGAAAGTACTGTGATTCCTAGAGCGCAAGAGGGGCCAGGTCACGAGTGAGTGAAGGAAGAAGGCATCCAGATGGACAGAGCTAATTCCCAGACACTGCCACTGGGGGATGCCAGAGCAGGGAATAGATCTCTCCCCTCCCCCATTACAGTCCCATTGAAGTCAAGTAGTCACATGCTTAAAGCTAAACACACACGTAAGTGCTTCACCGAATTGGGTCCTATGTGCACAAATATTATGATAAAATCAAACCAACCCTCCCCCCGCCCAAAGGTGGAGCATATTTCCAAAATGTTTTCTATATCAATTACATTGTAGTATTTAAACTTCGAAATACCCTGGAGTGTATTTAATAAAAAGAATGAAATCTCAAATAATATGAAATGGCATTGCAGAATCTGCTATTACATCTTTACTGTGAGCTGGAAATTAGCCAAAAGGGTGAATTGGTGAGGGTCCACTTGACAGCATTCAGTATTAATACTTTGCATTTCTTTAGCACTTTTCATGCAAATACGTCAGAGCACTTTACAAACATGAATGCAATCAGCCTCCCACCACCTCTGTGAAGACAGTTCATTATCCAAGGTTACCAATGGAGAAAATGTATCTAGACGGCTTAAAAAAATACCTCAGAAAACTGAATACAGTGTCTCCCTCATCTCGCTGTATCCACCTATTGTTGTCGCTTGTCTTATACGTATGTTTTGAGCTCTTCAACTTTTTGCTCAGTTTTGTACAGTGCCTAGCACAGCGGGGTCTTGGTCCATGACCTGGGCTCCTAGGTGTTACCACAGGACAACTAACAAACACAAATCGTATCTCATCCTTTGAATGCTACATTAAGTTACTTGCCATTCACAAAACATTGTGGTCAGTTTTCAAAGTGACTAGAGATTTTGGGTATCTCAATTTTTAGGTGCCCAATTAGACACACTTAAATGGGCTTCACTTAAATGGGCTTCATCTGCAGGAAATGCTCAGCACCTGCTCTCTGAAAATAGGCCCCCTCAAGGGGTCTCAAGTTAGGCATTCAAAAATTACAGCACCGAAAGTCATTAGTCACTGAAAACATATGGTAGTAATACACCCTAGATATTAACCAACCAAGATATTATAAAACCAAGAATATGGCAAATATTTT
Organism: Mauremys mutica; assembly: GCF_020497125.1. Lineage (NCBI taxonomy): Eukaryota > Metazoa > Chordata > Testudines > Geoemydidae > Mauremys > Mauremys mutica. The sequence continues at coordinate 178,438,567 of NC_059074.1, read as the reverse complement.
TGTTCAATAAATTTATGACTCAGTTCACCAGCCTGGCCAATGCACATTGTAGGCTAAATTCTCTTTCAGCTATTTTTCTATTGAAATTAATTATAGGGCTGTTCAGCAATGAGATGTCAGTCTCCTCCTGGAAAGGGCCACTGGCCTAGCCATTCTTATTAAAAGAACAAGAGACTCTTCTGGCCTAGGTGCTTGTTTCATGTTGCTGTTCTCAAGATATGCAGAATGGGGTTGCCCAAAGCATCAGTCGTGTCTTATTGCTTCAGATTATGCTTTTCTCAGCTGTCTTGTCTCTTGTTGATGTTCCTTGATCATGGTTCATTTATCTTCCTTGGGTGAAATCCTGGCCTCACTGAAGGCACTGGGAGTTTTGTCACTGACTTCAATGGAGCCAAGATTTCACCCCTTAAGTTTAGCTATAGACCTCAGAGAACACAATTATTGTATAATTAAACACAACTGAAAAATCATTCTCTGATCTTTTACTAAATGCAGAAGGGAGTTACTGCAAAGCGATTAATAATGTTCAGTTTCAGAGCCATTTAACATGCCTGGGGACTAACAGGATGATTCTGATAAATGCAAGACCAGGGGTTGTTTGTGCAAAACTTACAGCAGAGTGTGAATATTTTTGGTGCTGCTCAAATAACTTCTTTAAACTTTTCTTCTGCTATTATTCTTACAACAGCGTGGAGAAAACAGCTGGGTCACAGGGTAGGGCCCACTGTCTGGAGTTAGCAGACCTGGGTTCTGTTTCTGAATGTGCTATTGACTTACTATGTGACCTTCTGTAAGTTATGGAAACCCTCTGTGCCTCAGTTTCCCCATCTGAAGAGTGGAAATGATAACTTGCCCTTCTTTGCAAAGTACTTTAAGGTCTAGGGATGGAAAGTGCTGTATAAGTGCTAAATATTATTACTGGTCATATTTTCAAACTTGGGTGCCTACAATCAGGCTCCTGAATTCCCATTTGGGCACCTACACAAATGGGTTACGAAAAGGCTGCTCAGCACTTTGAAAACCAGGCTATTTATTTAGGGTAGGGGTTTTCCAAAGTGCTTAAGAGCTTAGGAGCACAAGTCTCATTGACTTCCTTAGTCACTTAGGCATGTCTGAACATCCAGCCCAGAGATGCCAAAATATGGACGTAGGAGCTTAGTTTTAGAAACCGTAGTTCGAAATTTTTTGACCATTAGAGGTGATCATGAAGGGTTAAAGTTTTGTGAACTGGACACTTTCTCAAAAGGAAAAAAAATGTTTTGCTAAAGGTAATAAATTAATTAAAATGGAAGATCTCAGAGGAGAGAGATTTTTTTCCAGTACTATTGTTACCAAAATGTAGAAATATACCTCTCTGGGCATAGCGCAAATGTTTCTAGTAGAAGTGTGGCAGCCTTTTAAAAATTTAAGTAGAAAGTTGTGTGTTCAAATGCTGTTTTTAATATCAGTCACCAAAATAAAACAAGCAGAGCACAGGACTATTGTACATAGTCTGCTGAGCTGCTATGAATATTACAGAATGTGGCATGCACTAGATAGAAGGGTCATTAGAACTCAGGTCTTGTATTTAGGAAGTGAAGAGATGAATTGAGGCAAAAAGGATCTCCATGGGAACAAGAAACAACATTGCACAATCCTTTTACACTGGCAACCTAAGTCTCTCGCTAGTCCTCCCTTTTAAAGAGAATGGCTGACAGCAAAATCAATTCATGTCTGTGAGACAGGAAACATGATAGCAATAATTTTTGCAGCATCTTTCATGAGACATTTGGATATGAACTCATTCTTTACAGTATTCTTAGAACATCCCTTGAAAATAAGCATTTCTAAAATATAACTGTCTTTAATCCTAACATTACTAAACTTCACACAAACCCCCTTTGGTAAACTACTACTCTAAGAAACTCGATCCCCAAGGCAGCTTTTCCAATGCAAGGCCAAGTCCTGTGAATATTTTCTGCACGAGGTTGGGTATTATTTTTTAAAATAATTTTAAATATCATTCCTCTTTATAACAGAGTGTGAGTGTTTTACAACTTTACTAAAAGAGCTTTAGACTGGAGCAGAAAAATATAAATGAAAGTGAAATGAAAATGAAAATAAATTAACTCAGCTCACCACTTGCAGAATGAAATTAGAATCATAGAATATCAGGGTTGGAAGGGACCTCAGGAGGTCATCTGGTCCAACCCCCTGCTCAAAGCAGGACCAATCCTCAACTATTTTTTTTGCCCCAGATCCCTAAATGGCCCCCTCAAGGATTGAACTCATAACCCTGTGTTTAGCACCACTTAGTTTTTTTAAAATTGACAAACTGCTATTAAAAGAATATTACAGAGGTTTAAATAAACTGGGATTCTATCAGAGAGGCAGTAGAACCAGGCTGAGTTAATTTGGAACCTACATAAGCAAAACAATGACCAATTGCATCTGGAGAAAAGGGATATAGGGGAAAAGTACATGAGAAAAATCTGGGTCTGCATTAGAAAAATCCACTGACATGAGCAGCTCCCTTGGCCATATTGCTGAAACTATGGAATGTTGTCATTTCGATCCTAAGTTCTGTCATTTTCATTGAACTGCTCAGCCTCTTGAAGTTTAACATGGCCCAAACTCTACTTCAGTTTCTTTATAGTAAGAAAGAAGCTGGGCAGAGTCCTGAGGGTCTCTCTTCAGACAGAGACAGCTTCTCTTACTTCCCGGTGCGCTATATCTGTTTGAAATTTGGCAACATCCCTTGATGCTGAGTAGCCTATGAAGGAGATTGGTGCTCCAGAGAATAACATACTGAAGTGTGTCCAGTATCCACCTGCCTGAAGTTGAACAGAACTAGGCAGATGAGTAGTGGGCCTCCCAGGCCTATTTCTGAACAAAGGGCCCAGGTGCATTCATACTGAGGGAAAAGTAGGACCTATTCCTTGACCAGGGCTGCCCTGTTGCTTCAGATCTTATCCCTGAAATAAGAGAAATCCCTTCTCTGGTACCTTTTCTGTGGGTAGTGATGAAAGGAGCTCCTGCCTGTGCACAAGGGCTTGTAGTCCTTGAATTTTGCCAGAGGGTGGCATAAATACCTTGGCTTGTCTGTGTTTTTGGCTGCCCGATAGAGCTGGGTAGGTGAGGTTCTGTGGGCTGCAATGCGCAGGAGGTCAGACTAGATCATGAGGGTCCTTTCTGGCCTTAAAGTCTATGAGCTCTTCCCCAAAAAGGATTCAGCTGGAGAATTCTGAGGCACAGAGGAATTGCTGTAAAATAATGAGTCACTGTCCAAAGTTTAAGATAGAGTTGGTGCCTGCTACTCTAACTTCCATGGCTCTCTCACTGGCTGCATCCTAGAGTCTATTTCAGACTTCAGAGAGAAATTGTTTATAGCACTGATATGAATTTGACATGATTGCAGATGTGGAGGTTTTTGTGTCATTGCGTCAGAACAATGTGGCTGCAGTGAAACGTGGTTGCCAGAGAGGCTTTAGAGCCCACTTCAAAGTCCCTTTTATCTTCTTTACTGTGGGGTCTTTGGGGAAGAATCCACCTCAGCTGGGATGTTCAAGTCAGGGCAGGCAGGGAGCAGTTGTGGAAGAGACCTCTTCTGCAGATCCTGAGAGGGTCTCCTTGCAGATGGAGCAATTCAGCTTTCTGCTCGCTCTGTTTAGCATGCCCCACCATGGTTGGGAGGAGACATAGAAGGCACTCTGGAGAGCAAAATCCACGAAACTTCTGTCCCCTAAGGGAGAGCAGAGACCAGGGGAAAAGACATTGCTTGCTACTGCCCGAACAATCAGCTTTAAAAGCTAGAATGGCAATGATAAGGTGAGAGCACTGAAACAGTCACTCAGAATCTGGCTTAAGTGCAGAAGGGCCAAGCCCACAAACAAGTGAACTGCCTCCAGTATCTGAGAGAAGAGAAAGAATCTAAATGTCTCAGACTGGGGGATATGTTGGGATTCAAAATAATATTTTATGGCTGAAACTGGTGGAAGCTAGTTAGAAATATGTTGGTGATTATTAGCTTTGGAATATCTGATTTAGTTGGGGTTGGTCCTGCTTTGAGCAAGGAGTTTGCCTAGATGACTTCCTGAGGTCTCTTCCAACCCTAATCTTCTATATGTTGCTTGAGGGAAGCCACAAAAGAAAATTTTAGCAATGAACAAAGATGGTACCCCATGAAATGGTTCCATAAGCTAATGTTTTGGCAAAACATATTGTAGTTAATCATTGGCTGTGTGTGTTCTTTCTGTGTGCTGTCCCAGCTCTGCGCAGATAGCCGACACAGCAGAACCTTGATCAAACTTCCCGCAAAGATCACAGACCTGTTTCAGTAGCGAAGGTGCTTGGCCACGGTCCTATAGACGCTATAGAACCACTAAGACATGTATGCCTATTACAATGGACCAGCTCAGTGAATGGCAGGACTTTCCATTCCCCCCTTGGCCTGCCAAAGACGCCCTCTAAGATCTCTCTTTATACACTGATACTACCCAAGTTATGTATTGCCCCTCTATCATCATTAGTTCACTTTTTACCTTGTATATGTTGGTTTGATCAAAACATCTCTATCCACCACCCTGTTACCCTGACTTTATCTTTAAGAGGGGTCAGTGTATCCTTGTATCATCTTCGGGAAGTGTGTTTACATGATAACCTTGTATTGGGGTGTTCTGGTACTACCCTTCTGGAATGTATTTGCACGAGTGTCCTGTGCCTGGTACTTTTTAGGAATGTCTGTGTTTTTGTAATGCAAGCCCTGTTCTTGCCAGGTTCTGTGAACTTGCAAGCAAGCTTGTTTTGTAACAGGGCCTGACTTCTGCTCACAATCTGACTTTTGCTAACTTCGCTTTACATCAGCAAGGCTTGACCACTACTGTAGTTCAGGCTTCAGGCCTCATACCAGGCCTCTTATACAAGGCCTCATATTTTAGGCTCTCTTTGTACTACACATATCATGCCCCAAGCCTAGGAGAGAACAAAATTAAAATGAGCCATGGAAGAAATAGTTAGACAAATTTGTTTGCACAATCACAAGTACATTTTTATCCTAGGGAATTTTCAAGTTGAGCAATTTACTATGGATTTGCAGAGCTCACCTATCATGGCCAATGCTAGTTGCTTATTAACCACAATACAGTTACTATTATCTTTGAAGCACAGGGTCATATTCTCAGCTTGCTTTTTATCCCAGTTCCATAATCTGGCTACAGTTTGCTATCTGAGAATGGGAATTCTCAACTGATGTAAAGTTGGTGGATCTGGCTCCTATGTCAATTGCCCTAAACCCAACATAGGGGGCATAGCAGAACTCGCTGCTTTCCTACATCAATTCTCAGCTGACGTGTTGTCCTTTAAACAGCCTAGTTTATTACATGTGCTTTCTACAATCTTTAGTGCTTTCAAAGTTAATTTTTATGCTATTGGAGAGATCTGAATTTCTTTGACTTTAGACAGCCGTTTGACTAGTGAATTCACTGTTGTGAAGGTAAAGCCTTTGGCCCTGGTCTCATGAGAATTCACAAGCTAAGGAGGGTCAGGCATCATTAGCACATCAATGCAAGGACAAAAGAAAACCTAAGGTCAAAACTGTAGCAGTACCGATTGAATATCTCAAGTAAGGTATTAAGGGAAATTTGCTGTTGAAATGCTAATTCTAGGAAATGTCATAAAACAGAGGTTGTGTCCACCTGCGGTTAAGTATTCCTAAAGAACTTTTCTCAATAGAATGGTGTTGATCTCAGTATCTTGACCAACTTCCATTTGTGTGATTACCTTGTGCCCACTTAAAATTATACCCACATTTCAAATGAATGCAGTATTATTCACTTGCTGTCTTTAACAGTGATGCTGTGTGATGTTAGAACAGATGCTGTGTTCTATCCCTGAGGTAGTGCATTTCAGTAATGGGTAAAGAGACTATTGTTTATACACAAAATTTTAAAATGGCAACCTACAGGCTGCACTACATAAACAACCTGAATTCACCTGAATTCCACAATGCATATAGATCTGATACAAAAACCCCATAGAAAATTGGAGTAGACAATCCTAAATTAGACTCGGAAAGTAGTGAACTTCTGCTCAAGAAAGACAAAAAATGCAGATGTTACAAACAATCCATTTATTGGGTTTTAAACTAGGTACACAACTGAAATAATTTTGGCACTACGCTATACAGTGGTTACATCTGTGTGCTGACACTTAGTAAATACTGTACTAGGAACACTGCTGTGCTTTAAAATTGTATTGAGTTACTCAATCAGCAGGTAGATATTTCAAAACGTATTGTAGTGTTCCTGTAAGGAAGACTGTACAGGTTGTGTGAAAGATGAAACACATCAACTTGTGAACTATTTCACTGTAGGAGGTACCTTGCATTCTGTAATCTTATCACATCAAAACATGTGATGTTAGCATTTAGAGATGGCCACAAATGTTGCATTAAAATCCTCTGTAGATGTAGTCATGAGATAAATGAAAACTAAAACAAAATAAAATTTCTACCTTTTAAACAAGGAACAATATTTTGCTAAAGAAAATAATTTAAAAAACACTAATGGCATTTGATTTGATACAAAAGCCAGAAGCACTATAGTATTAACATTGAAGTGTGAATTTTTACAAATTAATCTCACAATGATGTTATGTAAAAGGTTGCAAACTGTACAATGTCTTCCCAAAGCAATGCCTCTACAATTTATACAGTCTTTTACATCTATGTAATACATATTAAACATGTCGTTAAATAGCCAATAGATATCAGTCTCTGAATAAAAGTTGCAGGCAAAAAACCAAAACCAAAAACAGAACTTTCACAATCTTAGCAGTCTTCCATTTACGCAAGGTATGCTTCTCCAAATAGCGACTAATAGTCTTTTTAATGAGAATATTCTGTTAAAAAAATTCAGTGCTTTTACACACTGCACTTACTCTTCAGTCTCTGAATTAAAACATTGCTTGATAGCAAAAAATTCATATCTATGGGCTCTATTCATCTGAAAAGATCCACCGCCTTCCACCCGTAGGAAGCTGCAGATGGTCATGGGTTTAAGTTGTGCACCTGGTCAGATTACCTGCTAAAACTTGGCCAGACCATGGAAATTGCCCCACTTTCCATAGTACTGATCTCAGCTACAGAGGACAGAATGGATATTTACATTTCCATAGAAGGTAAGATTTAAAAGGGTAGTCCAACTCTCAGCTGGATTAAATGGTACAGCGTTTGTCACCTAACGGGTACTTGAATGCAAGCAGTGAAAAAAAGTCTTTTGAGAAAAATAGATTCCTGGCCTCTTGTCATGGGAGTAGGTGGGTTTGAGGTTCATAGGTACCAGCTCCTGCAGGTTGATCAGATAAAAATGTCAACCAAAACTGGAGCACTTCTCTTAGAATGTTCAGACTTGCAGTTGTGTGCTCTGCAAATGCACTGATGTAAAAAATGACTGGGCACATGGAATAAGAAAGAAAAAGGAGGAGATGGGAAGAGATGGGTGGTGTAAGCCAGTGAGTAGAGAGTGAAGGTGGTAAGGTTGTATAATGCAGGCCCATGACATTACGCTTTGAAACAAGTAATGATCTGGCCCCACAGATGCAGTAACGGAAAAACACAGGGTTCCCATAGCTACTCCCTGTGAAGTTGTAATTCGTGATGAATAGAGCTCTGTTAGAACCTAATATTTGTATTTAAAAAATGGTTTTGATTAGGCATCACAATTTCCAAGACTAAAAGTTCCATACACAATAAATTAGTTTTGAGTTTCCTTTATTTTTGCAGAAATGTTTCTAGGTCCTCATGTTTTCCAAGAAGAACCTGAAATAGAAATAATTAAAAACAAGATTATATCTTCATCCATATTCTCGTGATACTGCAAAAAAGGATGATTAAAAAATTCCCTTGCTGGCTGGCATAGTGGTCCAGTCACAACACATAGCATTCCCCTGCAAGAGATCAGGGTTCAAATTCAAGTCTGATTCCTTGTTCTGCAGGTCAACAAGTACCAGGAACACCGTGAATGTGGTATGCTCAGTCTCAAGGTACCTTGTGTCTCTCTAGTGATGCTCCTCTGACAGAAATGCAGAGGGCAGTTTATGGGCTGAGAAGGTTTGAGAGCAAAGGAAGTGTTGATAAAACTTCTTTTCTTCTGAAGTCCTAGCCTTTTAGTTTACTTCATTCAAACAAAAATAAGGGACTACACAATAAAGATAAACAGCAGGTCACTAAAAGCAGAGTTTTTAACCAACAGAAGATACCCCACTGAGCACTGATAGTGACTTTGTTTGGAGGGAACATTTTTCCCTGGATCTGGGACCTTCTTTCCTTCACTTTGACTGGATGGCTAGAGTGGATATCATAAAATGGCAGTGTTTTCTAATTAAACCAAAATAAACACAGCCTTACCTATTTAAGCATAATAGCATGGTGATACTAAGAGGTCTGTAAGGACAAGCAGCTGGTCATCAGTGAACTGCTGTTTGTGCTCCTGCCAGTTGTCATGGTGTGTCCTCCGGAAATTGGACAGTGTTTTCTTTACTGTCATCTGTATAGCAGGCAACAAAAAATAGATCTGTATTAATTTTTGATATATTTTAAAAACTGTTTCACATCTGTGGAAAGTCTCCCTAACTGGGGTAACAAATAGTCAGATGTAAGAGAGGGTTACTCACCTTGTGCAGTAACTGAGGTTCTTTGAGACGTGAATCCCTGTGGGTGCTCCACTTTACGTGATTGTGCGCCCTGCGCCTCTAGTCAGAGAATTTCGACAGAAATCTTGGCTGGGCTGCACATGCACTCTCCCCGTCTCGTGCCTGCAGCGGCGATTAACTAGTGCTGTGCAGCCCCCGCACCTCCCAGTTATTTCTCTACCGCAGAGGAATTAACTGGAACTCCAAAGCAGAGGGGAGGAGGGTGGGTAGTGGAGCACTCACAGGGACAACCATCTCAAAGAGCCTGTTACTGCACAAGGTGAGTAACCCTCTCTTCTTCGAGTGGAGTCCCTGTGGGTGAGCCACTTTAGGTGACTGTAGAGCAGTTCCCCTCAGGGGAAAAGAGGTAATTTGGAGCTAGGTCTGAATGGATAATAAGAAGGTGTGTCCCAGGTGAGTGTCAGAGGCTGACACCTGATCGATGATGTAGTGTTGAATGAATGTGTGAGGAGATGTCCAAGTAGCTGCGTTGCATATGTCGGTAATAGGCACATCATGCAGGAAGGCAACTGATGTGGATCCATATCTTGTGGAGTGTGTTCTAACCCTTGAGGGGGATTGTAGGTCATGTTGTCAGAAACAGAGCTGAATGCAATCTGAAATCCATCTGGAAAGTCTCTGCTTAGAGATGGGTTTGCCTTTGGAGCGGTCCGAGGTGGAGAGGAACAATTTAGGAGTTTTCCTGAATGATTTGGTCTGTTCAAGATAAAAGGCTAGCGCCCTTCTAATGTACAGGGTGTGGAAAATCGCTTCTTGCCTGTCCTTGTGAGGTTTAGGGAAGAACATGGGAAGATGGATAGACTGATTGATGTGGAAGGAAGAAAGGACTTTAGGCAAAAATTTGGGGTGAGGTCAGAGTGACCTCGTTTTTGAAAAAAACAAAACAAAACATATAGGGTGGTACAGCCATAAGAGCAGAAATTTCTTCTATGTGATGGTGACTAGGAAGGCCACCTTCATGGAAAGATGTAGAAGAGAACATGTGGCCAAGGGTTTGAATACGGCAGTTGTGAGAGATCGAAGCACTCAAGTCAGATCCTACAGGGGCGTTGGGGCTCTGAGTTCTGGGAAGAAGCTGCGCGTTCCCTGGAGGAATCTTTTGGCAATTGGGTGAGCAAAGACTGAAACGCTGTCCACTTTGTCACAGAATGTTGTAATGGCTGCCAAATGCACCCGCAGTGAACTCACTGAAAGGCCAGATTTCTTCAGGTACAGCATGTAGTCCATTACCACTGATATGGGAGAGGTGGTGGCGTCGATTTGTTTAGGCACCACAACTGGAATCTCTTCCATTTATGTATGTATGTAGCCTGTGTAGTGGGCCTTCTGTTTAGCAGAATGTCTTTAATATCCTCAGAACACGTTATCTCCTTGCCATGGAACCATTGAGGAGCCAGATATGAGATGGGGCGACTCCAGGTTTGGATGCAGAGTCTGACCCAGGTCATAAGAGAGGAGCTTTGGAAGAAGTGGGAGGAGACACGGGGGTATGATGACGTCTTTTTCAGGTATGGGTACCAGGTTTGTCTGGGTCATGCTGGTGCTGTCAGGATGACTTTGGCTTGATCGATTCTGATCTTGTTCAGGACGCTGGACAGCAATGGGGTGGGAGGAAAAGCATACAGGAGGGGTACATGCCACGGAATGAAAAATGCATCATCGTTGGATCCTGATCCCAGACCCACTCTGGGACTGGACATTTGCTGTTTCATTTTGTGGCGAATAGGTCTATCGTGGGGAACCCCCATAGTTGCAATTTGATCTGGATCATGCAGGTGTTGATTGCCCACTCGTGGTCATTCGAGAACCTTCGACTTAATGTGTCGGCTGTGATATTCTGAGACTCCGGCAGGTAGGTAGCTGATATGGTGTCTTTGTGTTGTATGTACCATGTCTAGAGTTTTATGGCCTCCACACATAGGGAGTGTGATCTTTCTCCTCCCTGTTTATTTATGTAGAACATGCAGGCTACATTGTCCATCATGATCTGTATGTTTTTGTCTTTGATCAGAGGCATGAAATGTGCACAGGTATTGTGAATTGCGCGTAATTCCAGTACATTGATGTGAGTGTTGATTAGGAAGGAGACCATCTTCTCTGTACTGTGAGCTTGCCTAGTTGGGCACCCCACCCTAGTAGAGAGGCATCCGTTGTGATTATCAATTTGGGAGAAGGCTGAAGGAAAGGAACACCTGCACAGTCGTTGTGTGGGTGAGTCCACCATTGTAGTGAGTCCTTGACCTTCATTGGCATACTCAGAAGTTTGTTCAAATTGCGTTTGTGTGGTGTGAATACCATCTTGAGCCAACACTGCAAGAGCGCATGTGCAGTCTGGCATGTTTCATCACGTATGTGGTCACTGCCATGTGATCTAGTAGCTGAAGACAGGTCCTTGGGCTGTGCAATATCCTTCGGCTGTGCACCAAGGTATTGATGAGGTTCGTTAGAGAAGTGAATCTCTGAAGAGGTAATGATGCTGTTGCTTCTAGAGAATTTAGATGCGCGCCGATTAAGTCCAGTTTCTGGACTGGCATTAATGTGGAATTTTGGACGTTTATTTGTAGACTGAGACTGGTGAAGAGTGACATTGTCTGGTGCGTGACTGTGATGGCTTCTGCCCAAGTGTGAGCCTTGATTAGACAGTCGTCTAAGTAGGGGTATATCATGACCCCGTGCTTGTGAAGGTGGGCTGCCGCCACAGCAAGGACTTTGGAAAATACTCAGGGGGCCATGGAGAGGCCAAAGGGTAGTACTGTATATTGGAAATGGCCCTGTCCTAGTACAAACCGAAGAAATTTCCTGTGCATAGGGCATACAGAAATGGGAAAATATGCATCTTTCAGGTTGAGGGCTGCAAACCAATTCCCTTGTTCCAGTGCTGGAATGACTGTAGCTAACACAATCATCCTGAATGTTGTGTTCTGATGAATTTGTTTAGCTTCCTGAGATTGAGGATGGGTCTCCATCCTTCAGACTTCTTTTGGGTTAAAAAAATAATGAGAATAGAATCATAGAACTGGAAGAGACCTCGAGAGATCTAGTCCAGTCCACTGCACTTGTGGCAGCACTAAGTATTATCTAGACCATTCCTGACAGGTGACCATTCCTGACAGGCAGAAGCCCTTCCCTCTGTGATGTACCAGAACTGTCTACTGCGCCCAGTTGTAGGAGATGCTCCTCCTCCTGTCTCAAGCAGGGCTCGTGAGAGGGGTCCCTGAAGAGGGACAGGATGGGAGGGTGAGGAGGAGGGATGGAGAGGAACTGGAGGGCATAGCCAGGCTTGATGATTTCCAGTACCCATCTACTGGAAGTGATGGTTCGCCGGTTTGGATAGAACAGTATTGGGCGATTGGTAAAGGGATGGCTGATGGGAGGTAGTGTTGGCAGCAAAAGTTGGAGGGAGGTCTGGTAAGCCCTTGACCAAGCCTTCAAATCTGCTGTTTAGAGGTTGATTGTTGAGATGTGGTGGGTTGGGAGGAGCTTAGTCTACGTCTGGACGGTCTCTATCTACACCTCTGGTTATTGTATTTCTTGGCCGCTGTGTGTACGATGGCCCTTGCCACGGTGTCAGTAGAGTCCAAAGAGGCTTGGAGGGCAGTTCTAGCCAAGAGCGGAAATGAGCAATGTAAACTGCTCTCTATTGACTACATACCAGAGGACAAAAAAGTCAGAAAATCTGGAATAGTTTGTATGGTCATACTTCGCCATAAGTGCTTCATAATTAGCGATCTGGAAGTGTAGTGTCACTGATGAATAGGCCTTGCGGCTGAGTAAGTCCAATCTTTTCCACTCTTTATCATAAGGGGTGGTTCTAGAGTTGTCATAAACAGATAGTTAAGGGTTAATGTCTCTTTTACCTGTAAAGGGTTAAGAAGCTCAGTAAACCTGACTGACACCTGACCAGAGGACCAATGAAGGGACAAGGTACTTTCAAATATTGTTGGAGGGAAATCTTTGGTTTGTGTTCTTTGTTTGTTCTCTCTTGGATCTAAGAGGGGCCAGACGTGCAACCAGGTTTCTCCAATCTTTCTGAAACAGTTTCTCATGTGCAAGATAGTAAATACTAGCTAGAAGGCGGATTAGTCTTTTGTTTGTTTTCTTTATTGAAAATGTGTATTTTGCTGGAAGGATATGTTACCTCTGTTTGCTGTAACTTGTACTTATGCTAGGGGGGAGGGAGTCCCTCTAGTCTATATAAGCTGAATACCCTGTAAGCATTTCCATCCTGATTTTACAGAGATAAATTTTACTTTTTCTTTTTCTTTAATTAAAAGCTTTCTTTTTAAGAACCTGATTGATTTTTCTTTGTTTTAAGATCCAGGAAATTGGGTCTGGACTCACCAGGGATTGGTGGGGGGAAAAGGGGGCGGGGGGGAGATGGTTAATTTCTCCTTGTGTTAAGATCCAAGGAGTTTGGATCTGTGTTCCCCAGGGAAAGTTTTGGGGGAACAGGAAGTGTGCCAGACACTGGAATTTCTGGCTGGTGGCAGCGCTATCAGATCTAAGCTAGGATTTAAGCTTAGAAGGGTACATGCAGGTCCCCACTTTTGGACGCTAAAGTTCAAAGTGGGGAACAAACCTATGACAAGAGTAATGCTGTTTGCCCCGTTCGTTGACTGCATCAATTACCAATGAATATGTCTGAAGGCGTGTGAATAGAGATTCCATCCCTTTTGAAGGGATGTAATATTGTTTGTCCGCTCTCTTACGTGTGGGTGGGATAGTATTAGGGGTCTGCCAGATGTTTGTGGCAGGTTCCATGATTGCTGAGTTAATCTGAAGGGCAATGTTGGAGAAAGTGACGTGAAGTATATCCAAGAGCTTGTGACGTGACTCGGAGATCTCCTCTAGGGTTATCTGGAGTGTCTCTGCTATTCTTTTGAAGAGCTCCTGGAAATTCCTGAAATCATCTCCAGCAGTCGGCGTAAGGGGTATAATAGTCTCACCCAGTGACAATGAAGTGCAGGTGTCAGGAGCTGCCTCCTGAGCTAAAACGTCTTCCCTTTCTTCAACACTCTGTTTGGGAGGGGCAGCTGGTAGCTCTGTAGACTGTGGTGAAGACTGCCTATGTACCTCCGTGGTGCCACTTAGGGATCTGGGGTAAAACAGTCTATAAGCTGCCCATTGGTCACAGAATGCCCACTGAAATGGGAAGGGAATAGGTGGGGGCTTCCAGGAGTAAGCATACCACCCTTGAAATTCAGACCCTGGCAGAGGCTAAGGGCATTCCTGATGTGCGGACCGAACACTGCCTTGCATAAGTGAAGAGTGTTGGGAGGAGAAAACTTCCAATCTTCTTCATCTTCATCCTCCTCGCTAGAGAAAGGAGAAGCGGCTGTAACTGGTGGAGTGAGTGGTAGCAAAAGTACCGAAGTAGTATCGGTACAGAGGAGAGATGATTGTGGTACTGGGGCAATTGTCAGGTTCTTCGGAGCAAGGAACTCTTGAGGCTGTGCTACCAATGAAGGCACCTGTGTGAACGGTGGTACAGAGAATAGTGGGAGTACCAGGGGACCTTGTGGTACCAGCAGGAAAGGAGCCGACAGTGAGCATGCTGAGGATGGTGTGGCAATCTGCGGTGCAGTGTCTGTGCTACTGAACAAAGGGCCAGCAGGTGGCACTATTGCCTTTTGTACTGCAAATTTGCTTGTTACGGAGCACTTTGTCTGTGCTGCCGGTGCCAAGATGGAGGAGGTGGTCTTCTGTCTGCCCTCCTTCTTAGAGCCTGCCTGCTTAGTGTCTGTGGCTCTGATGGTACTGGAGATCCCTGCCGACTCAAAGGTACTAAGCCGTGGCATGTTCGGTACCGATGTGGTGGATGGAGTTGGGGAACATTTCCTCTTTGATGCGGTCTTGGTAAGGGGAGTGTTAGCTCTCCTCTCTACATGTCCTTTAGGAGATAGGTCCCTTCCTTTCAGGGTGAAGGAGGGGGGTCTGTCAGAAGCTGCCTGCGGTGATAATGAAGCAGGAGAAGTTTGCGAGCCCGAGCCTGAGGTGGGACGGAGAGACTTCTCCATTAGGATAAGTTTCAATTTAAGATCCCTCACTTTCCTTGTCCGGGTCTTAAGACTGTGGCAATGGGTGCACTTCTGGGTCACATAAGTTTCCCCCAGGCACCAGACACACTGCGAGTGTTCATCAGAAAGCAGAATTGCCTCGTGACAAGAGAGGCAGTGTTTAAAGCCAGGCGACCCTGGCATTGTGAGGAAAAATAATGTCCCTTAAGAGGATGAAAGGAACATTTTTTATTTATTTTTTAACGGGGAGAAAAAGAAATAAAGGGTTCTTAACCAACTAACCTAATTACACTAAGCTACTTGACTAATTTAATTCAACTACATCTGAGGTAAAAGTGAGAGAGCGCACTGCTGGAGCTCCAACTCGGACCAAGGACGGCTGAGAAGGAACTGGTGGGTGAAAGGGCTGCACAGCACTAGTTAATTGCCACTGCAGGTGCGAGACAGTGAGAGTGCATCTGCGGCTCAGCCAGGTACTGCTATTGAAATTCTGTGACTAGAGGCGCAGGGCACACAATCACCTAAAGTGGAGCTCTCACAGGGACTCCACTTGAAGAACAACAGGTAGTTCTATATTTTGATGACACTCCTAAACTAGCATTTGTATACGTTTAAACAGTTGGGAAGTCTGGAATGGACCCCCAAAAGTTCATCCAGTCCAGGTCTGTCAGACTGTAGAATTTACAACTAGTTTTAAATTCTAATATAATTCTAATATCTCTAGATCAGTGTTGTCAAGGCTCTTACGTATGGTGAAAGAACCTTTGCCAGTTGGTTTTTTTTTTTGTTTTGCCAACTTTGGAGCCCTATGATAAATCCTTATTAATCTTGATCTTCTTCCCGCCTTTCCATTTTCAATCTTGTTCATGCTACTGTAGGGGCTCAGGCTCTACTGGGTTTTTCAGTGCTGGACAGACAGATGGTAAAAGGCTTAAACAATAATTTTTGTTCAGTCAAACACAACTTGCAAAATGGGTGGAGATCAAACTTTTAGTGTGTCACGTTCCAGAGATATCGTCTATTATTCCAGAGATATCGTAATTTTGCCTTTGAGGTGCACCAAATGAGATATATTAAATAATAATAGGATTGTCTCCTATTATTATTTAACAGATCTCATTTGGTGCACCTTAAAGGCAAAATAATTATATACACTCTCCAGATTTAATTTTTGTAATCCAGTAAAAGTAAGCCCTAGCAGAACTGGTTAGCTCTTTCCAGGAAATTCCCCTCCACAAAGTTTAAACACTATAGTTAATAACAATAGTATAGTTGGAGTGCTAGCAACAGCTACAATAATTCCTTGCTTAACATTGTACTTATGTTCCTGAAAAATGCGACTTTAAGTGAAACGATGTTAAGCGAATCCAATTTCCCCATAAGAATTCATGTAAATGGGTGGGGGGGGAGGGGGTTAGGTGCCAGGGAAATTTTTTTCACCAGACAAAAAACTATATATTATATAGATATATACACAGTATATATTTTAAACAAACAATTTAATACTGTACATAGCAATGATGATTGTGAAGCTTGGTTGAGGTGGTGAAGTCAGAGGGTGGGATATTTCCCAGGGAATGCCTTGCTGCTAAATGATGAACTAGCACTCGGCTGAGCCCTCAAGGGTTAACACGTTGTTAATGTAGCCTCTCATCAAGGCAGCATGAACAGGAGGGAGGGGAGACAGCATAGCAGACAGAGAGAGACACATACCTTGTGTGTGGGAGAGAGAGTACAAGGAGAGTAAGGGAATTTCCCCATTATAAATAAAACTCTCAGCTTTCTACTTAATGTATTTTTGGCTCTAGTGTAGAAATGACTGAGGCAGAAATAGAAATATGGCAAGGAACTGGCATGCTTTCATAAGGTGCCTTTGAGTTAAAGCAGGTTTGGATTTAGCAAAGTTATGAACTTTTGAAGAAAAAATGTCACACTGTGACACACATATTCCTTCACAGTCTTTCTTCAGGAAGCTAATGTAAGGATGATAGACATGTTTTAGATTAAAGAGAAAAAATAAATAGAATCAGACTATTTTTACCTCAATAGGCTGAGGATCGTTAAGGTGGGCACTGAGGTCCATCAGAAGCTGGGGCATCCAAGTGGGCACATCATAAGGGCTTGACAAAATACATGCACTAAGTCCAAGCACACCAGCATGGCGCTTAACCAAGTCTGCAATGAAAAGACCGTAATATACATGTGGCAGGATACAAATCTCTCAAAATATGTTTCCATAACACAGCCAGACTTGAAACTTCACTTTCAGTAATTCCAGCTATTTTTAACTTATGAAAAGTACGAAAATAAATACACATTAAATGTAAGTTGTCATGAGCAGTAAAGTGCAACTAACATCCATACTAGGGGAATTCTTAATCTCCACCTCTTATATCCATTACAGGCTCTTGTGAAGAATCAAAAAGGAGAGGTTATTTACCAGTTCAAGGGCTGCCTCTGCTAATCTACACACAGTGGACTCAAAAATGCCTACATCAGTGTTCTGTAACTTTCTGGTAAACTGTTCCTATTGGGGCTCATGTAAATACAGTCTAATGCCACTGAAAGTTCTAGGGAGGGCAAGCTCTAACTTAGTTCCTTTCTCTGGTGCCTCACAGGTGAAGGTGGATGAGGAGTGTGACTGCTAAGACAACCCTCAAAGAACTACACTTACTGGTAAAATAACCACTTCCTCTTTGACGAGTCTCTGAATACATGTACATTCATGGAGACTGGTAAGCAGTACACCCTAGGTATAAGAATAAACCACAAAAACCTATTAATCTAGCCATATAACTGCTCTGTAGTAGTATATTGTTATTTAACATTTGTATGTATCAGCACCCAAAATACCTAATTGGGATTGGGACCCCCCCATTGTGCTAGGAGCAATACAAACATACACGAAAAAAGTCAGATCTATAAACAAAACTATTTTGTCATGATGGTTTATAAGTATTATAAAATATTTGCATACACATCAGATCTGTTTCTTTATGTATATTGCTTGAAGATTCCTCCTTAACTGCAGAGCCTATTCTAGCCATCTGGGTTGTCTAAGGATGATGTAAATAAAGTAACAGAACCAGTTTTTTAATGTACAGTTTGCGTCTCTGAAGCAGTGTCTTTACCTGCGGAAGGAATGGTATCCACCACTGTGCCAAGGTCTCGCTTTCTCTTTTTTGGTAGTCTTGTCTTGCAGAGCTGTTCAAAGTGAGCCTGCACAGGGCTATCCATAGTGAGGAAGTTGCACTGTAGCAGACCACTCAGTGTGGTAGCAGCCATTTCTCTCACCTAGGAGCAGAAACATCAGCTACATCAATTTCTACAGCAAACATTCATGGCTGACTTTTATTACTGCCCTTTGGACTTATCAGCTGGATTACCTTGCCATACTGTGCTTGAGAAAGGTCTTTCAAGTTTTTATCACCTCATCTTAGTAGGTCATTAAATACAATTAGTATATTAAAGTGTCACATATAAAGCAATAAACAATATTCATTTACAATTTTAAAACTGTCTTTACACAGGTAGACAAAATTAGTGATCCATGACTGCAGCAAACAATAAAATTTCAGTGTCAAACTTGTGTTGTAAGCTAAAACAGCAACTGATTTTGAATTCTGAAAAATAGTCATGTGTGATAAATATATAATCCAGAACAATTTATAATAATGCTACTGTGCTTTTATAGAGAATATAAAAATAGTACAACTATTATAGAGATACCTGCTTTGTCCATTAATGAAATCGGTACACTAAGATCAGTTTACACAGGGGAAAGTATACCTTTATCCAAAGTGTTTTATTTCTTTCCTTGCTACATATGAAACCTTTATAATCCATAGCATAGGATGAACATCTTGGAGGTATGCAAGTTTAAGAATTTTTATATTCATGATATCCATTATCCTAGTTGAATCTTGGGAAATTTACCAGGCCACCCTGTATTAAGACTGAATTACCACAATACTCTTCATAATGCTGTAACTCTTGCTGATGTTTATAAGCAACGTTGGGTTATTAGTTCTGTAGCCTTCCAGTATTCATTTTACTGCCTTGAGCCTTGGTCAATCCATCAGTAAGCTGGCTTGTAAAAATAGATACGACAGAGACATGCACCGCTCTTTTGTAACTAAGTTACCAAAATTACAAGCCAAATCAATTTCAACTAATTATCCACAAATTCACAATGCTACAATCTTTTTAATAATTTCACCAGTTTAATTATATTTGAAGACAATTAAATTACCGTTTGCTTACAAAAACAGCTACGCCTAGTCAGTGTTACTACATCACTCCTAACAGGCCATTAAAATCAGTGAAATACACACAAAAAATTAATAAATTGTAGAAACATAGGTTCTGCCTTGTCATCTTAAATTTGGTCCGGTCATAATAGGCCCATTGCTATTAAAAACCAAGGTGTATGGGCTGACCATAAGAACATTTTTACATTTAAAAATCTGAAAGCCCAATTAGCTTATTAAAATGTTGGCAGCAGTTGCCTCATTTACTGATAAGTACATACTGTTACACTTACACTAAACAGAACACACATCTATCTAGAGTACAAACACCTACCAACGCTCTGAATCCAATGTAGCAGATTATAATAAATTACATCCTTGAACATAATGTTCTGAACCTCCACAAAGCAATAAAGTATAGCAGCAAGTGCTGTAATAATTAAACATAGTAAGTTAACAATAGGCTCTTGAGACTTCCTTCCATTTACATTTCCACAGCATATTATTCAAATGTGATCTTTGTTATTAATAGTGTAAAGTATGAAGTGAAATAGTCTGCCAGTACTGTTTATCAGCAATTTATGAGCCTCTTAAGGACTAAGCTATTAAATGAAACATGAAGTGCTAATGCAAGTCCCAGAATAGGTGGAAGCCTGGCTGTAAAGTGAGCAGGCTCACTAGGTAACTAATCATTTTCATCACTGTTCACTGTATTAGAATCCATTTTCAATATTAATCAATCTTACGAATGGCAATATTTTGCTGCAAGAAACACCTAGAAACAAAATCCTTAAAAATCACATTAATAAGGTATAATTTTATACATATATACTGCAATGCCCATTAACATCTCACATAGTTAAGAATCTATAAGCCATCAGGCCTATATGATGATCTAAAAGCTACAGAGTAGAAACATATTCAGTGGAATACTTTCCCATGCATCAGAATTTTCTAACTACACTTTTTTGTAGAGGAGTCAAACTGTAGCAGTTGGCTTTCTTGTTCTAAAAGTAAGTAATAAGTGTTTAATGACATAATGAAAATTAGAACAAAAAATTCAGACCACAATGAAAAGTTTTAGTGGAGTACTCCCAATGCACTATTTGCTGTAAGAAGCTAAGACGCAAGTTTCTTAAAAGGGAAATTGCATTGTAATAAAAAGATTTTAAGCAGTACATTTCACTATATAAATTACAAAAAAGAAGTAAAATATGAAGCTGCCATTTTGACATTTTCCTAAAGCAGATCAGGACTGAGAAAATTAAAGTCCCATTAAAAAACTCTATAAATTAGATTCAGTGTTGTAAAGGTAATAGGTAATAATTGGAGACATACCAATCTCCTAGAACTGGAAGGGACCTTGAAAGGTCATCTAGTCCAGCCCCCTGCCTTCACTAGCAGGACCAATTTTTGCCCCAGATCCCTAAGTGGCCTCCTCAAGGATTGAACTCACAACCCTGGGTTTAGCAGGCCAATGCTCAAACCACTGAGCTATTCCTCCCCCCTTGTCTTACAGTACATTATGTACTTTTTATATGTTTTGGTTCATTTAACAGCTGTTTTAACATTGACTCCATGAACAACTAATGAAACATCTTAACCCTTTAAGGGACCATTTACCCAGACTAGATGTTTCAATTTCACAGATTTTAATACCAGAATGGATAAGTTATAAACAAACTAGGCAGCTGCCTAGGGCAGCATATTCTGCCTAGGGAAACTGGGGCCAACCTGAGTGGCACTGCAACACCGCATGTCAGGTTACAATGCCATTAACTCAGATTTGGCCTACCTGTCCCTCCGTCATGATGGAGGTGCGTCTTGTCTCACTGCACACACCCATACCCCAATTGAGAACTTCTGTTCTGGGAATAGGAGGGGGATGGCAGACTGAACTTTTGCCCAGGCCAGCAGACTGTCTTGAACAGTCTTTAAAAATGGACCATGAAAATGATCTAGTTTGCCCTCCTACATAACACAGGCAGCAGAACTCCAAACGCTAATTCACATATCAAACCTAATTACCTGTGGTTGAACTAAAATCATTTGAAAATTACAATTAAGGACTTCAAGGGATAGATAATCTACCACATCCCTTGATAAGATGTTCCAATGGTTACTTGCCCTCACTGAAAAAATCTGTGCTGAATTTCCAGGTTTTTTTTTTAAGCTAACTTCAGCTTTCTAGTCACTAGATTTTTTTTTTAAATACCTTTGTCTGCTAGATTAAAGAATCCAGATATTTTCTCCCTGTAGGTACTTTGAGACCATGATCACGTCATGTTTAAGCTTCTCTTCAATAAACTATAGACTGAGGTCCTTTAGCTTCTCATTGTAAGATGTATTTTCCAGACCTCAAATAATTCTTGTAGCTCTTCCCTGAATACTTTTCATCTTTTCCCAACATCCTTTTTAAGTGTGGACACCAGAAGTAGATAGTATTTCAGTAGTGGTCTCACCAATGCTACAGGCAATATCACTTCCCTACTTTTACTCTATATTTCTCCAAGGATCCTGAGCCATGGTATTACACTAGAGTTTATGTCCCTTTGGTCATCTACCATGATACCTAAAAAAGATACGGTGGATGAGGTAATGTCTTTTATTGGACCAACTCCTGTTGGTGGAAGGGACAAGCTTTCAAGTTTCACAGAGAGACCATCTCGGGCCTTGTCTGCATTACAGAGTTTTGTCGACGCGAGTTAAGCCGACAATCAAAATGGGTATAATTATATTGCTTGTGCATGTTCACACTACGCTCCTTCTGTCAGCAGAGTGCATCCACACTTGGTACTGTAGCATTGACAAGAAGAGCAGTGCACGGTGGATAGCCATCCCATTGTCCTACTTGACACCTTCTGCAGCTAGGAGTTGTGGGATGGCGAGTTGATCGTCCCATGATGCAGTTCTTTCTGTCCCAGCATTCATGGGCTTCCAACTGCATTTTGCGGCATTTTTCAATGGCCCGTTTATTGTGCACCCGCCATCTTTGTGTGAAAGGATGGATCCCGCACCGTTCTCTACTGTTGTGGTCATTGTTATGAATACACTGCAGATGGTCATGCAGTACATCATAAACACCCAATCTGAACAGGAATCAGAGTTGCTTGACCTGCTTGTGTGTCATGGAAAGAAACACCACCAGATTACTTCTGGCATTCACGGAGCAGCTGAACACAGTGGACTGTGGAATGCGCCTTTGGCAGACTAAAAGTACGCTCGTGCTGCCTTTATGGCAGGTTATACGAAAACGAGGAAAACATTCCCATGGTCATAGCAGTCTGCTGATGCTCCATAATATTTGTGAGGCTAAGGGTGAAAAGTTTCCCCCGAGATGGAGCAGACAGATACCAGCGCTATTAGAGGGGCACAACGGGGGGCTATTCGAATCAGGGAGGTTTTAAAGCAATATTTTGATAATGAGCTTAGTAATGCAAGTCTTTCTATACAGCATTCTGCCATGCTTTGTTAACTTGCTGCCTTGCATGAAAATTGTGATGATTCCTGACTGGGATTTGTAGTCAGCAAATGATCACCACTATGTATTATTACCAACAGCAACCACCACATGAAGGAGACAAAGAAAGACTGGTTATCTTTCAGAGAGTTTGTTTTTATTAAATACCAATTAACAACACACATGAAAGGCTTGGTGGGAAGGCAGACAAAAATGAAGGGCAGTACAGACTCTCATAGCTGTGTGTAAGTCCAGCTATCATTTTGGAAGCTGACCGATGGGGGTGGCATGAACAGGGTACTGAAGTGTTCCGGGAAGTTGCAAGGAATTTGTGGGAAGAGTTTGGGGAGGGCATGGAAAGCAGTTCTGTATCGGCTGGGGTGGGAGGGAAACATGCATGTGTTTTGCCTGGAGAGTGATTAGGGACTTCAACATCTCTGTTTGCTCCTCCATCAATTTTATCATCTGCTCCTGGTCCTTTACAATGCACTCCTCTCTGTCCTGCCTTTCCATTTTAAATTTTTCCTTCAGGGTCTCTCTCCACTCCCTCCGTTCTCTTTTTATGGCTTCTGAGGATTAAAGCACCTCTTGGAACATGTCCTCCCTGCTCCGCCTTGGTCACTTCCTTATCTGTCGATGTGTGAATGTCACATCTGTGTATTGTTTCTTGTGCTTCTACAGAAGTATGATTGTTAGTTCACGCACAGCAAAGAAGTAAAATACATCTCTCTTAACATAACAAATCACTTTCTCACTGTCCCTGGGTGGAGAAGAGGTCCTGGCTCACCATGGTACTAGACAACCCTGTCAACTGTCCTACCTTGTCGTCCAACTCAACCCCCTTGTCCAGCACTTTGTCCTTGGGGTTGAGTTTGCTGTCCGTTGTCTTCAGGCCCCCTCCTCCCTCTGACAGTATCCCTAGGTCTCCTGCCAGTGGAGGTGGGGTCGCTGCCGAGGTGGCGCCCAGCTCCTTATAGAAGCGGCAGGTCTTCGGTGCAGCACCAGAGTGATGGTTTGCCTCCCTTGCCTTCTGGTACACCTGCCTCAGTTACTTTATCTTCACACGGCACTGATGTGTGTCCCGGTGGTAGCTCTTATCCAACAAGCCACGAGAAATCTGCCCATAGGTATTGAAGTTCCTATGACTGGAGCGGAGCTGGGACTGAACAGCCTCCTCTCCCCTAAATGCCAGCAGATCCAGCAATTCAGGTGTGCTCCAACCTGACTTTTGTCAACAGAACTGTGTAGTATAGACAAGGCCCAGGACATGGGTTTTATGGCCCATTACAACAACTTGTAACTCACCTTGCTGCCTAGGAACCCGCCATTGTCCTGCGACTGCAGAGGTGTTAATTGACCATTTCATTTTAAGAGGTAATCTACAAAGTGCTTATGCTAAGTCTGTCCCACCTTGCATTTAGCTTGAACATGCTAGACTCCTTTTCCAAACCTGAGGAAGAGCTCTATGAAGCCTGAAAGTTTGTCCCTTCAAGCAACAGAAGTTGGTCCAAAAAAAGATATTACCTCATTCACCTTGTCTCTCTCATGTCCTGGGACCAACACAGCTACAACAAAACTGCAAACGTGAGGGCTGGGCGAGAACTGTGGAAGTGATTCCTGAGGAACCCATCAGAAATACTAGAAATTTAAGAAGTCCATTAAGAGAGAGGCAAAAGAAGTGACGGGAAAAACCATCAATTTTAGCATTTTTACTTAAAATAACCTGAAAATCCACTTCAGAACTAAGAACTTGTCTGTTACGTTTCAGCCCAGAACAGAGAGACAAGGTATACAGACTATCAGAAATGAGGTTCTATACTGAAATCACCTTCTCATTAAACATAACACGATGAAAGCAATGCTATGGTAATTACAGAAACATACTGGAACTTGCCAATTCTTATAATGAAAAAGCAAGATTACTGCTACAGCAAAGTAAAGTTTCCATGGTAACAACATGATTGCAAGAGATTACTACACAAAATAGCTTTTGCTGATTTCTACCTCAGTAGTTCAAGGACATATGTTTTATCTAATTATTTGCAAATCTATTTAACTATTAAAAGTGAACAGCAATTTTTGTAAATTATGTAAACGGGGGATTATGTGATGAATGCTTTGATTAGTAAGGATAACAAGTTATCTAGGCTCACAGCTCTTGTTTTACTGTAATACTATAACATGTCGTGACATGACTGGTACCAAAGAGACCTGCTGGAGAATGGAGCCAGTGCACTGGGAGCAGAGGGTTAAAGTGCTGCTCTTTAAATACAAGGTGCAATCTCGCACAATTTAAAATATTCATTCTGTATTTATGTTTTAAAAATTTCTTGCAATTCACTTTTCACAGCTTAGATTGTCATAATAGTGAGACTTTTCACCCCAATTTTAAACAGATTTTACACAAGAGCATGACACAAGAGGGACCTCTTGCCCTTCCAGGAAGAGAAACACGTTACATGAAAATGCACTTTTAGTTAGGCATTATGGATAAGTTGTCCTTTGCAAATAAGACACAGAACGAAGTGGTATTTGGGGACCAGAGGTGAAGGGGCTCAGTTCTGGCTGAAACATTAACATTTCTCACTACGATTCTGCACTGTAAATTATATATATACACACACACACTATATATATATATATATATATATAAAAAACCCATGTGATTTCATAGAACACTTTTAAATATATCTAATACATTATTGATATAATGTTAATTTAAAAAGCTTTACTGAAAGGAAGAATTTCACAAATTAGAAGACCTGCTGATAAACACTCTTTGTAATGCACCTCGCATTCATGCCCACTAGTGTTCTCAAGAGCACACATACATTAAAATCACCATTTGAGTTTGACTTTCTTTGGTTTGTGCATCCTGAGCATTAGTAGTTTCCTAGAAGCCAAATTTCTCAACATTTTTAAAACACAGAGTACTGCTTTGATGGTCAGAATACTTACGGCCTATCTGTTCTCCAATGAGATGCTATGTTTACTCAAATCAACATCTGGCTTTTAAGCTGGATGCATTTAAGTTACTTAGGAACTTGAAAAAAATGGTTACTAATTTTCTGTAACTGTTGTTCTTCAAGATGTGTTGCTCATGTTCATTCCAACATAGGTGTCTACTCGCTCTGAACTCTGCTGCTGGAAAGTTTCCCTCTCAGAGGTATCAGCTGGGTTGGCTCTGGTGCTCCCTGGAGTCACACCTCAGAGTTGTGGTATATAGGGTCCCACCGACCTGCTGCCTCCTCAGTTCCTTCTTGCAAGCTAACTCCAACAGAAGGGCAGATGGGGGGCGGGGGAGGAAGAGGTTTGGAATGGACATGAGCAACACATCTCGAAGAACGGTAGTTACAGAAGACTAGTAACCGTTTTTTCTTCTTTGAGTGCTTGCTCATGTCCATTCCAATGTAGTGACTCCCAAGAAGCTGCACCAGTGGAGAGTTTGGAGTTCATTGGCACACTAACTGTAACACTGCTTGGCCAAAAGTCACATCGCCATCACCCAGCAAGCTAAAGACATAGTGGGATGCAAAAGTGTGGACTGATGACTATGTTGCTGCCCTACAGATGTCCTGAATCAGAACTTGGGCCATGAATGCAGCCGATGATGCTTGAGGCTCTTGTAGAAAGGGCTGTCAGTGGAGAAGCTGAGACCTTTGCTAGGTCGTAGCATGTGCGGATACAGGAAGTGATCCATGATGAGATTCTGTGTGCTGAGACTGGACGGCCTTTCACTCTGTCTGTAATGGCTATAAAGACCTGAGTGGATTTCCAAAAGGGTTTAGTCCTTTCTATGTAAAACACTAGTGCACACCTAACACCCAGTGCATGGAATGTCTGTTCCTCCCTGTTAGCATGTGGCTTCTTATAATGAATAGGATAGGAAGATATCCTGGTTACTATGGAATTGTGAGACCACCTTTGGCAGGAAGGCCGCGTGGGGCCGCAGGTGCATCTTGTCCTTGAAAAAGACTGTGAATGGTGGTTCTGAAGTAAGGGCTTGGATCTCTGAGACCCTTCTGAAGTAATGATGGCCAGGGAGGACACATTCCAGATAGAGCAGAGAGCACACTGCCAGCAGTTCAAATGTAGTAGAACCCCTGGCCCTCTTAGCTCTGGTGGAACCTCTTCCCCTGCTCCCACCCTTAGAAGCAACTGCACCTTCTGGGCCAGAAGTTGCTTGTGAGAAAGTCCTTGAAGAGGGATGGGAAGGAGGTGAACAACTGACTTGAAGGGTATATCCTAGTTCTATTGTGCATAGCACCCAGAGATTTGAAGTAATGCAGGCCCACGCCTGATAGAAGCACGCTTGTAATCCTAACCGGTCCACAAATACAGGAGAAATCAGATCCACACATTGTCTTGGTACATCCCATCAAAAGTCCTGCTTAGACCCCACAGATTGTCTCAGGACGGCACAGGGGAGGGGGGCACTGGAGGAGGAAGAGGGAGGCAGGCACCAGGGCAGACTAGGACTGGGACGGAGGACTTCTCTTATAGCCTCTACTCCATCTCCTGCTGTAGTCTTGTCTCTGCTGTGGTTGGTGGAAGTGGGCCGTCGATTGGGGCTTAGAGTGCTTCCCAGCAGGAGCCGGTATATGCAACCCCAGGGATTTCAGGGTGGCTCTGGAGTCTTTCAGACCATGCAGCTTCAAGTCCATTTGCTCAGAAAAGAGCAACTTGCCTTCAAATGGAAGGTCCTGCACTGTCTGCTGCACCTCACAGGGCAACCCCAAGGACTGAAGCCATGAGCTTCTTCTCATGATCACAGCTGAAGCCATGGATTGGGCTGAAGAGTCTGCCACATCCAAAGCTGCCTGAAGGGGACTTCCTTGCCACCGATTTCCCCTCTAAATCTAGGGCTGAGAACTCATCTCATGACTCCTGAGGCAAAAGCTCCTTGAATTTTGCTATTGCACTCCAGGAGTTGAAATCATATTGGCTCAGGCGGGCTTGCTGAGCTGAAGGCCGCCAGTTGAGTACACCTTCCTGCCAAAAAGGTCTAGTTTTTTGCCATCTTTGGCCTTGGGAGTCGGCCCTTGCTGACTTCGCTGCTCACGCTCATTTACCACTGAAACAACCAACGAGCCTGGTGGGGCATGTGTGTACAGAAATTCGTACCCTTTGGGAGGGACAAAGTACTTTCTCTCCATCCTCTTTGCAGTAGGTTGGAGGAACGCAGGAGTCTGCCTTGATGGGGTCCATAATGGTATCGTTCCAAGGCAGAGCCACCCGCGATGGCCCTGAAGCTGCTAAGATGTCTACCAGGGCATGGAAAGATTCAGAGATCTGCTCCACCAGGCTACGCTCCTGAGGAGCTCCTGGTATACCCTGTAGTGGTCCTGGGAAGGCTCCATACTTGTCCCCGCCACCAACTCATTGGGGAGGATGAGGATGCCTGTATCAGTAGGGGCCTTGTTCCTTGCCCTCTGCAGTGGCTGGGTCCTGTGGTGCTGGTTTTGCAGTTCGGTACCAGGCTCGGCACCAATGCTTGGTCCTTGCTCCAAGGTAGCTGGTGCGGGAGCTCTTAACTCTGATACAACAGAGTACGACCTCTGGGACTGTGGACCCTGAACTGGCTGAAAAGTCCAGAGATTCAAGAATGGCCACTGTAGTGGCATCTACCACTGCACCGGTGGCCAGGATGTTGGCAGGATACCCTGATTCATCTCAGCCATTGGGTATTTCCGATTGGAGTGGTGTCTGCTCCTGTGGGAGAACGGTGCCGGGAGGGAGGCGACCGATGCTGTGACATCATGTCCGGCTTGTCCTTTGATGGCACCTGGGGTCTTGGTACTGCGGCGGCCCTCGCCTCTGGTACTGCCAGTGTTAGCTCCCAAATGGTGGGAGATCGTGGTACCGGGATTGACATTAACTCCCTCGTTGCCTCAAATGCCTCCGGTGTGGATGGTAGCGTCAGGGCTGTCGAACTCCGATGACTCACTCTTGGTGGAGAGTCCAAAGGTGCTGGATTCAATGGCGCTTTTCTCTTGACTCCAGCCTCAGTACCTTATGCACTGCTGGTGTCTCCGAATGGCCGGGCACGAGTCGCACTCTGTCAGCATCAATATGCCCTGCAGACCTGGAGGTTGGGGAATGCTCCCAGGTCAATTTTTCTCTGATTCTTACTTGGTGTTGGTGACAGAGAGCAGTGTTGAGAGTCCTGTGCCAGAGTTGTCTTCCATGGCACTGGAGAGGAGTGTCAATGCTAGGAGTCCCAGCCCATAGTGGAATGGCACTGTATCACCCTTAAAGACACCAGGGCACTTCTTACTGAAGTGAAAGTATTCAGTGTTGGGTCAACATGACACAGCTCCGAAGGGGGACCAAGCGCTGCCTCTATAAGGAAGAACTTGATTCTATTGTCCCTGTCCTCCTTCATTCTGAGCCTGAAGCTCTTGCAAATCGTACAAAGCTCCTGAACATGAACCTCCCCTAGACACTTGAGGCAGCTGGAATGCAAGTCACTAACCAGCATCGGCTTATGCCAAAACACACAAGCTTGAACCACGGGGACTGAGGCATACCCGGTGCTGGGGAAGGGCTAACCCCGCTAAGTGGGGTCCGCTGCTAACTAACTGAAACTCAAGATAAAGAACTATTTATAGATAATCAACAAAGTCGACAGAGAGAGGTCCTTGCAGGAAAAACACAAGGACAAGCATCAGTTCCAGCGACTGTCATGGGCAGTAAGAAGGAACTGAGGGTGTGGCCAGGCCCTATATACCAGTGATATGAGGGCATGACTCCAGGAGACACCAGAGCTGACAAAATGGATACCACTGAGGGAAAACCTTTCCAGCAGCGGTGCTCGGGGTGAGCACACACCTACATTGGAATGGACATGAGCAAGCACTTGAAGAAGAAAGATTAATTTTGAGTCTGAAAATTCAGTCCTTTGACCAGATTTGACTCAGGCCTGGTCTACACTACAAACTTAGGTCGACATAAGCTGTGTTAAGTCGATCTAATAATTTATATGTCTACACTACCCAGTCCCTTTTGCCGACCTAAGGGGTCCATAAAATCAACTTCTGTGCTCCACCTCTGTGAGAGGTGTAGTGCTTGATCTGACATCCATGCGTCAACATGGAGATAGTGTAGACACTGCGTTGTGTAATTTGAATGAATTGGCTTCCAGGAGTTAAAGCCCCAGGAACTTTTGATTTTTCATTTCCTATTATCAGCATGGAGAGATCATGTGGAGAGCTCATGGAAACTCAAGGCCTCAAATGCACTCCAGCATGGAGTACACAGGAGGTGGTGGATCTTATTGCTGTGCGGGAAGAATAGTCTGTGTAGGCAGAGCTCCGATCCAGCAGAAGAAAAGCTGACATCTATGCCAAGATTGCGCAGAGCATGGAGGAGAAGGGCTACACCAGGGAAATGCAGCAGTACTGCATGAAAATAAAGGAGCTTTGACAAGCATACCAGAAGACAAGGGAGATGAACAGTCGTTCTGGTTCTTCCCCACAGACATGCCGCTTTTATGAGGAGCTGCATGTGATTCTCAGCAGCGAACCCACCACTACCCCAAAACGCTCCGTGGATACCTCCCAGGAGCCCGAGGTGACCTCAGGCAACAACGGGGAGGACACTGTTGACAGGGAAGTGGAGGATCTATTCTCCCTGATGGCCAAGAATGTTTTTAACCCTGGAGCCCATCCCTTCACGGGACCAAATGGCGGCAGAGCATGATATCAGGGAAGGCAACTTTGGTGACTACACATTGCCAATCAAACTGTAGGGGTAACATGCTATTACTTTTTATGTTTAATCTGAACAATAAAGTAGGTGTAGTGGGTATCGGTGGCCACTCCAGCTATGCGGAAAGCGCTCTCTGAAAAAGACTGTTTGTGTGCAGGGAGATGGCCCATAGAGTGTTCTAGGAAGCTTTCATGGAGGTACTGTATGCTGCAATCCTTTGCAGAAGGTTTCTGGGAAAGGCTGCCTTATTTCATCCACCACGGTAGGACACTTTCCCATGCCACTCCAGTACTAACTCTGCTGGCATCATTGCAGCACACACCATTGCAGCATAAGGACCAGGTTTGTACCCAGACGATTGCAGCATCTGCTCCCTTGCCACCTCTGTTACCCTCAGGAGAGTGATATCACATAGGGTCACCTAGGGGAAACGGGGGAAGTTTTCAATGCTAGCCCTTAAGCACAAACAATTCAACAAGTAATTCACTATCCCTCCTCCCACCCCGCATCCCCCAGTGAAATCTGGTTCACACAACAATGCTTTCCCAAATGTGCTGTGATTGTGGTTGGAAGGGATCACCACGTATTGCAAGCAGCATTGGAAGAAAAAAAAGAGTGTGTGTGGTGGCTTCCTGTTTATCTCCCTTCCCCCCGGTGTCACTTTGGTAAAATAACCCAACTATTTGGGGAGCTTTATACTGGTGCCTGTCCTCAAGCATCATCCAGGTTGCTAAGGGAAAGGAGGCTTTTCTCAAGTTCCACTCTGTGATTCCAAGGATGTGTCACAAAAGCAGCAGCACAACACCTCTCACCATTCCTTGTGGCCGTACTCACCATGGCTAGAGCAGCAAACCTACTCTTGCAAGAGCTAGCAGTTGTGATTACACTGCAGCTTGCAGTGAAGTGTACTGAGGGGTATTTTTTTAATAAAAAAAATTAACCTTGCATCAGAAACAATGTATGCATTGTCAATACTACCCTTGTGCTTTGCATTCCTTGCAGCTGAAACCTTGTCCATCGGCGCATCCTCCACACCGTGACAAAGACTTTCCCAGATTACAAGGCAGAAAAAGATGACTCGGGAGGACATGTTCAATGAGTTAATGCGCACCTCTGAGAGTGATAAGACAGAGCTCCGAGCATGGACGATTACACTGTCTGAGAACCTGGACGTGGACAGGGAGGACAGGAGAGCATGCAGGGAACAAGAGCGTGTCACACAGAAAGAGATGCTGCAGATTAAGACGGAGCAATCAGACATGTTAAGGCTCAAGAAAGGCAGATGGATGCTAGAGTGCCTATGCTGCCATCAGCACCCAGGTCTACATCCTCCTCTCCCAACCGTCCTATGAGGCGGGAGAGGTGGGGAGTTTGGTATCCATGGCACTCAA
Organism: Mauremys mutica; assembly: GCF_020497125.1. Taxonomy (NCBI): domain Eukaryota; kingdom Metazoa; phylum Chordata; order Testudines; family Geoemydidae; genus Mauremys; species Mauremys mutica. The sequence continues at coordinate 178,407,051 of NC_059074.1, read as the reverse complement.
CACCAGGAGAGGGTACAAGGACCAGGAGGCGCCCATTCCCACACCTTTGATGGTTATTGCAGTGCAAACTTTCCTTGTCCCCTCCCCCCCACACCCCCCCAGTGTTATCAGCCCTTTTGTCCCAGGTTATCTTACTTTTCTTAGCTGTCTGTGTGTGTTTGTGTGCATAATAAAACTTAACGGATTGAGGAGAATAGGCTCTTTATTCATTCAACACACAGTCGTTGGTGGGGTGGAGTTTACAGGGGAGAAAATGCAATGGAGGGGGCAGTTTGGTAAGAAACAACACATAAGTGTCACATTACTCTGGCTCATTGCTGAAACTGGTTTTCAAAGCCTCATGGAGACACAAAGCCCCTCCATGTGTCTGGCTGCTCAAAATTGGCTGCCAGACAATCTGCCTCAAACCCCACCCCGGCAGAAACTTTTCTCACTTTGTTTCACAGATATTATTGAGCACACAGCAGGCAGCAATAACAATGGGGATATTGCTTTCACTGAGGTCTAACCTAGTAAGCAAACAACACCAGTGACCTTTAAACGTCCAAAGGCACATTTGATCACCATTCTGCACTTGCTCAGCCATTGGTTGAATCGGTCCTTATCACTGTCCAGGCTGCCTGTGTACAGCTTCATAAGCCATGGGAGTAAGGGGTAGGCTGCATCTCCCAGGATCACGATTGGCATTTCAACATCACCAATGGTTATTTTGCATTTTGGAAAGAAAGTCTCTGCTTGCAACTTTCTGAACAGATCTGTGTTCCTAAATATAGTTGCGTCATGCACCTTTCCCGACTATCCCATGTTGAAGTCGGTGAAACCACCCGTGATCCACCAGCTCTTGTAACACCATTGAGAAGTCCCCCTTTCAGCTTATGTACTCTTTGGGAAGGTGGTCTGGTGCCAACATAGGGATATGCGTTCTGTCTATCGCCCCACTGCAGTTAGGGAACCCCATAGTGAAAAACAATCCACTACGTCCTGCATGTTGCCCAGAGTCACTATCTTTCTTAGCAGAAGTCTGTTAATGGCCCTGCAAAAACTTGGATCACAGCAGATCACACGGTAGATTTATCCACTCCAAATTGGTGCTCCATTGACTGGTAGCAGTCTGGCATTGCAAGCTTCCACACAGCTATCGCCACTCGCTTCTCCACTGTCAGAGCAGCTCTCATTTTAGTATTGCTTTGCTTCAGGGCTGAGGAAGCTCTTCACACAGTTCCTGGAAAGTGGCCTTACACAATCAAATGTTCTGCAGCCACCGCTCGTCTTCCCATAGCTGCATAACAATGCGGCCCCACCTATAAGTGCTTGTTTCCTGGGTCCAGAAATGGCACTCAACCCTGTCAAGGTGTTGCGTGACTGTCAACAGCAACTGTGAATTGCTCCACTCTATGCCTTCCAGCAGGGTTGGTTGCGTGGCATCACACTGCTCCGCATGGCGGCTCCTGAATGGGCTATGTAAATACTGCATGATAAGGCGCAAGGTGTTTGTAATGCTCACAACAACAGTGTACAACAGAGCAGGGTCTATGCTTATCATGCTATGCATCCGTTCGGGTAACCCAGGTTTACGAACAAAGATGCGAAAAAGGCTTGGCTCGTTTGCCGCTGATTTCAGGGAGGGATGGAGGGAGGGAGGGACGTAAGTGCATCATGGGAGGCTAATGCCATGTTCCCATAATCAACTGCGCCAATGTTTTGGTCTCATAAGGCATTGCAAGCCCAACCCAAAATTCCACTTAGCTACGTGCACTGTGGGATAGCTACCCACAGTGCAGTGCTCCATGTGTCGATACAAACCCTGCTAGTGAGGATGCACTCCACCAACACAATGAGCGTAGTGCTGACACGCAAGATCAGCTTACTTAAATCAGAGGCTCGATGTCAACTTAACTTTGTAGTGTAGACCTGGCCTCAGTCCGATTATACTTCTGGAAAATCCTAGTAACACCGATAATCTCACAAAACTAAAAATTATTTCAACAGTGGTGATAAATGGAAGATATTTAAAGTGCATTTATACTCTGAAAAGAAACTTTATAAAAAGGCCATTGTGAAGTTATGTTTCCATATTTCGGTGGCTTCCATAGCATATTTTTTCCATTTACAAGGTAAAAAAAAAAGTTTCTTCTAACATTCAGTCCTGCAGACTCAACCTAGAATCTGAGTCAGGCTTGGGTTTTTTGTTTTTTAAATTACTCATGCATCACACCAGTAATAACAGTTCTGCAAGACAAATTCTGCCCTCAGATGTGTGCAACTCCATTGTCTTCAAATTATATCTGTGCTACTCTACTGAAGACAATCAGAACTGAGGGCAGAATTTGGTTCTGCAATAGGAACTTACTTCTGATGTATGAGCCTAGACAGAATCCAGTTCACTTGCTCATAATACTGCAGAGCCAGTATTGCCAACTTAAGTCAAATGTAGTAAAAACTTACTTTTGTCACTATAATCAGCTGATGTGAATGAATACACACAGGTACATCAAGGAGTCCGGTGGCACCTTAAAGACTAACAGATTTATTTGGGCATAAGCCTTCGTGGGTATAAAACCTCACTTCTTCAGATGCATGAAAGCTTATGCCCAAATAAATCTTGTGGCAAATTGCCGGGACTATTATGATGGGTCCCGCGCTTTCTCCTCTTGTGGGGGTTCAGGGAGCTGTTTCTCACACCTGAACTGGGGTATCAACTGTCCCACTAGTGTCCCAGAAAAGGGGAGTGGAGAGGGATGGACCTGGGCCTGCCCTCTACTCTGGGTCCCAGCCCAAGGGCCCTAGGGATAATTATGAACAACTTGAGCTAGCGATTCCTTCCCCTGGGCTACTTCCCTCTCCGGCCCTTCAGCTTGTGGGGCTTCCTCCCCTCTCTCTGCTTGGGCCAAGTTTCTCCCAACCCCTTGTGTCTGTAGAGTCCCTCTGCTCTGCACGAGCCGGGCTTCCCTTTACCTAGGGTCTAGGTTTCTGGCCCGCCACAGCACTTCTCCAACCTGCTCTCCGCTCCAACACCAAACCACTCTGCTTCAACTCCTTCAAACTGCTTTCCTCCAAACTGCTCTCTGCTCCAATACCAAACCACTCTGCTTCAACTCCTCCAACTGTCTGACTGAAACAGGGGTTTTTTAATCAGGTGACTGGCTTCAGGTTCTCTAATTGGCTTAATTGGTTTCAGGTGCTCTAATTAATCTGTAGCAGCCTCTCTTCCCTCTACAGGGAATAAGGCTCTCATCATCCTGGGGCTTACATATCTCCCATCCATCACTCTCCTGCTGCCCTCTGGCCGTGCTATATCACAATCTGTTAGTCTTTAAGGTGCCACCGGATTCCTTGATGTTTTTGTGGATACAGACTAACACGGCTACCCCCTGATACTACACACAGGAACCACCTGCTGAGTAAGAAAGTGTTATTTTTACATAATCAGATTTTAGAGTGGAAATGCATTTTAAATGTGAAGGTTGGGTTTTCTACTAATAACCATGATGTCCTCAGTACTGTAATGATACTATCTCTGTTCCAATTGTATTTAAAACAGGACAGAAATCATTGTGAGGCTTGTGCCATTTTATTATTGCTAATGAAATGCCTTCTGGAATAATTTTGTTTTCCTGTTGAAAGTAGAATTTTATATAGAATGCAATTCTATACAAGTTAGCATTTTTAATATATTCAAGAAATTAAACAAATGCATTTTCTATTAGTGCTAACATGGAAAACTTTCTATTCTTTGTATGAAGTTACACAGTAAGAGGCGAGAAACTAGATATATAAAGATAAATATAAAAAACTTCAGTTCTGCTTCTTTTATTCACATTCAATGTCTTTCACTGAAAGTCAAAATACATGGGAATAGGTATAACTTCATGTTTACCTCAAGCTGTTCATCTTCCAAAAGCTTTATAACCAACCATCTTATGTCATTGACTGCTTCTTCATTGTTGAGGACGATAAAGAGGTTATAAAAGACCATAGTTTGGAGGTAGGTCAGTATTGTGTACTTCGCATGCCAAGAACTGCTTCTTGCTGTCTGTAAAGCAACAAAGATTAAACAGTTAGAATTAAAAACAAGTGCATGTAGACAAGCCATTTGATTTATTCTAAATATTGTCATACCCCATTACTTATACCTTTTGTGCTACTGTAGCAAGTTACTCATAAAAGTTGTTTCCCTCCTTATAGTTAGTTAGCTTTGTTTTGTTTTATGTTCTTTTAGGCTAAATTTCAAAAGCATCTAAATACTTAATATTTGTAGTACTGGATACAGAACTGAGAAACTAAACAGATCACACCTTCTAATTTGTTCATGACTTCAGATACCAGCCTTTTCCAAGTGGCCAAAAAGGTTAGTTATGCTCAACTTTGCATTGCAATTGTCTGTATAGTGGACTTGAACTATGAAAAAAATGCTTGTTACTGACAAAAGATATAAGCAATGGGTGAAAGTTGAAATAGTACCACCCCTTTGACTGCATCCATTGCTGACACCCATTTTCAGCAATGGGTGATTTTTCTAGAGTAGAAGAAGGTTGAAAGATTCAAGGAAAAAAATCTATTTGCTCTTTTTTTTTTTTACTTGTGCATCTGATAGCACTTTGTATACAATCAGTTTCTCCATTTCTCTGTATAGTCTGTTTTCCTTTTCATTTATGTGGGTCTTTCACAAAGTTATAAGTGGGACAGACATACATTTTAGCAGAAAAATACCATTGTAAAATCACAAAAAATAGGAGGGGGACTCAAGAGAACATGTCGCATTCTGAAACTACATTTCACCTTGTTTTTGAGATAGAATAGCTTTCCAGTTCACGACGTCTAAGGCTGCGAGTCTGCCACAGAGGTCCCCAGAGCCCTCTCCCAGCACCAGCAGTTCCCCTAGAACCTCCCAAGATTAAGTCAGGGGTATATAGTACAAGTCATGGACACGTCACGGGGCTGTGAATTTTTGTTTATTGCCCGTGATCTGTCCATGACTTTTACTAAAAATACCCATGACTAAATCTTAGCCTTAACTATGTCCCTTTCAAAGTGACATTTTTATTTTAAGCCGTCTTGTTACTAAACCCTTACTTATTTTTATTTCTTAAAATAAATTTTACACCCCATCTGGGTCAAATATTTGACAAATAAAAAAATAAAACTGGGAACCGAGCTTTTTTGTGATAGTATTTTGTTAGAAACAAAATGTGAAACATTCATGTATTCTCCCTTTACAGGATTTATACTCATAGGAACCTAAATGTAAATTTAAATATTTTTCTGCTTAAGATAACTATACTTTCAAACACTGGGTTTAATTTTTAGTGAGCAAACAATCCTTTCTTTATAAAGATTCCAATACATTATTAGTATGTATTTCTGCTTGGCAATAAATAAATAAATAAATAAATAAATAAATAATTGGAAGCTGATACAAAAGCCAATTTACAAAGTTCATTCTGTTCCAGATTATTGTTCCTGATGACCAAACACTAACATGGAATTTATTACACAGCAAAAGCAGTCAGCTTTTTTTACTGCTGCCTTTTTGGCTGGTGTACTGCAATCAAGGGTTAGTAACTAAGTACTTAAACATTCATCATGATTTTGGTGATATGTATGCCACTTCAATATAGAAATGAACGAATAAAGTAGTTATACTGGCAACAGTATCACTATACAGACTGCAGAAAACCTTTGTACATGTAGCACTGTCAGGAAATAAGAAATACTTTGTTTCATAATTGCTAACTCAAGTTACCTAGTATTAATAAGGTTTTAAAGTGATGTGCATTCATTTAAACAATGTAGATCAGACTCACTTGTTTTAGCACCTGGAGTACCAAAGGCACTTGTTGAGGATATAGCAATCCCTGAGACATTAGTGATAAACACATCTTAGCATCTCTTTTGAGTTCATCATAGCTATTGTCATTTTCTACTGGTGCAATCTACAAAATAAGAAGAAGTCAGGAAGAACTAAATATTTATTGCTAAAAAAAATCCTGAAAGAAAGAAAGAAAAATAAATAAAAAAAACTTCTTTGCATGAAATTAATATGTTATCCGAGGGGGAAAATATTTGTTTCAATAACTCAGTAGTAAAGATTAAAACTGGGTCAGTCATCAAGGGGTCCTATTTACTTCAGAGTGTGTCTAGGAAAGTTTAAAATTTCTATATTTTAACATGTGCAATTTATCTACCTATAAATGCTCAAGTGGTCTAAATTTGTTAAGTAAGGTAAATGAGTGTCTTTAAGATGTAAGGCAAAAGTATGAAAAAAAGTTTTTAACATTCAAAGGCAGGATATAAAGTAGATGGCTATTTAAACAGAGAGTTTTCCATACCCAGTTAAGTTTCTCTTTCATATCCTCTAAGCCAGTCCAGACACTTGTGTATAATTCCGCCCTGCCAGTAGATAAGCACACAAGAACTTTTTGTTCAGGTCACTACCTGTATAAGAAGGGTTTGCTAGCCCACAGAGGTCAGCTGTTGCTGTCTCCAGCAGTAGAGAAGTCCTTTGCGGGTTGATAGAGGAAAGATGGACCTGAGACTACAGAACTCTCTCAGTCTGGGTCACCCGCAGTGTGGGGTTTTCCCTTTTAGGCTGTCTGCTGAGAGGTTCAATATGTCCTACTCCCACCTCTGGGAACTCAAACTCCTCAGATACCAGGCTGTTTCCCTCAGAGGCTCTCTCCTTTTGCTTTGTACAAGGTTTGGAATGAAAATAATGGCTGAATTTGAAAACTGCTAGTTGCAGTACCATTGGCTAAACAGATGCACTAATAATTCACTTGACTGAGAAAAGATGACAATGTTTTAAAGGTTGTTCTTACATATGGAGGATCTCTTTCACTGAAGATCTCTGACACAGAAGAAGTTATTCACCTTACGCAGTAACGATGGTTCTTCGAGATGTGTGTCCTTATGGGTGCTCCACTGTAGGTATGTCTGAGTCCCTGCATTGCTGATTGGAGAACTTTGGTAGCAGCGTCCATTGGGTGTGCTGCTCCACGAGACTAGCCAGCATGTGGGGGTAACCGTCCTCAGTTCCTTCTTTACCATGGAGTCATAACGAGAACTCCGAAGCAGAGGGGAGAAGGGTGGGTTGTGGAGCACCGATAGGGACACACATCTTCAAAGAACCATCATTACTGCACCAGGTGAGTAACTTCTTCAAGTAGTGTCCCTATGGGTGCTCCTGTGCATGTGACTCCTGAGCAGTACTCCTTTTCGAGGGCTGGGACTTTAGAGTGGGGTCAGTTAGAGATGACAGTACTGTGGAGCCAAACATGGCATCAGAGGCAGAATCCAAAGTGATCGCATAGTATTCTGCAAGGTGTGGCCTGACGTTCATGTCTCCGCTCTGCAGATTTCCGAGACAGGGACATCCTTGAAAAAAGCAACAAATGAGGAGATCGATCTTGTGGAATATGTCCGGATCAAGTCAGGTGTGTGTGTGTGTCACATTACGAATTTGGTAGCACTGTCTGATGCAATTCGAGACCCACTTACAGAGTCTTTGGGCTGATATTGCTGAGCTCTTGGATCTTTCCACCACAGAGAGGAAAAGTCATGGGGACTTCCTGAAGGCCTTTGTAGAATGCTAGAGCTCTCCTAACATCTAAGGTATGTAGTATAGCCTCCTTATTGTCTTGGTGAGGCTTGCAGTAGACGATTGTAAGGTTGACTGATTCATGTGAAAAGGGGCGGTTACCTTAGGGATGAATTTTGGATGTGGCCTGACTGTAACCTTGTCTGGAAAGAATACTGTGTAGGGGGGATGTGCCATCAAAGCTGCTATCTCCCTTATTCTTCTAACTGAGGTAATTGCTATCAGGAAGGCTATTTTCACTGATAGGTACATTAGTGAACAAGTGGCTGTGACGGGTTTGATCACAGAAGCCCCCTTGGGACTGTCACCTGATACGCTGAGACTACCTCTAAGCCCATTTTCTCTGCCAGTTTGGGCCTCCAGAACCCTGCCTTGTTGAGCCAGACATGCTAGTATGCTGCAACACAGACGCAGGGTCTGAACCACATGCCCCAAAGGTGCAGACTTAACTGAAAACAGCTTAAGAAGTGCTCCTGTCTCCAGCATCCCGACCCCCAGCTCCCAATGGGCTCCAAACCCCAAATAAATCCGTTTTACTCTGTATAAAGCTTAATCAGGGTAAACTCATAAATTGTTCACCCTCAATAACACTGATAGAGAGATATGCACAGCTGTTTGCTCCCCCAGGTATTAATTACTTACTCTGGGTTAGTTAATAAGCAAAAGTGATTTTATTAAGTATAAAAAGTAGGATTTAAGTGGTTCCAAGTAATACAGACAGAACAAAGTAAGTTACCAAGCAAAATAAAACAAAAAACATGCAAGTCTAAGCCTAATACATTAAGAAACTGATTACAGATAAAATCTCACCCTCAGAGATGTTCCAATAAGCTTCTTTCACAGACTGGACTCCTTCCTAGTCTGGGCCCAATCCTTTCCCCTGGTACAGTTCTTGTTAGCTCCAGCTCAGATGGTAACTAGGGGATTTCTCATGACTTGAACCTCCTTTGTTCTGTTCCACCCCTTTATATAGCTTTGGCACAAGTCAGGAATCTTTTGTCTCTCTTGGTCCCCACCCCTCCTTCTAAACGGAAAAGCACCAGCTTTAAGATGGATTCCAGTACCAGATGACATGGTCACATGTCCTGTGAGACCCCAAGCCTGCATTGCTCCTGGCCTGACTCACAGGAAGTCTTGCAAGTAAACAAAGACATTTACAACCAATTGTCCTAGTTGATGGGAGCCACCAAGATTCCAAACCACCATTAATGGCCCACACTTTGATACAAGAATGAAACATTTATACAAATAGGATGACCACACTCAGTAGATTATAAGCTTTGTGATGATACTTTACAAGAGACTTTTTGCATGAAGCATATTCCATTTACATTATATTCACACACGTTAGCATATTTTCACAAAATCATATGGAGTGCAACGTCACAGTGGCCATGGGTTCAAAGTGGGGCCTAGTCAGCCCTTTCAGTACCAGGTTTAGGTCCCACGAGAGGGTAGGAGTTGAGATTGAGGGAAGAAGTTTATTATACCCTTAAGGAACCTTTTAGTGGTTGGGTGCGATAGTACTGAGTACCCTTCTATGGGTTATTGAAAAGCTGTGAAAGCTGCTAGATGGACCCTAAGAGAGCTTAGGGACAATACTGACTATAAGGGTCATGTGGAGGACTTTCTACTGTGTATTAGAAAAGACGGTTACTCACCTGTAGTAACTGTTGTTCTTCGAGATGTGTTGCTCCAATCCATTCCAGTTAGGTGTGCGCGCCGCGCGTGCACGGCTCTTCGGAAGATTTTTACCCTAGCAACTCCGGCGGGCCGGCTGGGCGCCCCCTGGAGTGGCGCCGCTATAGCGCAGAATATATACCCCAGCCGGCCCGTCCACTCTTCAGTTCCTTCTTGCCGGCTACTCCGACAGTGGGGAAGGAGGGCGGGTCTGGAATGGATTGGAGCAACACATCTCGAAGAACAACAGTTACTACAGGTGAGTAACCGTCTTTTCTTCTTCGAGTGATTGCTCCAATGCATTCCAGTTAGGTGATTCCCAAGCCTTACCTAGGCGGTGGGGTCGGAGTGAGACGTGGCAGAGTGTAAAACTGCTGAGCCGAAGGCTGCGTCGTCTCGAGACTGCTGCACCAACGCGTAGTGGGAGGCGAAGGTGTGGACCGAAGACCATGTGGCCGCTCGACAGATGTCCTGGATGGGGACATGGCTCAGGAAGGCGGCAGACGAGGCTTGCGCCCTCGTGGAATGAGCGGTGAAGCGGCCCGGGGGCACGCGAGCCAGCTCGTAGCATGCTCTGATGCATTGAGTTACCCAGGAGGAGATGCGCTGGGAAGAGACCGGCTCGCCTTTCATGCGATCGGCGACTGCTATGAAGAGCTGTGTAGAACGCCGAAAAGGTTTCATCCGCTCGATGTAAAAAGCGAGCACTCTACGGACGTCGAGGGTGTGTAGCTGCTGTTCCCGAGGCGAGGCATGGGGCTTCGGGAAGAAGACCAGGAGAAAGATGTCCTGATTGAGGTGGAAAGCCGAGACCACTTTTGGCAGGAAGGCCGGATGCGGACGAAGCTGCACCTTGTCTGCGTGGAAGACGGTGTATGGCGGACCTACCGTCAGCGCCCGGAGCTCCGAGACTCGTCTGGCCGATGTTATGGCGACGAGGAAGGCCGTCTTCCAGGAGAGGTAAAGAAGAGAACATGTGGCCATAGGTTCGAATGGTGGACCCATGAGTTTGGACAGGACGAGGTTCAAATCCCAGGTTGGGGCCGGACGCCGCACCGGCGGGTACAATCGGTCTAGGCCTTTTAGGAAGCGGGAGACCATCGGATTGGAAAAGATGGAGCGACCTTCCAGAGAAGGACGAAAAGCGGACACCGCTGCCAGGTGTACCCGCAAGGAGGAGACCGCCAGACCTTGCTCCTTAAGGTACCAGAGGTAGTCCAGGATGGTAGGGACGGGGACGACGAAAGGGTTGAGTCCTCGTTGGTCACACCAGAGCGCGAACCTCTTCCATTTCGCCAGGTAGGTGGAGCGAGTGGAAGGCTTTCTGCTCTCAAGCAGGACTTGCTGCACGGCCGCCGAACAGTCCCTCTCTGCGTGGGTCAACCACGCAGGTACCAGGCTGTAAGATGGAGGGACTGCAGGTTCGGATGGTGGAGTCTGCCGAAGTCCTGCGTGATGAGGTCCGGCCATAGCGGGAGGGGGATGGGATCCCGAACGGAGAGCTCGAGCAGCAGGGTGTACCAATGCTGTCTCGGCCAGGCCGGAGCCACGAGTATGACGGTGGCTCGATCCCTCCGCAGCTTCTGGAGCACTCTGTGCACGAGCGGGAAAGGAGGGAAGGCATAGAGGAGGTGAGTCTGCCAGGGATACAGGAAGGCGTCCGACAGAGAGCCCGGCGAGTGACCCCGGAACGAGCAAAACTGGAGACACTTCCTGTTCGCCTTGGAGGCGAAGAGGTCGACCCGGGGAAACCCCCACCTCTGGAAAATCGTATGTGCAACGTCGGGACGAAGGGACCACTCGTGGGAGAGAAACGACCTGCTGAGATGGTCGGCCAGCGTGTTCTGCACTCCCGGAAGAAAAGACGCTTCTAGGTGAATGGAGTGGGTCACGCAGAAGTCCCACAGGAGGATCGCTTCCTCGCAGAGGGGGGAAGAGCGGGCTCCGCCCTGCTTGTTTACATAGTACATCGCAGCGGTGTTGTCCGTGAGTACTGTTACACAACGGCGTTGTAGGTGGGAGCAGAAGGTTCGGCAGGCGAGGCGGATGGCACAGAGCTCGCGGACATTGATGTGTAGCGCGAGCTCCTGGGGCGACCAAAGGCCTTGGGTGTGAAGCTCGCCCAGGTGGGCCCCCCAACCGAGCGCTGAGGCATCCGTGGTCAGCGTGACGGATGGGCGATGGGGATGGAACGGGACTCCCGCACACACGACCTCCGGGGTGAGCCACCAGCGGAGGGAGTCGAGGGCCGTCCTGTTGACCGTGACCACCATGTCGATGGGGTCTCGATGAGGCTGGTACACCGTCGCGAGCCAGGACTGGAAGGGGCGAAGATGGAGCCGCGCATATGCGGTGACATATGTGCAGGAGGCCATGTGACCCAGAAGGCGCAGGCAGGAGCGCACTGTTGTGGTCGGGAAGGCGACGAGATCTCGGATGATGGAGGCCATCATCTGGTGCCGGGCGCGAGGAAGAGAGGCCCTGGCAACCGTGGAGTCGAGAACTGCTCCGATGAACTCCAGCCGCTGCGTTGGGAACAGAGTGGACTTCTCGGTGTTGATGAGAAGACCAAGGCGCTGAAAGAGAGACAGAATTTCTGCCATCTGTTCTATCACGAGCTGACGGGACTGAGCTCGGACCAGCCAGTCGTCGAGATACGGGTAGACGTGCATCTGACGACGGCGGAGGGCTGCTGCTACGACTGCCATGCATTTTGTAAATACCCTCGGTGCCGTGGAGAGTCCGAATGGCAACACGGCGAACTGGTAGTGGGCGTTGTTGACCACAAACCGAAGGTAACGCCGATGAGGAGGATAAATCGCAACATGGAAGTAGGCGTCCTTCATGTCGAGGGCGGCAAACCAGTCTCCCGGATCCAGGGAGGGAATAATGGTCCCCAGGGTGACCATACGAAACTTGGGCTTGAGCAGGTATTTGTTCAGCTCGCGAAGGTCCAGGATAGGACGTAGCCCGCCTTTCGCCTTGGGGATGAGAAAATACCGGGAGTAAAATCCCCTGCCCCGCCTGTCTTGAGGCACAGCTTCTATGGCCCCCACGCTCAACAGAGTCTGAACCTCTTGCAAGAGGACTTGCTTGTGAGAGGGGTCCCTGAAGAGGGACAGGGAGGGTGGGTGGGAAGGCGGGGGCGAAACAAATTGAAGGCGGTATCCCGACTGGACTGTTTGAAGCACCCAGTTGTCCGATGTTAAGCGGGACCACGCCGAAAAGAAATGGGAAAGGCGGTTGTAAAATAAAGGGGAAGGATCCGGTAGGGAGAGTGATGGGCCGTCCTCGACCGCCCCATCAAAAGGCCTGCTTAGCCCCCTGAGGGGCCTTGGAAGCGGCCTGGCCCTGGTTGCGGCGGTTGCCGGACGGACGACGGCGATTTTGGGCCGGTCGTCGGCTGACATAGGGGCGATAGCGCTGTTGGTAGCGGGAGGGCTGCGGCCGGAAGGGCCTGCGCTGCGTCGCCGGCGTATGCATGCCTAGCGTGCGGATGGCAATGCGCCCGTCCTTCAGGGTCTGGATCCGAGAATCTGTCTTTTCGGAAAACAGACCCTGGGTGTCGAAGGGAAGGTCCTGGAGGGTATACTGCACCTCCGGCGGCAGGGTGGAGGACTGCAGCCAGGAGATGCGCCTCATTGTCACGCCGGATGCCAAGGTCCGCGCCCCGGAGTCCGCGGCGTCGAGGGCGGCCGTAATAGATGACCGAGAGGACTTCTTTCCCTTGTCAAGTAAGGCGGAGAACTCCTGGCGTGATGTGGAAGGCAGGAGCTCCGTGAACTTCGCCAGGGACGTCAGGATGTCAAAGACGTACCTGGCGAGGAGGACCATGATGTTTGCGATCCTAAGCTGCAAACCCCCTGCGGAGTAGATCTTATGGCCAAGCAAGTCCATGCGCTTGGCGTCCTTGGACTTAGGCGCAGCGGCAGGCTGGCCGTGCCTCTCGCGGTTGTTAACAGATTGGACTACGAGGGAGTCCGGGGTTGGGTGGGAATAAAGGTACTCATAGCCTGATGGTGGGGCTGAGTACTTCCGCTCGACCCCGCACGCTGTGGGTGGAATGGAAGCGGGGGTCTGCCAGAGCGTAGTGGCGTTTTTTTGAATGGTCCGGACAAAGGGTAACGCCACGCGGACGGGAGCGTCCGCACCCACCACGTTGGTGATTGGATCCTCGTCCTCTTGGACCTCCTCGACGGGAAGATTCATGGACGCCGCCACCCTGCGAAGCAGGTCTTGAAAGGCCCGGAGGTCAATGGGCGGGGGTTCGCTGGCCGCAGCACCTGCCACCGCCTCGTCCGGTGAGGATGACGAAGATGCACCCTGCAGAACCGGCTCAGGCTCCACGGCCGGTGGCTGAGCCTCCTCCGAATCGTGGGGCATGGGTGATTGGCGGGCCGGATGAGCAGAGGGCTCGTGCGGAGGCGAGGGAGGCGGCCGGCTAACAGTCGCTTCAGGAACCTTGGAGCCGGTGGTCACATCCCTCCTGGGAAACGGGATACCCTGCCCTTCATGCTGCCCCCATGGGACCCTGTGGTGCCGACGGACTGAACCGCTGAAGGTGGGAGGCCCTGCACCGACGGTACCGAGGGTCGATACGCAGAGCGCCGACGGGACGGTGACCGGGAGCGTGGGCTTCGGCGGTGCCGGGAGCTCGACCGGCGCCGGGAGCTCGACCGGGAGCGGGATCCGCGGTGCCGGGAGTGACTCCGAGAGTCGCGGTGCCGAGACGACCTCCGACGGTACGGTGACCTGGATCGGTGCCGGGAGTGCGACCGGTACCGAGATCGAGAGCGGTACCAGGACTCAGACCGGCGTCGGGATGGCGCTCGGTGCCATGAAGAAGAGCGGCGACGAGATCCCGAACGGCGGGACGGGGACCTGCGCCGGGACCAGGACCGGGACCGTCTTCCATGCCGCTTGTCGATAGAGGGTGGTCTTGTCATCCTGGCTGGCTTGCCCAGAGAGACAATGGCCCGCACCGGCGGTGCCGGGGGCCGGAGGCTCGGAGCATCTATGAGCCTGATGAGGTCTCTCGGAGGAGAAAGTCTCCGGCGTCGAAGGCAGCCTTGGCTCAACCTCGGTTGGTGCCGGGGAGCGGGGCGGTGCCGGACTCGACGGCGCTTGCGGAGCCGGAGTCGAGGGCTCAGGGCCCGCTTTACGCACTGCCTCAGCCACTCTCGTGGCGGACTCTGTGCGTGCCTTCGCTACAGCCTTCGCCAGTCTCTGCTTGCGTGAAGGCGAGAGCGAGCGGTGCCGGGTCGTCTTAGGCGGCGGTTTGGGTACCGTGGCCACGGTGCCGGAGCCGGTCGGTGCCGCGGGTGCACTCTGCACCGAAGAAGCCCTCGGCGCCGGCGCTGACGGTGCCGCGGGCTGGAGGGACGCTTCCATAAGGAGCTGTTTGAGGCGACTGTCTCTGTCCTTACGGGTTCGCGGCTTAAAAGCCGAACAAATGGCACACTTGTCTGTGCGATGTGCCTCGCCCAGGCAACGGAGGCAGGAGCCGTGAGGGTCACCCACTGGCATAGGCCTCTGGCACGCGGCACAGGGCTTAAAGCCCGGTGCCTTGGGCATGAACCCGCACCGGGGAGGGGAAGGGAGGAAACACTCCCCCTATCCTTATCTAAAACGCTAACTAACTACTAAAACTAACTATACTAACAGTGAAGAACTATATACAACAACAAGTAGAGAGAGCTAGGGATGTGGAGGACTACTGAGCACTCCACAGTTCCGACTGCCGTCACGGGCGGGAAGAAGGAACTGAGGAGCGGATGGGCCGGCTGGGGTATATATTCTGCGCTATAGCGGCGCCACTCCAGGGGGCGCCCAGCCGGCCCGCCGGAGTTGCTAGGGTAAAAATCTTCCGAAGAGCCGTGCACGCACGGCGCGCACACCTAACTGGAATGCATTGGAGCAATCACTCGAAGAAGAACCTCTTGTACTTCCTTTGAACATCAACTTTCTAGATGCTGGAACCATGCAGGAGCCATGCTTTGAGGCAGAGAATCCCAAAGTGAGACGTAGGGTACACCCTTTATCTTGCGAGAGGAGATGTGGAATGGTTGGAAGGGAGATTGGAAGGCACATCGCGAGCTGGGTCAGGTAAGGTACCAGGTCTATCTTAGCCAAGTAGGAGCAATCAGGAACATAAGCTTAGTCCCTTTGGCAGTAGAGGAAATGGAGGAAAGGCATAAAGAAGGTCCTTGTCCCAGGGGAGAAGGGCATCACCCAGAGAGTGCTGTCCTTGAGCAGTAGCGTGGCCACTTCTTGTTCAAGGTCTGTGGATGGTGTTCCCCATCATGTGAAAAAGTCATGGAGTAATGATGGGTGCATCTCCCACTTGTGATCGTGCATGAATTTGCAACTGAGGTCATCCACTATCAAGTTCTGTGCGCCCAGGAGGGAAGCCATGGACAGGTGGTGATGTGAGAGATGCACCAATTCCATAATTTCATTGCTTCTGTGCATAGGGAGGGTGACCTGGCCCCTCCCTGGCAAATGTAGTATATGCAGGCTATGTTGTCTGTTAGGATCTTTGTATGTGATCCTGCTATCAACGAGAGGAAATAGGTGAAGGCATGCCTGACCACTCTCAGTTTGAGGAGACTGATGTGTAGAGATATCGCCACAGGTGACCATTAGCTAAGTGATGCACCAGTAGTAAGGAGCGATGATGGTGACATCTGTGAGAAGGGGATTCCTTCGCATACATTGGCTAGGTTCTTCCACCAGTCCAAGGAGTTTTTGATCATGGTAGGTAGTGACAGGGGCTTGTCCAGACTGTCTTTGTTCAGCCTGTAAACTGAACTGAACCATAGTTGGAGGCATTGCATGTGGAGTCTGGCGTACAGTATCACAACCGTGCCCACTGCCATATGCCCCAACAGTTGGAGGCAGAGTCTGGCTGGTACTGGAGGACTGCACTAAGTCGTGTCTATGAGTGAGACCAGGGAAAGGAACCTGTGTTGAAG
Source organism: Mauremys mutica (assembly GCF_020497125.1). Classification (NCBI taxonomy): domain Eukaryota; kingdom Metazoa; phylum Chordata; order Testudines; family Geoemydidae; genus Mauremys; species Mauremys mutica. The sequence continues at coordinate 178,390,800 of NC_059074.1, read as the reverse complement.
TAGGAAGGTTTGGCCTGTAGAGCATCCAGGTCGAGCCCCATGAATTCCAGGTGTTGCACTGGCATGAGGGTCAACTTCTGGGTGGTGATCTGAAAGCCTAGTTCTGTAAACAAATGTATAGAAGTGTTGATGGCTCAACGAGCCTCCTGGAGCGATCGGGCTCTGAGGAGACAATCATCCAGGTAAGGGTATCATTATCCCTTGTAAACGTACATGAGTGGCTACCATTGAGAGAACTTAGAAAACAAGGACCGATGAGAGTCTGAAGGGGAGGACTCTGTATTGGTAATGGCGTATCCCAGAATGAATCTGAGAAATCGTCTGTGAGATGGTATTATTGAAATGTGAAAGTAGACGTCCTGTAAGTCAAGTCCTGAAAAACAGTCTCCCTGTCCAGAGATGGAATGATCGTCAATAAGGTGACCATCTTGAACTTCTGAGCTTTGACAAACTTGTTGAGAGCTCTGAGGTCCAGTATGGGTCTCCAACCTCCCTCCCTTTTGGGTATTAGGAAATAACAAGAATAGAACCCCTTGCCTTGTAGATGTGAAGAACTGGTTCTATAGCTCCTAACTGGAGGAGTCGATCTATCTCCTGTTGCAGCAGATTCTCATGAGAAAGGTCCCTGAAGAGTGACGGGGTAGAGTGTTGTAAAGGGGGTAGAGAGGCGAAGTGGATGGAGTACCTGGATCAGAAGATCTCTAGGACCCATCTGTTCAACATTATGCGTTTCCATGCATTTTGGAACCCTGCCAAATGGGTGCATGGTCATAGACAGCAGTGGGGAGTGGTCTTGTGGTGCCTCAACCTGCCCATCAAAAGTGGTGCTGAGAGGCAGGGGCTGGGTTGAAGATTGTGGACCAGATGGCTTATATGTTTTGGGATTTTTCCCTTTTTTCTTTGTAGCTCATAATGGTGCAGTGAAAGGAATTGAGATGAATAAGGTCTGTGTTGGGATTGGGGGCTAAAAGATCTCTTTTGTCCCAGCATGTAGATTCTCAGCGACCTGAGGGTGGCCCTGGAATCCTTTAAGGTGTGGAGGGAGAGGGTGGTCTCTCAGCAAAGAGCTTCACGTCCTCCACTGTGGTCTGCACCTCCTTTGGGAATACCAATAAGTGGAACCATGACACTTTGTTTAATCACCACAGCCATGGATCTGGCTGCCATGTCGGCGGTGTGGAGGGCCAACTGCAGTGATGTTTTTGCCACCAGTTGTGACTCCTGAATGATGGCCTTGAAGGATTCCCGATGACTCTCTGGCAACTTATCAATAAAGCCATTCAGTTTATTGTAATTTGTGTAATCATATTTTGCCGTGAGTGCCTGGTAATTGACAATATGAAACTGTAAGGTGGCTGAGGAAAAAACTGTTACCTACCTTTTCGTAATTGTTGTCCTTTGAGATGTGTTGCTCATGTCCATTCCATTCTAGATGTATGCACACCCATAGGCACAGCTGTTGGAGACTTTTGCCTTATTGGTATTCGTAGGGTCAGCTGTGGTGCCGTGTGGAGTGCCATGCTCATGCATCGGTATATCAGGTGCTGACGGCCCTTCACCCTCTTACTTCCCTCTTGCTGGCAACTCACAGAGGGGGCAGGTGGGCGGGTAATGGAATGGACATGAGCAACACATCTCAAAGAACAACAGTTATGAAAAGATAGGTAACCATTTTTTCTTCTTGGAGTGCTTGCTCATGTCGATTCCATTCCAGGTGACTCTCAAGCAGTATCCTTGGAGGTGGGCTTGGCATTCACAGATGTGCAACTTGTAATACTACTCTACCGAAGTTGGTGTCATCTCGGGCTTGCTGGGTAAGTGCATAGTGAGATGTGAACTTGTGAATGGACAACCAAGTGGCGGCCCTGCAGATATCTGGACTTGGCACATGGACCAGGAAGGCCGCCGCTGAGGCTTGCGCTCTAGTCAAGTGGCGATTAGAATCGCTGGTGGAGGCACTTTTGCCTGATCATAGCAAAATCGGTTTGGTCCTTTCGATGTAGAAAGGTGGCGTTCTCCTGATGTCCAGGGAGTGCAACCTACATTCCTCCTCAGACTTATGAGGCTTTGGGAAGAAAACTAGCAAAAATATGTCCCAGATTGTGTGAAACTGTGAAACCATCTTGGGCAGGAAAGCCGGATGTGGCTGCAGCTGGACCTTGTCCATGAAAATTACCGTATAGGGCTGGGTCTGAGGTAAGTGCCCTAATCTTGGAGACCCTTCTGGCAGAAGTTATTGCCACCAGGAATGTCACCTTCCAGGAGAGCAGAAGAAGGGAACAGGATGCCAAGGGGTCAAAGAGAGCTCTCATGAGCTGCACGAGCACGAGATTCAGGTCCCACCAAGGGACGGGTTCCGGACCTGGGGGTAGAGTTGCTCCAGACCTTTCAAGAAATGGATAGTCATGTTATGAATGAAGACCGACTGCCCTGGAATGCAGGGTGAAAGGCCGATATGGTGACCAGGAGGACCTTAACTGATGAAAGGGATAAGCCCTGGAGCTTGAGATGCATAAGGTAGTCCAAGATTGCCTGCAGTGAGGCCTGTTCAGGCCCAGCATGTGAATCATTTCCATTTGGCCAGGTAGGCTGCTCTAGCGGAGGTCTTTCTACTATCCAGTAGGACCTTCTGGACGTGGGCTGAACACTCCTGCTCTTTAGCATTCAACCATGCAGCAACCAAGCTGTTAGGTACAGAGCTGCTAGATTCGGGTGCAGGAGCCTGCCATGATTCTGGAATAGGAGATCCAGCCAGAGGGGCAGCTGCAGTGGGGTCATTACCGACAGGTCCATCAGCGTGCTGAACCAGTGTTGGCGAGGCCAAGCCAGGGCTATCAGGATAACTTTGGCCTTGTCCTGCTTGATCTTCATGAGAACTCTGTAGGAAAGCGTACATCAGAGCCCCCAACCACAGGAGTAAGAAGGCATCCAACACCGAGCCCCTGTCGATCCCCCAAAATGGGCAGAACAGGTGGGATTTCCTGTTCTGGTGAGTCACGAATAAGTCCACCTGGGGAAATCTCCATTTTCAGAAGATCCTGCTGACCGTTTCGGGGTGAGTGACCATTCGTGGCGAGATAAGAAGGCTCTGCTGAGGTGATCTGCTAATATGTTCCTGGTACAGGGGAGCTTCGCTGCCACAAGATGAATGGCATGCTGCACACAGAAGTCCCAGAGCCAGAGGGCTTCCTGGCAAAGGGCTGACGACCTGGCTCTCCTGTGTTTGTTGATATAAATAAAACATCATGGCGGTGTTGTCTGTCAGGACTTGAACCACCTTACCTTGTAAGTGGGACTGAAAAGCCTGACAGGCCAAGCGAACTGCTCTGAGTTCCCTGACATTTATGTGAAGGGAGCGGTCGACCCCAAATCAGCTTGTCCAGGTGGGCTCCCCAGCCCAGGTCCGAGGTGTTGGAAACCACTTAGCGATAGGGATGGGGCCTTCGAAGGGAACTCCCTGCAACACTTATGCGGGGTCCAACCACCATGCCAGTGATGACCAGATGCGGTCCAGCACCTTGACTACTGGTTTCTAGGTTTTGCCTGAACACTCATGCCAGCCACGCCTGCAGCAGCCAGAAATGGAGCCGGGCATGACAGACCACGTAGGTATATGCTGCCATGTGACCTAGCAACTTTAGGCAAATGAGAAATCACATCTGACATAGCTCAGAAATGGGCCTCCAAAAGGAAGGCTCTGGCCCATGTGGAGTCAAGGACTGCCCCGATAAACTCTATTCGTTGCACTAGTATGAAGGTCAATTTCTTTTCATTCACTAACAGGCCCAGATCATGACAGGTAGAACACACCAGATAGAGGCTGTTCTGCACTTGGATCCCTGATGAGTCTGCTCTTGATGAGCTAATTGTCCAGATAAGGCTAGTCCTGGACCTCTCCCCCGCAACGCATCAGGTAAACGGCTACCGGGGCCATGGATTTTGTAATACCTGCGGGGCCGTGGAGAGGACAAAGGGTAGTGTCGTGAATTGGAAGTGGTGCTGGCCCACCAGAAAACCAAGGAACTGTGTGTCCTTGGAAGATAGAAATATGAAAATAAGTGTCTTTCCAGTCAAAAGTGGCATACCAGTCTCCCGGATCCAGGGAGGGGATAATGGAGGCCAGTGAAACCATACAGAAGTTCAACTTCTTGAGGTATTTGTTGAATTGCCACAGGTCCAGAATGGGTCTTAGGACCCCTTTTGCCTTCCGGATCAGGAAACAGCGGGAGTAGAATCCTTTCCCCCTCATTTCCTGAGGGACCCACTCCATTGCCCCCAGTTGCAGGAGGTTGTCTATCTCCTGAACGAGGAGTTGCTTGTGAGAAGGGCCCCTGAAGAGGGACGGGAAAGAGGGGGCAGTGGGGAGGGTGGCTGAGAATTGGAGGGTGTAGCCCAGCGATATAATTTCTAGCACCCAATGGTCCAAGGTAACCCACGACCAGGCCGAATGATAGGGACAGAGTCGTTTGAGGAAAGAATAGGGCAGATCAGGAGAGTTGACTGGGGCATTGCTCTTGAGTGAATGCTGAAAATGCACTCTTCTGGCCCCTGTGGTGTTTTTCCAGACCAGGTTGCGTAGGTGAACCGGAGGAGAAGGGGCGGTGATGACTAAAACTAGTGTCTCTATCCCTTCTTGTAGACCCCTGTCAAGACTGCCACGACCTTGGTGGCGGTGTGGCCGGAACTGCTTCCTCGCCAAATGAGGCTCACCCTAGTGAACAGAGAGTGGCCCAAGTGTACTTCAGTCCGTGCAGCCTCGCATCCATTTGCTCTGCAAAGAGTCCAATCCCATCAAACGGAAGATCCTGGATCGAGGACTGCATCTCCTGGGACAGGCCTGTGGTCTGAAGCCAGGAACTGTGCCTCATGATCACTGCTGAGGTGACCACTCTGGTCGCCGAATCGACTGCATCCCATGCCATTTGGAGGGGAACACCGAGCTGCTGTTGTACCCTCCTCAACAAGGACACATCCTGGGGCATGGAGTCCTTAAACTTATGGAGGGAGTCCCATAAATTAAAGCTATATCTCCCCAAAAGAGCCTAGTAGTTTGTGATTCTGAACTCGAGACTGGCCGTTGAACAAATTTCTCTCTCGAAAAGGTCCAGTCTCTTGGCCTAATTTTTAGCAGTGGAACTAGATTGCCCTTACTTGTCTTTCTCGTTGGCCACAGAAACATCCAATGACCCCCAGGGCGGGTGAGTGTACAAGTATTTGAACCCCTTCGCTGGGACAAAATACTTCTTTTCAGCTCTCTTGAAAGTGGGTGGCTCTGGAGAACAGCCACTTCACTTGCCTTCTGTGAGGCTCTCCTGGCTGGCTTGCCCTCGAAGGGAGCCTTTGCCAGGTCCATCGCCCCCTCTGGTGCTTGCTGTGCTGGGAGAGTCCTTTGCTATCTGGGCACTGGGAGGATGTTGACACTGCCATAAGTCTGGGTCCCCTAGTTCTCCCCAGAGTTGGTGGTGGATCCCTTGGGGGGGGAGGGGAGACGATATGAGGTCCCCCGTGGCTCTGGTGTGGGCAGGCGGCCCGAACACAGCCCTTTACCCAATGCCCCTTGGTCCTTCTTGCTTGGTGCCAGGTCCTGCTTTTTAGGCTTCTTTTTGGGCACCGGTGAAGGGGAGCGGTGCCGGGTAGAGCCTGGTGGTGGGGGTGCACTATGCACCAAGGCCGAAGTGCTGGGAGTTTCATCCAGCTGGGGTGGCTCCAAGGCTGGGAAGAGAGCAGCCTCCATGAGGAGGGCCCTCAAATGAATGTCACTCTTTTTTTGTGACCTGGGATGAAAGTTCTTACAGATACAACACTTTTAGCTGCCATGTGTGTCACTAAGAGGAATAGGCGCAGGGCTTAAAACCTGGCGACCAGGGCATGCCCCGCCTGGGCAAGGTCCCTTGCTGGGACCTTAACTTCCTAACTATAGTACTTAACAGCTACTTACTAACTACAGTAAACAAAACTATTTATAGCTGTAATACATGAAGTCGGAAAGATAAAGAAATTGCTGACCATTTGTGAGGCAAGGGAGAGAGGCGCTTCGACCAACCACCATGGGCGGTAAGAAGGAACTGAGAGGGCACAGGGCTGGTGGCGCCTGATGCCAGGGTTTGCCACACAGTTTTAGCCAGATCTAAGATGGCTTCATTGATTGGGAGGGCGATCTTCAAGGAGGATGAAGAGTGGAATATACTGATGAGCTGATGGTGTCTTTGACCTCCTCCAGTGGTATGTGGGGGGATCTGCTACTCTTTTTGCCAGCTCCAGGAATAGATGGAAGTTGTCTGCCATGTACAGTGGTGAAGGCATGGCCGCTTCGTCTGGGAAAGAGGAGGACATGGTTTTAGGTGTTACCTTCTCCTCCGTGTCCCCTTCTTATTCCTCTGTTTCCTGAGGCTCTGAGGCCCTTGAAGCCGTGGTTGAAGGAGTGTGCCTGGAGGATTGCTGGGCAATGCTTGAAGCTCATGAGGCAGGCAGTTGTTGTGCTTCCCGAAGGGCCCAGTATGGCCATTTTGGTGGCACAGGGCCTGGTGGAGATGCCCATTGGTGGCTGTACCAAGATGGTGGTAGTGTCATCTGCGGGTACATTCCTGAATCCTGTTGATAGTGGGTCTCATATGGAGCTTGGGAGGAGTACTGTGAAACCTCCTCAGACTAACTATCCGACCCCTCACTTGACAGTGGAGGGACATGTTATGATTGTGGGGATATGCCCCATGCTTGGCAAAGGCTCAGCCTTGTGATATTAGCACAGAGGGGCATCGAACTGGGTGCGTGTATCAGGCCCAGGTAACTGACCTGGGGAAATTCTGCTGGAATCTATCAACCTGATGTCGGTATAGATGGAGACCTCATCTGTACCTGTCTCCCTGGTGCCGTGTGGGTTATTGTCGCTGGTGGTACGAACGTTGACTGTCAGTATGCAAATTTTAACAACAATTCTCAATTAAAAGATTTGGCCAATGTAGTTTCTTTCTCTTACTGAAGAAAATGTATTAGACTTTAGTATATCACATTTTCTGATGTAACCAAACACTTTGTATTCTAAATTGAACAAAACAAGTATCTGCATCTCAATCCAACATTTCCGCTTGATATCAAATCAGACCATCTCATGAAAATATTAAACACAACAATTCTGGCCACACAAAAAAAAAAACACAACAAGACAGAACATAGAACACACAACATAATTTTTTGGTGCTGGTAGTGCCAAGGATACTGAGCGAGATGGCAAATGCTTTCGGCTATTCCTAGGCTTGTTGAGGGGACTTCCCACTCTCTTTTTTGACTTGTGAGAGGAGTCCCCAGTCTATTTCTTCACCCCATTATCTTTCAAAGTCAAAGGTTAAGGGGAAGAATCACGCCTGCCGGAAGGTAAGGGTCAGAGAGTTGCCTCCATAAAGATAATTTTTGGGCAAAACTCTGCCCTTACGGGATCTCTGCCAGAGCTGTCTTTTAAAAAGACTCTCTGTCTAATTTACATTCAGTATGCTGGAATTAATGATGAATCCCTTGTGAATTCTAAATTGAATGAAATTTGCTGTTCTTTTTCATAGCCTTAACAGTTGTGAAAAAGCCCACTTTGTTGCTTTTTGTGAAGAAACTGCTGTCTATGAATTTAATTTGATCTTAATATAACTATAGGGACTGTTTCCACCACTGGAGAGAAAAAAATGTGAAGATGGTGATATTCCAAGTCTAAAGGTACTTGTGTCTATTCACAGTGACTTATGTCTCCACAGTTAGGACAGAAAATTCTGTTTGATTTGGGGATGTGCAGAAGAAAGAGGGAAAAGAGAACAATTAATAAACAAAGCCACACTTAACTGAGAAAGCAATCAGTTTGCAAATCTGTATTCTTATGATTCAGGATAAGTGCTACTCACTACAGAGAACTACAGACAGGCTGGACAGTATAATCTAGAGAAAGCCTGCTAAGAAAAAAAGGTTCCTTACATCAACTTCACATTTTAGGCCAAAGGCCAACTGCTGTCCCATTCTATGCAGTGGTGGTGAAATGAGCTGTCTCAACTTATGGATGGTAGGAGACTACAGGAGCCCACCAAGACCTACAGAATAATTCCATCTTCGAAAAAATAAGATTCTCACACCTGCCAACACTATCGTGTTGAAGTAACAGCAGAAGAAAACAGTTTAAGTGACTACACTCTGTAATCTTTTAGAACACTGCAGCTCAACAGCACTGCATAAAGAGTTTCTGAAGTATGAAACTGAATAGTGGTCTGCTGGACACTGCACTACTTCCTTTACCAAGTGTCCCCATAATGTCTCTGCATTCAGAAACTCTGGCCAAGTTCTGCCTGTTCACTGTAAGAGCATACACCTGAAGAATATCTGGATCTCTCTGCACTCTCTCAGCATTTTGAAACAGCTCAGGATTCCTCCATAAGATCAGTCATATATTTCTATGTGCAAGAATGGGAGGATGTATCAGAAAAAGGCTAGATCAATGGTTCAGAAGTACACTATCAGTTTCACACATAAGCAAAGGAGGATGTTGGGGCAGAATTTGGCCATTCATATATATGCACAGTTTTCTATTTAAAAAAAAATCAATTTTAACATTGCTTTTTATTCATTTATTTTTATAACCTGTTTTAAACCAAATGTGACTAAAAGCTCAGTAATTAAAACGGGTACCTTGAAAAACAAAGGTAAGAGTTGGAGTTGTTCTGTGACAGCTGTGGAGAAGGACCGACCTGCACTTGCCATCAACCACTTCAGGACTGTTTATAAAAAGACAGAAATACTTACTGAATAACAAGGTTAACAAGCAAAATGACAAATGTATGGGCCAAATTCACTACTGGCATATCCCACCAGATTTCCAGAGGTCAGTGAAGTTGCATCAACAGTAAGTTCAGCCCTGTATTCTTATGTTAGAGCCCATGAGTTTTCATTAGAATAATTATTATTCAAGATATGGTCATGTAATTTGGACTAAGTTACACATTAACACAGTCCAACCTACAAGAGGTACAGACACCTCTTTAGTATAAAGCAAATGTAACAAAGGCACATTGTAAGTAAGCCACTTGCAGCACTCAATCATAATTCTGTGCAGCCAAACATATTGTCTGTTTTCACAAGTTAAATTCCATAACTCACTGGTTTTCAAGAGTTTAATGCCCTGAGTTCGCTCATCTTGTTCACCAACTCCATTCTCTTCCATAACGTGGTTCTGAATTTCTTCATCCACTTCCATAAGAGGTTTGAGTTTTTCATGTATTCGTGTAGTGAACTCATGGACATGAGGAGACTTTGTTGGAGCAGTATTTGGCAAGGAAACATCTATCATGAATATGTAGGTCAAAACACTAAAAATAAATAACAGAAAGAAACCAGTTAAATGTGTTCAGTGGCTATTTGCTGCATTTTACTAGTTGAAATTTAATACTTTTCTGAAATTTAAAATTTCTTCCTGTAGACCACATAAAATAAATAAAACCAAATGCTATCTGAAACAGAATGCAATATCATTAAAAGCAGCAAAGAGTCCTGTGGCACCTTATAGACTAACAGACGTTTTGGAGCGTGAGCTTTCGTGGGTGAATACCAACTTTGTCGGTTGCATGTAGTGGAAATTTCCAGGGGCAGGTGTATATATATATGCAAGCAAGAAGCAGGCTAGAAATTACAAGGTTAGTTCAATCAGGGAGGATGAGGCCCTCTTCTAGCAGTTGAGGTGTGAAAACCAAGGGAGGAGAAACTGATTTTGTAATTGGCAAGCCATTCACAGTCTTTGTTTAATCCTGAGCTGATGGTGTCAAATTTGCAGATGAACTGAAGCTCACATCTCAACTGCTAGAAGAGGGCTTCATCCTCCCTGATTGAACTAACCTCGTTATCTCTAGCCTGCTTCTTGCTTGCATATATATATACACACCTGCCCCTGGAAATTTCCACTAAATGCAGCCGACGAAGTGGGTATTTACCCACGAAAGCTCATGCTCCAAAACATGTTAGTTTATAAGGTGCCACAGGACTCTTTGCTGCTTTTACAGATCCAGACTAACACGGCTACCCCTCTGATACTTGCAATATCATTGTGATTCAGATCTTTGCCTCAATTTACGGCATTACACCATAGGAGTAAAATGCACCAAGACAAATACCCTCAGTATACTGAGCCGCTTCACTATATATACACACATCTATACCTCAGTGAAAACATGAGGAAAACTATTAATTGAGGGCTTAAGAACTGTTTTCACTTAATGAGAGAGAAAGTGAAAGAATCAAGGGGGGAAAAATGCTATGGCTTCTACTTTTAATGAATTCACATTTGTCATCTTTGACAATGTCTATCTATGGCATTTGGAATCTTATTTGGCCTGTAGGTAACTTGATATCCTGTAGTAGAATTATTTTTCTTATTTCCGACAAACATGCTATTTTGCATACTGTACATGAAAAGATATGCTGTTTACTTATAACTCTTTCTGGAAGGTTGCAAACTGTGTAGACACACAAAATGAATCATACAGTAATAAATGGTTTAAAAAAAACTGGCTATGTTTAGTCTTGAGAAACAAAGACCGAGGGGAAACCTGATAACAATCTTCAAATATGTTAAGGGCTGTTCTAAAAAGGATGGTGATCAATTGTTCTTCATGTCCATTGAAGGCAGGACAAGAAATAATCACCATAATCTGCAGCACAGGAGATTTAAGTAGATATTAGGAAAAACTTTATAATCATAAAGATAGTTAAGCACTGGAATAAGCTTCCAAGGGAAGATGTGAAATCCCTGTGATTGGAGGTTTCTAAGGACAGGTTCGTCAAATACTTGCCATGTATAGTCTAGGACTGTGTATTTGGTTCTGTTTCACCATGTGGGGCTGACTAGATGACCTCTCAAGGTACCTTCCAGCCCTACATTGCTATGATTCTAGATTATTCTATGACTATAAAGATTTCTAGAAAAACCCACTCTAGCACATCTGAAACCCATTATTCATTAGTTATAGGTTCTACTTGTTACAATTTAATAGACTTTCACTTAGGCGCCTAGATGGTTTTGAAAATTTTACTCATTTGGTCTGGCTGGGGTTGGGTACAGTTCATTTGTTTCTAGAGGTTTAGAGCTCTTCCAGTGTGAAAATGAGAGGTCACTTGAGAATCAAGACATCACCTTATGTTTACAAAAAGTGCCTTTTAAATAGCAATTTATGGGTACGTTATTTTTGGAAGATATTATTTATTTGTATTCTGGTAGTACACACATATGTTCACATACCTAGGAAGACAGTCATCATCCAAAGAAAAAAAATAATACTTGAGTATTCAATGCATATGAACAGAACAAAGAAAGTTCTTCAGAAGAGAACACTAACCTTCCAATTCTTTCTCTGACATTTTTGTAAACCTGGGTGAGTTTAGGTTCCAAGTACTTTAGTAACCTGTGCAACAGCTCTGGTACTCTCCATTCTTGCTGTGCAAGGCCACCTTGCAATACGTAGAGTCGGCTAGAAATTGGAACACGAAGGCTTTAGTTAGCTTTATGGTATTGACAATTGCAACTTATTTTTTTCCAAGTCTTGTTTTTAATGATTTACATACATCCATGAACTACAGATACACAAGAGTATAAAAGCTTTTCAATCACAAAATGAGAGTAACGACTACAATACTGCTGTTACGTCGACACCACAGTTCCACAATAGTTATGGGTCTCAAACTTATTTAAATCGCCCCCCCCTTTCTTTGTGTCTGTAGTCATTCACGCCCCTCCCCACCCCCACTACATATACTGCCACCCAACTCTGAAGGCAGAGTGGAGAGCAGCGGCTGCTGGTCAAATGCCCAGCTTTGAAGGCAGCTACATGCCAACTGCAGCACAGAAGTAAGGGTGGCAATGTGAAAAGTGCTATTGACAAGTATCACTTTTCAGAGCAGACTTAGAGGTAAGGGTGCAGCAGTGCAGAATTAAGGGAGGAAATGTGAAAAGTTTTATTTGTCAATATCACTGTTAATAGCAGACTCAGCGTCCCATTGCCACCCTTCTGTGCTGCTGCTGCTGCCGCTCCGGGGCTGACCTCTTTATCCCTACCTCCCGGGTGTGCACGGCCCTTCTGCATGAGCCCCAGCCATCAGGGGCTGGCAGCCAGAGTTCTTAAAAAAAAAAAAAAAAACCCCAAAAAAACACACACACACAGCTAGCACCTTCCTTGACACATTCAGGAGATGCGCTCCATAGTTTGAGAATCGCTGTCCTAACTGAATCCAATTAATCATAGTGATGTGCTTTAAGCAATGTTTTTCCCCTCGGGGCCCTACTGTACCCATGGGGAACTACGGATAGGAGGGGAAGGGCATCACAAGGAACTACAACTAAGACAGATTCTTGTGTGGGATGTTCAAGTATAGGATTAGACTCTGTGCCCTTCCACCCACCTTGCAGTGGCCAATCACAATATACTCTGAGTGAACTTTATCCACATCTCTTACATTTGTTCATGCTTTACCCATCAACTCTAAAGCAGTTTGAAGGTAACATTTTACCATGCATCTACAAATGATCCTCCTTCACCACTCAAAGGAGACTCCAACAACAGCTCAAATAACCAGTGCAGTTTCCGAGGATCTCTGCTCTCCTGATAAAGAAAGTTACAAATCAGTAACTGGAATACAGAGGAATTCGGTGATTCTACTTTAAGCCATTTAAAAAGAAAGATAATTAAATATTTGTATTAAATGTTCTTTAGGTTCCTATGCATGTATTATTACATAAGTGAAGAGTGTTTTGCTTTTCTCAAAATTAGGGTCCAATCCAAGAAAAATAAAATCAGGATCATAGAGATATGTGGCATTCTAATCATATGTAGTAATACAAATATTTATTACAAATTGCTTGGTAAACTACAGTGATTTTAAAATGGTGTTATTTTAATTTCTATGGCATTTTAAAGGATGTAATCTAGTTATGAAAAACTATTAATATTTAGTGTAGAGAAACCTTACTAGATATAAGGTCTGGTCTACACTAGAAAAAAAAAAAAAAGGTTACCTACCTTTTCGTAACTGTTGTTCTTCGAGATGTGTTGCTCATGTCCATTCCATTCTAAGTACGAGTGCGCTCATGTGCACAGTCGTCTGAGATTTTTGCCTTAGCAGTATCTGTAGGATTAGCTGTAGTGCCCTCTTGAGTGCTGCGCTCATGCGTTGGTATATTAGGTGCTGCCAACCCTACGCCCTCTCAGTTCCTTCTTGCTGGCAACTCCGACAGGGTCAGGAGAGCTGATAATGGAATGGACATGAGGAATACATCTCAAAGAACAACAGTTACAAAAAGGTAGGTAACCGTTTTTTATTTTTCGAGTGCTTGCTCATGTCGCTTCCATTCTAGGTGACTCACACTGCTCAACCGAAGCCAGCATTGTCCCAGGCCTGCTGGGTAAATGCGTAATGGGATGTGAACGTGTGGACAGACGACCATCTGGATGCCCTACAGCTGTCCTGAATAGGCACTTGGGCTAGGAAAGCTGCCGAGGAGGCTTGCACCCTGGTTGAATGTGTGGTTACAATTTTCGGAGATGATCAGAACAGCAGTGAATACAGGCAGTGATACAAGAAAAAATTCTTTGAGTGGACACTGGATGACCTTTCATCCTGTGGGCCACCACGACGAACAATTGTGTCGACTTGCGGAATGGCTTGGTCCTTTCAATGTAGAAGGCTAGCGCCCTCCTAACATGTCAGGAATGCAATCTACGCTCCTCCTCCAACTTATGCGACTTTGGAAAAAGACAGGTAAGTAAAAGTCCTGGCCCGTATGCAACTGCGAGACCATCTTGGGCAGGAAAGCCGGGTGTGGCCGCAGCTAGACCTTGTCTTTGTAGAAGACTGTATAGGGTGGCTCCGAGGTAGAAGCCCTAATCTCGGAGACCCGGTGGGCAGATGTTATCGCAACTAGGAATGCAACCATCCAGCACAGGAGAAGGAGAGAGCAGGAAGCCAGAGGCTCAAAGGGGGGGGGGGTCCCGTGAGCCGTAACAGCACAAGATTCAGGTCCCATGGTGGAATGGGGTCCCTGACACGTGGGTAGAGGCGCTTGAGGCCCTTGAGGAACTTGGCAGTCATGTCCTGGGCGAAAACTGACCTACCCTTGAGCAGCGGATGGAAGGCCAAGTGGACCTTGACAGATGAAAGGGACAGGCCTCGGAGCTTGAGATGCAGAAGGTAGTTCAGGATCAACTGCAGCAAAGCCTGCTCGGGCCGAATAACTTTATCCAAGGTCCAACAAGTGAACCACTTCCAGATAGGTTGCTCTGCTGGAGGGCTTTCTGTTGCCCAACAGGACCTGCTGGACAGCAACCAGGTGCAGCGCCACCAGATTCGGACGCAGAAGACTGCTGTGGTTTTGGGGCAGCAGGTCCAGCCTGAGCAGCAGCTGTAACAGAGCAGCCAGCAGGAAGTCCAGCAGCATGCCGAACCTAAGCTGGTGCTATGAAGATCACCTTCACCCTGTCCTGCTTGATTTTCATGAGAACTCTGTGAATCAGTGGCGCCGGAGGGAAGGCGTACAACAGAGGAGGACCACAGGAGCAGAAAACTGTCTGACAGGGAGCCTCTGTCAATTCCCAGAATTGAGCAGAAAAAGTGGCATTTCCTGTTCTGCCTGAATGCAAACAGGTCCACCTGGGGAGTTCCCCACCTCTGGAAGATGAAACTGGCCAATAGAGGGACCATTTGTGGCGAGATGAGAAGGTCCTGCTGAGGCGATCTGCCAAAGTGGTTCCTGGCCCTGGGGAGGCGTGCGGCTACGTGATGGATGCCATGTTGTACACAGTAGTTCCAGAGCCTGAGGCCTTCCTGGCAAAGAGCAGATGACCAGGCCCTGCCTTGCTTGTTGATACAAAACATATCCTCTGTATTGTCCGTCAGGACCTGGACCATCTTGCTTTTTATGCGAGGTAGGAAGGCTTGACAGGCCAGGCGAATCGCTCTGAGCATCCTAATATTGATGCATAAGGAGCATTTGTGACTTGACCAACGACCTTCCATGTTGAGATCTCCCAGGTGGGCTCCCCATGCCAGGTCTGAGGCATCAGAGACGAGGGTCACCAACGGCGACGGAGCTGCAAAGGGAACCCTCTAACACTGATGCAGGATTCCACCACCATGTGAGTGACAGCAGTACGTGGTCCAGGACCCTGACCACATGGTGCATGCTGTTTCTGTTGGGGACGAGACCGACACCAGCCATGCCGGTAGGGGCCCGAGATGGAGCCGTGCATGCCAGACCATGTAAGTGCAGGCTGCCATGTGGCCCAACAATCATAGGCACGTGTGAGCGATGATGAGAGGGTGGGCTTGTATGCACGAGATCAGGTCCGCCATGGCTTGGAATTGAGCTTCAGGGAAGAAGATTCTGGCCTGAGTAGAGTAGAGGACCATTCCAATGAACGCTACACGTTGTACAGGCATTAAGGCCGATTTTTTTCTCATTTTTCCAGCAGCCTCAGGTCTCGACAGGTGGAGCAAACCAGATCGAGATACCACCGCATCTGATTCCGGGACCGGCTCTTCACTAGCCAGTTGTCAAGGTACGGATACATTTGCACCCTTCAGTGCCTCAGGTAGGCGGTCACTGGTGCTACGCACTTTGCAAACACTCTCGGGGCTGACCAGAAACTGAAGGGCAGCGAACTGAAAATGGCAGTGGCCCAACCCAAAACAGAGGACACACCCGTGCCCCGGGAAAATGGAAATATGCGTCTCTCAAGTCAAGGGTGGTGTACCAGTCTACCGGATCCAGGGAGGGAATAATGGAGGACAGCGAGACCATGCAAAACTTTAACTTCTTGAGAAGCTTGTTGAGGCAGTGCAGGTCCAGAATGGGTCTGAGGCACCCTTTTGCTTTGGGATTAGGAAATAGCAGGACAAGAACCCTTTTCCCCTCATGTCTGGAGGGATCTCCAGGTGTAGGAGGCTCTCAATTTCCTGAAAAAGGAGTTGCTCATGAAATGAGTTCCTAAAGAGGGACGGGGTAGGGGAGTGGGAGAGAGAGTCGGCCACGAACTGCAGGGTTAAAGCTGAAGATGCTATGTCGAGCACCCAACGGTCTGAGGTCAGCCACAACCAGGCTGACTGGAAGGGGTGCAGGAAGTTGAGAAAAGGGCAAAGGGGTGGATTCAGGGGAGTGACTGGGGTGCTGTCCTTGTGTGCATCCTCAAAACACCAGTTTTTGGCTTCCTTGGCCTCTAGAAGAACTAGGCTGGGCGAGGAATGGGAAGACGAAGGGTGACACGATTGAAATCCTTTGTCTCTTTCCTTCCTGTAGAAGCTGGACTGGGGGACGCCCCAGGACCTCGACGGAGGCAGTGAAGGAAGGAATGGCTTTCTAGCCTTCTGAGGGGTGTGAAAGCCCAGGAAATGGAGGGTGGCACATGCGTGTAAGGCCATGGAGCCAGGCATCAGTCAGCTCCCTCAAATGGAAGGTCCTGAAGGATACTCTGCATCTCCTGGGACAACCCAGAGGACTGTAATCACGAGCTCAGCCTCATGACCACTGCGGAGGCGACTACCTGATCGCTGAGTCTGTAGCATCTCAGGTGATCTGGAGGGTGCCTCTCGCCACTGCATTGCCCTCGTCCACCAAGACGGCGAACTCCTGTGCTTGGTCCTTTGGGAGGCCCTCCTTGAACATGCTGATGGAGTCCCACAGGTTGAAGTTGTACCTGCCTAGCAGGCCCTGATGGTTAGACACCTGAAACTGCAGACTGGTGGTCCAATAAATTTTCTTGCCAAACAAGTCCAGCCTCTTGGTGTCTTCATTTTTCAGTGTGCCACTCGCCTGTCCCTTTCGTTGCCAGCAGACACAACCAGGGATCCCCCTGGAGGGTGGGTGGCAGGTACTCAACCCCCTTTGCAGGGACAAAGTACT
Organism: Mauremys mutica; assembly: GCF_020497125.1. Lineage (NCBI taxonomy): Eukaryota > Metazoa > Chordata > Testudines > Geoemydidae > Mauremys > Mauremys mutica. Next base: position 178,373,894 of record NC_059074.1, on the reverse strand, counting down.
TCTCTTCCGCCTTTTGGAGGTAGGCGGGATGGAAGAGGGGGGTCTGCCACATACACCTGGCAATTTTAAGGACCCCTGGGTGGACGGGCAATGCGACCTGGGCCGGGGTAAAGGAGGTATAACATTAAAGAGGTCATTGGACCCCTCTGCTAGCTCCTCGACCTCCAAGTAGGGTGGCAGCCACCATTTTGAGCAGGGCCTGGTGCTCCTTGACATCATCAGGGGGGTGGGGGGAGCTGCTTGTTTGTGAGGGGCCCGCCATTGACTGCACAGCATGGGGAGGTACAGCTTCCCCTTGCTCATCTGGGGACGGCTCCTTGGGTGTCAGTGCCTGTGTTGCCCCTGCATCGGATTCTGCACCGTGCTCCGACTTGGGTGCCAGCTATGCCGAGGCAGCTTGTCTGATGTGGCCTGGGAGGAACGGTGGGAGTACGGGACCGGCATAACAGGTATACTCCACGGGTTCCAGTACTGCCACTGAGCGGACCATTGCCCCTGCCTTCACACCGCTGCTGGAGGAGCCGCGCCGGTCTCACAGGCCAGTGGCAATTTGCCTTTTATAGGTGAGGGGCGGAAATCCCCTTCAGACTCGGACCATTGCCCTTCTGCTGACCAGGGCGGAGCTGTAGATGCCTGAGTCTGCTGACTGACTCTTGTTGGCGACCAGTAAGCAGAGGGCGAGGACCGGTGCCTGCCTGAAGAGAGGTACTGGCAAGCCGGAGACCGGTGCCATGACTGGGAATGATCCCGCACTGGGGGGATCGACACCTAGGAGACCGCCTAGGCCATGGTGATCTGCGATGTGGCGAACTCTGGTGGGAGACCGGATGGTACTATGGGTACCTGGATCAGTGTCGCGACTCAGGTGTCCTGTGCCTTGGCATCAGGGACCTGTGTCTTCTAACTGCGGACCGAGGCTGTGGTGCCAGGGATACGGTGATGGGGACCGACGCCTGCAGTCTGGGGATCGGGGATGTTCCACTGCTTTAGGGGGCGGTTCCATAACCGGCTTGTCCATAGATGCCAGGGCCTTCGCCAGGTCCATCACCTTGGTTGGTGTCTGCAGTAGTGGTCAGCCTACTTGCTCTTTGGCTGCTGGGCCTGCTTCGGGCAAAGATGACCCTACTAGTGGCTGGGACCTCTTACTGCTCCTGGGTGTCGGAGGCAGGTCCCTGGCTGGACTAGGGGGGCCAACTGCAGCGGTTCTCCCGAGCAGCTCCGGGGCAGGCACGTGGCCTAACACAGGTCTTTGCCCAAAGCCCCCTTTTTCTGCAGTGCCAATGGGCCCGTCGACTTCGACCACTTCTTAGACACTGTGGAGGGGGAATGGTCCCAGGTGGGTTCTGGTGCCGTGGGGCATTGCACGCCAGTGCTGAGGTGCTGGGCATGGAGCCTGACCAAGAGGGCTCCGAGGTAGGACGAAGCGTAGCCTCCATGAGAAAGACCCGCATGCGGATATCCCGCTCCTTCTGAGTTCGAGGGTGAAAGCTTTTGCAGATCCTGTTTCTGTGGGACTCCCCCAAACACTTTAAACAGCTCTTGTGGGGGTCACTAATGGGCATCGGCCTGCTGCACAATGAACATGGCTTAAAGCCTGGGGAATGGCACATGCCCCGCTCCAAGGTGAAGTCCCAGCCGGGACTCTAACTCCTAAACAACTACTTTAACACTTAACTTACAGGTCTAAGTACCTATCAATTGACAACAAAGGAGACAACAATGGACTGTAAGAACTAACTAACGCTCTTGTGATGCAAGACAAGGCGCTCTGACCAACCATCACGGGCGGTAAGAAGGAACTGAGAGGGCATAGGGCTGACAGTGATTAATATACCAACGCATGAGCGTAGCACTCAAGAAGGAGCTGCATCCGACCCTACGGATACCACCAAGGCAAAAATCTCAGACGACTGTGCATATAGGCACGTGCACACCTAAAATGGAATTGACATGAGCAAGCACTCAAAGAAGAATTAAGTCAGCTTAACTACGTTGCTCAGAGGTGTGAAAAATCCATACATCTGAGCGGCGGTGTTAAGCAGACCTACCCACCCCCCACCCCGGTAGACCGTGCTAGGTTAATGGAAGAACTCTTCTGTCAACCTAGCTACTGCCTCTTGGGGAGGTGGATTACTACACCATCAGAAGAACCCCTCCCGTCGCTGTGGGCAGCCTCTACACCGGTGGTTCTCAACCTTTCCAGACTACTGTACCCTTTTCAGAAGTCTGATTTGTCTTGCATACCCCCAAGTTTCACCTCACTTAAAAACTACTTGCTTACAAAATCAGACATAAAAATACAAAAAAGTGTTCACAGCACACTATTACTGAAAAATTGCTTACTTTCTCATTTTTACCATATCATTATAAAATAAATAAATTGTAATATAAATATTGTGCTTACATTTCAGCGTATAGTATATAGAACATTGTCATTGTCTGTATGAAATTTTAGTTTGTACTGAATTCGCTAGTGCGTTTTATGTAGCCTGTTGTAAAACTAGGCAAATATCTGGATGAGTTGATGTACCCCCTGGAAGACCTCTGCGTACCTCCAGGGGCACATGTACCCTAGTTGAGAACCACTGCTCTACACTGAAGTGGTGCAGCTATGTTGCTGTAGCATTTCAAGTGTAGACAAGCCCTTAAAGGTCAAAAAGCCACCCTATATAATGTTAATCTGCACTTACTGTAAAATCTTGTACACTTTGCACTTTTTATTTTATAAACTGAGGACAGTTCTGTGGTCTGAGCTTCAAAAGGAGATCAAGGAAAAATTCAGCACTAATGGTACAAGATTTTACAGTAAGTGCAGAGATTAATGTAATCGACAGCTAGTTCTTTACACTTTGCACTTTTTATTTTATAAACTGAGGACAGTTCTGTGGTCTGAGCTTCAAAAGGAGATCAAGGAAAAATTCAGCACTAATGGTACAAGATTTTACAGTAAGTGCAGAGATTAATGTAATCGACAGCTAGTTCTTACATAGCTATCACAAAACTAGAAAGCAGATGAAAGTGTGAACTATACTTCCAGAAGAAAAAGCATCCACAATTGTGAATGAGAAAATGCATTTTACTCTTTTCTGTGGGACTACAAGGATTAGTATGTAATGCAATTTTTAGGTTGTATTTACTACTCTGAATTTAATCCTAATACAATAAATCTAAATATTTTCTTCATAAAATTCTTGTTTACATATTACCAAAAATGTGTGTTTCATTTATTTTAACATGAATAATGAGCAAAGCTAAGAAATATGGAGAACTTACACAGGAAGTTGCTATACATGTTCCCCAATCATTATATGTTTCCACGGTAATATTGGATAAAGCTGTTCGAAGTAGTGGGCACAAAAGCATCCAAAGTTTCTCTACCTACTCAACAGAAAAGCAAAGGTGAGATTATGGATTTTGCCATGTATGACTCCTACTTAACTTCTATAACTCCCAACCCCTCAAAGAGAAATTTGCTTCTTACAGTAGCTCAACATTATTAGGATCCTGAAAAAAATTACCAGGAAAGGCAACAATTCAAACTGCCAACATCTCTTTCTACTTTATTTACAGGGTGCTCTGAACTACTGCTCAGTCAAGTTCACACATATGCAGCCTCTTAGGTCATTTCAGTTTAAGTACAATACTACTACAGGATTGCACACTTTGTTGTTTCTGCAGGCTGAGTGCTTTGTGCACACCAGGGACTCCTTGCATTCACCTAGTCTCTCCCCACGTTCCTTGTGTGCCACCCTCCCATCCCCTTCTATTTCTGCAATCACCCACCCCATCCTCCATGCCGGGTCTCTGTGTGCCCCCCCATTCTCACCCCATGTCCTCCCATGCAAAGGTTCTGTGTGTTCCCCAATCCCTCCTTCCCTCCTGTGCCAGGGACTCTGTGTCATCTCCATTCACTCCATTCTCCGCACCATTCTTATTCTTTCCTCTCCCTTCCATCTTCTCTCTTTCAGGATGTCTACATTATAAAACTGTATTGGGAAGATGGGCAAAGCTGAGATGGGGTTTTTGTTACACTGAAAGGTGTTACTGGCTGCCATCAAACAGCTCTTTGATCTATAGACAATTATTTACTCCTGGGGGAATTCTGCACCACTGCGCAACGTAGAATTTTGCAGAAATTAATGTTGTGCACACAAAATTCACCCCCCACCAAATGGGCTGCAGAGATGTTGGCCACCACTAGGGGCCGCTGGACCTGGCGCAGCAAAACCCACAAATAGAAGACAAGGCCGGGGGGGGGAGGGGCCAGAAAGAGATCCAGAGGATTCCCAGCAACTGCAGTACTTAGCATGCCCTGAAGGAAGGAGGCAGTGGCATGCAGGAAACTCCGTATAAGCCCAGACCCAGCATCAGGCTGTTTCTCTCTCTGGATCCCTGGGCTCTGGGGAGTAGGGGGTATATGAGAATGTCTGGGCTGGACGGGGCCCACAGCTGGGCTCTGGGTGTAGCGGATGTGAGTGCCTGGGCTGGGGAGGAGGGGGCTGCAGCTGGCCTCTGGGGGGCAGAGGGTGAGTGTCTGAGCTGGGGCAGATGCCGCTGGGCTTTGGGAGGGGAGGTGTGAGTTGATGGGCTGGGGGCCCTCCGCAGCTAGCCTCTGTGGGGGTAGGGGATGTGAGTGTCTGGGCCAAGGAGGGCCCCATGGCTGGGCTCTGTGGGGGGTGGTGGTGAGCATCTGGCCCCCTGGCTGGGCTCTGTGGGGGAGGGGGCAGAGAAACAGGAACTGGGTTATTGTAGGGGTTTCTTTAACTCTATTTCTGGGGGAATTTCTGTGTGTGTCTGTATTGTTACAAACATACTTGCTGACAGGTATTTTGAAATAAATTACCAAAATAAATGAAACTGGCATGATTATACAGCTTTATTTTGACAAATAAAATTGTAGAATTTTAAAACCTTGTGTGCAGAATTTTTAATTTTTTGGCGCAGAATTCCCCCAGGAGTAACAATTACACAGGTGGTTTAAGCTGCTGGGTCTACTAACCAGATGACAGAGGCTCTGTGTGTTTCCCCCATTTCCACCTTCTGGTTTTCCAATTTTCACCAAAATCAATACAGTTCTGCCCATTGATGCCCAGACTATTCCCTGAGTGAGGTAATATCTTTTATTGGACCAACTTGTGTTGAGTGAGACAAGCTTTCAAGCCAAAAAAAAAGCTCTTTTTCAGGCCCAGACATCAAAAGCTTGTCGCTCTCATCAACAGAAGTTGGTCCAATAAAAGATATTACCTCACTCACCTTATCTCTCTGATATCCTGGGACAAACATGCTACCACTACACTACATAGAATATTCTCTGAAATTTTAAAATTGATTGAATGTGGCATTCAAAAGTTGTCTAAACCAGTGATACTCAGACCTCAGTGGTTCAGGAGCCAAATTGGCAATCAACATTACCCAAAAGAGTCTCAGTAGTGTGAATACACTGTTTCATTTACTATAGTACTATATAGTCATATTTAAGCAGTATGCCAGGGGAATTATTTAGTTTATTTTTATATATATATATATATATATATATAAATTCTCACAGCAAAATGACTGACCAACTATTATTATTTCATCAACTACAAGTGGTTAATAACATAGCAAAAGCATCCCAATTAGTTAACAACTTAGATTGGTTAATAATTAAATCACACAGTGTTTTAATATCATGTGCTGCAAAGAACCATAGGAGATACATTAAAGAGCCACTTGTGGCTCAGGCACCTCAGCCTAAGTATCACTGGTCTAAACAGAGATATGCCATCAAAGTAAGTGTAAAGCCTCACAAGCTCAGCCAAACCCCCAAATTCAGATCTGCAAAGTGTTTTGGGAAGCAGTTTGTATGAGGTGCCATAGAAGGGAAATATAACAGCAGCAGCAATACATTGAGATCTTTGAACAGAATATACGTGGAAATGCAAAGTGCTCACCAAACTTCAGTGAATTAAGCCTCACAATACTTTTGATGTAGGATAGGGAAGTGTTATTTCCATGAGGAAATTGAGGAAGTCAAATCACTTGCCCAAGGTCACACAGCTAATCCCTGGAAATCACTCAGTGCAAGAGGCACCAATAGAACCCAGATCTCCTGATTTATAATTGTGAGATATAATTCCTAATGTTTCCAGCTGCCATCTATAAACTGTAGCAAGTAGTCCCAAGAATGTGATTTGCCATGAGATCAGCCTTCAAGGCAAATCTTCCATTATCTTATGGATGAAATTATCTTACATTTATATGGTGTCTTTCATCCCAAAGCACTCTGAAATGTAGTGACCTATGTAAGGAGCAAAATCTAGAATGTATATTTTGTCGAGTACAACATTTTTTAATTAAGAGACTTGAATTACCTTTCCAACAATCTCTTAATTTCTTAAATACTTCAAAGACTGTTAATGACTCATTTTCTCTATTACTAGATGGTGTTGGGGTTTGGGTGTACGTCAAGCAGGGGCGGCTCTACATATTTGGCCGCCCCAAGCAGTCAGGCGCGGGAGACGCCCCGGAGCCCCGGGAGCAGCGGACCTCCCGCGGGCATGACTGCGGAGGGTCCGCTGGTCGCGCGGCTCGGCTGGACCTCCGCAGCTGTGGACGGTTGGTTGGTCCGGCGGCTCCCAGTGGAGCTTCCGCAGTCATGCCTGCGAGAGGTCCAGCTGAGCCGCGGGACCAGCGAACCGTCCGCAGACATGCCTGCGGGAGGTCCACTGGAGCCGCGGGAGGAGCGCCCCCTCCGTAGTCATGCCTGCGGCAGGTCCGGTCGTCCCGCGGCTCGGCTGGACCTCCCGCAGGCATGACTGCGGCAGGTCCACTGGACCAGCCTGCCGCCCCTGCCGGCAAATGCCGCCCCACGTGCATGCTTGCGCGCTGGGGTCTGGAGCCGGCCCTGACGTCAAGAGGTTCTACTTGTTTAGTACACTTTCCAGAGATTGATCAGTTGATTCAAGATATAACGACTCAGTATTCTACATATTGTTTTAGAGCACAAAGGAAAATCCCAACAAATGACAGGGCACTTTTGTAGTCTCCAGTCTCAGATACTTTATTCCCATGTTTGCAACACAGTACCCTTAATTTTTTTTAATGCAGTAATAAGCAATGTATAGCTAATTATGTTAAAATTCATTTAAGGTGTTGTTTACATTACAAAATTTTGTTGGCAAAAGTTATGCCACTTAAATTAAAACTGCTGTTGCATGTCCGCACCAGCCCCTTGTGTCAGCAGAGTGCATACACACTAGTTGCTCTTGCTTTGACACAGAGAGCAGTGCACTGTGGTAGCTATTCCACTATGCAACTGGCCACAGGGTGTTTTGGGAAGAGTTGCATTGTCTCATGGGGCAGGTTCAGCATCACAGGATGCAGGTTTCTCAATCCCATTGTTCCCTTCCAGGGGCATCCTAGTAGACTGTCAGTTGCTTTTTCAACTGAAGTATGTAGGGTGAGGGAGAGGAGAGTGGTGTGCCTGGGGCAAGGAAGACAGCAGGCTGACCAACCTATCCTGAGGCAGGGGGACACCCCGCCATGTCAGCCCCCCGCTCTGCTTGGCACAAGAGTCTTTCCCGAAGCAGCCCACTCTGCCTGCCTGCGGTTCTGTGAGTTCCTCAGTTATCCCACAGCCTCCTCAGATGTCCTGGGGAACATCAACGCAGCACAGCAGTCCTCTCCTCCCCCAACCCAACCCCACCTTGCTTCCTGCAGCAGCAGTCGGCCTGCCTCTGTGTTCCTAGTGAAGGGCAGAACAGGTGCTTTCCAATGATTTGCTCTTTGTTCCCCAAGTGGAGCAGCACACTGAGCTGTTAGATACTTCCTGGAGCTTTGAAAAGGGAAGGGTGCATGCCTGCAGCACGCCAGAGATCAAAACAGTGAGCAGAGTAGTCACGGCAGGCATTGTGGGATACTGGGGAAAGCCAGTTCTGTCAACAAAACTAACAGCAATGTCTACACTGACGCTTTGTCGCTTTAACTTTGCCGCAAAAGGTTTTATGTTGAGGTGATTTTGTTTTGCCACCAAAAGTAGCTTTGTAGTGTGTACACTTCCCCTGTTTTGTTGGCAAAAGGCAGCCAACAATGCCTTTTGTCGATGTGAGACAAAAGTTTAAAGTTAATTTGCAGAAGTGAAGATTCAAATTCTAGGAAACCTAAAAATACATTCAGCACTATAGCAGGGTGAATTTTTGGAAAAATAGCCTATTCACACAAAAATGAAATGTCAGATGACCCATAACTGTGAATTTGACTGATTAGTTTCAGCTGGGGAAAAGTTTTTCAGCAAACAGAGTCTGTCCTTTGACACCTTTAGCCTAGTGGTTAGGGCCAGGACTGACCTTAGAGTGGGCAACTGCTCAGGGTGCCATGGTAGAGTGGCTGTTAAGAGAGTGTCACATTAACAGCTCCCTGCCACTCTGATCCTCACAGCCGCAGCCCACGGTCCACCTCCAGCCTCGCTCTGCCCCCAACCCGTGCACAACCTGCACCTCCAATCTGGCCTGCCTCCAGCCCAGCTCCTCCCCCAGCTTTGGTCTGCCCTCATCCCCCGTTCAGCCTGCACTCCTGCTTTGCCCTCATCCCTGGCTCTGCCTGCACCTCCACTCCATGTCCTCGCCCCACTCCCAGCTCTGCCTCCAGCCCTGGTCCACCCCCATCCCCCGCTCCACTCCCAGGTTCGCTTCCAGCCCCAGTCCACCTGCACCTCCACTCCACCTGCAGCCGAGCTCCATCCCTCACCCAGCTCCACTCCCCTGCCTCACTAAGGGTGCAATTTAGGTAACGCAGGCCCTGATCAGGGCACTTGGCTGGGATGTGGAAGACCCAGGTCTGAACCCCTAAATCTGGAGCACGACTGGAACAAAGATCTGCCCCCTCAATGCCCCCACCTTACCTGAGCATCCTAACAACCAGACTATGGGACTGTTGTTCTTAATCTCTCCCGTTGAAGTTGTTCCACTTTGTAGAAACACTTAAATATTCACTGGGAAGAGAGAGAGCAACTCGATAGCCTGATGATTAAGGCACTCACCTAGGAGGTAGGAGTTGTGGATTTAATTCCCTCCTCTGAATCAGGCACAAAGATTTGAATCCGCATCTACAAACTGTAACAGCTTCAACAATAGAGAATAAAAGCAACACACCTATAGCTTGGTTATTAGGATGCTCATCTGAGACATTTGTGGAATCTGAGTTCAAATCCCTGCTCCAGAGTGGATTCAAACCTGGATCTCCCACATCCCAGGCAGTGCCCAAACCACTGGGCCATAGGTTATAAAGGAACACCACCTGACCCATCAAGTTTGCAGGCCCAAAATGGACTTTTCCAAATTCTGAATTATTTTCAGAACCAAACTGAATATTTTCCCTGCATTTTTCCACTTTCTGGCTGAACTGAAAAATCACCCAGCTCTATTCAGCACATTATTTTTCTTTGACATTTTAAAATGCTGTTTACTCTGAAAAGTGAAACTGGTACCTCCTAATTCATGTTTGCTCTGTGTATCCAGAGTTATTTCTGTTCATTTTAACAAATAAATCAGTGCTTATTTTAGCATTACTGAACCAACACAGCTAAGATTGAGCGACCTGGATTTTATTCTACCTTGCACATCAATGGCAATGTCTAAAGCTATGTATGAATGTATATATTTATGGAAAAGTTCCAGGCTATGGTTTTGTGCAAGTGTCAATGAGTATAATCAGCAAACTATGTAGTTGCTTAGGCATAAATGATGTACTTAATCTGGCCTGCAGAATCTTCATTACTGCTGATGAAGCATTATATGGAAAGAACACATTGACTTTCAGACCTCGGACTGAGTTTACAGGGCTGGAAGTTACAAAAAATATATTTTTTTCTTGCATACTGAGCACATTTAAATATGGAAATCACTGAGACCCAATTAACTTGGGATTCCACAATACTATGTGAAGAGAGTCACTTTTCAGAGTAGAAATGCATTTTTAAGATAGCACGTGAAAGTTAGTTTTTAAGTAATATGCTCAAAGACATTCAACCTGGTCATTCAGTTGATGAGCACATGCTGATTAAACAACTGGAACCGATTCCTTTACTTTTGCAGATCACTTAAAAATGTTACGTACACACCTTTTCAAATGTCCAATGTTTAGAGCCTCTTATCAGGCCAGCTATAATTTCAGCTACACATCGTTGGGTACTTTCATGAGAGTCTGCTACCAGATGTTCCAAGTGAGGCTTCAGAACTGGCAAGAAGGCATCATCAAAGTTTCTGAATATGCCCTGTTAAACAAGATTACACTTAAAAATGTTTCACTTAAAATATTTTTAACCTTTAACATTGCATACAATTTATATTAATATTCCCAGGCTAATAAGAGCACCAGCTTGTATTGCTACTGTCACTGAAAAACTAGTAGTGTTAATTCTGTATGGAATATTCCTTTTCCTATTTATTGTCCCAAACACCTCGGAATTTGGACCCATCTACTGCTATAGCAGATACAATATACAAATATGGATAGTACACATACATGATGAATCATTTTGAGTTGTACAAGTTTTTAATTATTTAACCAAATTTATATATATTAACATAGTGTTATTTAGTCATAGAAACATAGAACATCAGGGTTGGAAGGGATCTCATGAGGTCATCTAGTCCAACCCCCTGTTCAAAGCAGGACCAATCCCCAACTAAATCATCCCAGCCAGGGCTTTGTCAAGCCTGACCTTAAAAACCTCTAAGGAAGGAGATTCCACCACCTCCCTAGGTAACCTATTCCAGTGCTTCACCCATCCTCCTAGTGAAAAAGTTTTTCCTAATATCCAACCTAAACCTCCCCCACTGCAACTTGAGACCATTACACTTCTTGTTCTGTCATCTGCTACCACTGAGAACAGTCTAGATCCATCCTTTTTGGAACCCTCTTCAGGTAGTTGAAAGCCGTTATCAAATCCCCCCTTATTCTTCTCTTCTGTAAACTAAACAATCCCAGTTCCCTCAGCCTCTCCTCATAAGTCATGTGCTCCAGTCCCCTAATCATTTTTGTTACCTTCCGCTGGACTCTTCCCAATTTTTCCGCATCCTTTTTGTAGTGTGGGGCCCAAAACTGGACGCAGTACTCCAGATGAGGCCTCACCAATGCTGAAGAGAGGGGAATGATCACGTCCCTCAATCTGCTGGCAATGCCCCTACTTATACAGCCCAAAATGCTGTTAGCCTTCTTGGCAACAAGGGCCCACTGTTGACTCATATCCAGCTTCTTGTCCACTGTAACCCCTAGGTTCTTTTCTGCAGAATTGCTGCCTAGCCATTTGGTCGCTAGTCTGTAGCAGTGCATGGGATTCTTCCTAAGTGCAGGACTCTGCACTTGTTCTCGTTGAACCTCATCAGGTTTCTTTTGGCCCAGTCCTCTAATTTGTCTAGGTCCCTCTGTATCTTATCCCTACCCTCCAGCATATCTACCACTCCTTCCAGTTTAGTGTCATCTGCAAACTTGCTGAGAGTGCAGTCCACGCCATCCTCCAGATCATTAATGAAGATATTGAACATTACTGGCCCCAGGACTGACCCTTGGGGCACTCCGCTTGATACTCGCTGCCAACTAGACATGGAGCCATTGATCTTAACAATATTTTCTCCATAAGAGACATAGGAGATTGAGAAACAAATTTAAAGTTTAAGTATATAGTTAGGTAATGTTTCTCATATGTTCAAAATAGAATTATCCCCAAGTGTATATGCCCTCTCTATATCACCACTATTGGAGAAAAATATATTTGGAGAAATCAGAAGACAGTATAATGAGGTTGGTCGTAGTGGTGCTTAGGGCATACCTTCTCTCAACATTTAATATCAGTGATTACCTGGGTCACTGAATGCAATGCTTTTCACACTGATTTGATAATTATCTATAAAAGGGAAGTAACTTATCCATAAAAATCTAGTTACCTTGAAAAGGCAAAATCTGCGAGGATTAAATTTGTCTTTTCCTTTTCTGTCTTCTAGAGATAGAAACTTTATTAACTGCTCAACAAATTTTGGATCGGAAAAGTGATCATATATGATTTGTTCTGCCTGTAAAAGAAAACAGTGATAAGACTTAGTTTAAATTCAAGGTGCTTAACTATCACAATGATAAGAGTCTCATTTGGGAGGAAAAAATCTTTCCAAGTCTTAATTCTTTTTTTTTTTTTTTTTAAACTTTTGCCAAATCAGGAATCCAAATCATGCATGCGGTCTCCATTTTCCCCAAACAAGCATTAGGTCAACATCTTAGTGCCAAGAGGCTTTTACTCCTATAGTGATGTTGGGCCATCTTTCCTTCCACTAACATAATGCCTTCAAAGCGGCCATTTCCAATGGCACTGACTATGGTGCACCAGCTCTGTACTCATGACCACTCTCCTGATCACTTCAAAATCTTTATCATCATTTCATGAATCACTTATTAGAGAAACTATTGAGGCACTGACACGGTCACATTTTTAAGCAAAATGTATCCCAACTAATCTGAAAATTGGGTCCCCTGTATAGCAATTTTCCATAGTATTTTTTAAAATTTATTTTGGTTTCACACATTCAGTAATTTCTCATTTTTATTCTTTCCCCTCAAAGAAGCTCCAATTCAGTAAGGCACTTGAGAATACCCTTACCTTTAAGTCAGTGGGATTACTCACATGTTTAAAAGGGTGTCCACATATTGCATACACCTGGAAGTCAAATTCTATATTCCTATTTTATATGTCTCTACAAATCCAGACTATGCCTGACTGGAAAGGATTAAAACATCTCAGAAATACTTTGTTTCATAATGCATATACTGCTGTGAACCCACTACATAATTCTAGGTGCACCTACTTTTTTTTTTCTTTTTTTAATAATAGGCACCAACACCATCAGTAATTCAATCAAGTCTTTGCATTCCAAGGAAACTCCACCAGTCCACACCCACACCAGCAAATACATCAAACACTACAATGTGGCAGAGGCATCAAAGGCAACTGATTGACTTTTAGATTATCTGATCTTTGCTCGACATCAGGAGGAGATCGACTATCAGAACTAGCAGACTGGAAGAATCAAGATGATGGTACTGCAAGGCAGCTCTAGGACTCACTAACCTTTCTCAGAAGAGGAAGATTAGACTTGGCGCAACAGCTGCAAAAATATATATTTGGTTACATGAATTAAAAACAAATTGTAAGGCTTATTTAGCATGATAATGATAGACTAAGAAACTTTAGTTTCAGATAAAAGTAATGATTGTGAAAGGGCTGGTCTGATAGTGTCTGAGGCAGAAATCCTGTTTATCCACAGAACGGGAGTAACAGGCCTTCCCACACCATGTTGCCATTATGCATCAAATCTGTTCTGGAAGAGCCACCTTAGGGTAGAAAGTTCAGTGTCCATACTCACCTCCTTGCCGACACTACCAACTATAATCAGCAAAATTGGTAATTAGTAAGGCTGTCAAACGATTACAAATATTAATCACAATTAATTGCGAGATTAAAATAAATCGTGATTAATTGCAGTTTTAATTTCACTATTAATAACAGAATATCACGTAAATATGGGGGAAGCATGTTTGTGTATGAGAGACTGTGTGTGTGTGTGTGTTGGGTGAACATGTGAGACAGAGAGAGAGAGAGAGAGAGAGAGAGAGAGAGTATGCGTGTGTTGGGGGAGTGTGTAGGTGGGTGAAAGACAAACTGTGTGTGAGAGAGACAGTGCGTGTGTGTTGAGGGATTCTGTGAGACACAGTTTGTGTGTGTTGGGGGAAGTGAGTGTGTTCCGCACACTGTCTCTTTAAGCAGAGCACTCCCCAGCCTGAACCCTTGTTCAGACAGCAGCAGCTGCCAGCAGCTCCCACTCCTGACCCAGAGGCTCCCTGTCACCCCACCCCAGCTTAGCAGAGACCAGGTACACGGGCAGGAAGATAGGGACACCCCAACATCACCCTTCCCCACTCTGCACAGCAGACAGGCGGCTCCTGGTGCCAAGCACCGTGGGGTGGGGAATAAGAACAGTGGCAGCTGCAGAGCAGAGCACAGAAGTGGGGGGAGGAGAGGCACCCTGCTCCAGAGGCGCCCCGGTGCTCTGGGCAGTGGCCCAGCCTGCCCACCCCTAAGACTAGCAGCAGCAGCCAGGCTCCCTGTGTTCCCCAGCCCCAGATCAGCAGCAAACGGGTACACAGGGACACCCAGATACCACCCACCCCTCTGCTCTGTGCAGCAGGCAGGTTCCCTGTCTGGAGCAGCTTGGCCAGTGGCAGCTCCATGGGGGAAGGAAGGAGGAGGTGGGAGCAGCAGTGGAGTAGGACGGCAGGAGGAGAGGGCAGGCAGCAGCGCCCCCCTGAGCATGGCACCCTGGTGTGTGATTAACAAATTAATTTGTTTTGAGTTAATTGCATGCGTTAGCCATGATTAATTGACAGCCCTAGTAATTAGCCATTCAATGTGGCCATCAACTTATTTCAAATATTATCTTGATGATTGTTCAGTGCTCTGATGACTTAAAAGTCACAAATAATCTGTGCCAGTCTTGAAACAGAACAATCCAGACGTTCAAAAGAGCTTAAAAAAAATCCTAGCATGCTTACCTCTAACAACTCCTCTCTCCTCCTCCCAAGCTTTGGCTGTTGCTCAGCTGAAGCATAAACTACCATATTTCTAAATATTAGAGGAAATATATATTAGCATACTTCCCAAATAAATGAAAGAACAAAAAACAATTACGTTAATTCTCTACATTTTATATACTGATATCAAATTAAATTTGTGGACTCGAACACCAAAATCTAAAGCAAATTTCTTATTTCTTGCCACCACTATTTGGGGTTGGTGACGCTTATAGCCTTCTTCCAAAACACATGATTGTACACCAGGCTGTTGTGCAGACTGATCTCTTTGACATCTGCTGATATCCAGCGTCTTTGGTCTCCCCTTTGGGCATCTTCCATCCACACTCACTGCGAGAGCCATCTTACTGACATAACACTCTGGTCTCTGTTGGATATGCCTATACCAATGTATAATAGTCTTCCTAAACTTGTCTTCAGTTGGAGCAACCCACATTAAGCCCTCTTACAACCTCGTTCTGTTCCCTATCATGAAGTGTCCAACCACTGGATCATCCTGACATCTTCATTTTCATGGTGAAGAGCATACGGATTTCTTTTCTTGTGACTGGATAACTCTCTCTTCTGTAGATTAAGATGGGTCAAATACAGTTTTATACACTTTAACAGCATCTTTTTGTCACAGAGAACTGGAGTCAGCTCCCACCATTTGCACCATACAGCTTTAGTGTAATGCTGGGCATCACTCGAGGGTACTATCGTCAACAACAAGTAATCCTAGGTATTTAAATTGTTTCACTCTTCTAATCTCTCTGACTGCGTTCTCCTCTATGGTGAGTCCTTCTCCCTCAGTCTTACTGACATTGGTGCTAAGCCCTGCCTGCTCAAAACTATGCTGTCACTGTTCAAAACTGGCTTGCCAGGTCTCACAATCTTCCACACATATTACCAAGTCATCAGCAAACATCATATTTCAAGCTGGTTCCAACTTTGTATATTCTCATCACATCCATAACAACTGCAAATAAAAAGGGGCTCAATGCTGACGCTCAGTGTAGGCCACTGTTTACTGGAAATTCTCTACGGTAGCCCAATTTAGTTTTGACTACAGTAATCACTCCTTCATACATATCCTGGTTTAAGTGGACATATCTTTCTGGCACACCTCAGTCACAAACTTTAATCAGATGAATGTATGCCTGCTTCAAGTCCACAAAGATCATACCCAGTTGCTGTCTCTTTTCTCTGAACTTCTCCATGAGGATTCATAGAGCAAATATGTCACTAATTGTGTCCTTCCCAGCATGAATCCATACTGACCCTTTCACATTTCAACCATTCCATGCACACGCTTTTCAGTAATCTTCTATACTTTCATACCATGTGACATGAGCTTAATTTGATGACAATCAAACACTTCTCAAACCTAATGTTAAAAAAGGGCATTACTGGGGCAAATTTAGACCCCCAATATTTTTGTGATGATTGACTGTAAAACAAGCTTTTACAAAATCCAAGACTAAGAGATGCAATTCCAACAGAAATAGTTAAACAAAAAATATTCCCCACAATGTTTGCAGCACACAAAAAGCTCATATCACAATTGGCTGGAAACTGATTTGCAATAAACATGGAAATGGAGACTATTTTCATTGTACACGCCTGGAGAAGTGCAAAAAAAAATTCAGTTTTAATTATAGTTAAGAAAATTAAAAATATTATTTTTAATCTAACAGTGTCCCTTTAACTTCAACGGTATTAGTCAAACTTTCTGTTTTTCTTATACAATTTTGCCCACAATGCACATAATTTAATAGTACTCACTGAGGCCAGGTATAGTATCCCCAGTGTGTTTTCTCCACAAAACAACATGACTCCCAAGCTTGTTTAGTCTTTGGTAAACTTTCACTATCGAAATGCAGCCACTGGTTATCAGGTCTGTCACCAGCCTGAATGCTGGAAGGCTTGGGGACTCCACCTATTTTTAAAGATGAAATAATGTTATATCAGATTTGCTCACAAGCCCATACTTGTTAAAATACCCTCACGGTTATAATTTACTGTCAGCTTTTTCATGAGAGAGCCATTTCAAGAGTCTGTGTGTCACTTGTAGAAATTCCTCCAGATGAAATTTTCCACAGAAGTTTAACAACAATATCTTTGTACAAATAGGACCTGCTACACTAGAGTTTTTAGTTCTGTTCTAACTAGAGCTAACTGATTGGAAATGAAGTGGAGTTGGCTAACACAACTGTAAATGCAAATATAGACACTTCATGGCTAGGAACAAGTGTTGTCCTGGATAGGGTTGCTACCTCCGAGGTACAAAAACAACAGGACATCCGGGATGATCCTGAGCCCATAAAACTGAACAGCTGGTAGTGCATACTGAGTACCCTTGCAGATTGCCCAGAACTTATACATAAAAAAAAATAAAATAATCGATTATCCTTCAAAAACATGTACAGTAGCAACCTCAGACATGGAGCACATACTTGTGCTTACAATCATATCAGTTAACTAGAGTCACAACACAACCAAGAAGTCTAGTCTAGACAGGACCAATATCTGTAAAATTTGTTTGGGTGTTTAGTTCAAAAGACAAACATATTTTCTTTCAAATACTTTTTTGAATGCTGCTCATCCTCCAGCAGTTCTGCTTACATTTATCTTCCAGCTTCCAGTTCATTTTCTATATCTCGTTTTTGGGAAGGTTTTGGTCACAGGTGGTGCAATACAGAAAGGGATAAGCACGTAGTTTGAAGTAGAGAATCAAGTTGTTAGCACATCAATTTTTTAAACAAAGAAAATTTGTTACAAAGATACTATTAAATCACAAGATTTACAACTTTAACTAACCCCTACTAATATTAAGAAGAGATTTGATTTTTCCTTCATGTGTGGTGTACTATGAAGCACCACTGAGAGAAGTCAAAACAGCACACTGAAATCCTGTAGTAAAAATGACTTAAACAACACTCGAGCCTGTGAAGTTTTGTTTAAGGTACAGGTGAAGTTTTCTGCCTGTTCCTATTTGTAATGCATGCACAAAAAGGGAAAGAACTTCCTGAACTCAGGTTTAAAATGTTTAAAATAACTTAATGTTGGGTTCATAGGACCCATGGAACCAAGAAAAGTAATCTGTCCCACGGACAAATACAGAAATAATATAAAAAGAATGTTATTTAATATTTGTTTATACACAGTGTTCATCATAATCTGGATGATAAAAGGAGTAAGGAATGAACAGAAAGCAGAGGCACCTAATGGCATACGCAAGTCTGATCTTATTCTCATTCAAGTTAATTGCAAGGCTCCCACTGTCTTCAAAGGGAGAAGGATCAGGCCCTGTGTCTATATATAAAATGTGTACACATACACACACACGACCCTCCCTACAACCAGCTGAATAAACTACAAGTACACATCTACTTGTTAGATGTGAATACATTTTGTTTTAAAGGCAAGTGAAAAATGTTTTAGTTAGGTTACCCATTTTGTTTATACCATAATAAGAGAGAACATGTGTTTTCTATTGGTAAGGTAGGTGAGAAAATATATTTCCTGAAAGCTTCAGGATAAATTTAGGTATTTAGGATCTGAAATCTCTTATTAAATACTTACTGACTTCATAAGGGCAGATGGACACCTTTTTGTGGGTTCTCTTCAACTGCTTGAGGATGCCAGCAACAGCTGAGATAGCCATCTAAAAAGGAGAATGAGGATTAATTCATCCATTTCACATTTTCAGTGCAAGGATTTGTCTAGTCATTCACATCATAGTCATAAGAACATAAGAACGGCCGTACTGGGTCAGACTAAAGGTCCATCTAACCCAGTATTCTGTCTACCGACAGTGGCCAATGCCAGGTGCCCCAGAGGGAGTGAACCTAACACGCAATGATCAAGTGATCTCTCTCCTGCCATCCATCTCCATCCTCTGACAAACAGAGGCTAGGGACACCATTCCTTACCCATCCTGGCTAATAGCCATTTATGGACTTAACCACCATGAATTTATCCAGTTCTCTTTTAAATGCTGTTATAGGCCTAGCCTTCACAACCTCCTCAGGTAAGGAGTTCCACAAGTTGACTGTGCGCTGGGTGAAGAAGAACTTCCTTTTATTTGTTTTAAACCTGCTGCCTATTAATTTCATTTGGTGACCCCTAGTTCTTGTATTATGGGAATAAGTAAATAACTTCCTTATCCACTTTCTCCACATCACTCATGTGATATCCCCCCTTAGTCGCCTCTATTCCAAGCTGAAGAGTCCTAGCCTCTTTAATCTTTCCTCATATGGGACCCTCTCCAAACCCCTAATCATTTTAGTTGCCCTTTTCTGAACCTTTTCTAGTGCCAGTATATCTTTTTTGAGATGAGGAGACCACATCTGTACGCAGTATTTGAGATGTGGGCGTACCATTGATTTATATAAGGGCAATAATATATTCTCAGTCTTATTCTCTATCCCCTTTTTAATGATTCCTAACATCCTGTTTGCTTTTTTGACCGCCTCTGCACACTTTTGACCGCCTCTGCACACTAATCCTCATCCTCCCAAGTGCATGGTGAATAGCACTCTCTTTAAAGTCAGTCAACATCATCATGTGGCACTTAGTCACACCAGCAGATGAAATTACTTCCTCCACAGCCATCTCAGCCCCCTCATCACAGAGAACACAAGACCTAAATTCCCTCTAAGCTGCACAGCCGCACAGCAGCCCATTAAGCGCCGCGCAGGCGCTCAGGGCTGCAGCGGGGAGAGATACCTCTCCCTCAGCTCCCGGACCTGTCGCGATGGGGAGAGGCGCCCCTCTCCCAGCCCCAACCCAGTCCAACCCCGGAGCTGCCATGGCGGCGAGAGGAGAGGAGGGACACTCTCCCCCAGCCCCAGAGCTGCCGAGGCCGGGGGAGATGCACCTATCCCGCAGCCCCAGCCCTGGAGCTGTCCCAGAGGGGAGAGGCGCCTCTCCCCTCCCCTCCCCCCCCCCCCAAGCCCAGGTGCTATTGCGGGGAGAGAGAGCTGCGGGGAGTCCTCTCTCCGTACCATAGCTCTGGGGCAGCCTGCACCCCCACCCCAGAGCTCACACCCCCAGCCGGAGCCCTCACTCCCCGCTCCACACCCCAACCCCTTGCCCCAGCCCAGAGACTCCTCCTGCATCTCAACCCCTCATCCCCAGCTGTAGCCCTCACTCCCCCACGCCCCAACCCTCTGCCCCAGCCCTGGGCCCCCTCCCACACTCCGAACCCCTCGGCCCCATCCCTGCCACATGAATTTTGTTATGTGGACCAATATGGAGGTGATGTGTCACATATCATCTCCATACTGGTCCACATAACAAAATTCATTCTGCACATGTGTGGGGAAAAAATTAGAGGGAACACTGCATGAGACTCAGAATTAAACCTCTTCCGCATGGCATGCCATAGCACGAAGCCTGCCATCTATTGTCCTCTTCCCCGCAACCCTCCACAATGCTCAAAGTATTTCCAAGTCTCACCAAAAAGCAGGATGAGCAAAAATGTGTACTATTAATTTTGTTTATTTAAAAGCCCTCAGATCACCTGCCATTGCCATAGGACTCCCAAGATCATATGCAATTTGGGGGATGGACTTTTGTGTGTGTAAACAGGGTCCTGCTCCCTAACTGGAGCCTCTGAATAACAAAAAACAACAAACATTTGATCAGGGATTGGAAAAGCAAGAGAAATTGTAATCAATTTGCCATCTTTACCTTGCGAACCACTATTGCATCGTGGTTGAGACACTGCACAAAGAATCTTATGGCACGGACAGGCAAAACCTTATCATCCCTCAGGAGGAGAGACAGAAAGCCAATGCCTATGTGTTCGAATTTCCAGGGGCTAAAAAACAACATATACAATGAATAGTGGAGTGCTGCATGTAACACTGTTGTCCAAAAAAGGTTATAAAAATATACTTAAAATCAAAAAAACATCTGTTAAGCAGGTCTATCTAACCACCATAAAACTAATGTTCTATTCTACCACCACACTATACGGGCTTCAGTCTTATTAAAAGAAGGCCCCTCTACATCACTTGGGGAGAGAAAATGGGCCTTGAAGTGGGTGCAAACTACATCCACTTAAAGGCTCTTTACACTTGCAGACTGGTGTAAAATTACCTTAATGCAACTGAGAATTAGACCTCACATCTCTTTATTTAGTTGGTAGTATTTTAAAAATAAATTACCTGGTTAACAGTAATTTAAAAGTACTTGAACTTCATTGTCATCTTTATGCTAGACAAATAATTGAACTCAGAAATTGTTAGGAATGGACAGAGATATTGAAAATAACAACTATTAATTACTATAAGGCCACATTCACCTATAATTCAGGCATTGGATGGATGACAGCAATGCAGGATTCCCCATGTTGACCTGACCTGACACTTCCCTGTTCAATTGGGAGAGACAGTTGAACATCCCTACAAATGGCCCTTCTCTGTCCCTATATCCATGCCAACTGATGTTGATTCTTGTCCATTAGAAGTAGGCCAAGGCCAAATGTTTCATGTCAGACAGTGAGATGTCAGACAGTACAACTTTTTGATCACTACTGATCTAATCTGCATTTTAACCAGTTCTGTACGGGTAAGGCTGCATATGTTATTTCCAGTCATCTAAGCTATCTATTTTACTGTGCATTTTTTTAATTCAGAAAAACTAGCACAAAAAAAAAGTTCAGAGAAAGGCAAAAACTTACAGATTTCTTTGATTCACACAATCTAACAGCATGTTGACCAAATTTTCATAGTTTCTGAAAAAACAAAAGTAAAATGAGAACATAGACTTGAAGTATACTGTCAACAACTAGACATCATGGAGAGAAGTGTTTAAAAGAATCTTTATATAAACAAAATAAGGCATTATATTTTCTCTTCATTCTCACAACGGATATAAATAGTACAGACAATGTCTAGTAATTAAATTAACACTACGGATACTGTGTATATGTCATGTTAATTTTTTGAGAAGAATGGATGGAGGGGAGAGAATTGCTGTTGAGTCAAGGGAGGAATATTAGGGTGATTCCTCCACACTGTGTCTTTGTCTAGACTAGGATTTCAAGGTGTGATGTTGGATCATGCTAGTCAGCTAAGTCTAATTAAAACCCTCAAAAACTCGAGTCAAAACATGGCAAGCTATACTTTAGCATATACTAAAAGGGTTGAGTTTAAGTTTTAACTTGCCTTGACTTGACTAGAAGTTTTAGAGTAAGTTAACTAACGTGATCCAACATAGTACAGACGCTCCCCGACTTATGCAAGCGTTCCATTCCAGAACGCCTTGCCTAAGTCAAAATTTGCGTAAGTTGGGAACATATACCCGACAATTACGCCAAAAAAAGAAAGAAAAAAAAGCTCACGGAACTTTTTCCATAAGTGCAGATTTGCGTAAGTTGAGTTTGCATAACCCAGGGAGCGTCTGTACCTTTAAATTTTTGTCCAGATAAGGCCTTAAAAGGCAGCTAGTTTGCCCAGCTGAGTGGCATTTTCTACACTGTGTTTTGGAGGTGTGAAAATCAGGGTACCATTTCCTTAGAATGCACCAGTTGGTCTCTATCTAATTAGATAAAGTTGAATATTTTGATGATATGCAAGTCTCAGTTTTTGACATTACTGACAAGCTCACAAGTTCTGATTCACCTTCACACAGACTAGTAGAAAGCAGGAATAACTCCACTGGGGTAAACAGATTTTCCTGCCTAAACCTGGTATAAGAGAAAAGAATCAGGAGTACAGAGCCTCATTTTTTATGTACTTTATAATCTGCCTGGATACACACTATGCTTTGCCATGCCAATAAAAGGTGCTCTATTTTAGATTCTTCAGTATTGTCTGGCCATTTTGCAAAGTGGCCAGATTCTGGCTGTAAATGGCCTATCGACAATCCCCATGTGAAGGGGAACTTTCTGCGGGTGTGTAAACGCTTGATGATGAGGATCCTTTGCCAGACCCCAGCCCTGGCTTAAAGCCATGCCGGGGAAGGTAGAGGACATAATGGGAGTGGGCTAGTGCCAGATGCCGGACCAATGCACAATCAAGAGTTGTAATCAGCTTCCTACTAGCCACTTTTCCCTTGCACCAGGGAGAAATGAGCTCTACAACTGTTTTCTTCTCTTATGTCCCTTCATTTAACAACTCCTTTTTTTTTTACTTAATAATCTTCTAGTACATTTTAGTGAAAAATTTAAGCCACCTATCTCACCCTTCAGAGTCCTCTGTGCCCAACCAGTTTTGTTCCAGCCTTCCCCTCTCCAACCCAGATAATTTTTCCATACCAAGAAATCAAGTCTTTCTCCCTATCCTCTCAAATCAGGAGAACATTTTGTCTTATCCGTGGATTTCTATTCTAGGGCTCTCCTTGGCAGACAAAAATTGGATATAATACAATCCCCTCCAAGAAAGGGTCAGACTGTATAACGTGGAATGTCCTAGAATGAAAATTCACAGGTAAGGCTGACTTTTCCCTCTCTCAGTTCCCTCCATGTCAGATAATCTTCCCAGTGGGATGTAGAAAACAGTAAGTCATCCCTAGGGGGAAGGGTTCAATTTACCCATGCAAAAATGAAAAGGAACATAACAGTTACTGGGAAACCCTGTTCTGTAACATCCTTCCACGAAATGCTGCCTCAGCAAGGATGAGGATGTTGACTACAGTGTTTGAAAGAATGTGGCTGGAAGGTCCTGTAGTAGCTTTATAGATCTTCTCATAAAATTTGTGTGATCTTTCCAAAAAATCATTGCTTTTTCCACAGAATGAGTGGTACATGGTAATGAGGAGTTTGTACCTCTGGCTCCAAATGCCTCCACTATATAAACCTTTATTCTTATATAGGCTTTGTTCACCTCTAACTTATTAATTTTACTTCCTTAGGATGTTTGGGTTCATCCAGGATAACAATACCACTTCCTATTATATAAGGAAGATTGCTGTTACATTGGAGGTGTGGTTAGTTCACAGAACTACCATGTTTGATATAGCATATAACTGAGACTTCATTGAGAGCACACCAAGCTCCAAAATCCTCTTCGTACCAGGAGGGGGTGAGTAGTCAAAATACTTTCAGGGAGAGGAGAAAGAGACCTACCAACTATGAAGATGAAAGGCAGTTTTATTAGGATTTGTAGCATGCAGCCCAAGATCATGAAAGGAATCTGTGTTTTGACTGAGGACTGGTAAGAATGGTGGTCCTCAGCCATCTGTTACGTGCTGGTGAGGAGAGATTCTCGTGGGTTTCTTTACAGTGCAATATGCCTGAAGTCACTGACTTGTCCACGTGTCCACTAGTCAGGCTATCTTGTAAAAACACCAGAATATCCTTAGCTTTAGCAGACTTTCCTCTGATGCATGTCTCTTGTAACATCAACATCTAAACCTCAAGTGATATACAGACATAATCTGTGAATCTCCTCCAAGATGCTAGGAGGAGGTTTACCACTTTCTCAGAAAGAATGACTGATTTCTTTCCAGGTGATGGGTTAGGCAGCACTGGATTTTGATTCAGTATCAGCCCCCGGGGGGGGGTGTGTGTGTGTGGGGGGTGGTGGTTTGAGAGGAGGTTCTCATTATGTTTAAATTGGGTCTGAGAACCAAGATCTGGGAGTTAATGAGAAGGCAGTTACAATTACTGTGGCCTTGCTCCTTCACAATCTGCTTTATCATCTTTACGATCGGGGCAGAGGGAAGAGCATAAAGGAGGCCATTTAGCCCACTTCTGAGATAAGGGGACCACAACCTACATTTTGGTGTCTCTTTCTCACATAGCACCTCTTGATATTCCAACTGGTCTGGGATGCAAATAGGGCCATCAATAGACTTCCAAACTGGCCTGCAATGCACTGAAAGGCTAACTGATCTAGATGGCATTCCCTGGGTTCTTCATGTGTCCTGGTGAGCTGGCCAACACTGACTTTCCTTCTTGGTTCAGAACTTTGAGTAACAGAGTAGGGGCTTATGTCCAGGACACGAACAAGGCTACTTCTCTAAGTAGTGCTGAACGTTTAGCTTCTTAGCAATTGTACACAAATACCATGTTTCTGAAGAATCATCTGCTGGAAATGGAAGAGTGAGCTTCATGGTCCATAGCATGAGACAGTGCCGGTTCATTTTAATTTACTTTGGGAAAATGATAAATATTATCTCAAGCATCCTTTTTCTGAGTGGTTCACTCCCAGATGAGGGCCCACCCTGAAATGCAACATCCCTCACCCAGATTTCCTCTAAATGGCAAGGGGGAAATATTCCCAGACTCAGGAAACCCAAAAATCAAGAGCAGCTTTTGGAGTTGGATTGTTTTCCAACAAATCGTGGCCTTTTATAGCAAAAGCCTCCTCCTAATGTGCAGGAACCTGCAAGAGCAACAGCTTCAAAGGGAACACTTGCTGAGATGAGGTAGATTGAAGATTCTCTCACTGGAACAATGGAGGGACCAATTCCCTTGTCTAAAGCCTCAGTGACTGCTTTGTCTCTATTCTCTCCAAAGTGCTTATCAACAAAACATGTAGAAGGATAATAGCATTAGCTTGCAATTCCAATCTCTTTGAGTGGAGCTATAGCTGTCTTCCCAACACATATTTGGAAGTTCTGAATGTGCAGCAAACAACAGTCAGGAGAGGCATCAGTCCCATAAAAGCTGCTACAGAAATCTAGTTTAAGGTATATTTTATGTATGGGTTGTTTTGTTTTGTTATTTGGGGTGGGGGTTATCTACCCTCACAATGGCCTCCCAGATGAACACAGAACTGCACAATCAGAGACTGCAGCTAATAGTCCCAGTGTTGACCCTGCTATATCTAAGTTTGGCCTGAGTAATAACCTTATTCTCATCTGTGGGTTTGAAATGCTCCCTCAGCTGGTATGATGATACCCTTTACTTAGGAGGTTGCAGCAGGCTTCATCTTAGGCAGATTAAGTTCTTTTACTTTTTAGTTACAAATCTTGATATGGAATTTCCATTCCACCTTAATCACACCCTCCTAAACAAGGCAAGAACAATTACACAGAACAATTACAAATTGCGATTCAATTTCTACACAAGGGTATTCTGCGCCAAAAAATAAAAAATTCTGTGCACAATACTTTAAAATTCTGCAAGTTTTATTTGTCAAATAAACGTGGAAGCTCCAGCATGGTATTGGGGAGTACAGGCCACTGGCTGCACAGAGGTAGGAGATCACTCTGCAGCTCCTGCCTTGGAACATGGCTCAGCAGTGAGGCTGAACCCAACCGTAGCACAGCGCAAGGACCGAGCCTGCCCCAGAAACACCCCAGGGCCCTGCCCCTCTGTGCCAACTGCACCAGGTATGGGCAGGCAGGTCAGCAAGGCAGGATCCAAGTGTAGAGAGGCTTAGTGTGGGGGGATCCAGATGTGGGTTGAGCGGATTTTGTGAGGGGCAATCTGGGTACAGGAGGTGCTCTGGATGCACAGGGGCTTGTTAGGGGGTTTCTGGGTGCAATGATAATGGGAATATGCAGGGGGGGTCCAGATGAAGGTGGTTGGGGCTCAGCGGTGCAGTTAGATCTCCGTTCATGCACTCTGGGAAGCTTAGCTGGGCAGCTGGAGAGTGGCAGCTGCTGGCCAGGAGCCCATCTCTGATGGAAGAGCCACTGCCAGCAGCAGTACAGAAGGGTGGCATGGTATGGCATTGCCACCCTTACTTCTGCGTTGATGCTGGCAGGGCACTGTCTTCAGAGCTGGGTGCCTGGCCAGCAGCTGCCACTCAGCTGCCGGCCACCCAGCTCTGAAGGCAGCACAGAAGAAAGGTGAGCATGGGGTGAGACCAGATTTCACGGTCCGTGAAGCATTTTTCACGGCTGTGAATTTGGTAGGGCCCTACTCATTGGTATCAAATGTTCGAGGAGCTGCCCACTTTCATGGCAGCTGAGCCCTTGCAGGTAAAACAGCTTGTGGGAAGAGGGATGCTTTGCAGCCTTCTCAACCATCTCAGCATGAACCTTACTTGCACGCTGGCTGGGAACAGGAATTTCTTCCTTTGGATTACAAATGATGTCTCGTATCCCAAGATTCGAGAGGCTCCAGTGAACCTTTCGCGCTTGCTCTGAAAGCTGTGGGAAATGCAACCCTCATTCCTAGGAGAGAGCTGAGGGGAGAGAGGAGCAAGGGGGAGAGGAGTTTGAAAAAAAACTTATCCCCAGTTCCATGCCACTGATTCTGGCCTCATCTCAGTGAAGGGATATTCCATGTGGCCTACTCAACTGTCTCACTGTGGACCTTGCCAACATGCTAGCTGGGAGCTGGGTTCCTGAGATGTTCTGTATCCCATTTCTAAGGGGGAAGGGATGATAGGTGTTGTCCTTCAAACCCTCCTCAGAAAGCAAAAATATATATATATATATATATATATGTTGGGACTAGATTTAACAGTTTTGAGGATAAAAACCTCAAAACCAATGAAGAAACAGAGCATTTATTTTTTTTTTTTTTTTTTTTTTTTTTTTACAAATCCTGTGAAATCTCTGCTACAAAGGGAGTCCTGGAGCCTGCAGTGTGTGATTCTTGGAGGCATCTTCCTGAGGAGAGACCCTTAGCCCAGGTCCTGAGCAAAGATCTGGTCTGCTCCCAGTTGCCGTGGAGACAGGGAACACTCCGGCATTAAGGTTGTCTGACATGGAGGGACTGGGAAATTGTTTCTATTATTCCAACCCCTCCACACCACACTGCCCCCAAGCCTCCACTCTATATGAATTTCCAAACCAGATGTCAACATCATTGCTTTAAATCTGATCCATTCCTTCTCTTCTATTGCAGCAATATTCCCGGGGAAATTCTAAGCCACTGCGCGTGCACATAATTCATGTGGTGCGCATAATTTTTTTTCCCCCCACAGAAAATAACTTCTGCCTGAAAGTTGCTGCAGTTATGCCTTTTGCCCACCAGGGGATGCTGTGGTGCTAGAACAGAGCAGATGCTCCCAGATAAGGAAGAGAGGAGGCTGCCTTCCTGGCAGTGCTCTACCGGTAGGGCCAGCTCAGGAGAAAGGAGATATGGGGGGGGACAGACATAATGGGGCACATGGGGCAGCTGGGGGGTCACAGACTGGGGTTCATAACTGCTAATGGGGGAGGACAGACTGCGGCAGGGGCTGAATGGGAGTGGAGGCACAGAGCCATAGGGGGACGGGGAGGGGCTGCAGGGCCACATGTGGGAAGGAGAGAGGGGGCTGGCTGAGGGGGTGCAGGGCCACAAGGAGGGAGGGGGTGGCTGAGTAGGGGCACAGGGACACATGGGAGAGGGTGCAGGGACACATGGGGATGGGGCTGGCTGAGGGGGTGCAGGACACATGGAGATGGGGTGCAGACACATATGGGGGGTGGCTGAATGGGGATGCAGGGCCACATGGGAATGGGGGGACTGGGTGTCTGAGTGGGGTTGGAGGGACACATGGGGACAGGGGGAAGGGGGTGCAAGGACACATCAGGGTGCACGAACACATGGGGACAGGGGCAGATGTGCCTGACTGAATGGGAGAGGCTAGGGGTCAGCCAGGGTCTGCACGAGGGAGGCTCCCTAACAATCCCTCCCCGCCCCACTCAAAAAACCTGTTCCATACGTCTCACACCCACACCCAACAACCCTCCAGGTTCACTCCCAGGCTCCTTCCCTCTCCTTCAACTCCTCCTTTACTCCTGACTCCCCCAAGCCTTTGCACTGCTTCTGAGAGGG
Source organism: Mauremys mutica (assembly GCF_020497125.1). NCBI lineage: Eukaryota > Metazoa > Chordata > Testudines > Geoemydidae > Mauremys > Mauremys mutica. Next base: position 178,345,624 of record NC_059074.1, on the reverse strand, counting down.
GTGGGAAATACGGTTCTGTATTGTAGTTTAAATTAATTATTCAAAGTTCTGCATTAATATGCCTAGTAAGGCATCTATTTGTCAAAAAAAACATTTTCTGAATCTTTTTTGTTGTCTGTACTGTTACAGACATACTTGCTGACAAGTATTTTGAAATAAATTACCAAAGTAATTGAAACCGATGTGATTGATTATATTGTATTATTTTGATATGCAGAATTTTAAAAATATTATGTGCAAATTTTTTTATTTTTTGGCGCAGAATTCCCCCAGAAGTAAGCAATATTCCCTTATTACTGCGTTGTCTCATACTCAGGCACACTGCTCTTCTGTTTCAGCTTCACTGTTGCTGTTATTGGTGAGCACCCTCTTGAAGACCTCACGGAAGGGGTACATCAGCACAAACAAAGTGACTGAAAACAAAGCAGTCAAATGCACAAAGTAAAGCAATTGAAAAAAAATGTTTTCATTGGTCTGAAGTATTGTTATCTTAATAAGTACTTGTAACTATAACTGATACAAAATATTGAGATGAAGTGCCATTTTGTGAACACACTACCGGAAAGTGCTGAGGCACTATGGTGATGAGAATGTGGAATATTCCATTCTATATAGGTTCTCATACAAGTCAATGATGTCCCTTCCAATACAGTTAGGGATTACTGAAAGACAGCTGCAATAAGAAATTAAAAAGATGCAATAATGGAAAGAAAAATGGTTGGAGTTCAGTGTCGCTTTTAGGCTAACGTATCAAAAAAAAGGTTATGAAGAAGAGATTACTTTTAAACAGCTTCATTTTTGCTAGAGAAAACCTTACACACAGATGTCACAAATAATTATTAGCCTCAAAACTCAGAAGCAAAATAGCACATCCTCTTGGAATATTACATTTAATGTACAATTTTAGATGAAATTTACATCATCGCTCATGAACTGTATATGTTTATCGACTAAAAACTATTATGCACTACAACTTCTGTAGTTACTGAAATCTACATAGACCAATCTAACTTACTGCAAGGCCTCAGCATTCTTTTCTTTCTGTCGTTGAATTCCTAACTGAATCTCTTCTGAACTAAGCATCATCCCGCTGGCGCTTGGGTTTTTTGCTTTTTGCATTAGAATGGCTATCTCAACACATTTCTCTGGAACCTGTTGAGAGAGAAGGGAAACATCTCTAACTGAATAGCAGCCAAAGAATGTTAGTCATCCTTTTGGAAAAGGAGACTCCCACAGAGGCAGTCAAATGAAGTGTGCATACCGTCCCTTCCACATAGATATGAATAAGCCTCCCTTTATATTTTCCAAATTCCCTAGAGAGTTACTCCTTTGTTATTTGACAGGAATCACTGCTCCCAGTAGTCTTGTTATGATGAGATGGAGGAAAATTAAGTAGAGCTAGATAGAGCTATGATTACATGCTTATATTTTAAGGCATGGAGTAAACCATGCATAAATTCTGATTTTATGGTTAAACAAAAATGCTAAAATATTTATGGCAATGGTTTCCGTCCCCATATTTCATTTATTAAGTAAATTTAAGTGTAAGTGTTGTTAGACTAACAACAGAACAGATACAACACAAGTACTGACAGTGCAAGCTTCCCCACACTGTCCTACAAGTGCACAGTAACCTTGATTAGGAGAGACCACACCTAACAAGAGCTAAAAGATCAGTAATTTTTCATTCCCATTGCACAACTCTAAAAATTGAAAAAAAGTGTCAAATTCTAATAATCAAACTGAAATCTATAATATTCCAGTCTTCAATATATTTGTCTATATTCTTGCATACTGGAAATCAGAATGAAATCAATATATCAGTATTAGTAGTCAAAGCTAAACCAAAACATGTAAAATTTATTAAATGACTGACTTATTTGATCAAATACAAGTCAAACAGCCTCCAAATGTGATATTGGCTTTTAAGTGATTTTTTTTGCTTACTGAAAAGTCCAATCCAATTGTCTCATACTGTCTGTGGATCTTTTCTGCTAGGTCATCAAAGAGTCTCACTATAGATGGCTTTTCCAGAGACATAGCTTTGCTAAGTCCAGAGGAAACAATTGCTGGCCAAGTCTGTACAATACAGTCCCAATCATGAAGATTTGCCAGGCATACTCCACTGTGGTTTCCAAGAAGACAATACAAGGCACCCTAGAGTAAACAAGAGTTGTAATACTAAAAGTTACATAAAGCAGTCTTTCATATAGAAGAAAAATTAGTTGCTCTATAGTTTACCGATTATTATTAAATTGTAACACGAACTGAGATTGAACCATCCAGTTTATCACTAATATATACAAGATATTCCCAATAATTCTTGACATATTAAATATTTGTTTTAGTAGTGTGTGCAAGTAGTACAGACTAAATGGATTCCTCTTTCATAGAATGGTTGTGAGGGAACTATTTCCAAAGAACACATTTCAATAACCACAATGAATAAACAAGAACCTGGCCTTTCTACAAACCTTTTTATGGTAGTTTAAATTACAAACTTGTGTTTCTTAGGGTTGTCTACACTGCCCTGCAATTCGAACTATGGGTGGTGTGAACAGAAGTGTGCAAAGTGTTGCGCTGTAACTCCGTTGTGTGGACATTGCAGGCACACAAAAAAAAAAGGTTCCTAGTTTGCATTAATGTAATCCTCTTCATACAGGATTACACTAATGTTGCGCACTGCTATTCACACCTCTGTAGGCTGAATTGTGGAGCAGTGCCTCAGCATAACATTTTCTGCTGATCAGCTCTTTTTCCTTCCTTCCTCGCTTGGCTAGGGTTGCTAAAAAACTACTGAACTAAGAACAGTTCGCTGAGATTTTATTGCTTTGTACTGTTTTTTTGTTTTAATTGGGAAATAACAGTGAACAGCTATTAGCAGAAAGCATTCATAATTCCTGAGGTCCTGATGAAATGGAGTATATTCATGAAGGTGGGGGTATGGTATAAAAATATTTTTATGGGCACTTTTTTGGGATGACTGCCTAAGTCACTTTAGGGTTAGCTATTCACAAGTAATTCAACCATCTCAAAGTCATGCTAATAAAATCTTTACACCATACCACATGTATTTTAACCATAAAATTTTTACACACAAACTGAAGACAGATCTGAAATTAAGTAACTGAGATAGTACTTTAAACTGCTGCTGAGTAACATCGTGTCGGTCTGGCCGCAAAAACTCCAAAACCAAAGGAATGATATCTCTGCAACAAAAGTTGTATGTTCCCAGTGCTGTGAAGAATGCTTGCTGAGCTTTATTTCTGACCTGTAGAAAGACAAGCACATCTTCAAGTACACAAAAGGATATACAAAGCAATGATATCCCAGTTCTCTTCAATTACTAATGTGCAGGTCTTATGAAGGTGAGTCAGTGCACAGAAATCTATCCTGTTTTATTTTAAAAGATTAGCAGCAGTGGACACGGAGGCTCAACTATTCTCACGATTTCTCCAAATTAGGATTTAAGCACACAGGGGGTATGGTGTGGAGTAGCTAGTCTTGCCATGGCCCATGATGCATCTGTTCTGTGAATTGAAGACTTTAGTTTCCACAACTGTCAATCTGGCACGTTTTCGAAACACTTAATACAAATGAGATTAAAATTTAATAAATAACTCAAAAGATTCTATGGGCCCAATTCTGGTTTTGGATGAGTGTGTGCGGATGCTACTGACTTTAGCAAGTCTTTAATTCATTGGACAAAACTCACTTTTGCAAATTTCAAAAGTCAGTCAAATTTTGGGCCTAACCAGGATTGGAATTTCCTAACCTGGAAAGAATTATGTGAGTAATTAAATGTTTCATACATTACTGAAGTCTGAAATAAAAAACAGATACTGTGACACTGAATTCTACCAAGGAATTAAAAGTGATATTATGTTACATTTCACTGCAAATATCAAGTTGAAAATAAGCTCAGTAAATGAAACGCATGGCTGCATTAATTTAGCATAGAAGACATATTCTTACCTGACCATAGGAACTTGTAGACAAACACAGAAGATCCCTGATCATGTCTTGGTGTATATTTTTATATTCACAGCCTTCAACAGTTAGAGTTCTCAGCTAAAGGAAGCAGAAAAACCCCAATTAGAGACAGGCTTTATTTGCAATTTTACAAATCTAAGAGAGGAAATTTATTGCAGAGACTGAGAATGCTTTTAGTTAAATAAGATGTTACAGACTGACATTTACTAGTATAGTAGTGAGTAAAAATTGGCAATATAGAAATGTACACTACCTCATGCTGCAACATGACTCTGTCAATGAGCAAGGCTCTAATATGCTGCTTCTTTCCTTGAAGCTGCAAGGAAAAAATCAGAGTAATTTGATTCAAATCTCAACACTGACTTCAGCAATGTAAATATGAACTCTCGCCTCTTACATTTTCGATACACAGTATATATTATCAGCAGGTTCTACAGTGAGATATTCTGACTGTTGGGCTTCTGTTATACAAAGGATTTTTTAAAAAAACTTCTGGCACAGTCACAACTGGTGTCAGTGGATATTGATCCATGTCATGTGATGGAGTGAAAGTGTAACCCTGACCCATGTCATATATCTGGAGATAAGAAACAATGACCAGTCTCTTGCATGTCACTTGTTTATTACAGAGTGTTAATCATGGCATGAATTTGCTTAGATATTTGTACAACTGCCCTCAACTTTCTTAAGAAAATAGAAATTGCTATATTGAATCAGACCAGTGACTATCTAGTCTAGTGTTTGGTCTCTGACAATGGCCAGCAAGGTATGCTTTAGAAGGTAGAAGAGAGACTGCATATCCATCTACCTCAATTACCAGTTCATAATGAAAGATTTTTCTCTAACCCCTCAGCAATTTGAAGCTGGCTTATGCCTCAATACGTAAAAGTTTATATCTCGTGCCCAGCTGAATTTAGCATGTGCCCTTCATAACTAACTTTAGTCAAAGAAATCTGGCATTTGTTTATGGTCAATTTAAGATTATCTTCTTTGGTATGCTACAGAACATTGCTTGCTCTCATTGCGGTGTTGATTATTTTTGCCCAACATCAACTGATAATCAAGTTCTGCCACACCATCCACATCTTCAAAGATTTGGGACATGAGGCTTGGTGACGAGGCAATCCCAAAGGAAACTCAAACTTAAACAGATCTACTAAAAATGGAACTTAAAAGGTGAACAATTTTGCACTTCTTATTAAGTCAGACCTGCCAAAACCCTTGGCTTGCATGCAAAATTGATAATACCCTTGCATTTTGAAGTTTCAACATCACCTCTTCAACCATTCTCATGGGCTGGTGCTTGCATTTGGTGACACAAGCTTTCTGGGGCATATGGGATAAAAATCAATGGTGTTCTATCTGTAAGGTATCCCAGTACATAAAACATCTTGGTTAGTAAACGATTTTGTTCGGTAAACATCTTATATACCCATTTGATGACAACATTTACGGATTGTTCTTCAACACAAGTCCACATAGTATTTCCTGTTGCACTATTTCAAACTCTATGGAGGAGATCTGCTCTTACACAGATACACCAGTTTTGTTTTGCCATTGGGGGGGGTCAGATTGTGCTCACCATATTAAACAGTTTTTAATTTTAACATTAAGCAGTCACCAAACTTTTGGTATTTGTGGCAGTGTTTATGATGCACTCAGTGCAAGAATCTATTTTGAAATTCATGGTTTATTTATTGCCAGTACCACAAACCAATCTGTTGCAGAACCTTGCTTTATAACTTTACTAAGAAACCTAAAGAAATTTGGACTTGATACACTTTTATACTAGGGCTCCTTTACAAGACTTTGAAATAGTAAGAAGGCCTTGCAATAGGACTAAGATATATGTATTCTCACATTAATGCCCCTTTACATTGCCAGCATATATAAAGAGACATTAGTGCCAAGGAGAATCATGCCCTTTGTTTCTGCATCAGAGCTATGTTTATGAATGAAATTTGCTTTTGTAATTCCTTACAACTTATTCTGGTAATGACCTCTTCTGGAAAATAGTTGCGTTTACTGAATATATGACATAGAGCCCCATGTAAAGGGCACCTTTGCATAGTGTTGTGACTGTCTCCTCATTTAAGTGCAAAAATCTGGTTTCTGTCATTTGCTAGAGCAAGAATGTGAAAGTTTCAGAAAATCTCTAGTGAAAATATGGCTTTAGTATCTTAGATGGAACTTCTGATCAATCTAATATCAAGAGGTTAATAGTGTTGCTGCCATTTTGTTATAAACAAAACCCATGTGGAAGATGGGAGACTGTCTATATATAGGCATTTACTGCATCCTTATCTTCCAGTCCAATAGGCAGGATTATGAAGCATTTTTATTTCATTATGCCCTTTCAGAGGCTAAAAAAGTACTCTATTGTTTAGCAAACTTCTTCCCTTTTGTATCTAACGGAGTTTGAAACTAACACAACTCTTGTTTACATCCTTGTTTATGTATCAGAATAGGAGATCTGTTAGTCTTTAAGGTGCCACAGGACTCATTGTTGCTTTTTACAGATCCAGACTAACACGGCTACCCCTCTGATACGTGAAAGTTAAGTGTTACTTAAAATTCCATCCAGGACATACCACACGATCCATTGTCTATAGCCAAGCTCTAAGATACAACTCCATTTGCTCCAATCCCTCAGACAGAGACAAACACCTACGAGGTCTCTATCAAGCATCCTTAAAACTACAATACCCACCTGCTGAAGTGAAAAAAACAGATTGACAGAGCCAGAAGAGTACCCAGAAGTCACCTACTGCAGGACAGGCCCAACAAAGAAAACAGAACGCCCCTAGCCATCACCTTCAGCCCCCAACTAAAACCTCTCCAGCGCATCATCAAAGATCCACAACCTATCCTGAAAGACGATCCCTCACTCTCACAGATCTTGGGAGACAGACCAGTCCTGCTTACAGACAGCCCCCCAACCTGAAGCAAATACTCACCAGCAACCACATACCACAGAACAAAAATACTAACCCAGGAACCTATCCTTGCAACAAAGCCTGATGACAATTCTGTCCACATATCTATTCAAGTGAGACCATCATAGGACCTAATCACATCAGCCACACCATCAGGGCTCGTTCACCTGCACATCTACCAATGTGATATATGCCATCACGTACCAGCAATGCCCCCCTGCCATGTACATTGGCCAAACCAGACAGTCTCTATGCAAAGAATAAATGGACACAAATCTGACATCAGGAATCATAACATTCAAAAACCAGTAGGAGAACACTTCAACCTCCCTGGTCACTCAGTAACAGACTTAGAGGTGGCAATTTTGCAACAGAAAAGCTTCAAAAACAAACTCCAACGAGAAACTGCTGAACTAGAATTAATTTGCAAACTAGATATTATTAACTTGAGCTTGAATAGAGACTGTGAGTGGCTGGGTCATTACACAAATTGAATCTATTTCCCCATGTTAAGTATCCTCACACCTTCTTTTCAACAGTCTAAAATGGGCCATCTTGATTATCACTACAAAAGTTTTTTTCCTCCTGCTGATAATAGCTCATCTTAATTAATTAGCCTCTTAGAGTTGGTATGGCAACTTCCATCTTTTCATGTTCTCTGTATGTGTGTGTATATATAGATAGATATATCTATATAGATATCTATATATCTTCTTACTATATGTTCCATTCTATGCATCTGATGAAGTGGGCTGTAGCCCACGAAAGCTTATGATCAAATAAATGTTAGTCTCTAAGGGTGCCAGAAGTACTCATGTTCTTTTTGCGGATACAGACTAACACGGCTGCTACTCTGAAACCTTAAAATTTTTGAACAAGACAGTTTAAAGTTGTGAGTTCTCCTTTATTGGGGTAGGTAGCAGAGCAGTACCATGAGAGGAGTAGAACAGGAAGAAGGCAGAATTGAGACCTTTCAAAGTTTTGGCCCAAGTGAGGGGGTATGGGGGCGTCATTTGAGCTCCCCGTCTCAGGTGCCAAAATGTTGTGGCCCGGCCCTGCCACTCTCCCAAGGGCTATCCCAGATGACTTCTCAGAGAGATTACGTAGACAATGGAGACTGCTTGACCAATTTGGACTGCCTGATCCCCATGTCAAAAGATCTTTCCGGCAAGCTGGAAGAAACTATAAAAGAGGGAAAGTGACATCATCACTTGGCTGCTCCCCCTGCCCAACTCAACACCTGGAGGACAAAGACTTTGAACAAGGGAAGGGTGGTCCAGGCCAGGAAAGAGTTTCCTCCTGTGTTTTCAGGATCTGTAATCTGTTTGTACTATCTGTCAGGGTGAGACACTGCTTGATTCAAATCCTGTTTAGTCTGTAGAAATCAAGACTACAAATTTAATTTTATTTCTTAGGCAACCAACTTTGATCTCTACACTTGCTACTTCTAATCACCTAAAATCAATCTTTCTGTAGCTAATACATCTGTTTTATATTTTACCTAAAACAGTGTGTTTTGTTTGAAGTACTTGGGAAATCTCAGCTCAGTTTACAAAGGCTAGTGTGTGTCCTCTCCACATCGAGGGAGAGGCGGACTGGGGAATGAACTTACACTGACCAGGCTTCTGACCAGTGCAAGAGGGTACAGTTCTGGGGTGCAAGGCTGAGGAAGTGGGGGGAATTGGCTGGAGCCTCTCTCTTGTTGGTTCATTAGTGGCTAGACAGCATTCATGTAGCTCAGTTGGGTGTGTCCCTGCCTGTGGATGTCTGTGCAAGTGCAATACCTGCAAGAGGTTTGTGGCTTGATACAGTGTAAGGAGGCGGTGTGGTTCCTCGCCGCCCCGGAGAGGGACGAACCCCCATTAACCCTCTCTACACACAGCACCACAGAATGAGAGGGATACCAGAGTCCAGGTTGCATCCCGGGGATCCCGTCATAGGCAATGAATGAGAAGACTGCTAATAAGGAAGGACTTTGATACCCCATCAGGAGGAAACACACAGTGACCTTGCTGGAGGGACAAGTCACAAAGAAGGAGCCTCTGGAGTTGGAGGGAGGGAGGGACGGAGGGGGAGAGAGAGAGAGAGAGAGAGAGAGAGGGGCAGGCAGGCAGGCAGGAGAAGGGGGCCCTGGAACTGGAAAGAGCTAGTCCCTGAGCGGCCAGGAAGAGGCACACCTGTGGTGAGTGGATCCTATGACAGATCTCATTGCTTCATCAGTCTTCTTGTGGAAGAGTGAGCAGCCCTCAAGTGGCAGGTCCTCAATAACTGTTTGAAATTCTTCAGATATGCCTGCCAAGGCCAGCCAGGAGGAGCGGCGTATTGCAACTGTTGTTGCTATCGCCCTGGAGGCAGCACCTGCATGTCCAAAGTGGCCTGCAACACAGTTCTGGCTGCCACATGACCTTTCGCCAGCTAGACTGGAAGTCAGCCCTGCAATCGTGTGGCAGCCTGTCAAACAGCTTTAAGCTACAAGCAGCTGATGTGGTCGCATTTTGCCAAGACCACCTGGTAGTTCAAGAGCCTCATCTGGAAGCTCGAAGTGGAGTAGGATTTCTGGCCACCACGTTTTAAGTGCTTCACTGTCTCATCTTTAGAGGTCGATTTCTGGCCGCTCTAATGGGATTGCTCATTGGCCACTGGTACTAGATGCAAATAGAACTCTGTTCATATCCAGTAGCCAGGACCTGGTACCATCTAGTTGTCCATTTGGATGTCAGTGCCAATGATGCTGGTGTCTGCCATAAGGCTTTCATGGGCTCAAACAGACCCTTGTAAATCAGGATAACTATGAGTCCCAGTACCAAGTACAGGATATTGAGGAGTTTGTGTGGGATATCCCACACCACCTGCATAGGTATCTCTAAGGCCACTGATACCAATGTCCCATGAGGTCTTGGAAAATCTTCTAGTCCTCAAGAGTAGCAGCTGACTGTTCTGGAACAAGGGCATCATCTAGAAGAGCTCATGGTCAGTACTATCTGACCCTTGCACTGGATCTGCTGCACTGAAGCCGCCTACTCCTGGTCCCATGGATGCTGCAGGGACAGGTCCAGTCTTTGTCACAGGGGTGACTGTTTGCCTCATAAGTGTGGTGGAGAGGCTGGTCCTGGATAGTACTGCAGTCCCCAGGGGGCCCACATGCCAGGATCATATGGCACCAGGCCCCACGATGTTTGATCCCAGTGATCCCAGTACTCGGCTGGGTTGGTGCTGCCCTCCACCACAGGTACATGCCTCTTATCCCCCAGATGAGATTGATACTGCTGGGTACCAAGACCTGACCAGGGATGACTACTGGCTTTCCTTTGAGTCAGAAACAATCCTCTGGGAAGGATGGTGCTCAACTTGTGGGTATAGGGGGAACCTGACTAGACAGTGGAAGCATCAAAGTCCCTGGGTCCAGAAATCTGGACAGCATCATGGTGAATGCAGCTCCAGCAGCTGCACAGGTGTCAGCCATGTCAGCATGGCCCAAAGCACTTGATCACCAACAGATTGCCCCTAACCAAGACAGAACACTGTGCATTCATTGTTCAGAGGCATGACTGCTTCACAGAGTGGGAAGTTCTTAAAGCCCAAGGATTTGCCATGGTCAGCCATAGCAGCTGGTAGTGCCAGCAACCACAGGGGGAGAACCCTTTCCCTTCACAGCGTCCTGAAGACCTAACTAAACTGAGACTAATTAATTGAGACAAAGTGGATATACATCCTGAAAAGAGTCACTTTGGGGATGAAGAACAGCTGGCTCTAACCGAATCCAGTGAAAGCAGCAGTGATTGTTGATAGGAAGGAGAATCCTTGAAGAATTAATAAAACCATGTTGAGTGCATTTGCCCCCGCCTTCACCCCTGGTTATCAAGGTAGCATGCAATCTCAGGTTCCTGGTGAATATTTCACTACTCAAACACAGAAATAGCTGTAATGGTTGGAAAGGCCTTGGGCGAACTAAGAGACTACATACTCGAATACAGACTTAACTACTGTGTCACAGTTTGGGGCAACAGCACCTGTATTTCCCCTCTGCAGTCCAGCAAAGGCATCCACTCTAGGTTCCCAGCTCCTGAGCAGTAATCTCTATTGGGTCGAGACCTGCATCTCTTTTCCCTCTTGACCAGGGTTTTTCCAGGCTGCACAATTCCCAGCAAGCCAGACTACCTAGACAGGCCTGCGTCCGCACTTTGCCTTCTACTCAGAGGCTATGGTTATAAGTTACCACACTGACCTTTCTAAGCAAGCACATCTACTCTTAAGGTGAAAGCATTACAGAAAAAACACATGAAAAACAATACAAGAACCTATGTGCATGCTAATTAGTTTATCAGAGATCACCCTCCCTCCCAACTCCAGGAGGGCTCCAATCAGAGTCAATCTTTCAAACCTCACCAAAGGGTTTTTTCTGTGGCTTCAAGTTCATAACAGTCTCAGCTCAGAACAAGCACCCGAATTGTGCAGACCAGCCTGTTTCTTTATACAGATTGGAACTCTGATCTCCAACCTTTGGGAGCAGGTAATCAGCAGACAATGGTTCTCTCCTCAGGGCATAGCTTCAAAAGGCTGGGTTTCTGCATAACTGGTGGAGGGCATTTGCATGCATCTCCCCCAGGCTACTTCCCAGGAATTCCACTTGACAGGTATTGTCCCAAAAGATCATGCTTGTTTGCTGCATTGTTCAATATAGTCCTATGACCGTGCAGGCCCACAATAATACATAATCTTTCCCTTTAATACAATGGACTCCAAAATATTTAAATTTAATTCAATATGGTTTTCCATGGAAACTGCCAAATCTGTCACATATCTAACACCTTTGCCACCTCAAAACAATATCTCCTTAAGTTATTTCAGGATGTTCTCTCATGAACTAATGCAAAAGACTAGATGCAACCTACAGATGGTTTAACATGCAGTAGCCACATGCTACTGGTGTAGATGTCTATGACTGACAAGAGCACATTCTCACTAGTGATCATGATGTACATTTGCTGCTGGCCCAATTTAAGATCTTGGTCCTTATCTTTATTGTTTTAAATGTGTGAGGACTTAACTACCTCAAAGATTGCCTTCTCTGCTCTCTACCTCAGCAGCCATGTTCAATAATCTAGATTTCACTTCTCATAACATTGGCAACTCATTTAAACTCTTCATGCCTCAATTTCTCAACCTGAAAAACGTAGATATTAATGTTTACCCACTTTCAAGAAGTGTTTGGAAATCTAATGATGAGAAGTGCTAAATATTATTTAAACGAAGGGAGGGGAGTTTGGTTCCTACATGCTTCTCAACTTAATTGGCATCTATGGTTCTATCATCATAAGTGCTTCACAAGTGCTAGCAATAGCAGCAAGGACCGTATTATTTCCATGCAGTTAAATCACCAAAATAAAAAATCCCAGCATGTAGTTTCTTAGTGACTAGCAAATTAACATAAAGAGCTATCATTAATAGCATCAATATTCAGTATATAAAAAGAGATGTTATGAGGCTTAACTAACATTTGTGCAGTGCTTTGAAACCTTTTGAAGAAGGGCACTTATTGTAACAAAAAATATTCTAATGATATATCAGCCCACTGTAACTTATATCAATTTCACTAGGAATGCATGCAGAGTTCCATTAAGACATTAAGGTCAAAAAACAGTGAAAACTAAAACTTAAAGTTGTTTTTTCCTAACTAAACTATGTAAACAAGATACTGACCCTGTTCTCCATCGATTTCTTCACTAAGTTAAAGCTCTTCCATCGGGAGTCAAACTCATGTTTGTGAGACCCTTGGAATTGTAAGAGATCACCAATGATCTAGAAACAAATGGTTTTACATTATGTAAAACAAGTCAACCCATTCAAATTAAAATAAAACATATAAAAATTACTATTATACCTTTATGATTAGAAACAAGGACTTGGTATCATCTTCTGAGTTGTCAAGTATATAGTCTACCGTTGGAATGGAAACAAAAACTGTGTTATCTGATATGAAGCTCAGTTCAAAGAGTTAACTATACTCAATGAAATATTTTATCTACTTGTGAAGCTCAAAACTTTGTGTCATTTATGTTGCCATATAATTCATGACAACAGATTTTGCCTCTTTGCTTTGCTCTACAATACTGATACAGTTAGAAGCCCAATAAACTGACAACATTTAAAGCAAATCTTTGCATATGTACTAAATACAGGAATGAGAGCGAGAGACACAAAAATGTACTTACGCAGCAGTTTCCTTATGACCCTAGCCATGGTTTCTCTATGGTTCTCTCTTGATAAATCTACACAAGATAATAAGAACATTCATTATATGAAAGTATATTCGCTAAGTTACACAGTGTTATAAAATACAGAGAAGCTTAATTGAAAAAAATAATTAATGGAAACTCAGACTATAACATGCAAAAGCTCAAAAACAGATCAGAGTTTCTTTACATTCCTCAAATCATGAGGTATGGGACTCTATAAAGGGGATATAAAAAGACTTTGGAAAAATATAATATTTTTATATACACACACACAACTTTAATAGAAACAGTCTTTAGCATCTCTTTAACAAATTTATGGGGTACCCCACTCAGTTTTCCACATCACGCTGAAATCCTATGTTACAGTCACCATCTATCAGACCAAATTCCGAACAGGACATCTTTCAAGTTCATCAACCTTGTTCACTAAATGAGTACAATAATGGTTCTTCAAGCAAAGGGGCATGCAGGTTGGGACATGCTTCTGTTCTGCCACTCAGGGTACATCTGCAATAAAAAACCTGCAGCATCGAGTCTCAGAGCCCAGGTCAGTTGACTCAGGCTCGCGGGGCTCAGGCTGCTGAGCTAAAAAGAGTGACAATGTTTGGACTTGGGCTGGAGCTTAGGTTCTGAGACCCAACCCCTCGCGGGGTGTCGGAGCCCAAACATCTATACTGCAATTTTTATACTGCAACCGGAGTAATGGCTGTGCTGCGGGTCTTTTATTGCAGTGTAGACATACCCTTAGCAGAGTTAGTAGTGGTCAAGTGCTTTGCCTAAGGTGAGGGAGAGCAAAATAGGAGTTTGGTTCTGTGCAACATCAGAGTGGTGCAGAGTGCCCATCATATCACAAGCTCTGAAGAGTACACCGACTGGGGTGGGAAAGAAGAGCAGAATGCTCAAGGGGTGGGACTTTATCCTTCAAGCAATTAAGAAGGGGAGAGAATGGAATTTCTATTCTCTTTGGTTGCTTGGAGGGGAGGGGAAAGTAGTACTTTGCCAATCCTGGCAATGGGAATGGTAGAAGGAAGAAAGAGAAAGAACTTTCCATCCCTTCAAGCACTGAGGACAGTGGTTGGAGATAAAGTTTTATTCAAAGAGAGAAGCTTCACCTCTGACAAGAACCTTTCACATGCCAGGTTAATCCTGTGCTGCAAGAAGGAGAGCTAGGCGCAAATCCCTGTTATACAAGAAGCCTGTAGTGTCACATTGTGCAACTCAGTTTCTCTGCGCCTCAGTTCCTCATCTGTAAAATGCAGATATCAGTACTTCCTATACACATTTCTCTTTACCTTTGTAAGCTCTCGTCAGCCAGGTTAACCTCCATCACTGGGTTCTGAGAAGCAGACTGTCCTGCT